>NC_000086.7:42208701-43408701 GCF_000001635.26 Mus musculus | reverse complement strand
TCTCTGTTTTAGCTCTCTTGCTCTGACTCATGCTTGTCTGTTTGCCTGCTGCCATGCTCCCTGCCTTGCTGATCAAGGACTCAAGGACCCACCCACAGAAACCATGAGACCTTACAATAAAAGCTTTGTTCTATAAGTTGCTGTGGTCATGGTGTTTTATCATAGCAATACAAAATAGTCACTAAGACAGGAAGACAGCTACCCTTGACCTCTGGTTTCCATAGGTACATACAAGCACATGCACCCACGAATACATTCCCCTAACACCCCCCTCTCACAAACCAGGATTCTTCTCAGGTATGTGTATGAGTCAGTATTGGTTGTTAGGTTGGAAAATATACACACAAATCAGCTGTCCAAAGATTTCCTGTTAAGTGGTTAAAATGAATTAGTAATAAAATACTTGTTTCTCTTTGAAACAAAGTAGCTATGTATTCTTAAATGATTAGCACCCACTTACCTCTCTCCATAACAATACTTGTACTGGCATTATATTAATTAGACTGAAGTCTAAGTTTAACTACTAGTTTCAAAGTTTTTTTTTCCCCCTTGGTAAAAAGGTTTAAATTAGTGGTGGCATATTCCCATGCTGGTTCTCTTTGTGTCTCTTAAAAGTTTAGCAAGCTCTATGTTTCTTGCCTTTTGCTTAGGTGGTCATTCAAGGTCAAGCATCTCTCTGTACCTTGAAAGCAGCCAAGTGCATAACCCGATGACTTCAAACTCCAATGCTTTCAATCTGGCACCTTTCATGAGCTTGTGTTCATATTAAAGCATTCAAAATATATTCTCCTTCATCTACATATCACAGCAATAACATCCTGGGCCGGACAGTGCCTGGGAGCAAATAACCACTTGGAGTTAATGATCTGAGGGGCAGCTGAAGGACCATTGACTCTTCCTAGTCTTTTCTTCATCCCAATAAAATGTCTATTCCTGAAGTGCCAAGCCTTCAATAATTTTCCATCACACATCAGATTAAGTAGTGGCTATAAATAATAGTATTTAATACATAATAATGAGATGTGGCGATGCAGTAAAATACCAACAATTCAAGTGCTATATAAAGATGGCTATTCTGATCAAACCCAAAAAGCAGCAGTAAATGAAGTTCTCGAATCGTAATGTTTTAGAAGTGACTTTCATCTTATTGATTTGAAATGAAATATAAGTAAAAATTCATGTGGTATAAGGGAATAGTTTACTTTCTTTTGTCCCATATTCCATTGATGAATGATTCAGTTTAAAAATAATTTTATAATGCCTCTGACATATCCTTTTAAATGGATTTTAAGTAGTATAAGTTCATCTCCATATTTAGAATTAGATTCATGCTTTTGAAATATATATAGCTGTGAACTAAGTAACAAATGCTAGTATACGATGGTTCCCAAACGAACTTTCACTTACTTTATTTATTACAGTGACACCCATTAAGTTTCCACAATGGGGCATGGTACTAAGTTCTAGTGAAATAAGAATCAGCAAGGGGCAGGTTCTACAGTCAGAACCACATGATATGTAGTTGAGGGCTGAAATTATGCATTTATGTACCAGGTAATCAGTGTTGTTAGTATGTATTACATAAATACATTTGTTTTGGACATTATTCTTCCAAGTGAAAAGGATTCATACATCAAATTCCTACTTGGTAAAGCAATAATATATATGATTGCAAATAACTCCACATTCAAAAAGGAATCACACCTTATGTGAGGCATAATTCCCTGTACAAGCTCATCTTTTAATCTGTAGAATTTGTAACAATGTCATGCCATATGTATGAAAGAATTAAGAATTAGAGGTGCTAATCAGATGGCCTTAAATAACAGAGGAATATCTGTATAGAATCAATGAAGTTATAAGGTCCTTAAAAGTAGAAGAAGGTGACAGAACAGAGCTGCAGAAAGCATGAAAACAACCTAACATGGTATTGGCAGCTTTAAGATAGAGGAAGGGACCATGAAATATGGATAACCTCTGGATGCTAAAAAAGGCAAGGATTCACATTATATGTACCCTGGTGCCTCATTTGAAAAATTCACCCTTCTATCATCCTAAATTTATCCTATCAAGAACTGTTTAAGATTTCTTTTTTGTTAATTTATTTTTTTATCCTTTAATCCTTTTTTACAGTACAGACTTCATACCCCTCCCTGTGTGCCTCCTGACCACTCACCATTCCATACCTCCTCTCTATCCATCTGACTCCAAGAGGGCAACCTTCCTCATCGCCTCCCCCAACCCATCACAAGGGCGCCCCATTCCTTGGGGCTCAAGTCTCTTGAGGGTTAGGTGCATCTTCTCTCACTGAGGCCAGACCAGGCAGTTCTCTATTGTATATTTGTTGGGGGCCTCATATCAGCTGGTTTATGCTGCTTGGTTGGTGGTTCAGTATCTGAGAGATCTCCAGGGGCCAGGTCATTTGAGATTACGGGTCTTAATATAGAGCCAACTCCTCCTCAGCTTCTTCCATCTTTCCCCCAATTCAAACACAAGGTCCTGGCTTCCATCCCTTTCTTGGGTGCTAGTATCTGCATCTGACTCTTTCAGCTGGTTGGGGCAGCCATGCTAGGCTTCTGTCTGAAAGCACATCACAGCATCAGTAACAGTGTCAGAGCCCCAGGCCTCCCTCTGAGCTGGATCCCAATTTGGGCCTGTCACTGGACCTCCTTTTTCTCATGCTCTTCTCCATTTTTTTTTCCTGCAGTTCCTTCAGACAGGAACATTTCTGAGTCAGAGCTTTTGACAGTGGGATGGCAACCCCATCACTTCACTTGATGTCCTGTCCCTTCACTGGAGGTGAACTCTACAAGTTCCTGCTCCCCACTATAAGGCATTTCATCTAAGGTCCCTCTCTTTGAGTTCTGAGAGTCTCACACCTCCCAGGTCTCTGGTACATTCTAGAGGGTCCCCCCAGCCCCCACCTCCTGAGGTTGCCTGTTTCCATTCTTTCTGCTGGCCTTCAGGGCTTCAGTCCTGTTCCCCCTAATCCCTGATCATGTTCTTCCTTTCTCTTCCTTTCTTCTCTCCCGCACAGGTCCCTCCCTCCCTCCCTCTGTCCTCCTTGACTGCTTTCTTCTTCCTTCCAAGTGAGATTGAGGAATCCTTACTTGGGTCATTTGGCTTGTTAACCTTCTTGAGTCCTGTGGGTTGTTTCCTGGGTATTCTGTGCTTTTTTGGCTAATAACCACTTATTAGTGAGTACATACCATGCCTATCCTTTTGGGTCTGAATTACCTCACTCAGGATGATCTTTTCTAGTTCTATCCATTCCCCTGCAAAACTCATGATGTCCGCATTCTTTTTTTAAATATTTTTAATATTTCTATTAGGTATTTTCCTCATTTACATTTCCAATGGTATCCCAAAAGTCCCCGATACCCTCCCCCCACCCCACTCCCCTACCCACCCACTCCCACTTTTTGGCCCTGGCGTTCCCCTGTACTGGGGCATATAAAGTTTGCATGTCCAATGGGCCTCTCTTTCCAGTGATGGCCGACTAGGCCATCTTTTGATGCATATGCAGCTAGAGTCAAGAGCTCCAGGGTACTGGTAAGTTCATAATGTTGTTCCAACTATAGGGTTGCAGATCCCTTTAGCTCCTTGGATACTTTCTCAAGCTCCTTCATTGGGGCCCTGTGATGCATCCAATAGCTGACTGTGAGCATCCACTACTGTGTTTGCTAGGCATAGTCTCACAAGAGACAGCTATACCAGGATCCTTTCAGCAAAATCTTGCTAGTGTATGCAATGGTGTCAGCGTTTGGAGGCTGATTATGGCATGGATCCTTGGATATGGTAGTCTCTAGATGGTCCATCCTTTCGTCACAGCTCCAAACTTTGTCTCTGTAACTCCTTCCATGGGTGTTTTGTTCCCAATTCTAAGAAGGGGCAAAGTGTCCACACTTTGGTCTTCGTTCTTCTTGAGTTTCATGTGTTTCACAAATTGTATCTTATATCTTGGGTATTCTAAGTTTCTGGGTTAATATCCACTTATCAGTGAGTACATATCATTTGAGTTCTTTTGTGATTGGGTTACCTCACTCAGGATGATGCCCTCCAGGTCCATCCATTTGCCTAGGAATTTCATAAATTCATTCTTTTTAATAGCTGAGTAGTACTCCATTGTGTAAATGTACCACATTTTTTTGTATCCATTCCTCTGTTGAGGGGCATCTGGGCTCTTTCCAGCTATTATAAATAAGGCTGTTATGAACATAGTGGAGCATGTGTCTTTCTTACTAGTTGGAACATCTTCTGGGTATATGCCCAGGAGAGGTATAGCAGGATCCTCCAGTAGTACTATGTCCAATTTTCTGAGGAACCGCCAGACTGATTTCCAGAGTGGTTGTAGAAGCTTGCAATCCCACCAACAGTGGAGGAGTATTCCTCTTTCTCCACATCCTCACCAGCATCTGCTGTCACCTGAATTTTTGATCTTAGCCATTCTGACTGCTGTGAGATGGATTCTCAGGGTTGTTTTGATTTGCATTTCCCTGATGATTAAGGATGCTGAACATTTTTTGAGGTGCTTCTCAGCCATTCGGTATTCCTCAGGTGAGAATTCTTTGTTTAGCTCTGAGCCCCATTTTTAATGGGGTTATTTGATTTTCTGGAGTCCACCTTCTTGACTTCTTTATATATATTGGATATTAGTCCCCTATCTGATTTAGGATAGGTAAAGATCCTTTCCCAATCTGTTGGTGGCCTTTTTGTCTTATTGACGGTGTCTTTTGCCTTACAGAAGCTTTGCAGTTTTATGAGGTCCCATTTGTCAATTCTCGATCTTACAGCACAACCCATTGCTGTTCTATTCAGGAATTTTTCCCCTGTGCCCATATCTTTGAGGCTTTTACCCACTTTCTCCTCTATAAGTTTCAGTGTTTCTGGTTTTATGTGGACTTCCTTGATCCACTTAGATTTGATCTTAGTACAAGGAGATAGGAATGGATCAATTCGCATTCTTCTACATGGTAACCTCCAGTTGTGCCAGCACCATTTGTTGAAAATGCTGTCTTTTTTCCACTGGATGGTTTTAGCTCCCTTGTCCAAGATCAAGTGACCATAGGTGTGTGGGTTCATTTCTGGGTCTTCAATTCTATTCCATTGGTCTACTTGTCTGTCGCTATACCAGTACCATGCAATTTTTATCACAATTGCTCTGTAGTACAGCTTTAGGTCAGGCATGGTGATTCCATCAGAGGTTCTTTTATCCTTGAGAAGAGTTTTTGCTATCCTAGGTTTTTTGTTATTCCAGATGAATTTGCAGGTTTCTCTTTTTTTTTAAAAAATTAGGTATTTTCCTCATTTACATTTCCAATGCTTTCCCAAAAGTCCCCCATAACCAACCACCCCCACTCCTCTACCCACCCACTCCCCCCTTTTGGCCCTGGCATTCCCCTTTACTGGGGCATATAAAGTTTGCAAGTCCAATTGGCCTCTCTTTCCAGTGATGGCCAACTAGGCCATCTTTTGATACATATGCAGCTAGAGACAAGAGCTCAGGGGTACTGGTTAGTTCATATTGTTGTTCCACCTATAGGGTTGCAGTTCGCTTTAGATCCTTGGGTACTTTCTCTAGCTCCTCCATTGGGGACCCTGTGATCCATCCAATAGCTGACTGTGAGCATCCACTTCTGTGTTTGCTAGGACAAACAAGAGACAGCTATATCTGGGTCCTTTCAGCAAAATCTTGCTAGTGTATGCAATGGTGTCAGCGTTTGGAAGCTGATTATGGGATGGATCCCTGGATATGGCAATCACAAGATGGTCCATCCTTTCATCACAGCTCCTAATTTTGTCTCTGTACCTCCTTCCATGGGTGTTTTGTTCCCAATTCTAAGAAGGGGCAAAGTGTCCACACTTTGGTCTTCGTTCTTCTTGAGTTTCATGTGTTTAGCAAATTGTATCTTATATCTTGGGTATCCTAAGCTTTCTGTCCCAACTGGTAAGAAGGACACATGCTCCACTATGTTCATAGCAGCCTTATTTATAATAGCCAGAAGCTGGAAAGAACCCAGATGCCCCTCAACAGAGGAACGGATACAGAAAATGTGGTACATTTACGCAATGGAGTACTACTCAGCTATTAAAAAGAATGAATTTATGAAATTCCTAGGCAAATGGATGGACCTGGAGGGCATCATCCTGAGTGAGGTAATCCAATCACAAAGGAACTCACACGACATGTACTCACTGATAAGTGGATATTAGCCCAGAAACTTAGGTTGTTCTTTCTAATTCGTTGAAGAATTGAGTTGGAATTTTGATGGGGATTGCATTTAATGTGTAGATGTCCTCATTCTTAATAGCTAAGTAATATTTCATAGTTTAAATGAATCACATATTTTGTATCCATTCTTCAATTGTGGAACATCTGGTTTGTTTCCAGCTTCCAGCTATCACAAATATGGCTGCTGTGAATACACTGGAACATGTTGCCCCTGTTACCCATGGTGTGGCATCTTTTGGTCATATGCCCAAGAGTGGTATAGCTGGGTTTTCAGATAGATCTATTTCCAGTTGTCTGAGGATCCTCCAGATTGATTTCCAGGGTGGTTGTACCAGTTTCCAGTTCCAGCAGCAATGAAAGAGAGTTCCTCTTTCTCCACATCCTCTCCAACATATGTTGTCACTTGTAGTTTTGATCTTAGCCATTCTGACTGGTGTGAGGTGGAATCTCAAGGTTGTTTTGATTTGCATTTTCCTGATGACTAAGGATGTTGAACATTTCTTTGCGTACTTTCAGCCCTTCCAGATTCCTCTGTTGTGAATTCTCTTAGTTTTATACCCTACTTCTTGATTGGGTTGTTTGGTTTTAAAAACAATTTGGTATTGGTACAGAGACAGAGAGGTTGATCAATGGAATAGAATTGAAAATCCAGAAATAAAACCACACAGAGAAACTTCATCTTTGACAGACAAGCCAAAAATATACAATGGAAAGAAGAAAGCATCTTCAATAAATGATACTGGTATAACTGGCAATCTCTATGTTGAAAAATAAGAATAAATACATATCTGTCACCTTGCATGAAGTTCTAGTCTATGTGGATCAAGGACCTCAAAATAAAACCAGATATACTAAATCTAATAGAAGAGAAAGTGGGAAAGAACCTGGAACTCATTTGCACAGGGAGAAATTCCCTAAACAGAGCTCCAATGGCTCAGGCTCTAAGATAAAAAATTGATAAATGGGACCTCATAAAACTGGAAATCTTCTGTAAGGCAAAGGACTCAGTTAATAGGACAAACCAGCAACCTACAGATTGAGAAAATATTTTCACTATCCTCACATCTGATAGAGGGCTAATATCCAAAATATAAAAAGAACTTATTTAAGACTCCTGACTTATTCGACTCTAAGAGAATTCTGTGTTGTTTCATATCATAATATCCTCACTAATTTATCAGAGTGAAGTCCTTGAGAAAACATGGAAGTGTCTAGTTGTAATCCAAACATAATTACTAATAGACATGGCTCATGTTACTTCTGAGATATTTCATCCAGTGATCATCTCCAAACCCCCAGATATCCTTTAGGACATTCCTTCTGAGAAGGAATTTGTTAGGTCTTTGGAAACCCATTCTCATTTTCAGGGAGAATTTGGACCTTTCCCCATTCCATTTTCTGTAAGCTAGGTGTTAAACTAATGACCTTCAAATAGCATCTTGTTTTCACTAGGGATCTTACAGATATCAGTTGAAACAATATAACTTAGATAATTCAATCATGTTTTATGAAAATGCACCAGCTACCTATTTTTGTCCCATATTCATTCGCATATCTGCATATGTATTTGAATTCTGGATGCATTTTAAAGGACACAGCTGACTAGATCTTCCTTGGAATAGAAATGATAGCAACTATATCATTCAGTCTTTTCAAAATAAGCTATTAGAAGTCACAGAAGTTCCCATTGTCCTTAAGTTTATCTAATTCTGTAACTTCCTTTGTTAAAAAACACTGTGATTGATGCTATAATATTTTTACTCAGCTTACCACAACATCCTGTAGGATCTGTCATTGTGTCATTCGTTCTAATTTGTACCAAAATTATAGTTTTAATCATAAGTGTGCATGAAGTTAATGCTCATTTTACTGCTGACAGTCCTTTGAGGAGGTGGAAGACAGCGCTGAAAGGAGATCCTTTGGTAATCCTAAGAAAGGCTGATTTTCTGTTAAGTACATTTTTGTAAGTCATTTTTGTCATTTCGTAAACATGAAATGATTATTCCTTCAGACAGATGAAATATTCATTAAGAAGAGAAGTGAGGAAATCACAGTACTATTAAAGAATAGCAAATGAGTGGGATGGCTGTCAAGCATCCCCTGACCTGAGGAAAAAGAAATCAGAGTGCCATAGAGAGGGACCATAGAATGAAAACTTTTTTAAAGGTTATTTCCATAAAGTCTGTAGAAATCTTGGCTTCCATTAAGATTTTTGTCCCTGAGAGCCTAAACTGTAAGTATGGTATGTGCTTTGTCTGCAGAATAAAAAAGAAGATCTTCACTTAATCATTATCCTGGGAGCTGAACAGCCTGCTAAATTTGAATAAAAATGCCTCCTTCATTACTGATGGGAACACAGAGTTCCATGTATCAGTGATTTATGGAGAGCTTACTAACAGGGCTAACTTATAAATGAATGGTCAGTTTAAAGAATAATACAATTTGTTAATGTGTCTAGCATCAACTGAGATACATTATGCTTCCAAATTCAAAGGGAAAAAATGCTACCAAGTGAACACTGCCAGTGAAAATTTTTACTTTGCTTTCCATATAGAGTGAGGGATCATAGCCAACCATCTCTTTGTAAAGTTCATTTCTCTGTTTCATCTCGGTCCTTCTGAGATGGCCTCCTTCCACTTTATATAGTTTAACACCTTATTAGTACCTTCCCAAAGCTTGACGTTTTTCTTTGCTTGTAGCATTGCCAGTGTATTTTGTTTTCGTTGTTGATTGAGTTTATTCTTCCTGTAAGAAGAACCAAGTTACTTCGAAAGCAAGCTTTTTGGTACATCTTTTCTTCTAGGAGAGTTTTTCTCTCTTTGGGAAGTTGTTGTGTATATTTTATCAGAATGACTATCATATACTTGCCTTTTATGAAAAGAAAAGGGAACTGGAGAGATAGTTCAGCAATTAGGAGAACTTGTTCTTCCAGAGGTCCCAGGTTGGGTTGCAAACATTCAAATGGTAGCTTACAACCACTTGTAGCTCTAGCTCTTCGGGCCTCTGAGGGCACTGTACACATATGGTGCACATTCAAGCTTACAAACACTCATACAAAGGAAAAGGAATAAATGAATAAATCTGTAACAAAAAGGACAGGAACAAAACTGACGCACTTATACTGCTTTAGATGGACAATCAGAACATTTTATCCAACAAGATCAGATAAAAAGCTTCATAGAAGTAGTAACCATATGTATTTTATCTTTAATGACTAGCAAGTGCCTAGAACAGCATCTCACACTTGTAGATATTTAGCAAACACGCGTTTAATGCTTTAATGAATGAATCTCAGAAACAGAACTGTTCTAACCCAACAGAGGGGAATAAAAGTCTCCTCTTGACTTGCCTTATTCACTTCAATATATTACACTGTACCTAACATGCTGAGATTTTCCCACATAGTCATATATTTAAGGTAATAATTGAATATCTCAGTGCAATTTATGCCCATGCTAAATTATACTTCTTGTGGGACAGCATGGCAGGATTCTACTCAGGGTACTACAAATTATATTGATAGGGTGAAATGTGTTTTCATGTCTGTTTGTAAAATGTGGAATATTATTGAATTACTTTAAATGTCATGTTTGAGATGAGCTCAGGCTGGTTTCTTTGGGCTTGACACATTTCAGTCTGTCATCTTGTCCTTAGAGATGCTGAAAATTAAATGGGGATCTTTAAATAATTTACCTTATAAGTTTGCTTATAGCTATGTGTTTTGTCAAGCCAGATGTCAGTACCCTCAGATGCTGCTTGAACATAAATTAAAGTTGGTGCTGCATATCAAAGAACAGCATGCAAAAAAAGAAAGAAACCACTGTAATCTGTGCTAGGAAGGATGTTTTCTTCTTTAAACTGTTAGATAATGTGGAGGAGAAAAAAAGGCTAATCATTCATAAAAGAATATTGCTTAAATATCATGGGAAATCCTGTTCCCTGTATATATAATGACGTAACTCATATGTCTGGAACTGGAAGTCTATAATAGATATCATCTTATTCTAGTTCCACGCCTTTCTATCCTTAGAAGACATTTTTTTCCTATTCTTTTTCAAATGCAATAGACCTAGTGTAGGTTTTATGATTATAGCATCAACACTTCCAGTTTATGGTTAAAAAAAAATGGTCTAGACGATGTTTTAACAGGGCGTTTTATTCTAGTGAGAAATTATGCATCTGAGCTCATCTTCCCTGACATAAATGGAAAACAAACAACAGCCTTCTATGTAATTTAAGCAAGGTTGTGGGAGATGACTTAAAATGATAGAAACAAAGCAGATTCGTTCCCAGCACTGCACACATCCACAGTGGGACAGTCAGCTGCTATGTCTGGGTTTGTTTCTCAAAGAAGGTGAAAAATTTAGGATGAATCATCTCTCAATTTCCTTGCATGCCCAGAGTTCTTTGAGAAGTAGTAGAGTCTTACCAACCTCTATCTGAACTCTTTGTTTTATTAAATTCTGCCTATGTGTTAAGGCCCATAACAGATTTACAATGATCCTAATTCTTCCATGATTTTCTTAATTTTCCTAAAGTATATACATAATCAGGAAGGCATATTTTCCATGTTTATGTCATCTTGCTTATCCAATTTTTATCTAGTTATCTGATGTATTTTTTCATATTAAAATTGTCTCCCCAAATATATTGCACAAGACTTTTTTTTTTTGAGACAAGGTTTCTCTGTGGAGCCCTGGTTGCTGGCTGTCCTGGAACTCACTCTGAAGATCAGGCTGGCCTCGAACTCAGAAATCCGCCTGTCTCTGCCTCCCAAGTGCTGGGACTAAAGGCGTGTGCCACCACCGCCCTGGCTCATGAGACTTTTATATACAGCATTATGCCTAATACCAATTCCTGCATGGAATCTGGGACATTATGAGGTATGACAAAATTTGTCAAGTATTTTAGATGAGATTCTAATCACTTAGCATTAGGAGACCAACTGACTTGGTAGCTAAAAGTATAAAGGCCTGTGTATCCATTTATATGGACTTCTACAAACAAAATTACTCATTCTCTCGTGGCTTATAAAAAAAAAGAAGAGAAAATTTAATTCTTACAGTTCTGGTTGCTAGGAGGTGGTCCATGATGATGGTGCTAACAAATTTGATTCATGTCCTAACTGGCCATCTGCTTCACAGACAACAGCTTCTCACTATTCTTCATATAATGTCAAGGGTGAAAGGTCTCTCTGAGGCCTTAGTTTAAGGGCATTTATTCAATTCAGGAGAGCAAATCCTTATGGTATAGTCAGTTTCCAAAGACCGTTTTCCTGATATCCACCCTGGAGTTTAGGATTTAAGCATATTAAATCAGTGGGCCTAGGAAGGGACAAACACTTAGATTCTATCACTTCCTCTGAAAATCATTGCCCTAGACTCCTACATTGAAAGGATATTATAATTAATTCGATCTTTCATGGCTACAAAGATCTATCTGGATATAGCATTTTTGAGAAATAAGTCCTTCTTTTTTCAGGAAGGTTATTATTTCTGTCATTTTTCTTTTCTGGAATTCTGACATCAAAAATACCTTAGTTATGATTTCTTTTACTATGAAATAATAGTATGACCAAAAGCAACTTCATGAGGAGAGGGTTTAAGTGGCTTATACTTCCATATTGCAGTCCATATTTGAAGAAAGTCAGGACAGGAATTGAAGCAGAGGCCATCACTGAATTCTGCTAACAGGCTTGCTCCCAGAGGCTTGTTCCTGCTTTCTTATACACCCAGGACCACCTTCTCATGGGTGGCAGCATCTTCCATTGCCTGCCCTCTCACAGAGATCATCGATTAAGAAAACACCTCCCAGGCTTGCCTGCAGGCCAAGCTGACAGAGATATCTTCTCAACTGTGATTCACTGTTCTTAGAAAACTCAAGCTGGTGTCAGATTGAAAAACAACAAGAAAAACAGCAAACCAACTGACTAATGAAGTCCACTCAGCTTCAAGAAAGGCCATATTATGACCTACTGTGATAGCCACTCTAGTGAGCATGAGGACAGTTAGTGTGCATAGAGTGTCTTAGTTAGGGTTTTACTACTGTGAACAGACACCATGACCAAGGCAAGTCTTATAAAAAACAAACAAACAAACAAACAAACAAACAACATTTAATTGGGGCTGGCTTACAGGTTCAGAGATTCAGTCCATTATCATCAAGGTAGGAGCATGGCAGTATCCAAGCAGGCAGAGCTGAGAGTTCTAGGTCTTCATCCAAAGGCTGCCTGGTCTTCTACTAGCCATTGGAGAAGGTATAGCCTCAGCTGCAGTTGATGGCCCAAGACTGAAGGGGTCATGCAACGAATTTGAGGCTTGGCACCATGAAGAGAGCCTATGAGAGGCTATTGGTGAAGCCTAGTTGGAGTGGAACACCCCAGTATATTGGAGATGTCAGTACCATGGGATGATTACCAAGAACAGCAGCCTTAGTGGAGTGGATTAATCTGAGCTTAGAGTGCTACAGAGGGCAGAGCTGGAGTAGTGATGCCAGCCCTTAGGAGGAGTCCAAAAGATCAAGTGGAATCCTAGACACTGAAACAAGAAGCTGTAACATTGAAATTGCCTTTGAGACTCAAAGATGTTAAAGATGCCAGAGCCATGGGATACATGTTGAGGAAAGCTGCTAACAGGGAGTGGAGCAAACCCAGGAGAAAGCAGTTTGTTGCAGTCAACAAAGATGAAAAAGTAGTGGAGATCTGAAGACTGCTTTGACATCATCTATGGAGATGCAGAGTTTAGAGTTTGCCCAGCTGGTTTCCTGCCTTGCTTTGGGGATTACAGTTAATTATTTGGATGAATCTCAGAAGAGACCTTGAACTTTGGACTTTTAACATTGCTGAGACTGCTATAGACTATGAGGACTTTGAAAGTTGGACTAAATGCATTTTGCATTATGCTATGTTTAAGTATGGCCCCCATAGACTCATGTTTTTGAATAAGTCTATGAGGGCCAGGGAGTGGAATGTGATGGTTTGTATATTTTCAGACCAGGGAGTGGCACCATCTGGAGGTGTGGCCTGGTTGGAATAGGTGTATCACTGTGGGTGTGGGCTTAAGACCAGCTCCAGCTAACCAGCATCAATTGTCCCAGTAGTTCCTTCCATTCTTAACTCTACAGCCAGAGCCACATGGCTGAATCTGTCGAGTTCTGCTGCTTGCAGGAATTAGAACATGACCCACTTGTACTATTACATTGTCACTGGCTTTCTGTTTTACAAATCCTTCACTACTTAAGCTTGGCTATCCTGGGTCTTGCTCTGTAGATTGGCCTTGAACGCAGAGATCAACATGCCTGACTCCTGGGATTAAAGGTGTGAATCACCATGCCTGGATCTAAATTTAGCTGGGTAGGATCTTGCCCTGAGGTCCCACTCTTTTAATCTGTTATCTTCTAGAATATAGGATTTTGCTCCATTTCACTTCCTGGTACCCCTTTAATACTCGAACCATATATTTTATATTTTCCCTTTCTAAGCTTGCTATGCTTGTTCAAACTTCTCTTCATAAGACTTAACCAGAGAACAAAGTCTCTGCTGAGCTTTTTTGAAACTTTCTTTGTCAGTGCAATTAATCTGAGTCTCTTCACCTTAGCCTCAGGCAGACTTTTCAGGCAAGGGCAAAAAGTAGCCACATTCTTCACCAAAATACCACAAAAACAGTCTTTATGCCACATTCTGAAATTCTTCTCCTTTGAAATCTCTTGGGCCAGGTCAACACAGTTCAAATTACTCCCAGCAACAAAGTTTTCCATATTCCTACTAGGATGACCCATTGAATCCCATTTAAAGCATTCCACTGCTTTCAAATTCCAAAGTCCCAAAATCCACAGTCTTTCAAATAAAAGCATGGTCAGGCCTATCACAGCAATACCCCAGTCCCTGGTACCAACTTCTGTCTTAGTGTTTTACTGCTGTGAACAGACACCATGACCAAGGCAAGTCTTATAAAAACAAACAAACAAACAAACAAAATAAAACCATTTAATTGGGGCTGGTTTACAGGTTCAGAGGTTCAGTCCATTATCATCAAGATAGGAGCATGGCAGTATCCAAGCAGGCATGGCGCAGGCAGAGCTGAGAGTTCTATATCTGCTAGTAGAGGACTGACTTCCAGGCAACTAGGATGAGAGTCTTAAACCCACACCCACAGTGACACACCTATTCCAACCAGGCCAGATGTTGCCACTCCCTGGTCTGAGAATATACAAACCATTACATAGAGTATACTCCATGTGTTTGCAGTGAAGAAGATGGGACATAAAACAAGCACACAAAATAATTTCTATATTATAGTGTAATGAAATCATATTAAAAGTATATATGAGCTGAACTGCAATCAGAGACAAGTGGGCTTCTGGCTTTCTTTTGGTTTATATATTAGAAAGTACATCCAAAATGTTACAATGATTTGAGCTTTAGAAAATGTTAGAACATGGACTTTAGGAGATGGAACAAAGTACATTCAAGGCTGAATGATTCGAATAAGGAAAATCATAAAGACACACAACTGATATGTCTGCCTGACCACCTGGTTTTGTTAGATTAGAGAAACGGTTGGAAAAACATTTTAGAAGATATGCGTCAAATGACAAGACTTTTCCTGACTTATTATTCACCTTTCAGGTTCATTTAATTCCCTCACAGGAATAGATTCTAAAATGAGGAAGACCATGGTTTTGAACAGAAGCGTAGCTCTTCAAAGAATTGTATTTTAGGTAAGCAAATTAAGATGGGCTGTGGATGTATGCGTTTGAGATAAGACCAAAGCTGTTTAAAAAACATCTGAGGGTCAGATATAAACGAGATATCCCAGTTCGTTTAAAAGCAAAGCCAAAGCCTGACTGTGAACCAAATTAAGAAAGAGGAAAATAACTCTGATTTATGCCAGCCATGTGTTGGCCACTATAGCCAGTTTGTTAGTCAGTTCTTTGTAATTGGATTTCTGAATTATTTGTTCTTCCTACATTATTGCCATCTTTAGGAGGAATGTGGTCATTTTTCAGCTTCCTGCATTGATAAGTAGGTATACAACTCCCACTGTTTTTCATGTGTGTCTAATTTTTGCCACTCTGCTGAAAAATATGTGACAAATCAGAAGTCGGTATATTGCATTTTACATCCTTAGTAGGAAACAGTTTCAGCAGGAGGTACAGTATAATACAGAATACTCAAGTAGAAGCAATTCATTTAAGCCTGCAAGCATTCCTGTGGTACAGTGGTCCAAGCACTAGCCACAGATAGAGGGGCAAAAGATGCAGCTTTTCCCTCACGTACTTACTCTTAAGGATGACCGGAACACATACATGTTGTATTCATTTTCTCTGGCTAAAGAAGGAACTCATGATCTAAACGACTGATAATGAAACCAATTTATTATTTCACAAATTTTGCAAGTCAAATGTATGGACGTGACTTAAACTGTTTTTCTTCTCAGAGTCTCACAAGGCTGTAGTGCAATGTTGGCCCGGCTTATTTTCTTTTGAAGGTTGAGTAGGGAACAATCTACATCCAGTTCTTGCAGAACAAATTTCTTCATAAATGCAAGTACATAGCAGTGTATTTCTTCTGATCAAGGAATAGAAAGGATCTGCAGTGATTCTCCTATCTAACATCAGTGATGACCTAGACACCCTTTGAAAGGACTTTTTGGATTATACTAGGCTTAACCCAGTATAAATGATCTTTTGATGAAGCCAAAGTCTACTAATTGGGGACTTAATTACTCCTGAAATATTACTTTGCCTTTGCCATATTCTGTTTTCTACAAATATTTCACAACATCAACACATATTCAAACAAAGGACATTAATACAAGGGCATGACTTACTATCATTCTTTTGCTGTCACATCCCATACAACGTACAAACCATGAAAATAAAAATCCCCCTGTATGACTGGATTTTTAATCACAGTGGAAATTATGTGTAATAACTGAGGAAACACAAAGCAAAAGTATATGTGGGGATGACTTACTTATTCAGGAAATGCTTAAAACAAATCTATCCATGTATCCTTTGATCCGATGCTAACCTCTATGGCTGAAGCAAGTGCCACATACCAAGTGGCTTAGATACATCTTTACAGCATTCCAAGATTTCAGAACTCTAAAATATGTTCCTGTCTAGAAAAAAAAAAGCAAAGAAAAAGAAAAAAGTAAAGAAATTCTACAAAATTAGATGACAACAAACATATTTCTTTATAGCTACAGATTCCACATATTTAGTTGTGTAAGTAAAGCTTGCTTTTATGTGACAGACGTTTCCATCAGAGATGCAATGGACTTGTTTATTCACTTGAGAAAGGGAACCCTAACTAGACCAAAGCAACAGCTGTGCAGATGTACATTCGGGATCACTGAGGGATTTTGTTTGTTTGGTTGGTTGGTTGGATTTGGTGTTTTGTTTTGTTTTGTTTTGTTTTGTTTTGTTTTGTTTTGTTTTGTTTCAGTGGGTTGGTTTGTTTGTTTTGCTCATTGGACTTATTAACTTGTGGCTGAGGGGTTACATACAAGGAGATGTTCCTTATAACTAAAATTGGTTGCATCACCAAAAAAGCCTACCATTACACTGATGTGGACTTCTGTAAACCTGAAACCCTGGAGTTTTTCCCTGGAGCATTCAGGCATCTTGCTATCTGGATATCTCTTTCTCTGCAGTTTGGCTGCTCAGAATCTGTGACCCTACGCTTCTGTTTCCTCTTTTTTATAATGTGGAGTGGGAGCCTTCAAGAATGTTCCAGTTGTATTCTCCAGGATGTGTAACCTTTGTTTACCTCCTGAGGTCGAAGAGCCTCCTCTTTCCTTCCTAGAGCTAATGTTTCAATTTGGAGGAAATGTTGCAATTCAGGGGAAATGTTACAATTCAGATAAAATGTCTTAGAAGGACATACAAAAACCACACCAACAGAAGTAATGAAAGTGTACTTGAATGGGTAGAATAAGCTTAACATATGTCCCTTGACACCAAATTGTGATTGATTTATTGGCTTCTCTATTTACTTTGTGTGGAACACAGAAAATTACAATGTTCAAACCTTGGATTTGGAAATCTTGCTCTCTGGTGTATTCAGGTAATGAGCATGAATGGGGAGCAAAGCGACTTCTCAGTACATTCCTTGTAGTCACAGATTGCTGAAATTTGGTTTGAACTTTTTTCTTCTATTATGGTGCTATTGAATCAGAGAACCAAGCCAATCACACCTACAGAGCAACATTTAGCACTCCCATTTTACAAAATTGCTTATATAGATCTGGATAAGTAGAATGGTGAACAACATGACCTTAAATATAGGTCCTATACTCCAAACGCAGACTTTCTTTCAGTGTGTTTATGAGTTAATGAGGAAGTGTGACAGAAGAGCAATCGATACAGAAAACAATAGCATCCAACCTCTTTAGTTCTTCATTATAATAAAAGGTCCTGTGTTTGGTGCGCTCCCTTTGCATTGTTCATTTTAAGCTCCAAATAGTGGATGATTGTAGACTCAAAGTATTTATACTGCAAAGATTAAAAAAATACATGATATTGTTTCTAAAAGGTATTGTTAAATTCCAATAGAAAGACAACTTAAGTAGGTTCTCTTTGCCCCATTAGTGAATTGATCCCCTTACTCAGAGTGGAATTTTGCAAGCATCCTTTTCCTACAGTAATTGTAATGATGTGAGCATTTGACCTCTGGGAATGAAAAAGCAATCGCAAAATCATTTCATATAGGTTATTGCACAACAGACAGGATATTACATTTCTAGGCAATGTTGACCATTTGTTCAAAGCTACTTTGGAATGTTCTCTGTCTATTCAATTTCACCAGAGATTTCTGTTATTTTTTTTTTTTTTTCTACTCAGGCTACTTTGGGCTAAAGGTTAGGATAGGTTTTTTTTTGTTTGTTTGTTTTTGTTGTTTTGTTTTAGATTTTGTCTTTGTTTTTATTCTTAATGACTGTTTAGTCACCCCAAGTTGCTCTATTTTTTTTTTAATAAAATGTGTTGGGCATCAGTTCCAAAAAGGAACAGATATTGCCACTCCAAGTTGTTTGCAAATCTCCCCTGAAGTGAAAACAGTGGTGTTACTTCAGTCTGCAAAGCTTTATCCCTCAGCTGATAGTTATGGTGATGTCATTATGTCAATATGAAGAAGATGAAAGTTGTGATCCTATAGTTTACATTATCAGCTAACATGCAATTTGATCTACTTTTAATTATAGGCAAGTCATTTCAGAGACATATTAAATATATACCAACCTTTCTATCTAAGCATCCTGTTACCTGGTAAACAGCAAAATCATATTGTCATAAAATTATATATTTTGTAATCTCTGTATTTAATGTGCTGGAGCATATGTATCATAAGCTTCTTAATTTACACCATCAGTACATCAAACATATTCCAGGGCCTTGATTGTTGGTTTCTAACTTTATTACAGTTATTAGTAGTATAATGTTGAGAAATTCATATATTATCTCTAGGCCTCAGTATTTCAGTTTATTTTTCAAAGGTTTCCTGACAAAACAAAAACTAAGATCTTCATATAATCATACACACACACACACACACACACACACACACACACACACACACACGAGCTTCAGTGATCACAATTGATAGCATGAAGAAATGTTAGCAACTTGGATTAGCCTGATGATTAAACTTATTATATGGTAAAAACTTGTAGATACTTCTGGAACTGGGGAGATGACTTAGTGGGTAAAGCACCTGTTGTGCAAGCACTAATATTTGAACACAGACTCCATTGCTGCTTGTGTCTAGCTCCAGCCTTTGAGAGGAATGAGGAGATGGAGATAAGAGGAATTCCTGAAGCTCATTGGTCAACCTATTCCAAATGCATGAACTTCAGTGTCAGTGAGACTGTCTTTGAAAACAAAAAGTGGAGAGGAATTCAAGAAAGACATCTGACTTTAATCTCAGTTCTTCACACATGCATGCATATAACCACTTATCTATACCCATGTGCACCCATGCACATGTTATATACATGCCTCACATAATCAAATCTCTGATAACTCCCTAGTATAAATATGGGAATTTAAGTATTTTATATAAACTTAAATGTTCTGTAAGAAGGTCACAATGCCTTATAATTGAAATGCATACTTAAAAATAGACTAGGGTTTCAAAATTCCAAATGTATTTTATATAAAGTACTGTGTGTAATTATAGTTTACTCTTTAACAAGAAACTTACAGAATAAAGAACAGATATTAATGTGTTGTGTTGGAAATGCTATTATATATCTCTGTGTATTTTCAAGACATATTATATTACATATCTGAAACTCAAGTGCCATTGACACTAAATCATTTGAGTTATTACTTATACAAGTTACTTTTTCTCCAATGGCAGAAACTTTGGCTTTTAAAAGCGCTTGGAAAGTAGGTCAGGACAACATCCTTTAGGCACTTGGAATTTAGGTATCTAAATTTTTTCCATGAATTTTTCCATGCTACATAGTAAAATAAATTTCGATTTCCTATGTAGATGGCATCTTGTAAGTAAAAGAGTATTTTAGATATACATTTACATTTCTCAGTAGTCTCATATAATGATTTCTTTATGAATCATGGATATAGTGACTATTGCAAGAGCCAGAGAATGTTTAAAAACTCCAACTTCCTCTATATTTCTGCTTTATATACAAAATCAATTCTTTTTTCTACTGTCCTTTTCCAACTTCTCTTGCTGTGTCTTTCCATCCTCATAATGGTAATAAGAACTGGTATAATTTCATTAAGTAGAGATTATGCAAATTAATGTAGAGTTCTTCTTGTGATGACCTAGATAGAATGAGTGAAAATTGTTTTGTCACTGTAAACTAATGTGTTGGGATAGACACTCAGTGTCATTTGTGACAGCTTTACCAACTCTTGCCCTGTAGTATGGAGTTTGTTTTCTAGTCATAATCATGATTTTCTTTTATGACTAGCATTTGGTAAGAAGCTGAAGGGAAGTAATATTTGATTGTTAGGAGTAAGGAACTTCCTTTCTAGAAACTTTCTGTACTCAGGACCAAAGAAGATTAACTCCACTTTCGTGTGTTTATAGCAGTTCCTACATTTAATGGTGGAGATATAGTCCAACTTAATGAGTCAGTACAGAAATATGTGGCTAGGGAACTGTGGGTTGGGGTGGGGCGAGTCGGCCCAGAGCAAAAGTCAGGGAGGAGTAGGATCATTACCACCCTGCTCCACGCCTACCTGACCCAGTAGCCCTGCACCCCCACCTTTGCCCACTGGAAGTGGTAGCAATGTTAAACTTTCTCTCTCCCTTTATAAGTTCATAATGCTGCACCTAGAATTCCTTCGTATGATAATGAGGCATCCTCAATACCCTGGCCTGGCCAATGATGTACCCTCATCCCCAAATCCACTCGCCACCCCCAAAGGTTTAAGTAGCCTTCGTGCCCCAACACTCCCATTAAATAACCTATTTCATTAAATCTCCCTCCCAGAATCTCTTGTCCCCGTGCTCACTACTGCCCTTCTCACAATCCACTGGTTGTGATTGCTGCTGATCATGGCACAATGGGCTGGGAAGATATGTCAAAGAAAGAAAAGAAAAGAGGATGTGTGTTTCACTAATATTTACACAATGAAATATTATTTTGGAGGTCATTAGTATACCGAAGACACATTCGCTGAGAAGTATCAGTCTTTGGTTATAGACTTGCTATTCATTCAGGTACAAAATGATCTCTTTAAAATGTTAACCTCCTTTACTTTAAACTGCAAGTTTCTACAAATCCAGAAAAGAGAAACTAAGTGTAGCTTATAGAGATAATGGGTCTTAAGAAAGCTCTGAAATGTAAAGACTCATAAATGAAAGCACAATACTGAATAGACAAGAAGCAACTGAGTGGAGTATTTTTGGGTACGTTGAAACAGCATTAAAGGAGATAGTGGGGCTGGGCAGATGGCTCAATAATTATTAGCACTTACTATTCTCACAGAAAATCCAGGTTTAGCTCCACGCACCCACACGGTGGCTCGCAATTGTCCATTACTCCAGTGCCAGCAGATCTGACATGATCTTTTGACTTCTATAAGTGCTAAACATGCACTTAGTGTTCAGAACATGTACATAGGAAAAACACTCATATATCTAAATAAAAATAAATGAATTTTTAAAAAAATTACTCTAATAAAGGAGATATTGAGAGTGGTTGGGAAAGGATGAAGTTTTATCATTTAGAAGGATATTGCCATAAGGCTTGCCTATGAGACATTTACACAAATGGCAAATTTAGGCGTTGTGTACACACATGGCTGAAATTAAGGAACTACTACTTTTGGAACAAACTGACTTAGAACTGTTCTGTGAACAATCATTTTGGTTGAATTTACCTCTTTCTCTCAAAATCAACTCATTATTAGAGAAGAACAGATAAAATAAGCTCATTCCATTGTTGATAGATAAACCAGTTAGTAAATTACCTTGAAAATTTGGCTCTTCAACTATAAGTTTCAGTGTGGTATTGATAGGTTAAGAGTCATATAAATATTGGCTGGTGGTAGTAAAATATTTAGACTTAATAGGTATTTTCAAACAGACATGCCAAAATAAATGCTTATGCAAGAATGTCACAAAATAATATCATTTGTTTTATTACATTATTTTCAGTGGTTCAGAATTTGCTAACTTATAAATAAAAAAATTAGAGAATAAACAATATTGGGAAGAAAGTGACAAAAGGCACATTTTATATGTCACATTTAAATGCTGGGTATTGAGAAACAAAGCTCTTATTTGGAGAATGGTATTTCTGAACAGATAGCTTGCATTTGTCAAAAAAAAAAAAACCAGAAAGGTTAATATCAGACATAACATTAAGCAGACCTGAATGTCATTTCAAACTTACATTTCTCGAAAGATTAAAGACAGTTTTATCCTTAACAACACTCCAGGGATACAGATATTTTTGCTTCTTCAAGCCAACTTTACAAAAAGTTATGCTGATTCCTTTTGATAATTAGTTCCTAATACTTTCTAAATAGCAGTTACAGCAATGTAAATGATGTTGTGAAGACTACCTGGTTGTGACAGCCTTTAGCAAAGATAGCTCACGAGCAAATGACACTGATGACAGTGTGCAGAGGACAATGTGAGACAAGAAATTCCCTTTGGGAAAAGAACCACTTTTTGGTGGCAATTCTTGCCCAACAGCCATATACAGCTGCTATTGATTTTTCTTCAGCTTCCAGTTTATAGCTGTAACAGTAACAACATCCAGAGAGACTGGAGGCAGGAGTGCCATTTACCAGTCCACTAGCACAGACCTAGGAAACATGGAGAGTAACTTGAATTAAAGCAATAGCCATAGGGATTGTAAAACATGGACACATGGTATGGACAATATGATGGTTCAAATTTTCAAGTGATGGTGACTTTGGAATGGTGGAATATAACAATTAAAGGTGGGAAACTCAAGCTGACTCTAAGGAAGTTTCAGTCATGGGGATCGAACGTGCTGGTGCTGATGAATGAAAGTGAGCTTACATGTGCTAGGGTAGCTGTTTAACTGAGTAAGTCCATCCTTTCTGCATATATTGCCTCTAATATGGCCATAATTATAACTTCTGAGGTGTTTGCATTTAGTGTGTGTGTGTGTGTGTGTGTGTGTGTGTGTGTGTCAGGGGAGGGAGGGCAGGGAAATGGTTATAATATATGAGAATCATAGGTATCTTCAAAACTTAGGCTTTATTTCAGGTGATAGCAACTAACGAAACTGCCCATACAAGAAATAAAGAGACCCTTAGTAAGTAAGTAAGTAAGTAAGTAAGTAAGTAAATAAGTAACTCCAAGAAAAGTATTTAAGGTACTATTACAGGGAACATAGCCAATGAAAGAGTTACAGCAAAGATAAGCAGACTGATATAGATCACGAATATAAGTCATTCGTTTAAGTCCTTATGCAACACAAAGACCTGATTTCAATACCCTGAACCCACATAAAAAGCCAAACATGATGGTGATCTCCTGCAGTCCCTGCACCAGGGAAAATGAAATAGGTAAATCATTATGGCTTATTAGCCTGCCATCCTATTTCCTTGGTGAATTATAAACCAGATATCAAAAACCAGAGGAATGACACACTCAGTTATCTGCTGCTTTACACATGCATGTGCTTGTATTCGTGCACATGCATACACACACACACACACACACACACACACTTGCATGCATATACCTGTGTACACATGCAGTTGAACACACACAAATATCCACTTAGTACACGCGTGATAGAAGAAAACCATGATGATATAATGCTTTGGAATCTAAAAGAAGAGAGAATCAAGGTGAGTTATGATTTAGCATCATCCATCTGATGATGCACAAATATTGAACAGGAGATTGGAAAAAAAGGAACTTAGATTTGACACCTTGGGGAACAGTTTTGCAAAAACAGTGCATATGAGATAACAATGAGTTACTGAGGAAGAAGACCTAGGAAATATATTCTGGGGCACATACTGTTAATGGTAGGAGCCACCATGATAAAGCAAAAAATACACGTAAAAATTGACATATGTTTACGTATTTTAATTCTAACTGTGCACAGATGCTTCATTTGGTGGCATCTCCAGTTGATGCTGTTTACCCACCATGATTTAAGTGCAGCACTCAAATTCTGTCAACAAGCATTAGATGTTTAATAGCTTAGAAAGCAAAGAAACACTCCTGTATTAATGCCCTGCATTATCACAATAGCCAAATTGGACTCCACCTATATCTCTGTCAATGCATGAGTGAATTAAGAAAATAAAATATATACATCCAATATGATAGTATTCAGTCTTGAAAGGGAAGAAATATTGTCTTTTGTGACAACATGGGTAGATTTTAAGAGTATTATGCTAAAGAAAATCAATAAAACATAGAGAGACAAAAGAAACTGTATATTCTAATTCACAGGAGGAATGTAAAATGATCGAAGTTCTGAAGTTGGAGAAAAGAATATTGTATATATGAGAGGGGATGAAATGAATGAAGCCATTATAATCAAACATATTAGATTAGTTTCCAGATCAATTGAATAGGATCAGGATTATTGCTAGTAAAAATTGTGCACATTTCAATAATGCTGTCATCAAATCCACTCTCTCAGAGGAAAAGAGAAGGGGGTATGGGGACAGGGACTCTGGGAGGAGGAACCAGGATATGGAGCAGGATTTTTGATGTAAAAAAAAAAAAACTGCATAGAAAGCACATGAAGGAAGCAAGGTACATCTTATTCAAAATAAATGTTAGTACTTTAAACATGCTGAATACATAAGATGGTGAATATGTTGGCTAGTTCAATCAGTCTAGATTGCATTAAAATATTAATACAGATTTTTCCCACAAAACTAGGACATTCGCATGCACACACACAATTATAATGTGTAATTGTATAATCAAAATGGAAGCAACAGAGATGAAGTCAAGTAAGTTATCCTTACTGAGTCCTTTTTTTTTGGGGGGGGGGCTTTCTTTGAGTCTCACAGCACCAGGAAGTACTAGGCAATCAGATCCTATCAGTGTTGAATTGGATAAAATCCCCCAGAGATTCTATATTTTAACACACTGATTGCCTCGGGAGAAAACAGTGAAATAAAAGGTTTCTTGCTGGCCAAGGCCAGCCATGCGGCCATGTCAGAGGGAAAGAAATGGACATTCAACTTCCTTAGTATCATCAAATTCTAACCCATGGCTAGTAGTAAAATACCCCCCCCCCCCGCCCCCCGTTTCTTCATTATCTACGTTCAGAGAAAGCTTTAAAGAAAGTATGAGTTTCTTCTATGTCAGGAAATGGCCTTAACACCGTTCTTAAACACACACACACACACACACACACACACACACACACACACACACACACACAAGCACATAACCTTAAAGTATATTCTGAAATCAATAATTTTATGCCTTGGAATGAGGATGTAAATTTAGCCTGTTTTCATTAAAATTTTGTAATTCCACTGACAAAAAAATTGCTGACATTATTTTCTCTAATTGGTTTATCATTTCGATTTAAGCACATGCATTCTGTCTATTTAACTAGACGATTATGATTATAAGTACTTGTAAACTTACATTTATAGTGCTTAAATGCTAATGATATTTGTCTTTTGTCTGTATTATATTAAAATTTCTTTAATCTCAACTTCTGTAAGAAAATACACTTTCTGGGAGACTTGCTAAACAATGACAAAGAGGTAAGAGACAGAGATGAGGAAACCACATGCTTCATTCCCTGAAGTTTAAATACTGTAGAAATAATTATTTTCCAATAGTTTGATGGTAAAGTTTATTGTTACATAGGATTGATGAGCACAACATATGACTTAAAAGGGACTTTTTAACCTTTAAATGAATATTTAGTCATTTCAAGTCATTTTGGACTAAGATCTAATATAATAAATTGCATTTTATTACCTTGAATATGATTGACTACAAGTTGGAAAAAACAACACTGAAACAATAAAAACATTTATTATCTTACATGCTATCATATTGGCACATTCTAAGGCGGTGTTAATCATTTTTATGCCTCAAGTCATTTATTTCCTGTTATTCCAGCCAAAGTGTTCAGAATATGTTGTCACTCATATTATCTACATTGATAGAAATGCTTCTGGCATGACATGTTCATAAAACAATGTAAAAAGATGCATAAAGCATGTTTTTTCTGACTCTTCAATACTAAGGTATATATCTATATTTATAAATTCCTTTATTTAAAGAAACCTTTTCACATTTCACTGGCTAAAGATTAGGTCAAATGAATCTTCCTTAGCCAATCTCTGGGCAGATAATAATAATAATAATAATAATAATAATAATAAAAACGGTAGTAGTAATAGAAAAGAAAAGAAAAGAAAAGAAAAGAAAAGAAAAGAAAAGAAAAGAAAAGAAAAGAAAAGAAAATGTAGATTCTATATTCCTTTACACTTCTGGTGTATTAATACTAGCACTTCCATTGGAAACAGTGCTGTGACTGAGCATAGAATCTTTTCATACAATTTCATTGTGATACAATTGCACATAATAAAATTTGACTTTTGTAATTTAGTAATTTACTAGCACTGGTCTACTTATAACTTTGTGTATCCATTACCACAACAATTTTAAATTATTTCATGGTTGCCACAATAGTCTACACCTGTTAGACAATCACATCCCACACCTGATTCTCACTGCCACTGACAAATACTAATATACATTTTGTTTGTGTGTAGTTTTCTTTGTTGGATACTTTATATGAAGGTGACCGTATAATATTTGGCTTTGATGACAGGTTTCTTCACCTCAGCAGAAACAGGTTTTATTTATTTATTTATTTATTTATTTATTCTTACCCGCGTTCACGACCGGCCAGGAAGAACGCAGCAAACCGGAATCTTCTGCGGCAAAGCTTTATTGCTTACATTTTCAGGAGCCAGAGAGCAAGAGAGCAAGAGAGCAAGAGAGAGAAAAGGAACAAGAACAAGAAAGCAAGAGCAAGAGAGAGAAAAAGCAAGAACAAGAGAGAGAGAACAAGAGCAAGAAGAAGAACAAGAAAGCAAGAGAGAGAAAAAGCAAGAACAAGAGAGAGAAAAAGAACAAGAAAGCAAGAGAGAGAAAACAAGAACAAGAAAGCAAGAGAGGAGAGAGAAAAAGCAAGAACAAGAGAGAGAGCAAGAATGGCAAAACCCCGTCCCTTTTAAGGAGAATTATCCTCCGCCTAGGACGTATTACTCCCTGATTGGCTGCAGCCCATTGGCCCAGTTGTCATCATGAGAAAGGCAGAACACATGGCGGGAAAACTGCCCCTGCACGTGTGCAGATTATGTTTACCACTTAGATCACAGCTGTCAGCGCCATCTTATAATGGCAAATGTGAGGGCGGCTCCCAACATCTCCCCCTTTTCTTTTAATAAGAGCAATAGGCCACCCATATTAATGAGAGTGGAGATAGAGGTCAAATCCCCAGTGTGCAGGTAAAGGAGCCATGTACAGGATTAGCTCTTAGGCTCACAGGCTTTTACCCAGAGCAACCCTGACCTGCTCCCGTGTCGTTTTTCCTGGGGAGAAGGACACTTGGACACTCAACCTTCTTGAAAAATGACATGTCTCCCTAGAATAGGCTCATATATGCCGCAGAGCCCTTCTACTGCAGTGCTTAGCCGTGCAACTCTCTCGGGCTGCTGAAGCACACTCACTCTATCCCGTGCAATGAGACTAGCCTCGTGGGGTGCAAGAGCTGAATGGCCAGCGACCTATTGCTTAAGCATAGATAACCATATATCAGGGGAAGCACCATGTTCTAGAGCTGCAAGTGCCTGGGCAATAACCACCTTGTCTCTCCTAGTTTGGGCCTTAAGCTTACAGACCAACCAAAGAAGCAACACTAATCCACAGCAAAGTGTATCTCCAAATAATCCCACCCATACCCATTCTTTAAAGAAGGAAAATGCTGAGGAGATCCAATTGGGTAATCCTTTGATCAGGGACAGGTCCAAGCGCGTGGAGTTGACCTGAATGATGGCAATTCTCAATTCCCGAAGGGTCTGTTCAAATTCAGCCGTCCAATTCTGTAACATATACTGAGAAAGACTTTTTGACAAATTAGCTGCCCTAGTAAATTTCTCATACTGAATGGAAGTAACGCACAATCCCGGAAACTTTTATTCACATTCCAGCTGAGTTATTTGCCATAATACATCTAGTTGTTTCTGGACAAGATATATGCGTTGATTAATTTCTGCCCATGGAGCATTTTTGGGATTGGAGGATGGCGGCCGCTAAGCCTGCATTGGTGAGAGGTCCCCCAAGCTCCCGACAAACCCTGAGCCAGTCTTGTAAACCTTTGTTCTTTCTTGGGGCTATGGCCGCTCTGCATTCCTGCGTGGCTTGCTCATAAATAAGCTATTCTACCAGAGGTGCGGCTTGCTCCAAATCTGCAAAAATACGCTCTGCTGCCTCTGTCATTCTGGCCACAAAATCTGAGAAGGACTCCTGAGGTCCCTGGACGATCTTTGTTAGTTGTCCAGTGGCTTCACCTGCTCGGGAGAGCGCCTTCCAGGCCCTAATAGCCTTTTCATCTGATTCAGAACTATTAAGAACTGGCTCCTTGAGCTCATCTAGTGATGAGTATAGGCTTTTTCTCCTAGAAACCTCCGCTGATTGATCTTTTTTCTTTTCTTTTTTCTTTTCCTTCCTTCCAATCTCTCCCCAGGTATTCTTACCTGACCTAAACTTTTCCTCAGGTTCAAGACCCGTGGAAAGGCCTGTATACTTATTTTGTGTACCATATTTCCTCTTTGCTCCAACTCTCTTTCCCTGCTTTACTTCTGATAGATTGCCCTGAATTTCATCCAGAATTTTCAGCCCTGCCTTAACCACTTGATAACATGTGAAAAGGAACAAAAAGGCTCCTAACACTAGAGAAAGTTCAAGGCCAAACATACCTTGTAAAGCTATTTCCCACTTTACTTCTGATAGACTGTCTTGAATTTCGTTAGAAAGTTCAAGACCAGACTTACCTTGTAAAGCTATTTCCCACTTTACTTCTGATAGACTGTCTTGAATTTCGTTAGAAAGTTCAAGACCAGACTTACCTTGTAAAGCTATACTTACGGGTACCCTGTTCCCCAGCTGAAGAGTTCTGAATTCACGCAGTTGAATCCTTCTCAACAGTCTGTTTTACGGGAACACTTTATTACCACCATTCCCCAGCTGAAGAGTTCTGAATTCACGCAGTTGAATCCTTCTCAACAGTCTGTGTTGTGGGAACACTTTATTACCACCGTTCCCCAGCTGAAGAGTTCTGAATCCAGGCTGGATCCTTCTCAACAGTCTGTTTTACGGGAACCTTTATGACCGTGACCCGCAGTTCTGGTTCCGGAATGAGGGATCTTCCTTGCGCCAGTGATGGTTAACTCCCGTCCCGAGTTTTCTTGTCCCAGGATTTCTCGTCCCGGGTTTTCTCGTCCCAGGTCTTCTCGTCCCGGGTCTCAGCACCAACTCTTACCCGCGTTCACGACCGGCCAGGAAGAACGCAGCAAACCGGAATCTTCTGCGGCAAAGCTTTATTGCTTACATTTTCAGGAGCCAGAGAGCAAGAGAGCAAGAGAGCAAGAGAGAGAAAAGGAACAAGAACAAGAAAGCAAGAGCAAGAGAGAGAAAAAGCAAGAACAAGAGAGAGAGAACAAGAGCAAGAAGAAGAACAAGAAAGCAAGAGAGAGAAAAAGCAAGAACAAGAGAGAGAAAAAGAACAAGAAAGCAAGAGAGAGAAAACAAGAACAAGAAAGCAAGAGAGGAGAGAGAAAAAGCAAGAACAAGAGAGAGAGCAAGAATGGCAAAACCCCGTCCCTTTTAAGGAGAATTATCCTCCGCCTAGGACGTATTACTCCCTGATTGGCTGCAGCCCATTGGCCCAGTTGTCATCATGAGAAAGGCAGAACACATGGCGGGAAAACTGCCCCTGCACGTGTGCAGATTATGTTTATCACTTAGAACACAGCTGTCAGCGCCATCTTATAATGGCAAATGTGAGGGCGGCTCCCAACAATTTATTTATTTATTTATTTATTTATTTGTTTGTTTGTTTGTTTGTTTTTTCTGTCACTGTTGCAAACACTACTATTTCATTATTTTCTTATGTTTGAATGATATTTTGTTTTATGGATGAGACACATTTTAAAATATGTGTATCAATTAATGAGCAAGAGAATTGTACCCACACTTTGACTGTCATAAAAATGCTAGTATAAACAATTGTGTACTGTATATTTATAAAATTTGTTTTCAATTATTTTTTTGGTGATATAGATACTTAGAAGTGGAACTCCTTCATTATTGGACAACTCTATGATTAGGATTTTGAGGCACTGCCAAAGGCATATCCAGAGCGTGTGGATCATTTTCCATCCCTATAGGCAATTTAGGTGTATCTTATTGCAATTTCTTCACATCTTCTAAAAAGGTTGTTATTGACTTTTTTATTATGATAGTCAAATTGGGTATCAACTACTATTTTATTATTGTTTCACAGTCTTTCTTGAAGTGTGTGCATGCACAAGTAGAAACCAAATGAATCTTCCAAAACTATGAGATGATATTGACAAGAAAGTACTGGGGGTGGCTGTCAAAGACTAATATCACAGTCTGATTACAAACATATACAGAAAGCATCCTTATTTAAATAAATTTAACAACACTATTTCTTGTATTGCAACTTAACTGTTTACCTATTTTTAAGTTCTCAGAGTTTCTCACTTGTTCACTGGAGAAATAGGAATATTGTGAATAAATATTTCTAGATATAATCATTTTTAATACTTAAGTATGTTTTTAAAAGTATGTTATTATAGTTATCATTGTATGTATGTTCACATTCATATAAAGAAATCTATTAACCTTTAATATACAAAATGGATGATATAATATCTGACCCACATCTCATTAGTTCTCAGAAAACTACATTTTTAAATCTCATTTTATCAGAAGCCTATGAGTTAGTTTTTAATTGTTTTCATTTCATGTGTGCTTTGTCCATTGAGGCACGATGATGCAATGGATCCCCTAGGACTGGAATTACAGACCATTATCAACTGTCATGTGAGTGAGAGAAATTTAATAATAACCCTCTGAAAGTATAGCAAATACCAGCCCCAGGCATGAGAGCTGGTTTTGATAAGGAATCACAAAGGAAAAAAAACATATTTTAATTACAAAGGACATACACCAGAGGTAAAGCCAAAGCCAAAGTTAAATTTAGTGTGAAATCTGGTAGCAAGATTTCATTGCTTCTTTATGATAAACATTTGGACTCCTATAGAATTTTGTGGATCTCTTTGACCAATTACACTATACTATACTCATACTTTCTTCTGAACAACTCAATTGCCTGATTGTTTTAAAAATTGGCAGTCTCAAAATCATATTATTTATGGAATCGTAGAGTGTTTCTTTCACCATGGCCCTAAGCAATTTCAACCTATGAAAGCTCACTCTAATCCTCCTTATGAATACAAGCATGCTGTATTTATTTACGATTAGACACTGCTATTTCTTTATCTAACTGTTTACATCTCCTTCATTTTAAACACAATGTGAGAGTTTTAGGCTTTCTGAAATGCTAGAGTTGTAAGTATCCTCAATTTTGTCAATGGAAGGAAATGTAGAACTCATTTACCCCCTCATTTTCTAAGTATACAAATTGAATTCCAGCATATTCCTTCCACTTGCCCTGACACACATCTATCACAGACATTGGTTAGTACACATGTCAGCAAATGTATAAAGTTTCTTGGCTGCCTGACACCGGTGAAACCATCAGCATAGATGAATCAAGTAGAAATACTGCATAAACTTTTGCCATCTCTTGGTAACCTGTTAAATCATAATAACTGGAGATGAAATCCAAGAAATGGCATACTGCCAACTCTGTAGTCTAGTTAAACTATGAATGTGGTATTCAGAACCTGTAAGCTAGCTGAACATCCAATAACACTGTTTTGAGAAGCCTAGGTATTAATATTTTTGGCTACAACCCTAAATCCACTAGGTACAAACATTTAAACAACTATGACCCATCATTCCTGTTCTAAAGGGCTGTTCCTTCATTTCTCTTTATAAACTGACTGACTTGATTTTTAGTTTTCTTTCATTTCTATTTATTGCAACTTTGTTTCATTTTAACACTTAGTTACAAACAAGGGACATTTTAAATGTTTCATACTACCTGAAGGTGCTGTGCACACTTAGGGAGAAGAAAACTCATCATCCATCTTACTTATTTGTGAACTCTGAAAACTGTAATTATTAGCTAGATATGATATGTCCACGGGGACAATAGTGGCACAAATGTTGTACTAGTAACCAACCAGTTTCTGATTCCATTTAAGGCCACATCCATAAGATGAAACTTATATCTAGCACCACTATCTGTGCCAAGAGCCTGTGTCTGTACAGGTCATAGGCCCTAGGGAAGAACGTACTACTACTACTATTATTCTAAACAGGGAGAATTAAGTTAATTTCTATTAATTGTCATTACATCATAGAGTAATACATCTCTTAAGCCTCATCTGAGATGCTTCTGTTCACAATAGATGACAACACAGACCCCTAAAACTGCCCAAGGTGCTGAGAAGAAGATACACTGGAATGCTCATCCCTATGTGGGACACCAATATCACACTTCCCAAGGCACAGCATTAAGTTTTATTCCCTGGGATTGAACTTGCACTTTAATAATACATTCTAAACATGATAACAAGTATGTCTCATTTATAGTTCAGTCATCTGGAAATAAAAAAAAAAAAATAGCTAGTTCCTACCAAATAGGCAAGTAGGGAGACCAGCCATTGTGGAAAATTATTCCCAGGAGAAACATATATTATCAGGTTTCATTAATTGTTTTTTTTACATAAAGTACACACACACACACACACACACACACACACATCCCTCAAAATACCTATAACTGTAACAAAAGCATACTATCCGTTGATAGATAAAAAAGCAGGTGTAATGGATAAGCATGAACATTGTCTGAACTTAAGGTTCTCTTGTGATCTTTTGGTTTCTTCTTACATTACATAGACATAGAAAGTCACATACCTCATGGTGTTATTCAAATGTAGTACTATAGAAAAATTGATCTCACAACAGCTGAGAAAAGTTGGTAGTTACTAGAAGACAGAGAATGGTGAGAAGATGATTTCTGTATTAAGTCATAATTAGTGGATGTAGGGCTGATGTTCTATTGAATAGTCGGGAGACTATAGATAGCTGTAATATACTTTATATTTTAAAAACTATACAAAAAGAATTTTCAAAAGCTTCACAAAACAATGAAGAAATGTGGAGATATATATGCTTACACTTATTTAAACAAAACAGTATGTATATGTTTCAGAATATCACATATACCACATAAATTTATGTATAAATTTTATTGTCATGTATTACTTAAAATATTTACTTTAAATAAAGTAAAATTATAATTTTGAGCAAATTATGTCAGATAGGTCTGCTTTTTTTGCTTTTCACAATGTTATGAAGAGGTAGAAGGCAAAAATATATTACACATCAAAAACCTTTGTAGAATTTACAAGAAAATTTCCAAGCCTGTTGGCACAATGTTGTCTCTCAGTTAAACTTCTTTTATTTTGTTCTTCTACTTCCTTTTCATTAATTAATTAGTTTATTCATTTTACATCCTGACAACTGTAGCCTCTTCTCCTCCTCACAGTTCTAGCCTCACAACCTCCCTCTCTTCATTATCCCCTCCCCTTCACCTCAGAGTAGGGGATCCTCCCATCTGGTACCAACCCACCCTGGCACATCAAGTCCCAGCAAGCCTAATCACACCCCTCCCACTGAGGCCAGACAAAGCAGCCTGGCTACTGGAAAGGGTCCCAAAGGCATACAATAGAATAAGAGACAGCCACCACCACTCCATTTTAGGGACTCAGGAAGACCAAGCTGCACATCTGCTACAAATGAGTAGGAGGCCTAGATCCAGGCCATCTGTGCACTTTGGTTGGTGGTTCAATCTCTAGGCACCCATAGACCCAGGTGAGTTGACTCTGTAGGTGTCCTTCCTGGGGTGTCCTCGACTCCTCCACCTCCCTCAGTCCTTACCCCAACTCTTCCACAAGACAGCCCAAGGTCTGCCTAATGTTTGGCTGTGGGTCTCTTTATCTATTTCTGTCACCTGCTGGATGAAGTGTCTCAGAAGACAGTTATGCTAGGCTTCTGTCTGCAAGCAAAGCAGAGTCAAGGATTAGTTATCTCCCATGGGATGGGTCTAAACTTGGGGTAGTTCTATCTTTATTCCTGCACATCTTATAGGCAGGAAATATTTTTGGTTGAAGGTTTTGTGGGTGGATTGATGTCTCCTTTCCTCCTTGGAAAGTCCTATCTGGTTACAGGAGGTGGCTACTTCAGTCTCTATATAGGAAACTCCCCTAGCCCCACCCACCATAGATTCCTGGGAACCTCTCTGTCCAAAGACTTCAGTTTGTCCCTGAGATGCCTCCCAGTCCTCTTCTCCCCCCCCCAATACTGTTTCCACACCTGACCCCAACCCCCAACCCCAGTTTCCCGCCCCACCCTGTTTCCTACCAGTTTCCTCCTTCCACCCACCCCGATATCTGTTTTATTTCCCCTTTTGAGTGAGATTGAAACATCCTTCCTTGGACCCTCCTTGATACCTAGCTTCTTGGGGTGTGTGGTTTGTAGCATGGTTATCCTGTACTTTATTTATGGTAATATCCACTTATATGTGAATACATACCATGCCTGCCTTTCTGGGTCTGAATTACCTCACTCAAGATGATATTTTCTAATTTCATCCGTGTGCCTGCAAATTGCATGATGTCTTTGATTTAATGGTGTTTAGCTTACAATCCTGAGATCCAGTACACTCTTAATTGGGCCTCAAAAACTTTTCCGAACAGAAAACTATCCTACTAGTTTCTATCACTTACCCTTTGTCATGACTTCAATGACTTCAGAGTCTTATGTTAAACCCCAAGGTTATGACTCCAACTTAAATATGTAAATTTAAGGGTTTTAATGCCAGTGCCCTTTCTTTTTAGTGTAGATTGGCTCCACACAGTGGTGTAGCTGGAATTTAATAATTTGATAATTACTGTGGCCTATTGTAAATCTAGTTGGGTAGGGAATCAGGTAACACTTCACTAATTGATTATATTTCCCTCTTTATTAATTACATGTTTGCAGCTGAGTTGAGTTATGGATCAAGCAGTAAAAACACTGAGATGCTTTTTGAAAATGCTGTTATATTTTATCAGTGTCTTTTAAAACCTAATGTTTAGAGATGACGTGAGGGTTGAAATGCAGCTTTAGCTGAAGCAAGAAATACTCCTTGATAATAGTTGACACAACATGCATGTAGTGAAAATGACAATCAAGTGTTCTATTAAGTGCAGAAACAGATGTCCTGTATAAAAGATGTCAGTGTCACTGCTAGGGAACGTGTGTGTGCATTATTCATCTCTGCTCAGGCACAACATTCCAAACCTTTCCACGGATTCCTACTGAATTACTGTCTCCGAGTTTGTGCTTTACATTTAACACTCAATTTGACTTTTCACAGAAGCAGGATAGCAAAGTAGCATAGAAACTAAGGGTCAAAGCATAGCTTAATCAGAAAATCCTAGCTTTGTGCAGTTGGGTCTAAGAGGGCTGCAGTCTGTTCTTTGTGAATGTGAAAGCTCTGTCGATGTTGGATGGGGTTAGTTTTACTCATGCAAACTGGGCATTAATACAGCACAAGTTTTGCTGATTATTACACTTTCTCAAATTACCCATCCAAAAAATATCAAGGTAGGAAAAACATGACAAAAATCAACTTTGGTTGTATTAGTCTTACCTAAGGAATTTCAGTACTTAGGGGTTTTGTTGTTTGATTGGCTTCTTTTTACTCAAGGGCATTAATTCGGTTCCCATGTATATGAGCAAAAGACTTTTCTGTAAGAGCTGAACTAGTATAGAAAGATTTTTAATTAATACAGTAAGTGATTCTGGAAATTGCTTTCCAATAGAATCACCTCATCCCCGCCCCCTCTACCAGTCATCTACACCAAGGGCATTGTAATGGTACAGGATCAAGGAACTAAAGGGGCCTTCTTTCACTTCCTCTTGTTCAAAGAGAACACTTGGTGGCAGTCCTCTTTAAGAACCAGCTCTTCTTGATTAAGCTCTTTCTTGGGGGAAAAACAAAAGACTTCCCTGGTGGTTCTCAAGAGCTCCTAACAAATTCCTTTCTCCTTGAAACAGCAAGGAGCTATCACTAAGACAATTGCTCCAGTGCAGAAACAAGAGCCAGGGGATAGTAGATATTTTTTTTTTCCCCTGGAGGCACAACTTGCTTAGGGAGGAGCTTTATCTTTGGGCTTTAAAGACACTACTCCTTTGCACTACCCTTCATTTAATTGTTTGTTTTCCATTCCTTTTCTCTCTGCTGTTTAGCCACTGTCTCAGACAGTCTGATTTGGATTAAGCTTGTCATGCTGCCCTTGTGACTGAATAATATATATATTTTTAAATGCTGAGGGTATTTTGCAATGCCTTCTCTTTACAACAAAACCATTTGTGTAAACTATTCAGGCCAATCTGTTTTTGGGTCTTTTGGTTTTGTATGTTTAGGGTAGTTGCTTTTCCCTTATGTGTTTTTCTTATGGGAAAGTATTATTTACTTCTCTCCCCGTTGTAATTAAATATTAGATAAGAACCAACATGTAGGAAGAAGGAATAATTCCAATGCACAGTTTCATGGCAAATAAATTATGGTGGCTGGGATCTGACCTGAGTTTGGGTATTTGAGACTCTTCAGACCTTGACAGCAGAAATGCGAGTGGGGGACATAATACACAATGGGTTAGAGGGAGGGAAGGAGGGAGGGAGGGAGGGAGAGAGAGAAAGAAGGAGAGAGTGAGAGAGAAAGCAACTTTGAACAAAGAGATTGCCTTGCCCTTTAATTAATATACTCTTCTTCCATGGGACATGAGTGGCATTGCATATGTGTGACTTTTCCCTTTTAATTTCACCAGTAGTGGTCATCTCTTTCCTTTTAAACCTATAGGCACTCTAACCTGTTCCTCTGACCATTCACACGTTGCAATCCTCACATCCTCTCAAAGAGTAGATAAATACATACAGTGATTTTATTGTAATGTGTTCCAGGAAAACCCCTCAAAATAAAACTAAAGTCAACTTATAGGCAAAACCATCTTTTAATATTTTAAAAGTGCTTAACAGAAGCTCTAAGATGCTTGGGCATGACATCCAAGATGACATTCTTTATAGTTATTGTCAGTTCAGATTGCTCTAAGATTTTAGTAGATTCACTTAGGGCAGAGTTCTTCCACCTCAGCAATATTGTCATTTGGGGCAAGATACGTTTTGCTGTGGAGGGGCTGCACTTCGCATTATAGAACATTAACCACCATCTCTGGCCTGAAACTACTGCGTGGTAGTCATGTCCCTTTTCTGAACTTGTGATAGTCAAAACTTTTTCCAGTGCTGCCAAAAAAAAAAAAAAAAAAAAATGAAGATGAGAGGCCCAAACTGATCTCCACTTTGACATATTGACTTTGAATTCCTGTGATTTGGTTTCTAACTAAAAAGATCCAATTGCATCTCAATATAAATTATACAAGCAATTTTTCAATACTTCTAGATATTCTATTTGTACTATTCTCGTGATCCTTAATATCATTCATATACAAGGATTTTTTAAATTAGTTAATTAACTTATTCATTCACTTTACATCCCACTCACTGCAACTCCTCCCAGCCCCCCATACCCTTTGTACCCCCTCCCCTTCTCCTCTGAGAGAATGGAAATTCCCCCTGGATATTCCCTTACCCTGGCACATCAAGTCCTTGCAGACCTAGACACTAGCCAAGTTAAGGGAATGGATTCCACAGACCATCAACAGCTTTAGGGGTAGTCCCCACTCCAGTTATTTAGGACCCACATGAAGACCAAGCTGCATATCTCTTACATATGAGGGGGAGGCATAGGTCCAGCCTGTGTTTGTTCTTTGCTTGGTGGTTCAGTCTCTGAGAGCCCCGAAAGGATTCAGGTTAGTTGGCTCTGTTGGTCTTCCTGTGGAGTTCCTAACCTCTTCAGGCCCTTGATCCTTCTCCCAACTCTTCCATGAGTCCCAAAGCTCCATCCACTGTTTGTGTGTGGGTCTCTGCATCTATCTAAGTCAGCTGCTGGGTGGAGTCTCTGAGAGGACAGACATGGTGGGCTTCTGTTTTATACTGAATTCTTTAAAAAAAATACCTGAATTCTTAAAAAGAATGTCACCTATTTTCCATGATTATGAACTAAGTAGTCAGGAATCTATAACATCCTTAACCAACCAAACTCCTTTCATTCCTATTATCTCTTACAAGATAGTAACTTCCTGAATATCATCAATGCTTTCTCAGTACTTTCTTATGTATATGTTTCTACTATTATGCTAAACAGCAATTTTAAAGCAGGGCTGCTGAACTATTTTGTCTACATTCACTGCTTTGTAACTTTAATAGAAAGACTGAAAAAAGCCATTTATTTTAATATTTTGGGTATTTTTCTTAAAATTTTTAATCTAGCCCTGCTGTTAAATATATGATGTTTATGTGTTTGTTTATTTATTTATTTATTTATTTATTTATTCAGTCTACTCTTTCAGCATAGCTTCTGCAGTGAACTTGAGATGAAGCACACACTTTAAAACTTATAGATCCACTGAAATGTTGATTCCCTTAGCCTTTCCAGCAATAGTACACAGATGCATTTTATATTTAAATATATTTTGATTTCTTTTTATAAACATCATTGTACCATTTTAGCAGTAAATATTGAGCATGAACTAGGTACATTTTCTGCTGAGAAGTGCTAAAAACCTTTAACTAGAAAACAGTAGTAATTGTCAAACATTGAACCACGAGCTTAATGAAGCAATTTCTCTTAGGAAAACTTTCATCACACAGACATTTTATCCTTGTTCAAATTTGGCCAGAAGCTATGTATGGCTAAAATCTCTTATGATGCCATATGGAGCTTTTTTTTCACTATTTTATGAATAAAATGGGTGTGTTTTAGTGTGCTACTAGCTTCAAACTTAGTTTATCTCATCTACATATATATTTGAAGTCAAAGCTTAAGTTTCATTTCAGGTCAGGGGCTCATTAGGCAAGGTACTTTTCTTTGGGAAAAGTGACCATTGGTAAGTTGTTCATGACTCTATACATATGCTCACATGGGAGCACTAACTGAACTCAGTGGGTTATTTAAAAAGAAAAAGATGGAGGCCATGAAGTTGCTAGAGATGTGGAAGATAATTTACCAGGGAGAGATGAAGTGATAGAAGTCAGGAGGATGGATATTCAAGGTGTATTGTAAACATTTATAAAATTAAAAATTAGAACAAAACATATAAATAGTGTGTGATCACTTGCTTTAAGGAAGTAAATGAGAGTTCTCTCCAATAAGATGCTAACATCCTGTCATCTTGTCAGTCTGTGCCTACTACCCAAGGCCAGTTGTCTTACAAGAGACTACGTGAAATTAGCATAAGCTTGTCAAAGATCATACAGTGGTGTGACACATTTAGAGTTATGTTAGCCACCAGATTTTCTTCTTAACTATTTTTGCCACAATATGCTGCTCTCAGTGAGTTTTAGCTAAGAGTTCATTGTTATCATCTATATAATAGCTATTTAAGACAATAACTCATACTAATATCATTCATTCTTACTTCTGAACAACATAGTCGGCATGTATTAAGTATGAAATTACCCTTTACAGCTAACCACCATTTTAAATATTCCACTAGCCTTCCTTGCTTTCCTCATTCCCTTTCTTCTTTCCATCCTTTTGTCCTTTCTTGAATTATTTGTTTGATCCTCATGTACAATTTTGCCCTTCAGTCTTGATTAGATTTTGAAATCCCTGTGTAGGTACTACAAACACAGATTTCTTGCTAACACAATGGTCTAATTAAAATAAAAATAATGTTGGATGTGTTGGACCATCAGATAGAGGTTGTAATTTAACTGTATTTACCTCTTGTATACTTGCATCTCAATTAACAGTAATTGAGCAAGTGGAAAATGAAGAACAGGACTAGTGAGGTAGTTCATGTTGAGAGGAGGTCATGAGCCTGAGGAGAAAACTTATTCTGCTAAAGGAACATTTGCAATAGAATGACTCCTAAGGATACATACTGCTAGTCCTATAGATCAAAGCATCACTCAGCTCTCACCAGTGAGTCTACTTTATCCAGTAGATAGGAATTAAAAGAGACCTACAACTGGTTGATGTGCAGAGAGTGAACACTTTTGGAACACTCAAGCAGGCCTAAGTAGGACGGATGTCTTTATCAGACTCCTTACCTCAAGGTACAGGGATCTATGCAGAAGAGCCAGAGGTGATAAACTCCAGTGACATAATCTTGTCCTAGCACAATAGGGTGGTGCATACATGAGCTCATAGAGACTGTGTCAGCAGGTACAAATCCTAGACAAGTTCAAAACATACAAAATTCCATCACTGAGAAGGGCAAGTGAGTACAAAGTCCCATCATAACCAAGAAGCAATTTATAATTAATACCCGTGGGGAAAGGGAAATTTAGTTTTCTACAATGGAGTGCCACTGGCTATATTACACACAGTTCGGGTAGCCCACATGCTTAGGAGTACTTGGCCAACACAAAACTGACTCCGTGTGTGTGTGTGTGTGTGTGTGTGTGTGTGTGTGTGATACTTTTCATGTTGTTTTGGTTTGGTTTTGTATAATTTTGTCTTGATTTGTTGTGTTTGTTGTATTTGTTTTGATTTTCATTCTGAGACACTGATAGAAAACAATGTGAAGTTGGGTGGGTAAGGACGTAGGGAGACTATAAAAGGAGTAGACAGTTAGGAGAGTATAATAAAAAGCATATTATATAAAAATAAGAAAAAGAAAGAAAATTACTATAGAATATCAGGCATTTTGGACCTTGCAACTTGCATCAGGACAAACATCAGAGTTAGAGACATAGACTTAGGGGTAATTATTATAGATTAAATAATGGAAAATATGGACCCAAGTAAAATAACAGGATTAGAGTATATATTCTGAAAGCAGAACAGAAACATGGCATATATCAAGGGGAAAGACATACTTTATAGAATTGGCAGAAAATCAGAAGCAGGCAAGAAGTAGTAATTGTACTAGGGAAAGATCAAAATATAATGGTAGTGAGGGAGTAAAAGAATAACTAGAAATGGAAATAAAGAGACAAGAAATAAATTAAAGGAGAAAGTAATATGGGTAGAAGAATTAAACAATTTAGGAATAATAAGAAAGATTAGGTAAAGTGTGTGCCTTAGATGGAAGAGCAAACATGGTGGTGGCACATCTATAGTGTCAGTACTCCACAGGTGAAGTTAAGAGAATCAGAAGGTCAAAATCTCATATGTATTCTGCTATAGAGTAAGGACAATGCCAGCCTGGGTTCTACGAGATACCCAGGGTCAATAAAGAACCGCATGGTAGTGGTGGGGGGAGTGGAGGAGAAGGAGGAAGAGGAAGAGGAAGGAAAAAAAGATATTGAATGATGAAAGAGGAAGGGGAAGAAGTAGAAGAGAGACTGATATAAATGAGTCAAAAGAGAAGAAAAGGGAGTGAGTGAGGGAGAGATGGAAGGAGGAAGGTAGGGAGAGAAGGAGGGAGGGTGGAAGGAAAGGAGAGAAGGAGGGAGGAGGGAGAGAGAGAGAGAGAAAGAGAGATTTCTATCTTTATATTTTCTCATCTTCTATAAGTTTTTACAGCTGCACTCACAGTCACATGCTTCACAGGAGTTTAAAGATTCTTTTCATGTGTTACTCAACATTACATTTTAGTTTTAAAAATTAGTTGAGCCATAAAAGATTTTCTATTTAAATCCACAGGACTCTAATCTCATAATTAGACTCTAAAATATACTTCTTCACTCCCAATGAATCTGAAATCCCATCTTAACGGGATCATCAATTGTATCCCTACTTCTGAGTTCATTGTCCACTTCTTCCTGACTTCCCTTCTGTTCCTTCCTGATCCTTACCAGTAGACCTGGGTCTGCTTTTCCCCTTGGGATATCTAGGCACCCTAGTATATGGGACTGGACTGGAAACAATGGAGCTTAGCCAGGTTGGTGTATGAGACAGGATGTCTTTTGTCCTCAGTGAGGGTGAAATAGCCTTCTCCGGAAATAATTTTTCATGAAACAACTTTTTATTAGAGGGAAAAGGGGCTATATAAACCTTGGAGAGCGGAGAGGGTTTTGGGGGTGAGTATATATTGTTGGCTGGAGTTGAGGTGCTGAGGTCCTGGAAATACTTCATTTGCATGTAGAGAAATTCCAGGTGGTAACTGGATCTTATAAAGAGAGGGAGTTTAACTTGAAATCTGCCCAACAGACTGTGTGACTACCTCAAGAGTGGTGGAGGTGGGAGTCTTAAGGTTTATGTGTGCCAATTTATGCAGGCCCTTTTCAAAGTCCTACTCCTGCTGCTCCCAGGATGAGAATTTGGGGGTTTGGACATGTCTTGACCTCACTCTTTCCCTGGTTATGGGGCTTTCTGACCTTGAACTCAGAAGTGCTCATGAGTTCCTTATGTACTTTACTATATATATTTGACCTATCAATTCTGCTTACTTTTTCCCCACAATTTGTTTCTTCTATTAAGAAGCAGCTGGAAAAAAAGGAAAATCATTTCTCCTGGCTGTTGACTCCCAACGCACATGCATTATATATCACACATTTGGATCTCAAACTCCTATCACTGAAATGTATTTTAATATAAACTGGGAGTATAATACACATTTTATTCATTTGATTTATTTAATACACTACAAATAGAGAAAATGTGGACAAGTCTGTGTTAAGTAAAAAGTGAAAGACTGGACCTGTGAAACATTCCTCTCGTTTATTTGGTGCTATTGTAAGATCCATTATAAGTAGGCACAGAATTGAAGGTGATTTAGTAATATGCAAGTAATGGTTAGTATTCAAACACAGTCAGCTGGGTATGGTGTGTCACACCAATAATGTGAAATGTTTGGTGAGACATAATAAGAAAAATGATGTTTATTCACCCCCAGGTATGGTAGTAATGACAGAACAAAAGAATGACTCTACTCAGCTTGTGAAAGTCTAGTTATTTTTTTTTTTTGTCAACTTGACACAAGCTAGAATTATCTGAGAAGAGGGAACCATATTGAAAAAAAAAATGCCTCCATGAGACTGACCTGTAGGAAACTATGGGGGAAAAATTTATATTGATTGATGTGTGAGGACTCTGCTCCCCATTGATGGTGCCACCCCTAGGGAGGTGGTCTTGGGACATCTATAACAGCAGGCTGAGGAAGCCATGTGAACCAAGTCAGTAAGCTGAGTTCCTCCATGATCTCTGCTTCAGTTCCTGCCTTGAGTTCCTCCCCGATAAAGTGTGACCTGAGAGTCGTTTCATGAAATAAATACTTTCATCCCCAAGCTGGTTTTGCTAATGGGGTTTTATCACAGCAATAGAAACCCTAAGTTAGTAAAGCAATAAGTGAGTTTACTGGGTTTACTTTACAGGAATATGGGTGACTGAAAAACATATCCAACTTTGAGGCTTCTTGATTCATTAAAGTTGTATTTCTGTAGCTCCTTGCACAGACTGCAGGTGATACCAAGGAGATACCCTCTTCCCATGATTTGTTTACTACATATATAATAACAAGAAGATGGGACTTAGAAGTTTTGAAACTTTCTGAGCATCTCAGTCTCTTAAAGTTTTCTTACTCCTTGAGATTTATTATCCTCCTTCCATCCTCCAGAAAGGATTAAGTTCAAAGAAAAGAACTACAAAAGATCCCAACACTTTGAAAGGTGATACAGGAAGACTGGCCCTAGTTCAATGACAGCCATGATTACATAGTGAAATCCAGACCAGCCTGGACTAGAAAGTTTCAGAACAAACACAACAATATGTAACGGTGGTCAACTGTGACCTGTTTGTGTATATTATAATTATTGGGGAACAAAACAAAGCCATGAGCAAGGGACAGCTGACTTGATAACCATAAGTTATTTAACATTTTAATGTCTTAATGATATGTCATCATGACATCTAATGTAAATTAGATCCATGTTACTTAAGACATATTTTTCTTTGTTTTTATTAAGTATATATATATTCATATGCACATTTTATTTATTTTTATATTTAAACAACTTTTTATTAGATATTTTTTTCATTTACAATTCAAATGCTATCCCAAATGTCCCTTATGTCTTCCCCTCGCCCTGCTCCCCAACCCACCCACTCCCACTTCTTGGCCCTGGCATTCCCCTGTATTGGGGCATAGAATCTTTGCAAGACCAAGGGCCTCTCCTCCCTTTGAAATAAAATCTCATCATTTCATCCCTCCAAACCCTATTCTTCCTTTCAAATCTTCCCATGTTTCCCTCTCAAATTGAAGGCCTTTTTTTATTATTGTTTTATATACACAAATACATGCACAAAATATTTATGCATGCAATATATATATGCATACATGCACAAATATATAAATACAATCCACTAAGTCTAATTTTGTTGTTTTGTGTGTAAGACCAAGCACTTTTTATTGGATAAACAATATGAGGGCCCATCTTTGAGAGGGGCTAATTCTATCTCTCTGCTCTCCTTAGTTTCACGTTCTTTGTCAAGGGGCAGAATTGATGAAATTTTTCTCCCTCCACATTTTCATGTTTGGTAATATTGTCATTGTTCAGGTCTTCTTAAGCAGCATTTCTAGAAGACAGTCTCATAGCTAGCTAGCATCCTGGTCTTCCAGAACTTATGGACTTTCTGCCTCCTCTTCTGTGATATAAGCTTTAGGTGTAGAAGTGATATTGAAGATATATTAGTTGTGGCTGAACTCATAATGTTTTGCTAAACACTGCATTGTGTATAGTTGTATTTTTCCGTAGTTGTCTTTATTTTTCTGTAAAAAAAAGAAGTGTCTTTGATGAGGGATGGCTGCTACACTTCTCTGTAGATATAAGAATAACTTTTAGATGTAGTTAAAATTATGCTGGTCAAGTAAAGTGGCAGTAGTAAGTTCTCTACGATCCATGAACTCATTGGCCTGAGGTAATTGACTTTCTAATACCAGACATGATTTCCCTTTAGTTGGCCTTTAGTCCAACTAAATATCTATTGGTTTCGATGAAATAATATCACTATTGAACTTTTAAGGATATCTTGCCATGCTGAATCTTGTTCCAGTTCATTGGCATCATATCTTGGTCAAAATATATATATATATATCTTCCCTCTCTTGGTAGCTTGTGTTAGGCCATGCCCATTGTGATATTATTGGAGTAAGACTAAGCAAAAGATGGGTTTCCTGTAACCCATCTTTTGCTTAGTCTTACTCTAATAATGGCTAAGATCAAAAATTCAAGTGACAGCAGATGCTGGCGAGGATGTGGAGAAAGAGGAACACTCCTCCATTGTTGGTGGGATTGCAAGCTTGTACAACCATCCTGTAAATCAGTCTGGTGGTGCCTTAGTCAGGGTTTCTATTCCTGCACTAACATCATGACCAAGAAGCAAGTTGGGGAAGAAAGGGTTTATTTGGCTTACATTTCCACACTGCTGTTCATCATCAAGGAAGTCAGGACTGGAACTCAAGCAGGTCAGAAAGCAGGAGCTGATGCAGAGGCCTTGCTGTTCATCATCAAGGAAGTCAGGACTGGAACTCAAGCAGGTCAGGAAGCAGGAGCTGATGCAGAGGCCTTGGAGGGATGTTCTTTACTGGCTTGCTTCCCCTGGCTTGCTCAGCCTGCTCTCTTATAGAACCAAGACTACCAAACCAGAGATGGTCCCACCCACAAGGGGCCTTTCCCCCTTGATCACTAATTGAGAAAATGCCTTACAGTTGGATCTCATGGAGGCATTTCCTCAACTGAAGCTCCTTTTTCTGTGATAACTCCAGCTGTGTCAAGTTGACACAAAACTAGCCAGTACAATTGACCCCTTGTCAACATGACATACAAACACATCACTAGTAAGCCTCAACCCTTAGTTTCTTATTCATCCCCAAGATCTAAACAACTTTAAAAGTCCCACAGTCTTTACATATTAAAAGTCAATCCCTTTAAAATGTCCAATATCTTTTAAAGTCTAAAGCCTTTTTACAATTAAAAGTCTCTTAACTGTGGGATCCACTAAAATATTTCCTTCCTTCAAGAGGGAAAATATCAGGGCAAAGTCACAATCAAAAGCAAAAATCAATCTCCAACCATCCAATGTCTGGGATCCAACTCACGATCTTCTGGGCTCCTCGAAGGGCTTGGGCCACTTCTCCTGCTATGCCCTTTGTAGCACACATGTCATCCTCTAGGCTCCAGATGCCTGTACTCCACTGCTGCTGCTCTTGGTGGTCATCTCATAGTACTGGTATCTCCAAAACACTGCATGACCCCTTCGGTCCTAGGCTGTCAATTGCAACTGAGGCTTCACCTTCACCAATGGCCTTCCATGGCCTCTCACAGTACCGAGCCTCAGCTGCTCTGTGTGACCCCTTCATGCCTTCAAAACCAGTACCACCTGGGTGACCCTTACACATTACCAAGTCCCACTGCAGCAGAAGTACAACCTTTGCTATCTCTGGAACACAGCCTCTTTGTGCTTTCAGAAAACACTTCCCAGAAGATGTCACCTCAACAATGCTGGTCTCTTCTTAATCACCGCTAATTTCTTAGCTCCAGCTAACCAGCTTCAATGGTCCCAGTATTGCAAAGATTTTGCTTTAGTAGTTCTGGTATCTTGTTAATCACAGCTGATTCTTCAGCCCCAGCTAACCAGAACCACAGAATAATCAAACTCCAAAATAGCAATGGCCCTGAAAAAAGTCTTTAATTTTCCCTCTGAAATTTCACAAGCCAGGCCTTCATCTTTTGCACTGTTCTCAACATTATCTTCCAAGCTCCTACACAACATCTGACAGAGCTCTTAACACTGAGTGGATCTTCTAGCCCAAAGTTCCAAAGTCCTTCCACAGTCCTCCCCAAAACATGGTCAGGTTGTCACAGAAATACCTCACTTCTGGTACCAATTTGCCTTAGTCAGGGTTTCTATTCCTGCACTAACATCATGACCAAGAAGCAAATTGGGGAGGAAAGGGTTTATTTGGCTTGCATTTCCATACTGCTGTTCATCATCAAGGAAGTCAGGACTGGAACTCAAGCAGGTCAGAAAGCAGGAACTGATGCAGAGGTCTTGGAGGGATGTTCTTTACTGGCTTGCTTCCCCTGGCTTGCTCAGCCTGCTCTCTTACAGAACCAAGACTACCAGCCCAAAGATAGTCCCACCCACAAGGGGCCTTTCCCCCTTGATCACTAATTGAGAAAATGCCTTACAGTTGGATCTCATGGAGGCATTTCCTCAACTGAAGCTCCTTTTTCTGTGATAACTCCAGCTGTGTCAAGTTGACACAAAACTAGCCAGTACAGGCAGTTCCTCAGAAAATTGGACATAGTACTACCAGAGGATCCCTCAATACCTCTCCTGGGCATATATCCAGAAGATGTTCCAACTGGTAAGAAGGACACATGCTCCACTATGTTCATAGCAGCCTTATTTATAATAGCCAGAAGATGGAAAGAACCCAGATGCCTCTCAACAGAGAAATGGATACAGAAAATGTGGTACATTTACACAATGGAGTACTACTCAGCTATTAAAAAGAAAGAATTTATGAAATTCCTAGGCAAATGGATGGACCTGGAGGGCATCATCCTGAGTGAGTTAACACAATCACAAAAGAACTCACATGATATGTACTCACTGATATGTGTATATTAGCCCAGAAACTTAAAATACCCAAGATATAAGATACAATTTGCTAAACACATGAAACTCAAGAAGAATGAAAATCAAAGTGTGGACACTTTGCCCCTTCTTAGAATTGGGAACAAAACACCCATGAAAGGAGTTACAGAGACAAAGTTTGGAGCTGAGATGAAAGGATGGACCATCTAGAGACTGCCATACCTGGGGATCCATCCCATAATTAGCCTCCAAACACTGACACCATTGCATACACTAGCAAGATTTTGCTGAAAGGACCCTGATATAGCTGTCTCTTGTGAGATTATGCTGGGGCCTAGCAAACACAGAAGTGGATGCTCACAGTCAGCTATTGGATGGATCACAGGGCCCCCAATGGAGGAGCTAGAGAAAGTAACCAAGTAGCTAAAGGGATCTGCAACCCTATAGGTGGATCAACATTATGAACTAACCAGTACCCCCCTTGAGATCGTCTCTAGCTGCATATGTAGCAGAAGATAGCCTAGTAGGCCTCAGTGGAAAGAGAGGCTTATTGGTCTTGCAAACTTTATATGCCTCAGTACAGGGGAACACCAGGGCCAAGAAGCAGGAGTGGGTGGGTAGGGGAGTGGGGGGAGGGACGGGGGACTTTTGGGATAGCATTGGAAATGTAAATGAAGAAAATACCTAATTAAAATTAAAAAGACTAAGCAAAAGAGGCTTTCAGGTCCATAATAATAATAAAATTAAGAATAAAATTAAAATAATAATAAAAATTAATAATAGCTTGAATCTTATGCCTAAAATATGTGATACATGGAGGCTTCAGCAATAAAGACATACCCTCAACCAAGGGCAACAGCAGTAACCTATAATATTTAGGAGTCACATAGTCTGTCCTCACCAACAACTTGGAAGGCAGTGTCTGATGCTTGGTGCTGAGGTGTTTGTTAAGTAATCAGGTGCTATTGTGACTAGCACTTTCTCAAGTCATTTTAGGTAAAGCTAAAACAATACTATTCACTTATGCTTTGTTAAATAACGTAGGTGTACTTCTCAGTCTGTATTGACCTTCCTTCTTCCTCCCCAGTTATATTCCCTCTCCCATTTTCTCCTCAATATTGCCCATATCCTGCTATCTCCCTCCAGAGCCTCCCATTCATTGCCCTTTATACTTGCATGGTTTCTCTTGTTACTCCCTGTTCTACAATTACATCTGAAAATTTAGGTTTATGAACCACAGATGAAAGAGAACATGAGACTTTTTTTTTCTCTGCATTTGGATTGTCTCACTCAGTATGACTCTTTCTAGTTCCACCCATTTACCTGTAGATTATTTTTCTTTACAGATATATAGTATTGGTTGGGTATATGTATCACATTTTCATTATGTATTCATCTATTAAAGGACATTTAGAGTGTTCCCATTTACTAGCTTTTTTGACTAGGTCAGCTATAAACATGGGTCAGCAAGTATCTGGGGAGTATGATGTTGAATTCTTTGGGCATGGGCCAAGTAGTAGAATAGATAAACTATATGGTAGATTTATTTATTTTTCTCTTTTTGAAAGTTCTCCCTACTGATTTCTATAGTGGCTGCATCAGCTTGCAGTCCCACCCACAGTAAATGAGGGCTTCCTTTTCCTCACATCCATTTCAGCATTTGTTGTTAGATGTTTTGTTATACATTGCCATTTTTGCCTAGGGTATAAAGAAATCACAAAGTTACTTTGATGTGCATTTTTCTAATTGCTAGGAACAATGAGCATCTTTTGCGATGGTGTTTCTTAGTCATTTTCTTTTCTTTTCAAGGTCTTGGGCCCATTTTTAATAGGGATGCTAATTTTATTGACATTTTGGGTTTTAGTGCTTTATGCATTATAAGTATTAACCCTTTGTTAGATATACAGCTGCCGAGATTCTTTCCTACTCTGTGGGTTTGACTTGTCAATTGTTCTTAATTCCTGGGCAATCAAAGCAATCCTAGTCAGGAAGACCTTTTCTACCTTTATCTTGTGGGGTAGTACTCATGTTTTCTTATAGCAGTTTTAACCTTTGAGCTTTCAAATTGAAGTATTTTTTCTACTTGGAGTTAAGTTTTGTACAGGAAGAGAGTTATATGTTTAATGTCATTCTTCTGCATGTGGATAGTCACTTTTCTCAGCACCATGTGTTTTAGTTATATTTCTTTATTGAATAAGAAATATACTGCCAAAATATAGCAAACTGATGGATATACTTGAGATAGCATGTTGACTTATTGACAAGAGTCTTCTATTACATCATTTCAACCAATACACATGACACAAGAGACTTATTTCTCATTGTGTGACTTTTTTTTTGGGGGGGGGACTCATGAAAAAGCATCCATTGTCTTCAGATGGGGCATTTAAGCAGACCAAAGAAACAGCCCTATTCAAGTCTAGATTGACTTTACTTCTTTTTTTTGATGGAATTATATTTTAATTTTAAAAGAATTTTTAAGTACAGTCATATACGTCAAATCTAGGAATACATTATATTTTGCTATAACATTGTGCACATGTTCTTTTATCTTTTAAAACAACAGAAAAAAGAAAAAAAAAGAAAAAAAAAGAAAAAAAAGAAAAAAAAGTAGATATGCTCAAGTACAAAGCACAAGGCAAATTATAATCCCTCAGATAAACACAATTACAGCTAGAAAAAAATATTAAATAATGGACAAATACCTTAAGCTACATTAGAACTTTCTCTTCATAGTAAAAGAACTTTTGAAATTTCAATTAAAATATAAAAATGTAATATCTCTTTATAGTATTTTTAAATACATTTAAAATTAGTGCACATTAATCTTCAAGTATTTTCATATTAGAAGGCAAGAAGACTGTATAAATCTATGATTATCATTTACATTAAAAGAACTTAGCAAATGGTTTAAAAGTTAAAACGCACTAGGATTGCACACCAAAGCAATACATTCCTTATTGGTGTGTTTGACAGCCAATAAACATTCATGGTGTGTATATTTTGTATTCAGATTTTGTTATAAATTTGGCTTTATTTCTTTGTTTTTAGGCATAATAAATCATAATTTAGAAGAAATGTTTATTTTCAGGTTGATATGAAAATGTGTGCCTATTGACTTTACTTCTTTTTTTTTTTTTCCATTTTTTATTAGGTATTTAGCTCATTTACATTTCCAATGCTATACCAAAAGTCCCCCTTACCCACCCACCCCCACTCCCCTACCCACCCACTCCCCCCCTTTGGCCCTGGCGTTCCCCTGTACCGGGGCACACAAAGTCTGCGTGTCCAATGGGCCTCTCTTTCCAGTGATGGCCGACTAGGCCATCTTTTGATACATATGCAGCTAGAGTCAAGAGCTCAGGGGTACTGGTTAGTTCATAATGTTGTTCCACCTATAGGGTTGAAGATCCCTTTAGCTCCTTGGGTACTTTCTCTAGCTCCTCCATTGGGAGCCCTGTGATCCATCCATTAGCTGACTGTGAGCATCCACTTCTGTGTTTGCTAGGCCCCGGCATAGTCTCACAAGAGACAGCTACATCTGGGTCCTTTCGATAAAATCTTGCTAGTATATGCAATGGTTTGACTTTACTTCTTAAGGAGGATTACTTATGGCAGCAAGAGTATGTTTTATTCACAGGTTTACATGTATGTCTGATGCCTGCCTTGGTATGTAGCTAATACACACAGTGATACTACATTGGAGAAAAGTGATTTTTTTTCCTAACTGGTATCAATAGTAAATAGCTTCTTGGTTAGGGGTGGGACTTTGCTATTTCCTCCTCTCAGTATCAGCTGGAAATTGTTTGATAAACATGAAGGGGAATCTTGCAAGTTTGTGAGCTTCCTCAGTCTTTGTCTTTCTCTTTTCCTTTCTCCAGGATGAAACATTATTTTTTGTATATTACATTTTATATTTGAAACCAAAATACAATTAGATTATAATATAAAGGTATCATTTCCTCTTCCCTTTTCTCACTCCCAAGCCTAGAACATATCCTTCTTGTTCTCCCTCAAAATCATGGCCTCTTATTTCTAGCATTGTTACATACAGCAAAAGCTATAGTCCATCTAACAAAATTACACTCCTGTGTCTGGGAAACATTCTGTGGCATTCTTGGTCAAGAAAGAAGTTTCAATCGAGAACAAACAGGTATAGAATAAAAACATCTCCTTTGTGCAGTAACATTTTCTATTGCTTTATTCAACATGAGTGGGACTAACCTTGTGTTTGTATATAATTTGCATATAAGTAAAATTTGTGGATAATTTATTTCAATTAGTAGCTAATATCTGAATATAAAAGTTCTCTTTATAAGGTCATAATGGTTTGATTAACTATCATCATTTCCTGGATTAATATGATTTTCATGATTAAAAAAGTTAGAAAATCAGTTGTGCTATTAAATGTGTCCTCGGCTAGTCAAGCCAACCTCAGTCAAACCTATTTAAAGTTCCAAAAAGCTACTTTTTCTTATTATGTTTTCCACTTGATTTCCCTAAGTTGAAGTGAAGGGGATGAATAATTTTAATTTATCATTTTTGCATTCAAATATAAAAAGTCATTGGGTGCTAGTTGAAAATTTATGAAGTGACAGTCTTGTTAATAAAGATAAATGAGAAGGCTTGTTTTATTAATATTAATGTTGCACATAATATAGCTTTCTAAGTAAATATAGGCTTACATTTTGCAAACTTTGCAAATTATGTATCTATAGCAATAACAGAGCTAAAACCCAAGTTGTATCTTTCGGGTTTCATTTTATTTGTAGGAAGTCTTTAAACAGAGAAAAGCAAGGATGCATTTGAAATATATGTGAGATGTTTACTAACAGTATTTCTGATTTCTGGTATTTTCACTGATATCTTATCATACTTGTAAGAGTGAGAACTAATGAATGGTATTTGAGTAGCTGAAACGTGTCTGGTTTAATACAAGTCAATCCAGTTATTATGAGTTCCAAAAGAGTGTTACTTTGGGAGAGTTACAGTAAAATTCTTGCTGTCATGAGAAAGAAAGGCGACCTTCCTTTTTGTGGGAGAAAGTATTTAAATTGACAGAGGTAATAAAAATGAGAAAAAGGAAGGACTTGGACACCCCATCACTCGTTACTTCTTCCTTCCTTCCTTCCTTCCTTCCTTCCTTCCTTCCTTCCTTCCTTCCTTTCTTTCTTTCTTTCTTTCTTTCTTTCTTTCTTTCTTTCTTTCTTTCTTTCTTTCTTTCTTTCTTTCTTTCTTTCTTTCTTCCAGAGCCTCTACTATGTACCAAACCTTGTCTTGTATAAATAAGAAAGATGAGAAAAATAAATAGTCATCCCCCACACATATTCAGCCCTTTACTTCTCAAGTACAGAAGCTTCTGTAGTCCTATAGTATTCTCTTATTTGTTGGAAGTATGCTGGACATTTCTAGTCTCTGTGTTAACTTAATAAGGTGATTAATATGTTGGGATAGAGAAAAGGGGTTAGTGTTATAGTTGGGTAGGGCTGGTAAAGATGTCAGTCATTCTCTCCTTTATCTCTCATCACTTGAATAGTGTTTGACTTTCTGGATCAAGGTCATCACACTCATTATAGTATTTTCCAGGTCCATCCATTTATCTGAACAAAATTGTGCCTGTGTGTGCGTTCATACCAATTCACCACTTCATGATCTTGTCAATCACCATATATGTAGGTATCTCTGTGGTAATATGTTTATTCCTTGGTATATAATAGTAGTATAGCTGGGTCATAAGGTAGTTCTAAGTTTAGCTTTCTAATAACTTTTGTACTGAGCTCCAAATTGCTGTGTAAACTGGTACAGGCATGTTTTTCAGGGAAAGATGGCATGGGATTTCAATATACAAATTATTTAGAAAATGGAGTTTACTCGTTTAGAAAGAATTGATGTTCAGTCTGTCATCTGATGTACCTTCTGTTTGACCTCTTCTTCACAGCATTTCACAGCCCTTTGTGAACTTCTGTAATTTCCTAGGGATATGAGTAATAAGAACTAAAACCACTGTGGTGCTTTTATGATCTTAATATCTGTTCACTGATCATGGCTTATATTTCATTTTACATTTCCAAACTGTGATGTTAATTATTTCGCAAAAAATGTTAATTTGAATAGAAATCAGCTTATCTTCAGATATTACATATGCATAAAATAAATGTAATGCTAAGGAATTTGAAAGGTAATTTCTATGTCATACCCATCTAACTCCTATGTTTACTAGAGAAAATTAGTATTTGATAAGCTGATATGATTTGTCAGGAGATCAGTTGAACCACTCTAGTCTTTTTATTTTTTTCTTCATAAAAGGTCTCAAGATGGACCATGAAAGTAAAAGTTCTGTTTTATATATAATGCAAATTTCACACACTAGTGGAGATAAAGAAATTAGTGTCCCAAGCTAGGAAACAGGATATGGATTATTAGTCATAATTCAGTTGTTCTCAGTGCATATTTTCATTCTCCCAGTTTTCTACTCTCTTTTTAATAATTTATTTTGCATAGGCAGAGATATATTAAAAGGAAATCAATCACAAGGTAGTTCTGAGAAATATTTGTAAAGATATATTTGTTAATACATATAATATTATGACTGGGGTTTTCTGTCTAATTCTCTGAGTCCTGAGACTTCTCAGAGTTTTACCTTTGCCATCTGTATATCGCCATGTTTGTTCATCTTCGTCTGATTTATTTGCAGTATACTTTAAATACCCCCTTTTCACCCATCTTCTCCCATTCTCCTCTCTCTTCTTCTTTCCCTGGTCTCTCTATTGTCATCTCCACAGGGATCAGAGCCTTCCCATACTTGAGTCAGTTAGGCTATAATGAATAACAATTCAGTTAAGATAGGAAACTACCAAGTTATTAAAAGAATATAGAGACACCTCACAAGATGCCAATGCAGGATGTAAGTGTCATGGCAGGAAGTGAGGTGGCTTTTTCCAAGTCTGGGAATACATAGCTTTTCATGTCTGCTGCTCTCTCATGGCTTTTCTCTGCACATCTGCTCCAACTTCCTCTCATTTTTTTCTTATTACATCTTTATTTCAGTTTGAATCCCTTCTATGTGAATGTCCAAGTCCTAAATCTAAAGGAACTTTCAGACCTAGTACCGGAACAGACACATCCAGTATCTTTTCTCTTACACTGGACATTTACAAATACATTTATGTGGACTCTCCATCCTTTTACACAAATTACATTTTAGAACAAAAAGTCCTCTGAAGTTATAAAGATTTATAAAATTAAAAACAAAACAAAACAAAACAAAACACAACCACTAACAACATAAAACCAAAACAGACTGTTCTACTCAAAACTTGTAAGAAACATGTTTAGTTCAAACATGCTTGGGTGTCATCCCAGTCTGTGGCAAACATCTTCAGAAACGTTCACATAGAAATAAGCAGGATTTTGTCCTTCGGCAATTGCTTTAAAATAAGCTTGATCCTTACTTGGAACATATATTTGAGTTGAAATCAACATCATGAATTGTCTTTCCTGTGAAGCACAGTTGTTTGAGATATGGGTCAGAAAGAAAGATATTGCCCACCATGCTTGATGGTGCTATCTTATTCAAATAACTGAAATTATGTTTCTGTGGGAATGATGTTCTAAATATTCTATACTCAGAACTAAAGAATCTATAATGCTGCTGTGGGTATAGTAGTAATAATCTGTGTTGTAACTCTAAAAGGTTCAGGACTATGTTTATGTCATTGACCATTTGTCTAACACAGTGCCTATCACATGAAAGATCTCAATATATATTTGAGAGATGAATGAGATAGGAACAGTAGAGCACTATTATCTGTGATTTTTAAGAAAAACACTTATGCTATGTTTTTAATCCTGCTAAAACATGTAAGAAACCTAGTATAGTGATTTCTGTGTAAATTTGGTTAATTTAAGGAAAGTTCATGGAGAAAACAATAAGGAGCATGAGTAAAACACACAATACAAAAAACCCTCACACAGGCATTTGAAAAGAATCGTTACCAATGTTCAACATAGTTAAAGTATCCTTGTCATTAGCATACAATATAATCATTTTCACATATTGAACATATGCAAGCATACCTGCTTCTGGTTAGTGTCATTTCGCAATTAATTGTTATCCTGTCTTCTAACTATCATTAGATTTGCCCATTTTTCTTTTATATTAGTGGAGCCATGTAGTCTCTTCTTTTCTAACTCTATGACTTTGAGAGTCAACCACTGGTCACTATGGTTACATGTACTACCTTTAATTCTTTTAAAAATGAACAAATAAGGTACAAAAGAAAATGAGGGGACATGATAGTGGTAAACAGAACTTCAATGATCATATGTAGTGAAAATTAAAGATTTATTGAAGTGACACATGTTCTATTCAATTTAATGTGCCTTCTGTGTCTTCTCCATCACTGCTTCTCAAATTCTAATGATGCAACTTACAAATATTTGTCCCTAGGAAAATTACTTACTGAACCATACATAATGTATCTCTTCTACTGAGGAAAAAAAATTTTGAACCTGTGTTCTCTCCCTGAGATGTGTCAGTAGGTGCTATTTCTTTTTACCAGAGGCAGTGTTTAATTATTGATTCTCCATGCATATGTCCTGAAAGTGTTTATTAAACTGAGGTTAGGGACATAGTTCTTTCCACCTCAATGCATGAAGTTATGAGACGACCTACCAGGAAGGGGTAATGAAAAAAGTGATTAAGTTTCTAGACTGTTACATAGAATTAGGTAAAAAAAAAATAGTAGAGTATGCATGATTTAAAATTGGCAAGGGCAGGCATTCAGTATGAAGAAATCTTTTTAAGTTATTAATCATATTTTTATGACAGCAAAAGTGAAAGGCTTTAATTAAATACATCTTACTAATGCTCCCTTAAAAAATCCTTTCTAAAATAAATGTGGTATCAAATAATCTATGGAAGGTGTGAGGTTGATTTTCTATATCCCTGCATAGTAAGACAGCCCTTGCTGACAAAGAAGGTTGCCAGGCACTTACACAGATTACTAAAGAAGACTGGGGAATCAATGACCATCTGTTCAACATGGTTCTCATACAAGTGTATGTGGAGCCAGAAGGCTAGATGACATGAACTTTTAGAAGGAAAAATATTTTTTCCCTGTTTATTTAACAATTATCACATTTGTGTGAAACAGAAATTCAAATAAAATGCTTAAAACAAGAAATAAAATGAAGGGTTTCTTTTCTTGAAGTAATTTGTTGGTCTCTTTCTAAAGCATTTCAGAATTGATGCTGAAAAGCACTTGGAGATGAAAACCATCCTTTATTTCACTGCTTCTCTTTCTAGCACCACACGTTGCAAGAAAATAAAATGCACACTACATTGTTGCTTGGATAAAGAGCTATTATTTACTGTTGTTCATTTTCAAATGTTTTTATTGCTTTTCAAAGTGGTCAAGATGACACTTTTAAAACCCACAATTTTGTTTGACCTGAATATTGAACCACTCTAGACACTACTTGAAAGGTCTCTGTAGGCCATTGTGGCTCCATACAAAATAATAATCAATAACACTTAGACAATGTACTGGGTGCATACTAGGTGCCAGGAACTGCTAGGCAATTTATATATGTTATCACATTTAATTCTCTCAATACCCTGCAAAACAGATATCGCTATCATTTGCAGTAGTAAATGAGAGAGCCTTGATTAAAACAAGTATGTAGTCCTTACTCCTAACACTAATTCTTCCAAGCACTGATTTATGAACTTAGGCCTGTTACCATTACTATTCTGCACCATATTTTCCAAAGTTTTGAGAACCTTATCTCAATTCTAATAGGACTTTGAAACTTGCATGTCTTTAGATAGTGATACATTTCTGTCTTGTTCTGGTTGGTCAATTTTGACATGGTGGATAATTTAGGATTTAGAAATACTTAGACCTAGACTTGGACCTTACCTTCGCAACTTGACAGCTGTGTAACCAAGCTAATTCACCAACCCTCTCTGAATTTCAGATTTGTACTTGTCCAAACTTTTATTGCTGTGATAAATACTTAAGAGGAACAATTTGAATGAGAAGAGTTTTATGGTTCTCAGTTTTGGAGGTTTCAACCTCTGGTTGGATACTTCCATTGTTTCTGAGCCTGCAGTGAAACAGAACATCAGAAAAGAAGTGAATGCAGTATAAATATTAGTTCCCTATGATGGTTAGGAATTATAGAGGAAGAGGAGGGAACTAAGAACAAAATTCAGATTCCAAGAATATGCTTCCGGTGACTCACTGCCTCATGAACTGTTTAACACAAACATAGTAATATCAAAATAGTAATATCAGTTGCGTACCAAGTCATCAACACATGAGCACTTAGGGATATAATAGTGAAGTCCCTATTCTATGAAGTCAATTGAATAAAAAAGCTAGATTTAGAGGTGATGTAAAGATAAAGGAGATCAAATAACTGAAAACATATATTAAAGAGCTGGAGATAGCTTCATGAGTTAAAAGTACTTGTAGATTTTTCAGAGGACCCAAGTTTGATTCCCAGTATCCACACAGTTGCTTGTAACCATTTATAACTCCAGTTCCAAGTGATCCATCACCCTCAACTGGCCCCAATGTATACTGCATGTATATGGTATATAGACATACATGTAAATAAAATACACATACACAAAAAAATTTAAAAGGATAAAAAATATCAAAATGACAATGTGTGGTAGACATTCAAGAAAAAGTAACAGCACTATTAATGTTTTTTTTTTCAAATTTGTAAGATCTTGGCAATGCCTCTCCTCACAAAGAAACTAACAGTATTATTTCTATCCATTCAGATGTTAGATTTGGTGATTGGATATAGGTTATCATTACAAAATAATCTTGATTCTTGTATATGGATATTTTTAGCAGCCTGTCCTTTCCTCCATAATAAGTAAACAATATATGGGTATGCATTAATTTTAGGAAACTTCTATATGTAATTTCCTTATGACTTTGAAGAAACCCTTAAGTATTATTTACCCCTCTCCATATTCTCTCCATCAATCCCCAGATTTTCTAGCCGACTCCTGAATTTAACCCGTTTTCTTCCATTATTTTCCTTCAACCCTTATGAAGTTACCTTAAAATAGGATGATAATGCTCTTACTAGACAGTATAGGCTAACAAAAGTCTCAGTGTCAGGAATGGCACGGCTTACCACTTTTGGAGTTGTGGGCTAGTTGGGTTTAATAGACCCTCAAATATTGAGGGCTATTGCCAGTGTTCTTGTTTGCCAGCCAGACCTTGACAGTAAGACCCTCTTGCTGAAGACACTACATTATTGAATCACTGAACACAGATATATCAAGCTAGTAGTGACCTGAAAATTTCATTCTTACTGGAAACCTTTCAAGGCTTTGGAAGACGCCATATTTACTGCTAATGGAAAAGTGAAACAATTGGTTTTTCGACCTCTGGACCCTGCACACTGCAAAAATGACTGGCCTGGTTATACATGAGATTTGATACAATACTAGCAGGAACATCATGGAATTCATCATTATTTCCTGGCTGGATTTAAGTCCCTCTCCACAAAATAAAACACACACACATACTCTCTCTCTCACTCTCTCTCTCTCTCTCTCTCTCTCTCTCTCTCTCTCACACACACACACACACACACACACACACACACACACACATATCCTCATTGTTGTAGTTATATTTTTGTTACTGTTACGCGACACCATTAACAAGACAGCTTATAAAAGAAGCCATTTCATAGGGTGAGTTGATGACCATCATGATAAGGAGCATAGAAGCCATGGCACTGAGACAACAGCTGGGAGCTTATATGTTGAAATAACAACCACCAGGCAAAGAAAGTACAAACTAGAATGGTGTGGGCTTTTGAAACATCAATTCCACCCCCAGTTCTCATCCCTACTCCAACAATAACCCATCTACTCCAACAATACCATAGTTCCTAATCCTCGCCAAAGTTTTTTACTGCTGTGGATCTATTCAAACATATAAGCGTCTGCGGGTCATTTTCCTTGCATCAGAAATGCATTCTGTGTACCATTATATGTTGGGAAAGTAACTATAGCACAGGTCATAGGCACTAGAAGAGAACCTGCTACTATCATTCTGCAAAATGAATATATCAAAATAATAAATAAAATAAAAATAAGTAAAAGAATAAATAATGGCTTGGATATCATTGCAGAAGAGGGCACAGAAACAGTGTAAGAGTCAAAGGCAGTAGATGACATCATTAATATCTATTACATTGCTTCTAACTTGAAATCATATTTTTGCTTAGTAATTATTGCTTACCATCACAGGTAGACCTCCTATTAGTGCAAATTAGAACTTACACAAGCATATGCTTTATATATTTTTTATGTCAATAAAAGTGATGCATATTTAGAAGTGGGGGAATATTATTAGCCACACATTTGGTAAACATCATTCGACAGTCATTCTGTTTATCTGAAACTCTACATATAACCAATGAGATTTATAATGAAGAATTTAACTTTTAAGCTTTCTATAAAATTATTTCAATCTTTGTCACACAATATTTGAGAGCTAATATTATAGAATATGCTTCATGAATTTATGTTAGAAATAGTTACATTCCCAGAGAGATTGCAGATAATGTATATATCATGGTTTTCTTTTATTTTAGCTGTGAGATTAGCGTTTGTTGGGAAATTGTGGTTAGAGTGAACATCAGTAACTTTTAATGATTTTTAAAAATGTATTTTAATCTAGTATTCATGGACTAGTCACATGCAACTTTTTCCTCTGATGTTTAGAAATAATCCTATTTTATGTGAATTTAGAGAAAGGAATTTAAAGACAGTACATGTTAATAAGGTTCCTTTAACAATTTTCTAATCATCTGTGCTTTCTTCTGTTTATGGCCCTGTCAGTTTTTTCTTTTCCTATCTAATTTCGTCTACCTGTTCTTAAAGAGATTGCCTTGTTAGTAAAAAATGACTCATTTCTACTAGTGGCAAGATAGCCTTTTCATCCACCACTATGAGCTAGCAATAATCTGCTAAGCTTTCGTAAATTTCACTGTGAAAGAACTTAATTTGTTTCCATTATGAGAACTTTTGAGCACTTTAAGTTATTACAACTAAAAGGAACATAACTACATCTGTGCTAGACCGAGAGAATTAGAGAGATTTTCTGCCATCTGAGTGCCCACAGTTACAAAGAGTAAATACCACAATATATGGATTGTTGCAAATGTTAGGATGGTGCAAGATCCTACACTGGCGTTAGCATCTGAATATCATGTGAAAATAGCATACCTGTTTCACACAAGGACATTTTTACTGTAACTAAGAACATATTGTATGTCCAGGAGTAAAGCAGAATCTAGGTTATGGCATATACAGTGTGGAACTGAATCTAGAAGATCAATGACTAAAAGAGGATCCATGTCAAAGTGGTATCCAAGCATACAAGAAAATTGGTCAGAATTCATAGTAAGCAAGGGGAATTGGTAGAGCAATATGCCAGCAATATGATCTATTAGTGTAAAAATAGAGTAGGTATTTTCCTAGGGTCTCAGGTTCTTAGTTTCATCAACAAGTGTCAGCTATGAGGTCTGTCTCAGGGAATAGGCCTTAAGCCCATTTTTACAAATTTGTCAGTTACTTCTATAACACTCATGACCCTACTGCAGGACTGGGCACAGTTTGTAGACAGACCTTTATTGTAGCTTGCAGTTTCACGGCCAAGTGAGATTCGTGATTCCTTTTCTCCTCTGGTGGCATCTATAATGCCTTTCAGTGCTATAAATGCTATCTAGTAAGGGTGAAGCTACCGTAAGTTGAGTATCAGCTAGATTTTTCCACATTTAATCAATTAAGTACGTGGAATCTTCAGCAATAGGCTCTTTTCCTTACGTTGTGGAAGGCAATTAATAGCATTGGCAATGGCTTATAATTTTTTTGGAGAAGGGTTCTCTGGGATTCTTTTGACCTATGACTCAAAAGGATGTAACAATTCCTCATATTGGAGGTTTTATTTGCTAGGATATGCTGCTTAGTTGGGCTTTTGTTCCTCTCTTATGTGGTAAATCTACTTAAATGGTCTATCTATCTATCTATCTATCTACCTACCAACCTTTTCTACAGTAGTAGATTGCCATGTAGCTTTTCAAAAAGAGTTTATTGTTAGCTATCTCTCCTCATCCTCTCTCCTCTACCCTATACTCACATTCTAGTATGTTATTTATCTTATTATAATACTATATCATATTTCCTTTTCCTTGAGAGAGTGTTTTTTTTTACTTCATTTTTCTGCAATAAATCCATTCATTCACTTAGCTATAGACTTTTATTTGGATTTCTAGTCATCATTTAGTTTTATGACATTGACCACTATACTGATATTGCCAAGGACAGTGATGCTATTTCTGCAAAATATTGAGTAGTCTAATAAACAAACTATATTTCTCTATGAAGTAAAGTCAAATATAGACCCCAGTGAGTGTAAAAGGTGAAGAAATAGATTTTAAAGTGTACTAAGTATGTTATTAATTACTATTGATATGAGTATAACTCTTTATATGTATTAGAGGATTACTTATGGCAGTTTTTCCTGGTATTTCTGTTGCAATTAGTTAAAAAATAAAGTGAGAAGTACATGTGAAAATTAATAGTGAATAGAATATAGAGAGGTTTTTGGCCACTTGCTAGGATACTATGCATAAATCATTTACTAGTATGATAGAATCTTGATAACTGCTCAAAAGATTAACTGTTCTGCAACCATTGTTATCATCATCCTACCATCCTCGAAGTATCAAATACTAAAACCAATGTTGTTAAAATAAAGGATAAAAGGAACTTGCTGTTTCTACTAGAAGGCCATTGGCCAGCAATTGTCTTAGATACGATCTTTTGTATGTCTTACAGTAGAAAACCATTTTCTTTCTGAACCCTAAAGTCTTTAGATTATATAAGGGGAGTATATCACTGATAATCCAAGTATTGGATAACTTTCCATTAAGCTATGCTATAAAATGTACCTATGTGGATTTCATCTAATAAATCTGGGGCCTCATTCAAAGATGCCTAAACACTCATTTTAGATCATACCCACACAAAGAGAAAAATGGTCAACCTAGCATGTTTATCTCTCTTAATTTCTGTCACTTATGGAACACTATGAATGATTAATTATAAAGTTATACATTGACTTTGTTGGACCTCTAAATAATCCTAACTTCCAGGTATATCAGGTTTCACGGATTTCCTATGTACCCAAATTTGCCCAAAGCAGAAATATTTTTGTACAAAATGTTATGCTGGGCTTCTTTAAGTTTTATGAACTTTGATGTTTCTTATGGATAATCTCCATAATCTCCACTCAAAATGCTCAATTGTGTGTACCTTTCAGAATAAGAATAACTGCGACAAATCCAGGTCCGTAGGAAAATTAATTTTAAGCCAGATGGAGCTAAATTTGCCTTATGGATTTATCTTCCCTGCAAATTAATTCATTTTTCATTTAAAAATAAAATGATAGTAAAAGACCGTTCTTTCTTGTTTCTCTAGTAATTGCTCACCATTTGTACTGAATCATTCTCAGCCTCTCATTCAGTCCCCAAAGGGAAGTAGCCAGATGCCTTCTACTTGACAAATCTCTGGTCCCACGTTTTAATAACCTTGATGTTTGTTGAAATCCATACAAACAAAAATAATTGAAAAAAAATCATTGTATTAGTAAGGATTCTCTATAGCACAGAACTTAGAGAATGAATCTGTGTGTGTGTGTGTGTGTGTGTGTGTGTGTGTGTGTGTGTGTGTGTGTGATTCATTGGAATGATAGGTGCAGTTTATCTAATCCGAAAATGTTTCACTGAGAATGGAAAGTCCAAGAATCTAGTAGCTGCTCAGTCCTACAAGACTGGATGTCTTAGCTGGTCTTCTGTATATGCTGGAATCCCAAAGAAGCAGACGCCAATGCCAGAGAAGTAATGGATGTGCTAGCAAGGTGAGAGCCAGTAGGCAAAGAGTGAAAGCCTCCTTTTTTCATGTCTTTTCATTCCAGCAGAAAATGTGGCCCAGATTAAAAGCATACCTTCTGTCCTCAAATTCATGATCAAAGGTGTGTATCTTATACCTCTCAAAGATCTGAAACAGAAGTAGATTCACCCACTTCCAACCAAGCAAATCCCAGGTGTGTTTTCCTTTTCTGGATTGTAGTTCATTCCAGATATAGTCATATTAACAGTATTAACAGTTCATCATAATTATCAATATGGATTTTAACCTTTTGAAACCTAGTGGGACTTTTTAAAAATTGGATATTTTCTTTATTTACATTTCAAATGTTTTCCCATGTCCAGGCCTTTATTGGACCTCTAAATAATCCTAAACTTTTAATTTCAGGGCAGAAAAATTTTGCCATCCTGAGACTTAGACTTTTGACCCTACTGGGCAGCTAAATTAGTAAGAAAAACAGCAACCTCTTACTCTCACTAGATGTTAGGAACTTCTTACTAAAAATGTAAGGAACTGCAACAAGTACATGTTTAGATCATTGTATCATAAAAACTGTCTTTTATAGAAAAGTGAATGCATGAGAACATGAGACATGACATGCTAAAACAGAATTTATGAGGGAATTAATCATTTGTGTTAAACAAAACAATTTAGGATTTAAAGCAAGCAGAGCAAGATAAATAATACAACTTAGAAGAAATACCACACTGGATCGACTTAAAATATTTTTTCTCTGTGCTTCTGAAAGTTTACTTCTTTCAAATCTCTGTCAAAATGTCATTTCATTAACAAGTTATACTCCTTCTAATATGCTATAATCCCTAATTGTGGCTGTTTTTTTTATAACAACAATTACTATTTCAGTGCAACATTGTATTTTACTTGGTTGTTTATGTTTTGCACGCCTTTCTTTTCCCTTGCAGGATAAAAGATCCTTGGGAACAAATTCTTGTTTGTTTGTTTGTTTGTTCGTTTTTTGCATGCCATCTTTCCAGAATACCGGCTGGCACATAATGGATGATTAATTTATTTTTATTGACTGAGTAGATGAATGACCATAAAGAAATTACTGTAAGCTTAAGCTGACTTAAAAGTTCAATTTGGAATTATTAATTAAAATTAAATCCAATTAAGTATAATATAAATCACATAGGTTCAAAGTAAATTATTTTATAATATACAAGCTCTAGTCTTTTTCTTTATTCACAAAAATATTAGGTATTATTTTCTAAAGAAATAAGTCTTAATGTTAACAATTAATGATAGCTAAGTTAATTGATTTTTAGGTAATAATGCCTAATTTATTTTCTCTTCTCATACCATCAATCAATATAATGAACCCTGTCATTGATAACAGGACAACTTAGTAGTATTTTGGTGGTTAATTTTAGGTTTTTGGTTTTGTTCTGAGAAGTTGTGAAATATTTTTGAGAATTTAATAAAAATAGATCAGCCACCATCAGATATACTTTCTCCTGTAGTAGATGGGAACTAATATAGAGACCTGCAACTGAGAATTTTCAGAGAGTGAGAGATTTTGAAACACTCAGTCTTAAAATGGGATGTTTTCATCCTACCCCTGATCTCAGGATTCAGGCAATTGTGCAGAAGAGGAGGTAGAAAGATTGTAAAAGCCAGATGAGATGGATGATCCAGGGAAACAGTGCTTTCCAGACACATCTGGACTAATGCACAGTCATAGAGACTGTGGCAGCATGCACAGGACCTGTTCAGGTTCCAGCCAGATTGGGTCATTGGACAAAGAGGGTGAAGTTGACATGAGCTCCCACCCCTAACCAAGAAGCTTTCTCCAATTGACATTTGCTCACAAAGAAAATTAACTTTCCTCAATAGCATCTAACGGGGTATATTAACCTGATTTACGGGTAGACCCAGGCCCAATTAAAATCCTGGTTTGTTTGTTTTTCTATGCTTTTTTGTTTCCTAAGGAGAGAAAGGAAAGTTATAGAGTTGAGTGTATGGGGAAGTGAAGATAATCTGAGGAGAGTTGGGGGAAAAGAAATGTGAAAAAAATTTCAATAAAACTAAACTAAAATATTTTCTAGTTCCATCCATTTGCTTGCAAAACTCAAGATGTCCTTGTTCTTAATTGCTGAGTAGTATTCCATTGTGTAAATGAACCACATTTTCTGTATCTATTCTTCTGTCATGGGACATCTAGGTTGTTTCCAGCTTCTGGCTATCACAAATGAGGCTGCTATGAACATAGTGGACCACGTGCCCCTGTGGCATGGTGGGGCATCTTTTGGGTGTATTCCCAAAAGTGGTATAACTGGGTCTTAGGTAGGTCTATTTCCAAATTTTTGAGGAACGTCCAGATTAATTTCCAGAGTGGTTGTACCAGTTTGCAATCCCACTAGCAATGGAGGAGTGTTTCTCTTTCTCCATATCCTCTCCAACATGTGTTGTCACTTGAGGTTTTGAACTTAGCCATTCTGATTGGTATAAGGTGCAATCTCAGGGTTGTTTTGATTTGCATTTCAGATGGAATTGCAGAGGAGTTTGAGAAAAACAAGATTCAGTGGCAGGCCCAAAGTGCAATTCAGCTCAAGGGGAGGTCCCAAGTCCTGAAACTATTACTCACAAAAAGGAACCTATAATGACTGCCCTCTGAAAGACCCAGTAAGCAGCTAAAAGAGTCAGATGCAGATATTTGTACCCAACCAATGGACAGAAGCAGCCAATCCCTGTTGAATTAGGGAAGGCTGAAAGAAGCTGAGGAGAAGGGTGATCCTGTAGGAGAACCAGCAGTCTCAATTAATCTGGACCCCCAAGATCGCTCAAGCACTGGACCACCAACCAGGCAGAGCATACACCAGGTGATAGGAGCCCCCCAACATACATACAGTAGAGGACTTCTGGGTCTGTGTTCATTCAGAGATTATATACCTAACCTCAAGAGACTGGAGGCTCCAGGGAGTTCAGAGGTCAGGTGGGGTGGGGGGTAGCTCCATCCAAGTGGAGGCAGGGAGTGGGGAGGAGGCATGGGATGTGGAGCAGTCAGAGGGTGGATGGGGTGGGGTGGGGAATGAAATATGGAGTGTAAAAAATAAATCAATTTTAAAAACTAAAAAAAGTAGCTACAAAAACTGGACAAGTGAATTTAGAGCATGAATATGTGGACATTTTTAAATACCCAACTGCCTCTGGAAGTAAATCTTAAAATGTTTATTTGAGATGTGATAGAATGTTACCAGAGATAACTTTTTATAGAGCCTGCATTTTCTAATATGTAATCTCATGATAACATTTTCTGTCCTTTACTTTCTCAAAATTACTGTTACATATCAGAATTCCCTTGTCCAACACAAAGTATAATTTAAATACAAAGGGCCATATGATGATGGTAATAAAAAGTTTTATTTGCCTAGTGATTATTCTCTTAGAGTTAAGAGATTTTACTTGAAATTATATGTTATTGTCAAATGCTTAACATGGAAAAAATAGTGAACAACATATGTTAGTATTAAAAGAAGCGCAACATCACTGTACATTGGATGTACTTTCTAACAATGAGGTAATCAGTGCCAACTTCTGAGTGAGATAAAGAAACATGATAGCTTAAAAGACACTGAACTTTCCTCTTTGGGAGGTTATTGATTTCATTAACACAAATGCAAACTAAATTTCAAAATGTCCAAGTTTAGGTTGAAATCATGAGGCAGATGGGAAATGTTTTATTGCATTTTGGATGGTATAAGAAGTTTGATACTCATCCTAGAAGCTTAGACAAACTTCCTAGTCATAAACTGGCTGATTGGCATGCGTTAGTGTGCTTCTGAATCTGCCTGCAGAAAAATAGTATCATGTGACAGGTCAAGTTGCTGCTATCTTAGAATTTATTATGCATTTTGAAAATCCTTCAAGGTTTAGAATACAAGCTAAAAACAAAGATCTATGAAACCAGAACCTCAATCAAAGTAGATTATGACTAAAGTATTATCTACAAGGCTAAGGTACTAAGGAAAAATTCTAGCATATGGCCAGTGATATCAGATACTTCCAAGATGCTCATCCATATGACATACTCTCCTACTTGGTTTTGAAGCTCACTGTCTTTTGACTGCCTATGGACACATTTCAAGTAGCTGATCCAGTGTACATAGGAAATACCTGTCATGGGGGGAATTTCAATTTTGTCATGTCTTGATGATTGGAAACACTTTCAAATAACAGATAACCATTCTAGGAGAAACATATGAATTTTGGGTATATTACAAGGTTCCCATTGCATTGTCCGAATAAATATGACTTACTGAAAATTATCTTCAGTAGTGTAATATCCTCTTTTAGAACTCTAAAAACAATTCATGGCTTAGCCAGGAAATTCTGCCATACAAAATACTATATAATAGATGACTTCATTAAATTAAATTTATGTTGTGTTCTGAAATCTAGAAGTGAAAATTTAACTTTCTGTTCCATTCAATTTTCAAGAGGAAGGAAGGGTTCTTTTTTGTCTCAGGGCAAATGCTTTCTCAATACCTTCATGTATTTTTTCTTCTTGGGAAGGGTATTGACAAATAGTGATTAAAGGGGCTTGGCATTTGTTGAGAATCTAGTAATCCCTCAGATTAGGGACCCACCTTTATTACTTCAGTTACATTTTATGAGACCCATCTTCAAAAAGTTCACTGTGGGAGCTAGGACTTTTACATAAGAATTTCCCAGACCACAAATGCTCAACCTACAACAAACACCAAGAATACCACCATACTAACATTTATAGTGGTTACTTTTCTTTGAACAGTTTTGTAAATATGATAGAGTGATAGAGACTTTAAGCGAATATTTTCAGTATTACTTAAGTCAAATATTCCATGAATTGAATTTATTATGTTCCCATTAATTCCACCAACAGAAGCTCTTTTCAATGCAGTTATTTAAAACCCAAGTCTTAATATCTTGTGGGTCTTGCCTCCTATGAGCCTTTATATACTTCATTTACCAGTTGACTAAGTGCCTTAGTAAGGATTTCTATTGCTCTGAGAGATACCATGGCCATAGCACCTCGTGTACAGGAAAACATTTCATTGTACCTGGCCTTACAATTTCAGAGGTTTTGCCCATTATCATCATGGCAGTAAACTTATAGTATGCAGGCAGACACTGTGCTGGAGAAGGATCTGAGAGTGCTACATGTTGATCCTCCATCAGAAAAGGAGACTATGAGGTGCACTGGGCATAACTTGAGCATATGAGACCTCAAAGACCTGCCCCATAGTGGTATACTTCCTACAGCAAGGCCACACTTCTTAATAGTTCCACTCCTTATGGACCAAGCATTCAAGCACATGAATCTATATTGGCCATTCAAACTACCACATTAAGTAAATAAAGTGAGGGTGGCACATGGGAACAATTTATAATTCATCATTAAAATAATACTTGATGAATTTTTATTAGTAATAACTTAATTCAGGACTGTAACTAATTATTGAGAAATACAGCCACTGTATATATTGAACAAGAGATAAATAGGGGAATACAAATACTCATGAGAATTAGCTGTTTTCTCAAACCCTCTTGTAATCATCAAAGCAAACAAATGATGTGGGTGTGATCACTGTCTGTGGGGAAATGGGCTATGCACAGATAGCCTGGTCTCCAGAGTTGAGGTTTTGAACCACGGTGCAACCCCATGGGTGGTAATTTCCACCTACATGGGACAGAAGGCTTTCAATCATGTCTCCTGAACCCCTGGCTCCTGTCAAAGTTACTGCCCCCACAGCCCCCACAAGAGAGGCCTGTGGCTAGTAGTCACATAGATAATGCCCCAAGCTTCTGGCATTCTGGCTAGACTCCTCCCCACAGTTATCTAGCAATAATAAGAGAGCAAAGCCCACTATTATGAAATTCCTAGCCAAATGGATGGACCTGGAGGGCATCATCCTGAGTGAGGTAACACATTCACAAAGAAACTCACACAATATGTATTCACTGATAAGTGGATATTAGCCCCAAACCTAGGATACCCAAGATATAAGATATAATTTGCTAAACACATGAAACTCAAGGAGAATGAAGACTGAAGTGTGGACACTATGCCCCTCCTTAGATTTGGGAACAAAACACCCATGGAAGGAGTTACAGAGACGGAGTTTGGAGCTGAGATGAAAGGATGGACCATGTAGAGACTGCCATAGCCAGGGATCCACCCCATAATCAGCATCCAAACGCTGACACCATTGCATACACTAGCAAGATTTTATTGAAAGGACGCAGATGTAGCTGTCTCTTGTGAGACTATGCCGGGGCCCAGCAAACACAGAAGTGGATGCTCACAGTCAGCTAATGGATGGATCATAGGGCTCCCAATGGAGGAGCTAGAGAAAGTAGCCAAGGAGCTAAAGGGATCTGCAACCCTATAGGTGGAACAACATTATGAGCTAACCAGTACCCCGGAGCTCTTGACTCTAGCTGCATATATATCAAAAGATGGCCTAGTCGGCCATCACTGGAAAGAGAGGCCCATTGGACTTGCAAACTTTATATGCCCCAGTACAGGGGAATACCAGGGCCAAAAAGGGGGAGTGGGTGGGCAGGGGAGTGGGGGTGGGTGGATATGGGGGACTTTTGGTATAGCATTGGAAATGTAAATGAGTTAAATACCTAATAAAAAATGGAAAAAAAAAAAAAAAGAGGGGCTGCTTGTCCCATCCTCACTCTCTTTAAGCTTTCTTACTCTCTAGCCCTCCTTCTCTCTCTCTTTCCCTTCCCATCTCTCTCTCTCTCTCTCTCTCTCTCTCTCTCTCTCTCTCTCTCTCTCTCTCTCTCTCTCTCAGCTTTTACCTCTCTTACTCTCTAGCCTTTCCTCTCTCTCTCCCCTCCCCCCTTCTCTCCACGTGGCCATAGCCAGCCTCTCCCTTTCTCTTTCTACCTTCTCTCTTTCCCCCCTGCCTTTCTACAATAAAGCTCTAAAACCAGATTATCTGTGATCATCAAGGCCAGCCATGCTTGAACTCTGGGATAGACTTTCTCCTAACCCCATGTCTAACCTCCGGACAGAAGGCCTTCCTAAGCTGCAGCTAGGGACCAGACTAAGGACTCTCACCTGCATGGGAACCACCCCAGTGCCCCACTCCCTCTGCCCCTCTTCCCTTATCTCTGGAGCCCAGTGCCTCCCAGGGGCCACTATTGTGTTCTCAGTTTCTCTGCTGTATCCAGCATGGGATGCTGGAGACTAAGCACTTGGTACCTGGGGCTGCCCCTTGTCTACCACCTGCCATGTGGGGTCAGTGGCTTAACACAGCCAGATGACCACCTGAAGCTGTGTAGAAAGTGTCTGGCAGTCCTCCTGGTCTGCCTGCCCAGAGCACTCCCCTCTTTCCCACACTCCCACGGTCCCGCAATTGTCCATATTCTATTAATTAAAAGTAGGGATTATGTTCAATAAAAGTTTACTGGTAATCTGGATTTGTAGATTTAGCACTATAAGTAGCTGAGCTGTTCTACGTGAGCCATGATATTATTTCACTATGTATTAATGTTTTGAAATGTTTGACTCTTTTCAAAAATGCCTTAACAAAGTCCATCAAGTAATAGATCAAAGATTTTCTTTCACCTTTGTTTTTATTCTAAAGGAACAAGAGAGACAAATAGGAAAAGTATCATGGGGGAAAGAGAGAAGAGAAAAGAAAATAGTGGCATTTTATGAAGGATTTGATGATGTTTATTAAACTATGTGCTATCTTACATGTATTTTCTAATAGCAATTTGTTCACCATTAGGGCTCTTTCCTACAGTGGCAGTAACTATACAGGACCTTTGAATGATTTTATGTTACAATTATAGTGTTAATGATAGGGAGTTTTAATATAATAGACTCTTCACAAAAGAGTGAAGAGAGATATCATATATATACCTTTTTTAGAATTCAAGTAAGTCTGTCCATATTGGATACATGTTGGAAGGACACAAACTAGGACCTGACTTCCCAAAGAGGCCCTGAAGTAATCCAATATAGGAAAGATGGGAGAAATGCCTTTTCTTCTTGCTAAATAGTTACAGAATTGAATAATAATTATTATAGGCTTCTACATGTTTGTTACATCCTAGACAATCTTAAAGACACCTAGACCAGATTTCCTATCCATTGTACTCCATTAAAATAGTATATTGATTGGTTTAAATTTTTAACAAACATCTCTTTTCTGTTCTGTATCAGTTGAATACTTCTTTTCTTTTGGTACATATCATAATAGTAGCATAGCTAGGTTGTACTAACAAACCACAGTATGTGAAAAACCACAGTATATGAAAGTACAGGCTTCTAAAAGTTTCCTTCCTATCAATCACATTTGGCTCATAAAATGTGAACATTTATCAAAGGTGGTTTAATTCAGAATTAGTAAACCACTAGAAGGAATTGTCTATAAAAGAAAACTGTTCTAATTTATTAAGCCAAATGTCTCCAATACTATAATACTCCTGGTAGGCTTTCAAGCTGGTGACAGACAGAATGTGTCAATGAGTTTAAATGTTTTCTTTCTATATTAAGGAAAGCAGCATTCTGAGATGCTAGTAGCACACTTTATCTTGAAACTGAGAATGAAGGGTTAGAGAACAGTTGAATGACTTAGTACTTTGTTAAAAATCAAGTCAGGTTTGTGGCATGTGCATAAATATGGGCCTAAGCAAGAGTTCCTGAATAATGGTATTTATCAGGCTTTGTTGATAATAACAGTAATAGCATAATAGGTAAATAAAAATATTATACAAGTCAAATCTGCCTTACCAATCCAAAACATCCTATAATCTGAGAAAGCACTGCAATCAGACTTGTAGAACTGAATTAGAGATGTGTGGGTATTAAAATACCCACATCCAATCCATTTCCACATGTACCATCTGTTGTTTCCAGATGCACTGCTTCCTAGAGGCAGTATTCATGACCATGGTATTATAACACTAACAAACCGGCATTCCTAGTTCTGGGACTTAATTTCCAGAAATACAAGTTTTCATTGGCTAGACTTAGGGGAATTAGAGTCTTCTGTGGCTGGGGACGTGCCATTACAATCATGGTAACGGAAATAGACCAATACAGAGCTTAAAAGGCTTCAGGGAGCTTTCAAATTGGGAGCAGTACAAAGTTTCTCTGATGTGTCTGTAACTTAAGATAAGTTTAGAAGCACTATTAATGCTCTTCCCTTGGTGGATAGATATGCCTAGTTCATTGTAGATAAGGCGTTAGAGGTACCTGTTCTATGTAACTTGTGATAAGGGAAGTTAGAAAATGCTCCAAAGACTCTTGAGTATATGCTTCAAGCCACATATATAGTCCAGCACCTTCATCTGGTGCTGTCTGTAAAGCAATGGGCTGTCACCTCCCTCAAGACCACTGCTTGCCTCATTAATACCACTGGAACAAATTATCACTTCACAGCCCAGAAATCTTCTATAGCAGTTGTGGTGATTGATGTAACAAGGCTAAAAAATAATGATGAAATGCATGTTCCAGAAGACAGATTCAAATGGCAGGAGCTTCAAAGGCAATTAAATGTGACACAGAAGGAGTCTTCATGGAATAAAGTATTTTCAAATAAATGGTAAGATAAGTGTGATAATCTCCTAGACTCGCATTACACATAAATTAGTTTCCTATGAATAATTATTTCTGAAGGCTTACTATGTGTTGAAGTAAAAGCTTAAAAACAGACACTTTGATGCATATACATACTACGGTTTTAAGATGGTGTGGGGAGCAGTGTTGTGGCACTGAAAAACTTGGCTGGACTTGAATTTATTTTTAGCCAGACACTTTGAATAACATCTTTTGTTATGTTGAAAGGTGTCTTGTTTGTTGGAAAGTAAAGAATCATGACTACAGATGTCAAGTTTAACTGCTTTCCTCCGAAGCAAGTTAAGCGATTTCATTCTTTCTTTTTTCTTTTTTCTTTTTTCTTTTTCTTTTTCTTTTTCTTTTTCTTTTTCTTTTTCTTTTCTTTTCTTTCTTCCTTTCTTTCTTCCTTTCTTTCTTTCTTTCTTTCTTTTTTTTTTTTTTTGAGACAGGGTTTCTCTGTTTAGCCCTGGCTGTCCTGGAACTCACTTTGTAGACCAGACTGGCCTCCAACTCAGAAATCCTCCTGCCTCTGCCTCCCAAGTGCTGGGATTAAAGGCATGTGTCACCACCACCCGGCCAGTTAAGCAATTTCTTATGATGTATTCATTCTTTCCTGCTACATTTCTGTGTTGTGGGAGGAACCTGTCTAATCAAAACATAAGACAGGCACATCAAGGTTAATACAACATAGAAACTTAAGACATGGAAGTAACTGAAACAACTTGACAAGTTTAAAACTTTCTGACATATGCTGGCAAAGGCAGAGTGGGGGGAGGGGCAAGTATGCAATTATATGCATCCAGTGGAGTTAAAACAAATAAAGTCTGGACATTAATTGTAGAAAAGATGAAGCTCAAGCTGCCATGTTGAATCTATAAGTACTACTCCCTTCATGTCTTGAAATTAGAACACAGGGCAAGTAAGCAGAGGATTGGCTCAGATGCAGGAGGATGTAGCAAGACAGATTCTTTTAATAAATCTGAAGACTTTTTTGTAAATCATGTCTGAGTTGCATATAAGCTAAGTAGAACCTTCACTGCAGTATTTAATATTTTCTCTTTGGCAATTAATGGTGACAAAATCTGATAAATGTATTTAAAGTATGAATGTGAGTTGTTCTAATTCTGAATTTTCTTGATAAAACTTCATGGAATACTAGTACACCTTGGTAGCGCTTTTGTCAATTTTACAATAGGTTGCCCAGTCTTTTTAATGAAATGATTAAATTATTCAGATCTTTTTCTAATTATACAGACCACCATTAACATACTTGTTTACTCTGAGAAGGTTGAAGTGTCCTTTTGAAATAAAAATTAAAGGCCATTTTGACCTAGTTTTAAAACAAGCAACAGATACTTGGGTAGTTTATAGGATGCACAAAGAAATATTTGCCAACTATCAAAAGAAACAAAGACGTCTATTTGAGGATGACTGCCTTTCACAAGGTTAGTCACTGAATCAAGAAACTTGTCTTATAATTTTTCAATTGACTTAACTTCTTAAAAATTGAGTTGCAACTTAAGAAATCTGCAAATTACTTACCTGTCTTCCTAATTGGTTGGAAATTCTGAAAATGTGATGTTCGTCTTATACATATGGCTAGTATGACAGCTGCTTAAAATAGAAAAACAGTAAAATAACCGTGCTTTTATGACACATTTATAGTTTGGCAATAAAAGCTCCTTCCTAAACTCATTCTCCCATCACAGCACCCTGGTGATTTGTGTAATTATTATTTTATCTACCCTTTTAAGCAATGGAATAGACAAAATATGAACTAATGAACCAGGATTCATTTTATATTTTAACCATTATTTAACACATGCACAGTAACAGTCATTTTTAAGGAAAACTAATTCTTTTGGTCCAATACAAATATTATGCTACTAAATCTTGGATCCTGTACCAAGTGATAAATAATAAAGTATACTTTTACAATCATGGCTTTAAACAACTTTAATTGTTGACTTATATTAGACCATTAAAATGTCTAGAAAAGCCTTTTTAACTGAATACTTGGAATTCCAAGTTAATTTTATAATAATATATTAATAATGGAAAAGACACTTGCATGTACTGAGTGCCTCCTAGAAACAAACACAACCACAAACAAACTTATTTAACAGCAAATTCACAATATTGTGCAGTATTTATTTTTCTCACCAATTTTATGAAGAAAGGATATTCAGCCTTAGAGATATTTAGTATCTCTTTTACTGTCACACCAGCTTTGCAGTGTCAGAACCAATATTAATTGTGAATCTGCATAGTCCTAACAACCATATTCCATAGCTTTTTAATAAATGGGAAATATATTTGAAGACAATTTCTAATTCAAAATATATAGGGATAACTCAACAAGACAAATGCAGTCATTCTACTTCTTAAATTGTACCCAAGACATTTGAATGCATTAAATGCATAATGATATGAAAATTTAGAGAATTATGTTTATTACATTAATTCTGTTTGATATGACTTCATAATGATTTTATATAAGAACACTTACATATTATTTAATAGAAATATGAGGGAAAGATAGGTTAGTTCAACCTACACATTCAAAAGATTATTAAAGCTGTGGTTTCTACTGTTAAAAAACCCTCATATATAAATCAAGTCAGTGCCAAAATAGAAAAATGATATGGACTCATAACTAAACTATCTGTTGCTAGCTATAAGGGCTAATAAAGACATTCTTGTATGAATTACTCTGTAAAAGAGGGCTTAAATTAAGTATCAAAAGTTGTGAAATGTTCTTTAGACTTTAAGTTATAATGCAATCAATTATTTCACCGTGATTCAGTATTTACCTATTTCTGTTGCAGCCAAAGTCCAATCACTGTGAAAAGCAACTATATGATTCTATTCTACATGGGTAGAAAATATTGCAGCATAATTATAGTCCTTTTATTTTTATACTAAACATTTCTGAACACTTAAATTATTTTAAGATTTTCATTTTCAATCCAATTTTCTTTGCAGAATATAGAAAAGATAAACCCAGAAGTTACTCAGTTATTTACTACAAACTTTAAATTTCCCAAAAAGTCAAGATAGATAAATAAGGCTCTATTTTGCCAATAAGTCTTCAATGAGTAGTTTTCATAATCCTTTAAGTATATGTGACCTGATAGATTTTTCTAGACTTTTTCTGAGTCTATTATTTTATAATCTATGGAATAAGATACTATTTCCCTGGCCTTCAATTATTAAAGGAATATAAAGTGTAGAAAAATAATAGTACTAGTACTATTATTATTAAATATTAAGTATAGAACAAGTCATAATTATAATAGTATTTTACTAGTCAATAGTATCAAACTGCTCTTGAAATGTGTTGTATATACAATTCAACACTCTATTTACTTATTTTTGAAAAATTCATACATACATACAACATATCTTGGTCATATCCTCCCCCCCCACTCTGTTCATCTCCCTTTACTCATCTCCATTTCATATCATTTAAAAATTTGACTTAATATCTCATGATCTGCCCATGATATTGATTTTAAAAAGTAAGATTTTAGATTTCACTTGGGTTGTATCAGTTCCATTTGACAACAATGGTATTAACATAATACTCTCTCTTTTACTAGTATTATAAAGACAATGAATCATAATTAAAAGACATCAAGCATTTATTTCCCTTTTAATTATCTTCACTTCTTTAAGATATTTGTAGCTTAAAAAAAGTAGAATAACCTGATTAAATTTATTCATCCAAATCACAAGGAATTCTAGATTATTTCCTTTTCAATTCTGGGAGAACTTAAGCCATCTGTTGCCTTGAAGCAGAGAGATTTAGTAATCAGGCACAGCAGTAAGAAGATATTTGTCTAGGGATGCTATTAATTAACAAACTTGGAAAGCATTCTGCATTTCTTACCTTAAAGTCAAACACCCCTCACAAGTACATTGGACAATTAGATTAGAAAACCCGGTCTGGGTCAGATGCTCCTTATGCTCCAACAGGAAAATAACTCAATGGAAAGGGCTAAATCCATAAAGATAGCATAAAATGCAGTAAATGATAAGAATTGCGAGGCTCCAAATATATGTATATTTAGAAACCTTCAGTTATTCTAAATGACTATGTTCTTTCATAATCCATTTTTCTTCTCTTAGAAAGACCTATTCTAGTGTTCTTTGTACTTAATGCCAAAATTTTAAACTGGAAAATCTGAACATGAAATTTTGAGAAAACTTGAACATTAAAAAAAAATTCTCATTTAAAATAAATTGTATTTTGGTATAATTACTTTGCAACAAATGCGCTCATTTTAAAGTACATGTACTAAAGTGATTTGACCAATGCACATCTACAGAAACATTACTAAGATTTATGTCATAGAATGTTCCATCACCACTTCAGATGTTCCTACACTTTTTGGAGTCAATTGTCACCATCCCCTTCCTGAAGGAAACACCTAACTACTTTCTTTCACCCCAAAGATTATCTTCATCTCTTCTGGCGTTTCATTCCAGAAGAGAAATACTTGTATTCTTCTTTTTGTATGATTTATTTCACTAAGAACATGGTATTGTGTTATGGTTTATTTTCTATTTCATTGTAATAGTCAATAATATCAACAATTTGGGTGTGTTTGTTTGCTTGTTTTTGTTTTCTGTTGTTGATTTTTTGACACAAGGTTTCGCTGTGTAGCCCTGGCTATCATGAAACTCACTTTGTAGACCAGACTGGCCTCAAACTCACAGAGATCCACCTGCCTCTGCTTCCTGAGTTCTGGGATTAAAGGCATGCGCCACCATGCCTAACTGATAGTTTCAATCTTTTTTTTTTTTATTAAAGTATTTTATTTGTTTACATTACAAATGCTGCCCCCTTTCCTGGGGCACCATCCCTGAGTTCTTCACCCCCCATCCGCCATACTCCACCTCGGAGAGGGTGCTCCTATACCCTCCCACCCACCCTCACCTCACCTATGATAGAAGTTCTAAGGACTACATGTTGTTAGTTTTGTTCTTTAGTCTTTGTTTTACTAAGGACTAATGGTGTTCAGGATCATTTTTTGAGACATACACAGTATTGATATGCAAAGTATTTGTGCCATGCAAAGTATTTGCACCATAGGCTGGCTTTGAAATCACCATTCTCCATTTTCAAGCGCCTGAGCACTGTTTTTGTTTGTTTGTTTGTTTTTGTTGTTTGTTTGGTTTTTGTTTTTTTTTTCTCCCATTTTAGTTCTCAAGAGAGGGTTTCTCTGAGTAGCTCTGGCTGTCCTAGAACTCTTCCCTATAAACCAAGCTGGGTACAACCTCACAGAGATTTGCCTGCCTCTGCCTCCCAAGTGCTGGGTTTAAAGGCATACTACACCACGTGCAGTCTGAGGCTGTTTTAAAGGTATGGTTCATATGTTTTTATATGTGTATTGACCATTTTTGCTTTTAGTTACATATTGGTTCTTCAAATCTTCTGCCTAGTTCTTTTTAATTAGGTATTTAGCTCATTTACATTTCCAATGCTATACCAAAAGTCCCCCATACCCACCCACCCCCACTCCCCTACCCACCCACTCCCCCTTTTTGGCCCTGGCATTCCCCTGTACTGGGGCATATAAAGTTTACGTGTCCAATGGGCCTCTCTTTCCAGTGATGGCCGACTAGGCCATCTTTTGATACATATGCCTAGTTTTAATGCTCACTCTTCTCTTTTGTTATTAGTGGCTTACAAATGTCCTTTAAATATTCTATATACTAATGTCCTTCCCACGCTAAAGTCACATGAAAGCTGCTTTCATATTTTGTAGCTAATCTTATGAATTTTTGGGATAGATGCTTTGGAAGCCTTAACAAACATTTGATCTTGAAGTTCAGCTTAGCAGTTTTATCACTGATTGTTGATGGGCTTTGTTTCCATCTTATTTTTATATCTGCCAATATCATGACAGTTTTCTCCCGTGCTTTCCTCAAGGAGTTTTACATTTTGGTCTGTAGTATATTTTGAGGGTTTTTTGGCATATTATGCGAGGTAAGTGCTGAATTGCAATTTTGCCATATGGTTATCCAGTTGTGCTGGTATCATTTACATAAATATGCTTTGTATCGAATTTTACTTTTGATTGTTATTTTAACATCATTTGAACATATATTTGAATATATATGAGTGTATTTTAGGGTTCTCTACATTGTTTCCTTAATCTATACATCTGTATAATTACGCCAGTATTATACTGTCTTGCCTACTGTAGCTTTACAGTAACTTCTGAAATCTGTTTCCAAAGTCTCGTGTTCTGAAGTTCGCTGTAAATCATAGCACTTGGAGGAAGAAGAAGAAAGAGTGCCATGATTTTGAAGCCAGTCTGATCTGCACAATGAGTCCCTCTCTACAAAAACAAAATACAAACTAACCAAAACAAAGATTCCCCCCAATTTCTTTTTATTTTCAAAGACATTTAACTATTTGAAATAATTTGCATTTTCATATGATTTTTAAAAATGAGTTCTGAGGTTTCAACTTGGTTTACTTAGAATTTATGGATCATTTTGAGCAGAATTGCAATATTAACATCTTTAATATTATTTATAATCTACTACTATGGCATATTTTCCACATCTTAGGCCTTTTATTGTGTTCAATAATGGTTTTAGTTTTACAGTGTGCACATCATTTTCTTCTGTTAAATTTACACTTATGTATTAGATTAAACTTCAAAAAGGGGATTTGAAAAGGAGAGAGAAGAATTTATCTGCAATCTTTGTTAGGTAAATATGTTACTATTATCTGGTATACAAAACATGAGTTTTTAGTTTTATAAGATACACAATTGTAAGCAAATGTGACTCTATAAACAAGACATTGAATAATGGAGCTGACGAAAGTTTATTCTAAAAGCACCTAATTGGAGAGGGTAAGGGCAGGCATGTCCTTAGGTTATGGCTGAATTGGAGGCCTTCAAATTTACTTTCTTACAACAGGTGGTATAAATAATCGAATAAATATTTTAATGACAGTTATTTACTTATTTTGTGGGGTATAAACACATGACAGAATATATATGGACCACAAAGGACATCTTGTAGGATGATGTCCTCTTTTCCTTCTGTATAAATCCTAGGGATTGAACTCAGGTCCCCAAGATGATAGCCAACAAGTTTACTGACTAAACTATCTTGTTAGTTGTTTAGTTGTTGTTGTTGTTGTTTTAATTTTTTAAGTAAATATATTTAAAATTGTTTTATTTATTCACATTCCTAATGTTTGCCCACTTCCCAATCCTCCTTCTAAGAGTTCTTCACCCCCATCCTTCCCCCTTTCATCTGTTTTTATACTTGGGAATTATGGGCACAATATATGCTAAAACTTTGTGAAACTTGTAAAATGGAATTGATTTGAGTTTAGGACCTTGTGTATGTTAGAAAAACACTCTGTCAATATTCCCAAGCTCTCATGGAGCCATTATCATTTCTTTTTTACTCTTAAAATGGAACGTAATTGATATATACCAATTAGTGTAGTGTAGCTCAGTCACTAATCGTACTGACTCTGAGCTAGACTCCTTAGATTTAAAATGTGACACATTCCTTTGCTGATTATATCTTTTTGAATGGTCCTTACCTTACCATACATCAGTTATTTTTAGAATGCAGTGTTGACACTTAACATCTGATATTAATATGAAGAGAAATTAATACTGTGAATATTAACTATCTCAGTATAAAGCACACAGTGAAACAGTCAATAAGTGTTTGCAAAAGTCACTGCTATCATTACATCTCCGATATTCTCCTCACTTTCTCAACCTCTTGAAATTACCTTGGTATGCTTTGCTTTCACTACTGCCCTTTTGAGCTATATTCATAAAATTCATAGGTATGTCAATTGTAGTATACCTCTTAAATTCTTATCATTGTAACAATATTGTAAATGGTATAATTAGCAAACTAATCCAGCCAAACCACACAAATCTATTAAATATATTGCCAGACTGATTATTCTTTAACTCAATGACTGTATAATAGCATGTTCAACTACTCAGCAAACATTTATTGAGTACATACCACATGTAAAGCATAATTAAATGCTTAGATCAGTGAACAAAGCTGAAATTCGGTGCTTGAAAAACTTATGTTCTACAAACAACAGTCATTCTTCACAGCTGTCTTCCATCCATCTGCTCAAATTTAAGGCAGAGCCACAGGTCTTTGGATGGCCCTTAAGAAGTCTTCACCATAAGGTCAAAAGAAAGATAACAAATAATTGATAAACAGCTATATATGCTTTCTTGTCTTTAGCTTTGTCTCTAGAGAAAAAAGTTGGTGCTAAGAACCTAGCGTTAGAGCCGGGCATGGTGGCGCACACCTTTAATCCCAGCACTCGGGAGGCAGAGGCAGGCAGATTTCTGGGTTTGAGGCCAGCCTGGTCTACAAAGTGAGTTCCAGGACAGCCAGGGCTATACAGAGAAACCCTGTCTCAAAAAACCAAACCAAACCAAAACAAAACAAAACAAAACAAAACAAAAGAACCTGGCATTAGGTTGTAGGTGTCTCCCTCTCACTCCCCCTCCCCCTCCCCCACTCTCTCTTTCCTGCTGTGTATGTGTATTGTGTGTTATAAAGAGTACATACATCAAGAACATGATTTAAATTCAAGCTTGTCCATTTACCACCTTTTAACTTTTGGCAAGTTAATTAACCATTCTAAATTTTTGCTTCTTCAAGTCAGCATTAATAAAAGCACTATATGTACATAGTTATTGCTACTAATGGATGAGGATGAATGTAAGGTCCTTACTAGCAGACTTACATAAAAGTTTTCCTATGCATTAATTCCATTTTTTCTCTTCGGGTCTCCTAAAATTGACTTGGTTCTCAATAAATACTTAATGCACATTGTCTTTCCCAAGTCAGAAGTATGTATGTGTGTGTGTGTGTATATATATATATATATATATATATATATATATATATATATATATGCATTATGCTATTTCCCAAAACTATCTTCTGTATCACATTGTACTCAGTCATACAACATTCAATGGCTCCTTATTACCTCCTATGATACATTAAAATTGTCTAATACTAGTAGTGGTCTCTAAATATCAGCCTATTTCTTCTCAACCATCCAACATAAATATTTCATATGAACCCAGTTACTCAATATTAGTGTTTCTTTAGTAGGCCTGAAAACTGACTAGTTTCTAATGAGTGAGAGGAATTTGATTTTGACAGTGGCAGGGGTGCAGGAGGTTAATGGTACGAGTGCTGATAGTCTTTCATATATGGGAGTGCCGGATCACTAGAAATATGTCCATTTTCCCTCTAATCTCCTTCCTGTTAAACTATACTTTCATTATGCATTAAATTAGCATGTAAATGTTTGTTTTTAATCAATCAGTTAGTTACTAGGCACTAACTCTGTGTAAGAAATTTTCCTAGGAATGAAAACCATAATAATCATTTTGTTAAAGACTTAAATAAAAGAGGAGACACTGTGAATACAAGTGTGTGTGTGTGTGTGTGTGTGTGTGTGTGTGTGTGTATCTGTCAAATGGAAATGTAAGAAATTAATGTAGGCTATTTACTGGGAAGGTGACAGTTGAGTGTTATCTTGAAATATTTGGCACTTTTTAGTGAATGTGAACATTGAATAATATTAAGAGAAGGAAGACATTTGAAATGGGGGAAACAGAAGATGCAAAAAGATAAAGTGGGAAAAGTTTGATTTATTCAGTGAAACACAGAAAAACATGCAATAAGGCTGTACCACAGGGTGTGAATAGTGAGAGAATACAAAACAATGAAAAATCATGTTTAGAGTTTTAATTAAAACCAATGTGGAGATTATATCACAGCAAATTGTGATTATCATTTATTCAACACCTACTATATGTAAGGGACTATGTAAAATGTTGTCTGTGCCTTGTAAAAAGCTTTATACCATTCATATAAGATGTATTTTATGTATAAGGAAACTAAGTCAATGTTTAATTACCCAAGTTATCATTTGAGAATGGCAGAGAGAGGATTCAGGCTAGAAATATAAGATCACAGAATGGGGATCCATCCCATATAGTCACCAAATTCACACACTATTGTGGATGCCAACAAGAGCTTGTTGACAGGAGCCTGATATAGCTGTCTCCTGAGAGGCTCTGCCAGTGCCTGACAAATACAGAAGCAGATGTTCATAGCCAATCATTGGACTGAGCACAAGGTCCCCAATGGTGGACCTAGAGAAAGGACCAAAGATCTGAAAGAGCTTGCAGCCCTATAGGAGGAACCACAATATGAACCATCCAGAACCCCTGAGCTCCCAGGGATTAAACCACCAGCCAAAGAGTACACATGGAGGGACACATGGCTCTAGCTGCATATGTAGGAGAGGATGGCCTTGTTGGACATCAATGGGAGAAGAAGCCCTTGGTCCTGTGAAGGCTTGATGCCCTAGTGTAGGGGAATGCCAGGCTAGAAAGTGGGAGTGGGTGGGTTGGTGAGCAGGGGGAGGAGGAGAAGGGGTAGGGGGTTTTTCGGAATGGAAACCAGGAAAGGGATACATTTGAAATGTAAATAAAGAAAATATCTAATAAAAAAATCACAGACTTAAGAAATATGATTGAATGATATATGACAGGCAGTAAGATTGTGATAGAATATAAGACAACCGCGAGGAATATAGTATTAAGGTGGTTTGCATTTATTAAAGAAGAGCATATAGGCATTAGCATATAGGCCATAGTTGAGTATATATGGCTGTGGACCAATTTATAAAGATAAAAGAAGATTGTACCAAAGATGGAGTTCAGCTTCCACTGAGAATTTCTAGAATTTTACTTGCTAAATAATACAAGATCCTTAGAGTTACATGCAGATTTGTAAAAATCCCTTTTCATTTCTATTGGATTATTAGCCACTTGAGGACATTAATTTCTACAAATTAATCACATTTATCAGATATTCCTACACATAGTATAAATACATCTTTAACTTTTTAAATTATTTATTTGTGGGGTGTGATGGTGAATGGCATATATATGTGGGTTAATGGACAACTTGTCAGAGTTGGTTTTTTCCTTCTATCATTTTGGTCTTAGGGCTCAAACTCCAGTCATCAAGATTAATGACAAGTGTCATCACCGTCTGTGCTGTCTTGTATATCCTCAATTCATTCTGTTTTATTTCTCTACAGAATTTATAGAATGTTGTTAGGGATAGAGCTGTAAGACGGCTCTAATTAGGATCTTTCTGTTTGTTTCTTTTAGGAGCGAGATTTTGAACTATGTACTGGAGTCAATGAATACTAGAAGAAAGTGCCTACTTTGCTCCAGTATAACCAAGAGCTAGGATGCTTTATAGCACTTAAATGTGACAACATAATTATATAAAAGGTTCACCAATAATTATATCAACGGTTCAAAGACGTTTTATTCTCAGACTTAGTTTTTGATAAAATTAGATGTACGACAAGATAATTTTTTTTCAATTTGACCTTCTTCATTCTAAATTAAACCTCCTATCATAGTAAATAAACCAACTGTCATTAATTTTACATTTTACATCATATATGACATATATGTATAATTTATATACATATATTATGTACGTATATAAATATAAAATACATATAAATATGCATTACAACTGTGTATCTGAACAATTTTTTATTATTCTAGGATTTGAGAAGACATGGGGCTCTAAATAAAAGCTGAGTACTGTTTCATTGTTGCTAAGAGACAAAATCAATACTTGATTACTCTGAATTAGTATATCCAGCCATGCAAATCTTTAACCTCAGATTAACTAAATGTAAGACCACGACCCAACCCACAACAGGAACATTTAGAAGTAGAGCATTAGCTGGTGCAGAGCCTATTTGTAAAGTGTGGGTTTGCACTGCTGCCCAAACCAGTTTCCCCACCATTATTCTCTCCAGAGGAGCTGCAGAATTATGCCAGCAGAATTTTAACTAATTGGCATTTCTGCGATCCTTCCCTGTATCCCTACTTCTATTGTTCATTTCATGATACACTTATAAATGAGGCCAATCTACCCTCAGCTGTACCATGTCATATTAAAAATACTTCCGTTTGTCCATATTTTAAATTATTTTTATGAAAGTCACAACAGTTGGCCTATCCATATATTTTATAAAGGAGAAAATATATGTAAGCAAATCAGATCATTTCAAATAATGATCTAGCCAATAAAGACAACAAAAAATACTATAATGAAATTACTAGTAAAGAAAGTGACCATGGGTACCTGAGGAAAACACTAGAATTCCCATAAAGAAAGCTTTCTTTGAAGAGCTGGCATTTGAGCTGAAACATGTATTGTGGAAAATACTTGATCAAGCAAGGATAAGGATTTCAGACAAGAGAATTAGCAAAGTGTCGCTAGAATGTATGAAATATAGTAAGCTTTAGGGAGGAATATAAGGTTAGAAATGGGAGAAGCAGTGGAACTAGAGCTTGTATTAAAAGTCTGGCCTCTGGCAGCCCCAACAAACTAAGCTTATTCCTTGTCTTGATAGGATAATTAAATACACAGTAATGGTAAAAAGCAGAAAAGGAGTTATTTTATGAGGCCACATGTGTAAGAGAAACAAATGAAAGGTTACAATAATGTCATGTTCATTTTATTTTTTGTTTTTTTGATGTGAACTTTAGGCTTTAATAACAGAAGAATTGAGGTAAAAGGTCAAATGTATACATAAATTAAAAGTCCTGCTTTAGAAGTGGCCTCAATATTCATTGTCATTACTTTTATCCTGTAAGGTGGATTGAAAGTCTTTATTGCCTGAGGGATTCTTAGAAGCGATAATCAAACACAAAATAAAGACAGAAATTCAGATTTTCATCTTGTTTTTAGTTATCATGGACACCCAAGTGGGGGACTCAATGCTTCTCTTTCAAAAGTGTTTTCTAAATACCTGTATAAGTATGGGGAAAATGGATTCCTCAGAGCTTAATGGATTATGCCATTAAAGATAGTGATAAGTTGCATTTACTATTCTAGGTTCTGAAATTTACCTTAGTGAATCATTGTTTCTTCAGTGTCACTTCTTCCTATAGTAAATGGTGTTTGCTTTTCATCCTCCTACAAGAGTAACTGGAGGTGCATTGCTTTAGACCCATCATTTTCATGTTCTTGTTGCTCCTCTCCAATTTTAAATTTCTCTCTCATAGATTTCATTGCAGATTCATTTTTATTCTCATCAAAAAGCAAGTCTAGAATTCTGAAATTAGATCAGGATACTATGGACCCCTTGAATGAAAAGCAGCACTAATTTTCTGATGTAGGCTATTAGGAATTTTTGCATCAGTCTTCATGAGTAAGAGCTGTGAATATAGAGATGTGTTCCCAGTAGATATCCATCATAGAGGGAATCAATAGAGGTACCTGTATCATCCCTGATTTCAACATGTATATCATGACAAACTGTAAAGATGATGCAAGTTTTTTATATCTAAAAAGCTGAACTAATGATCATAGTTTAGGAGAAAGAAGGGAGGGAAAGGGATGAGATTGGGGAACAAAAGAGACAGAGAGAGACAGAGAGAGACAGAGACAGAGAGAAAGAGACAGAGAAACGCTGTCAGGTGCCAATGAATCCTTTTAAAAGCAATTCTTGACCATTAACTTTGTCTGAATGTGGGAAAATTGTGTATAGAACTATCTAGCTCTACTTTTGCCAGTTCTACATGTTCCAATCCTATGTCTATCAAAAGATATTCTTAGGATCAAAACTAACTACTCTGAACTATAATCTTCAGTTTTTAATGATGTTCACATATGGTATCTAATGCCATTATGAAACCATTGTAATGCCATTATGAAATCTGGTGTGTTTTAGCATGTTAAGGATTAAGCTGAATCCTGTAGTACAAGATCCCGGGAAAATATCTATTTAAAACATAGGGGGAAAAGTGAACATCTTGGAAAGATATCCAACAGAATTTTTATAAACCAGCTATAAAAATAAATAATGTAGCATTTATCATTACTGCAGACAGAGGTTGGATTAGGTTAAAGTTAGTACTTAAAAAAAAAAACTATATAAATCTGGTTTTAGTGTGAATAAATTACCTGATTTCTTTAGTGGACTATGTGATACCTTTGGGAATGAAAGTAAATGGATCCTTCAGATGAAGGTAAGAAATGTTTTAATTAAAAGTAGGTCCATTGTTTCATACAATAAACTATATGACAAGGTGAATCCAGAATTCTATGAAAGCATTTTCAATAGCCTGCTTGGACTGTGGATTTAGGAGTTTAACCTCTTTCCATAGGCTTTAACATAACTGTTGTAAAATGATCATGTAGAAGTAGTTGGCATATCTGTCGTCACAAATATTTGTAGCTTACTTTAATTTTTAATAAGTTAATATGTGTGATTTTTAAAGACCGTATATGTTTAAAATCTATTTTATTGCTTAAAACATTTAAGATTTATTGATTTTTATTTTATGTGGATAGGTTCAGTGCCTCTGTATATGTCTGCAGTGCATGTGCTTGTAGTGGCCAGAGGCCAGAATACAAATCCCATGGAACAACAGTTCCAGAGACCTTGAACTATCATATGGATGCTGTCCTCTGCAAGAGCAGCAAGTGCTGTTATCCAGTGATCACCTTGATAGCCTGTGTACAAAACTTTTCAATCTTTTTGTTTATTAGATATTTTCTTTTTCTTACATTTCAAATGTTATCCCCTTTCCTGGTTTCCCCTCCGAAAATCCCCTATCCCCTCCCCAATCCCCCTGCTCACCAACCCACCCACTCCTGCTTCCTGGCCCTGGCATTCCTCTACACTGGGGCATAAAGCCTTCACAGGACCAAGGGCCTCTCATCCCATTGATGACCTACTAGTCCATCCTCTGCTACATATGCAGCTGAAGCCATTAGTCCCTTCATGTGTACTCCTTCATTGGTGGTTTAGTCCCAGGGAGCCCTGGGGGGTACTGGTTGGTTCATATTATTGTTCCTCCTATGGAGCTGTGAAACCCTTCAGCTCCTTGGGTACTTTCTCTAGCTCCTTCATTGGGGACTTTGTGCTTAGTCCAATGGATGGCTGTGAGCATCTACTTCTCCACAAGCTATTGCTGTCCTACAAACTTACCCTAAGACCCACCAAATAATTTCCCTCCTGACTTTATGTCCTTTTTACTGAAAAAGTCTAATGAAAAAGTTCAAGAAATGTTCTCTTCTGAGAGACATGCACTAAAGTGGCAGGAATTGCAGCAAGATTTCTTTCTTTCTTAACTTCTTCACTCTCTTCTTTTTTTTGTGAATGTTATTATATCTTACAAAATATTGACAGAGAATTAGAAGCATTGTTTAAAGAAGGGAGAATACTAAAACAAATCAAGTAGTTTCCTTAAAGGACAAAACTGGTAAGCAATAGAATCTCTATTCACACCCATATGATTCTGAAGTCTGCCTTCAGTTTATATTATAGGTCTCGTGTTGACATGAATTAATTTTTATAAACTTTAATTACTAAGTTATCTATACTTTTCCAAATACACCATGAATTAGCTTTTGTTGGAAGTGCCTTACACTTACATAATGAAAACATAATTGACAGCCCTCATTCTAGAAATCAAAATTTTCATTTTTGAAAAAATGAACTGCAGACTTCTTTATGGCCTCCTTTTTTTCTGCATTATGCTTAGTTGATAGCCTCCTTAATATCATCAACCCTATTTGATTAGCTTTGGAATAGCCTATCCAAACACCCTGTATCTGTTACTTTTCTGTTGTTATTATAATATGCATTGACCAATGGTAACTTGAAGAAGTGTGCATTTCTTTTGCCTTAAAATTACAGAGTGTTATGTCATGGTAGAAAAGGGTAGAAAAGCATATCATGAGCAGAGGGTATGGTGCTAGGTGCAAAAAACTGAAAGCTAGTATCCTCAACATTAAGCAAGGAGTAGACAGACAATCAGAGAAAGAATAACAGGAATAGCATATGGCTTTTGAAACTCCTAAGCCTGCCACCCAGGAATTCTTCCAACAAGGTTTACCCCCTAAACTCCGTCAAAGATCACCACCAACTGGGCACCATATGTTCAAATATTCTGAGCCTATGGGGGATACTCTCAACAAAACACTCTGTAGTCATAGGATCTTAGTGAATCAGAGCCTTTAAAATGAAAAAAAAAATCATGACATGAGCCAAAGAGAACTCCAGTCACTGATCAGCTGTAATTATATCAATTAACACCTGAAGAATTAGCTTCAAGTGCAAAATCTGCAACCAGAAACATATCAGACATTTGTGATAAAAGTATAACATTAAACTAATCAAACTACCTTTATTTAAAAGATTATTTTATAATATTTAATGTCTGGGTTTTTTTGTTTTGTTTTGTTTTGTTTTGTTTTGTTTTTTCGAGACAGGGTTTTTCTGTATAGCCCTGGCTGTCCTGGAACTCACTCTGTAGACCAGGCTGGCCTCGAAATAATATTTTATGTCAAAACCTACTTAGATCATGGAAAACCTAGTAAAACATGAAAAGAAAACTATTTACAGTTAGGGTTTTAAATGTTACAAATATACAAATTTCCTATTTTTTTAAACAGCATCAGGTTTCGTTATGGATGGTTGTGAGCCATCATGTGGTTGCTGGGATTTGAACTCAGGACCTTTGGAAGAGCAGTCAACGCTCTTAACTGCTGAACCATCTCACCAGCCCCCAAATTTCCTATTTTGTATTGTTATTTTTGCTACTTCAAAAAGAATATTAAGATTCAAAATTATGATTTTAAAATAATTTGAGATTAGAATTGTTTTTATGAGCATGTTTTTCTTATATTTCAAGATACTTCTTCTCATAATTTCAACTTCAGTTTTCATTTCCAGGAAATAGTCTTGCAAGATCACCTTTCACCTTTATTTTTTGGCAACTGGGTATAGAGATAGGATACTATGAACTTGATCTGACAACTTAATAAGATATAATAAGACCTGAAATAGTGGCAGTGCCCTTTCAACTATCAAGATCTAGATAGGTACAGAATCTTTTCAAAGATCTGTCTAACTGAATTCCATTTAAGTTTCCCTTTGAAACATTAAATGTCTTTTCCTGTTTCAAACTAGAGTGTGATCACTTGGAATATTGGCTAGGAACAGGTCATTAGCAAAAACTCCAATGAAGACAATTGGCTTTGGGTTTGCTTTTCCTGTTTTTGCAGTTAGCTTAGCACCAGATGGTGCCCTAGTGAGTTCTGTATAAATAATACAATCATAGGGTTGAGTGATTCTCTACCAGTCACAGACTCAAGCAGAAAATAGCACTTGTTTTCCCACACATGTTCATGTAGATTTACTTATTGAGGAATTGTTCTTATACAGCTCTAACTGTTAAACTGTTGTTCTGGTTGGTGTTTTCTCTCTGTTTGTTTATTGGATAGGCAAGCAGCCAAATCCTTGCTCTGACCTAGAGGGAAGAGCTACAGAATTTGACGATCTTTTCCAGAGATATCCACACATTATGAAATGGAGCCGGAAAACAGCAAAAATGTTTGCATTTCCCGTATCATTTCTAAAAGAGAAGAGTGGCTGTCATCCCCTTGACAGTTGGTGCACATTAGGGGGTCATGAGTGTGTAAGTGGTTTCCTACAGAAACCCTGGGGCAACCTCTTACACACTTTCAAAGTCTAGCTCAAGTGCCAGATTCTACCCATGATGCTCAACAATCTTTCACAGTTTGTTCTTCCAATCTAGCTCTCCTCTTTTGCATTTATCCACTCATAGACCTCTAACTTTCAGTGTAAGTCTTGTCTTATCTACAAGATTGTCCATTTCTCAAATCTAGTTTCTTCTGGTCTGTACCACTTAATAAAGAATAGGCACAGAATATTGATTTGCTGGCTTAACAACACATATATGTATGTCACAGCTACCACACAGAACAACAAGGACTTAATGACAAGTATTCCATTGAGAGAACAAATGCCATACCCTGTAACATAGAGATTCTCAATTTTTTTCTCAAATTGGAAAAAAAATTGAGACTCTATGCTCTTTCTTTCTTTTTATTGTTCTGAAGATTTGAGCCACGTAGTAGAAAGCCACAAAAGAAAAAAAAAGTTGCAGTAGTGCACTGAGAGAAAATAGCTAGAGTTATTACAATGGTTCGTCTATTGAGAAAAGCCCATAATTGTAGTTTGAAATAAAAAAAAAACTATGTTTCCTATTGTCATATGAGTTCATTAAATTAATCCATGCCATGGTCTTTGTAGATGACAATTTAGAATTATATTTCCAAATTATTATTTGTTGCATACAAATGTTTTGACCAGGTTATTTAAGCCAATGATTTATCCATCGAAGAAAAAAATCAGTCATTATACATTTTCTCCAAAACATTTTGTGATCTTCATCATAATGCTATGTAATATTATCCCTCTTCCATCAGGGAGAAATCCAAAAGGAAGTACACAGACATGTACATAGGGCAACCTGATGGGATCCTTCCTTAATTGAGGTATTTTCTTCCCAAGTGAATAAAGTAGATGACGTTATTATGCCATTCTGCCCCTTTCAATCTTTGTTACAGAAACACATCACTTGAAGCCATACCTTCTCCGTGTCCTTAAGCTCCTACGTTAACATCACAATGTGAAACAGTGCAACATTAAAAGTCCCACAGTCTTTAACAAATTCCACTGACTCCAGGATCTAAGTACTCTTTAAAATTCCAAAGTGTCTTACCTGTGGACTCTTCACATATTTTTTAAAGTTACATACTTTATTATTCCATGTGGGAAGAGCCATATTAAAGTAAACACAAAATTCAAAAATATAAATATCTTAATATACAACATGATCTTCTATGATGCAAAGGGTTTCAGTTGTCTCAAATCAATTCTATGCATCTGTCATGAGCAGCATACAGAGCATGTCTGGTATGTTGAGGCCACTTTTGGTCCAGGCTTGCTGCTGTCCTTGTCAACTATCATATGCTAGGATATCCAGTATAACTAAGGCTGCACCTTCACTCATGTCATGCTGGATATTTTCAGGGACTGCAACTCTATCTTGTTGTGCCAAGCCTTGGTTTCTCTCCATGACCTCTTCAAACCTGGAGTTTCCACTGCTACTGAAGCTAAGCCTTTATCAGTAGTCTCTCCTGGAATTCTCACACTGCCAAAGTTCAACTGCCTTACATGATCTTTTTAAATCTTCAAAATTAGTATCATGTTGATGACTCTTACAAGTTAACTGCAGCCTTGGTCCCCCACTGGACCAGGGCTCTGTGTGCTCACCTGAGGGAACAAATCCTAGAAGATGTCACCTTGATGATCCCAGCCCTAGCTAACCAACATTGATTTTTCCAGTTACACAGAGGCTTCACTTCAAAGTTGCGGGTCCCCTGTTAATCACAGCTGATTCTTCAGCCTCATCTCACCAGAAACTACATTCTTAATTTAAATATCACACAAATGGCCCTGATATAGTTTTTTTCCATTGTCTGCTTGTTTTTCAACATCCCTAGCTTCTTAAGCTCCCACAGAATAGAATACCAGTCTCTGAACTAAGCTCTGAACATTCAGTAGTTTTTCAGCCCTAGATTCCATAATGCTCCACAACTCTGCTAAAGCAGAATGGTCAGAATCATCACGGAAATTAGGGCACTCAAACAAGAAGAGTTCTCCTTATGGGCTTTCTCAACTCAGTTTCTTACACATCTCATGCTTTTCTGTCAACGAGTAGTACCACCCACAGTTGCATAGGCACTTTTGTATCAATTAGTAACCAAGAAAATTCTCTAGAACAGGACCACAGCCAAATAGAATGGAGGCAATTCTGCAGTTAACATTCCCTCTTCCTCAGTGTGTCAAGTTGCCAAAAAGTAAATAAACTATGACATTCAGACATATATTAGTTTCTAGAACCTTCGTATTATATTGCAAGGTTTATTATATTATTATCTGTAGCTCAAGATCAAGAACTGAGATCCTCTTCTCTTAAAGGTCATTTGTCACATCATGCAGTGACTGAGTTTGCATATTGAGTTCTTATCATCATTCTACCATCAATTATCTGTGTTTTAGTTCAGACTCAGAAGTCAAATCTTTTAATTTCTTTATTTTTTCAGTCACATTTGTCTGGATCTCTCTCTCTCTCTCTCTCTCTCTCTCTCTCTCTCTCTCTCTCTCTCTCTCTCTCTCTCTCTCTCCTGTGTGTAGGGTCCAAAAATTAGAATCTGATGCTTTCACTATTGATCTCACCTTAGTTTTAATATAGAGTCTATTGCTGAACCTGATACTCACCAAATTATCAAGATTAGTTGATCATCAAGCATCGGGAGTCCTCTGGTCTCTACCTGCCCCGTGCCAGGATTGTACTGATTTTTATGTGGGTACTTGAAATCTAACTCAGGTCCTCTTTCTTATATGGCAAAAACTTTACCATATTAGTCACTTTTAATTAATAAGGGTGCTTAAACCCTGAGATTCCACCTCACACTAGTCAGAATGGCTAAGATCAAAAATTCAGGTGACAGCAGATGCTGGCAAGGATGTGGAGAAAGAGGAACACTCCTCCATTGTTGGTGGGATTGCAAGCTTGTACAACCACTCTGGAAATCAGTCTGGCGGTTCCTCAGAAAATTGGATATAGTACTACCGGAGGATCCAGCAATACCTCTCCTGGGCATATATCCAGAAGATGTCCCAACCGATAAGAAGGACACATGCTCCACTATGTTCATAGCAGCCTTATTTATAATAGCCAGAAGCTGGAAAGAACCCAGATGCCCCTCAACAGAGGAATGGATACAGAAAATGTGGTACATCTACACAATGGAGTACTACTCAGCTATTAAAAAGAAAGAATTTATGAAATTCCTAGGCAAATGGTTGGACCTGGAGGGCATCATCCTGAGTGAGGTAACCCAATCACCAAAGAACTCAAATGATATGTACTCACTGATAAGTGGATATTAGCCCAGAAACTTAGGATACCCAAGATATAAGATACAATTTGCTAAACACATGAAATTCAAGAAGAACGAAGACCAAAGTGTGGACACTTTGCCCCTTCTTAGAATTGGGAACAAAACACCCATGGAAGGAGTTACAGACACAAAGTTTGGAGCTGTGATGAAAGAATGGACCATCTAGAGACTGCCATATCCGGGGATCCATCCCATAATCAGCTTCCAATCACTGACACCATTGCATACACTAGCAAGATTTTGCTGAAAGGACCCAGATATAGCTCTCTCTTGTGAGACTATGCCAGGGCCTAGTAAACACAGAAGTGGATGCTCACAGTCAGCTATTGGATGGATCACAGGGCCCCCAATGGAGGAGCTAGAGAAAGTACCCAAGGACCTAAAGGGATCTGCAATCCTATAGGTGGAACAACAATATGAACTATCCAGTACCCCCCTGGAGCTCGTGTCTCTAGCTGCATGTGAATCAGAAAATGGCCTAGTAGGCCATCAGTGGAAAGAGAGGCCCATTAGTCATGCAAACTTTATATGCCTCAGTACAGAGGAACGCTAGGGCCAAGAAGTAGGAGTGGGTGGGTGGGGGAGTGGGTGGGTGAGCGTGTGGGGGGCTTTTGGGATAGCATTGGAAATGTAAATGGAATAAATACCCAATAAAAAAAGAAAAAAGAAGAAGAAGAAAAAGATGAGTGGAAAACACACACACACACACACACACACACACACACACACACAAAGGCTGCTTAAATCTATATTACTGCACTTTGAAAGAAAAGGTACTATTAAACATGCCATTTTAATTTAGTAATATGAAGAAGAGAAGAAAGAATAGAAGGAGGAAAAATGTTAATCACAGTGAATAGCATATTTGCTCAAATCTTGTTACACTAACCCTTGGGATTTTAATAAAATTTCATAAACAAAGAAATGCCTGATGTTTTAAATAGTCATCTGAAACATACTTTTTTATTAATAAAATTTGTGTACCTTTATATTACATTTAGATGCCCAGATTCATGGTCTGATCTAACTTGGTAGTCTCAAAGCCCCCAATGGTGCTATTTTAAAGTGTTAAGAAAACATGGCAAGTGCCTTATGACTAGATATTAACTGTAACTTCCCTTGCTTTTATGGCTTTAAGCCAGATTCTGAATTTCTTGCATGTTCCTTTTGTATCACTCACTAAGTAGACACTACTTAAACCGCTTGAGACTCAGACTCAGCCTACCCAACCTACCATGTATTACCCAATTCTTCAGACTATTATATCTCTTAGCTTGTCAGATTCATCACAGTAGATAACAACAACAACAACAACACACACACACACACACACACATATGCACACACATCTCTAGTTACTACTTTAAGTTTAATTTTTAATGATTTTGACATACATATCTCCCCTAGTATTCAGCTTTAATGTTGCCCCACTTATGAATTCTATAAATAAATAATTGACATGATATAGAACACATCCTAATTTCAGCTATCTCTGGGCTTATTTTACAGATCAACCTCAGGGTGGTTATATGTTTATGACAAAGGGGAAGACTACTGATAATTACATATCTACTTTGCCAAATTATAAAGTTATTTTCTTATTATCCAAGTTGAACTGAATCCTGCTTTCAATCTAGAAGTAATTACCTAGGCAGTGCAAAACTGAACTGAGGTAGACTACATTTTGCATTCTGCATCCATGAACTGTCATTAACTGATATCATAAATATTGATATACAGTATAATACTCCACCAAGTTTATTAAAAGAATAATTTAAGAGTCCATAGTGGTTTTATCATCCAGGGTTCTGCCATTCTCAAAAGTGTGATGAGTGTTTCCGTGGTTTTCCTAGATTTTGTATTTATGAGTTCTTTATGGCACTGACATTATTTTATGCCCGAATTCATTAACCTTTAAAGTTTCTGATATGGTACAGCACTATTGTCACCTCTGGTTTTTAGACCCACAGAATGCATCCTAAAAAGAAGAGATGTAATGGATAGCATTCCTATTCACTGGAAGCTGCTTTCTTTGACCACTTGGTCTCTGAAGATCAATGTTCAATGTGCTAGAGAGGACAAAACTGCCCCTGAGGTGATGTTTTTCTGATTTCTTTGTTAGAGCCCCAAATTATAAGCTTCATTCTCTCATCACTGTGATTTTAGGAAAAGTCAGTAACCATAGCTTTACTGTAAAGACTAGAGAAATAATGTCACTATTTAAAGAATAGTTGTAGTACATAATAAAAGGTAATCATCACATAATCTGGCCATATCCTAATCAAGCTTATTCTCTGACAAAAGCATTCCTTAATGGCAGTTCCTTGTAGAGATGAATTCTTCTGTGTGATTCTGTTCAGAAGAGCATAGACCATTACATACACACACACCTTTTCAAAAAAAAACAAACCTTTTGCTCCTTTTGCAGCTCAAAGTGTGATATAAATAGTGAGGCTTCTGGTGCTAACCAATGACTTTGGAACAAATGAAGCTGAAACTAGATCTATTATAATATTGATTCTGGCCTGGAATAAATGTTTATGTCCTTGAAATAATTTGTTGGTGGTTGTTCATTCATTATTGTCCTTGTATATTAAATAAAAAGTCCTTTAGCCTCCTTCAAGTTCGGGATGGACTAATTAGCCATTTTGTAACCACTATACTACAGTATTTTATCAAGAGTAATTAATTTATAGTCTTACATTGAAATGTAATTAAAATGTTGTTGCAAGTAGGTTTTAGTCCCTATTCAGCAATTGCTGTTACTCTGTATATGAATTGGATGGTAAATTTCATTAGATTGTTTCCTAGGCAAAAGATATCCTCCAACCACATAGTCAAAGAACAAGTAACCAAATTTACCCCTTTCTTATGTTTGAGAATATAAAGATGAATATGCTCCATTTTGATTTGATATTATGTTTTTATTTCCTTAATGTTGTATTTATACTTAAGTACTTCTACCTTAAACACTTAAAAAGCAATAAGGGGAGGATTTTGTTATAATTGAAACCAACATTCTCTTATTTTGTTTTTCATCCATCACCGTCAAACACAATCACAATCAACCCACCAATCTGTATCCCAGTGCTACTTAAAAGTAAATTTCAGGATTTAAAATGTATCCTTTCTCTGTCACACAACACATGTTTTTCTATGCCTGCAATGCTCAAGTTATTGTGCTAAATAGACCTTATGGTGTTATTTGAGATCACAGCAAGACACAGACAATCTGAAATTAGTTGGATTAAAATATTTAAATATCAGCTTTTGAGCAGAAGGAAGCCATATTGATAATGAAATATCAGTAAGCATTGTGCATTTCCACAAATATAACAGTAAATAATAGTGAAGAGAGAAAAATATTTTCTGAAATAGTGGCTTTTTTAGAATTTTCAATTGCTTGACTGACAGCCCTTTAAAAATACCAACAGACTTTTCTGGAAATGTTTGCGTAATCATGTGATTCATATTGCTAGGGTTATTCTCTTTCCCATAGGAAGCATATTACCTCAGAATCAGAATAAGAAACACTGAACGGTGTTTGTGATGCATACTTCAATTTTAACGCACTTAGTAAATTAAGCTGAAGGAATTAAAAATTAAAAATCAGTGATAGTTGTTCCATGGAAGTTATCTAAAATATTTGATAACAACTTTAGCTCTTTATAATTCATATGAGATTTCATCTGTTTTGTGTTGGTTTATAAACCTTTTTGAATTTGTAGAAATGAACTTTTGCATTTATTTATACATGTCCAAATCTCCACATTACACATGCATACATACTTGCATACATGTTGAAATAAAATTTAGTTGTACACACATATATGCATTGAAAGGCAGGTGGTTTCTATTGAAATCTTGTAGGCATAATGAACTTCATAAACACATGCATGTATCTAACTCAACTATTAATTGTTGATTGCTTAAAGAATAGCCCAGCAAATTTCTCTAGAATAGTTATCTCACATTTTGAATGGGGAAAAGAAAGATCAAAACATACCTGCTTGTTTGAACTTGTTTGTAGAAAAGCACAGCAGGCACTTAGAATCAAGTCCTACTACACTTAGTTCATAAGAATAGATGAATAATCCTAATGCAAGGATAGGTAAGTCAATAATAGCGACTTTAGAAGCTGACAGACCAACTAACATCCCTACATTAGAAAGCTAGGTATCTATCCATTTGGTTACATTGTATCTGAGCATGTGCAAGAGTGCCACTCTAATTTCATTTGCTTACAAAACTCTTCTTTACTCACTTATGTGAGCCTGTGATAGGATTTTTAAAAAAATATAACTCAGGCTGGATTAAAATTCATGACCTCTTTGCCTTCTCTTTAGTTCTGGAATTGTAGGAATGTTCTTCCATGCCAGCCTCTCTAACTATTTTACCAAGGTTTAAGATCATTGAATAGCCACCCAGCTGTATGACTTTTCCTGGCACAATGTGAACTAATGTCTGTTCATTCAAATGATAAATCAAAAAAATTATGCTGGAACAATCTAGCTTCGTGATCCACTTAATTTACTGACGTTCTTCACCGGAGAGTGGGTGAAGGGTTACTGACAGGAACATATGTGGCTCAAGGATAGTTTAATGGCTAAATACATCCCCCAGCATGCTAAAGCTGCATGCCTGGAGCTCTCTGTCCAACTTTCATGTAGCTCAGCTAGTCAGAAGGTCTCTTGTATCCAGAAATTTTATTACTTATAAATTCTTAGGAAGGGACCTTGGAAATCATGTAAATTTGGAGGACTACCTGATACTTAAGTGTTGTGCACTTTCTGAGCCTTGTAAGTTTTGTTTACTTCTTGAGTCTTAGCATCTTTTCAGGGTAGAATGGTCCAATTCTCATATAGTTGCTATACATAGCTTTTTCAAGTGATTGCTCACTAGAGGAATCATTTATTTCCATTTAATTATCACTATGGTAATTTTCTAATCACCAAAATATTCTGTCCTAGGTATGTTGACAGGAAATTGGGACTAGGTAACTAAGTATTCATTAAGTCTAGGTAAGCAAGTGTTACAAACTTTTTAGGTTAAAGGAAACCTGATTATGTAAGGCAGTATACATCTGATGTTTTGATATTGTCTGTTTTTTAAACTAAATTTCATTTTAGAGAACTAATTCACTTCTTTTACATCAGCACTTGTTCAATATTTCTTCAAGGGCATTTGCTTAAATGTCAGGCTCCAGTAGCACACTACAAAAAGAAGTGTTTCAGTGTCTAATGTCAAATAAGTTTGAAAAGCAATCGTTAGCAAATAGGTTCTGAGTATTCCTATAAATATGAACCTTTATAAATTAACCTTGAGTTTTCCCTGACTGATCAGGTTATGAAAATTTTATCCCATATGTCAAGTCTTAAAGTCCTAATTCACAGAAATCTCTTCAGTACATTGTTCAAAATAATACATATTTATTAAAGTAATTCAAACCCATATTGGATTTTTGGAATCATATCAAGCTAATCTTGACTCCCTTAGTCCTATTATTTAGGGCAATTGCTATTCATGTTTTTCTTGGCTTGGTTTCTGAAAGTTAACTATCAGTCTTTTTCTTCTCCTTCTCCTCTTTCTTCTCCTCTTTCTTCTCCTCTTTCTTCTTCTTCTTCTTCTTCTTCTTCTTCTTCTTCTTCTTCTTCTTCTTCTTCTTCTTCTTCTTCTTCTTCTTCTTCTTCCTCTTCTTCTTCTTCTTCTTCTTCCTCCTCCTCTTCTTCTTCTTCCTCATCTTCCTCCTCCTCCTTTTTCTCCTCCTCCTCCTCTTCTTCTTCCTTATTTGTATTTGATCTTCTGGATCTCTCCTACTCCAATTTGAGGTTTTGAATCCGGGTTTGTCCTATTATGCATTCATCATCAATTTGGGATGTTGCATTCTAAATTTGCATAAATTGCTGAATAGAAATGAGAAACAAGATTAGGCAAGATTGGTATCATTTATGAAGCATCACACTTTGATTCTTACTAATAATCTCTTTACTCAGAAACAAATAGCCAATTCTGCTAGTCCATGTGATTTGAAAATCTTTTATCAAGAGACAGTTTTTCCTCTGTGTATTTTCCATATTTTCCTTTACTAAAATTCACAACAATCTAGTTTTAAATATCCTCCTCAACTTTCCATAAAACTGTTGCTTTCTCTTTTGCAAAAATTAATATTGCTCAAAACATGCTTTATATTTTGCAGAAAATATTTTGGGATGTTCTATACCCATAGTGTCTGCAATGACAATAATATATTTTCATGGTTTCAGTATATTTGTTTTATAATTTTTTCTCTAAAATCATGGCCACATGAAATTGTGTATAGTAATAAACATAGTTTGTAAAATAACAGATATATTTAAATGTGTGAGAGTAAGGCTTGTAAGTGAACTGTTTAAGCATCATTTCACTTTAAATATATGTGTTAACTAATTTTCCTCAATAAAAAATTAAAAGTAGTCTGTTGTTAATTATTGTCTCTACAAAGAAAGAACAACTGCAGTATATTGTTCACATTTACTTTAAACACCATAGTTTAATAAGAGTTTGTTCACATTTATATACATGCTAAGGTTTGACCCCACTCTGCATACCCTCTAACTTCAATCTTGAAGAAGAAATTTTGCTTCATTTGCAAATCATTAGGGTACTATTATTGACATTTTGAAGCTCCTTCTTATTATCAGAACTCCTTTAAATTTTCATTGCTAACACTGACTTAGAAAAGTAGGGTGTCGGTAGTGAGAGCTTAGCTGGAAACTAAAAAGACTGGAGGTGATCCTTGACCCCATGCCACATTCTAGCTTAGCGACCTTGAGTAACTTGTTTCTTGTCTCTAAATCTTGCTTCATTTGTAAAATGGACATCAAGATGATGAAGGATGCCTAATTAATGGGATTTTCTTAAAGCTTTCATGAAGCGTATTCAAATCAAACACTTCCCAAGTTACCTTACATGCATTAAAAGTTGGATGAGTAATAATCACGCTTTTAAAATCTATAAGTAAAACCCCTAGAATTTCCACAAAGTTTGCATGTTAGATGTAAAAATTTTACTCACACAGAGCTCTGGAGATCAAAACCATCATATTTTTTAAACGTTTCTATTTGTGAGGACTATGAATTATATTCTGTTTATTCATAAAAAAAATGGCAGGATATTTAAATTCACACTATCCCAGAAAACTATTTCACTTTAGTTACCATACCAATAATGCCCAAAGCATTTTTTCCATCATAGAATTTAACGTAATGGGCTGAAATGCTTAATATAAGTAGGATGATAGGGCCTACTGCTTTTGTATGCCCAAGATGTGGCCTATATATTTTGCAGAAAAAAAATGAATAAAATGAACCAGTGGTGTGTTCCTACTGGACACATAACTATTCTGAATTATCTTACATAGAATTATATATATGTCTGTATAATTTTTAAAGTTTATAGCATGATTCTGAATCTTTTCCTTTATAAAACCCAGTTTAAATCAACTTTTGTTTGATCTTTTAATTTTTAAGTATAATCATAATTAAAAAAAACACAACATCTTATAACATAGCTCTTAATTGTTAGTAGATATGGTCCTATTTAAATATTAGAAGAACAATAAGATTTAATGGTGACCAATACTGTAAAGATATAGATAAAGAGAGCAGACTGCCTCCTATGTGTTCTAAAGCAACAGTCTAGGAGAAAAATTCAGTAGTGACACTGGATAGTCATTAGGACCTAAGAGCTGGATGAACAAATTAGTTTTACTATCAGGAGAAGGTAGGACCCTTATATTAGTTCTGTAGTTTATTAATAATCTACACTCAATTTACTGTGGGTCCTTTGTACTTGAACTATTAGACAGTGGCATCTTATGTAAATTCATTCATCCAAAGGAGCTATCCCATTCTATTTTGTGCAAAGGTACCTCATGGAGAATGAAGAGCTGACCATCAGCCTCTACCTAACATTTAGTTTTACTGTCATGTGTCTTTCTACTGTATTGCAAAGGAACAGGCCTCATTAATAGAGAGCTTCTTAACTTAGAAAAGATGGTCTTGTCTTTCTGTGAATACTCTTGTTTCCTTAATATTTCTAGAAAATTTGAAAGGATTATTAAAGTAGTGGTGTAATGGAAATAACAAGTACTCTATAGTTAGAAAAAATAGTGTTTTAATTAGAATTCTACCATTTACAAGCTTTCTGATATTGAATGCATTAATGGAAAATTTAGATTGCATAAATAAGTCTCAAACTTTAATGAAATTTACTACATGAATAGAAATAAATAAATTGATGTTCAAAGCAGTATAGTTATACTACATATAATATTCACATGAGGTAAAAATCATCTCTAATTTGTATTTACTGACAGAATTTGTATATGGTGATTTGCAATTGTGTGTAGTCAAGAAGATAGAGAATCACTTATTATATAATGACTACCTTTTGGCCTTAGATGAAGTGAGCCTCATTATATGATCTGTCCTATTAAGTGCTTAAGCTTCAGAGAGAAGATGCCCTGCACTGCTTCATTTTGAACACTTTAAGGCATGAGACAAATGAGATCACACAAATCAATTGATACTATTTCCATTTTGAAAATACATTTTAGAAACTGATTGGTACTCTACAAGGAAAGTATTAGTATTGACATTTCATCTAAAAAATGGTTCGTGGAGAAGAACCCATTGTGTATTGAATATACTTATCAACATTATCATTTACACAGAGATGGAGAGAACAAAAAACCTCTAAGTAGTTTTTCTTTCCAGACTATGAAGTACACCATAGATTATGCAGTGGTTAGTCTTGCATAAAGTATGTGGCTAAAATCATGCAAAAATAGCTAAAGACTAAGTAAAATCAAAATCACATTCCAGAAATGCTTTCATAATTGAAAATGACACCCGGATTATGGCAAAAATCTCTCTGGACAGTGCATCCTTTTCATTATAAGCAATTTTAGTAAAATAACATATATTTTATAATTTGCTTTGTAATTCACATCTTTAATTTCACTCTGTATCTGTTCTTTATTATTTTCTGGTGGAACTTGGATCAAAACCGATATAAGTATTTGATTTCCCTGGTTCACAAATTCCTACTTTGTAGAGCACTTTGCTCCCATATTAGACCATAGAATGAAACTTTATTCCTACATTGATTTTTCTTGTATACATATTCTTTGATATCACATCTGCTGTAGAATTTTGATTCCCTGAGGAGTACTAATTTTCATTTGGCTTCTTCTATGTCTTTGGATTTTTGTTATTGTTTCCATTGATGATATTTTTGGGAGTAATGTTAAATTAGTTCTACAACAATTTGGCTGCTATAAAGTCTGCAAAGCATTAACTGCAGAGGGAAATCAATATAATAGTAATAATCTTATAAAGCATGAACACCTTATCGAGTTTACTATGGCCTTTCCCTTTCTTTTACTTGATTGAATATTTTCTCTCTCTTGAGATCTTTAAATTGACAAATTAGTTGAGTATACATGTTTTTGCTTTGTAGATTATTGAAGATTCCCCATTCTAGAAAGTTTTCCCATGTGTTTAAAAAAACATTTATATGCATGGAAAACATAATTCAACAATTGATTAAAATACGTGGAATTCTTTATGAGATATCTTTCTATTAACAGAGTGATGTATGTTTGTTTATTCCAAGAATGAAGGAAAGCAAAATACCTTTAAACATACACTGTTGAAATAACTACAGTTCATCATTTTTCCCTTAGACGAAGTTTAAGGTTTAAATTATAGAGCTCTATATTAGACACTAAGGAGACATTTTCCTCTTTTGTTTTATAGAAGAACATTGGTGATTGTATAAATCCATATTGCAAATGCACAATAGGCTGAACCTTTGATCTAGAAAGTGGGTTTTTTTTGTTTATTTTTGTTTTGTTTTTGTTTTTTTAGTTTTAGGGTGTGTGTGTGTGTGTGTGTGTGTGTGTGTGTGTGTGTGTGAGAGAGAGAGAGAGAGAGAGAGAGAGAGAGAGAGAGACAGTGAGAGTGTGTGTGTGTGTGTGTGTGTGTGTGTGTGTGTAAATGGAGCAGGTTCCTAACTGACTGTGTTTGGATGCTCCCCAGATCAGTTCTTCTTATTCTATGGTATTATTAAATAAGCACATTTAGGCTACAAATTTTTCCATTATTTGGTTATATTATAATTCAAGGTGTCCATTGCATACACTAGCAAGATTTTGCGGAAAGGACCCAGATATAGCTGTCTCTTGTGAGACTATGCCGGGGCCTAGCAAACACAGAAGTGGATGATCACAGTCAGCTATTGGATGGGTCACAGGGCCCCCAATGGAGGAGCTAGAGAAATTACCCAAGGAGCTAATGGGATCTGCAACCCTATAGGTGGAACAACATTATGAACTAACCAGTTCCCCGGAGCTCTTGACTCTAGCTGCATATGTATCAAAAGATGGCCTAGTCAGCCATCACTGGAAAGAGAGGCCCATTGGTCTTGCAAACTTTATATGCCCCAGTACAGGGGAACCCCAGGGCCAAAAAGGGGGAATGGGTGGGTAGGGGATTGGGGGGGGATGGGTATGGCGGACTTTTGGGATAGCATTGAAAATGTAAACAAGGAAAATACCTAATAAAAAAATTAAAAAAATAATTCAAGGTGTCTAAATCTACCTTGGGATTAGGCATTTTTTTCTATTCCTCGATAATTAGTGTCTTTTGATTTTATACCTAATAACCGTCTTTGACTGTGTCATCTTCCTTCACAGAAATAAATAGTCCTCAGCTTGCATTATCTCTGTGTTCAAAATATGATCAAATGATCAAGCATTTTTTTTTCATTTCCTTCTGTTTTGGAATAGCAAGCCTGTTTGGCCAATATTTCTTTCTTTACACATTCTTAGTACAGTCCTCTTGACTCAGGCTGTCATCATCTGTCATCTGTTAACCATCACTGTCTTCAGGTTTGCCCTTCAGTCTGCCAGTACATTTTCCACAGTATACCCAAACCAATACACTATAAGATTATATCATCCTTTTGTTTTCAGTTCATTATTTGTAGATTAAATCTAAACTACTTAACACAGTGAGCAATGGCTTCCAATTTACACATGTTATAGTCTCCCTTCCTACAATTCTCCTTATGGAAACATTGTTACCAGGCCACACTGTCTTCTTTCGTATCCTGATGACTCCCCTGCCCAGATGGCTGTCTATTCATTTAACCTAGAATGTTGTAACAACATTCTAATTATAGTGATCTCCTGTAATACCTAGTTGAAGCTTCTATTTCCATACATGCGTAACTAGCATAAACTCCTGTAATTTTCCTGGCTCTCTATGCATATTTTTGAACAGCATTTCTACATTATGTTTCAGATACCTGTATTTGCTTCTCTCTCTACTACCATAGTCAATATTCTAATTTCTTCAATTTCCTTTCTCAAGTTATTACTGCAATGCCATATACAAACTGGATATTCCACATATATCACTACATGAATAATGAAAAAATGAGAAATGAATAGTACAGGTTTCATTTGATATAGTCAAGCATAGCTTGAAGCCACAAACTTTAAACATTTGAAAACATAAAACATTACAAAATGCATTCAGAGAAAGATTGCTTGGATAATCTCAAGTAATTACTGGATCCCTAAACCCATGTAGTACTTGAGACTTTGGTTTGCTATGTGAGAAAGCCATCCACAGAATGAAAAGCAAAGGATGACAATAACACGATTTTCTGTACCAACACACAAACATATATACATGCACACATCCACATTCTAGGGTCTCCTGATGTACCTTCTACTGTCTAACTCTTCCAATAAGGAATTTTCAGGAGGGACTTGCTCAGTATTTAAATATATATGTCAGTATCTTTCCCAGTTCTCCTTCCATGGGAGATGCCTAAGAAAGATGTCCAAAGGAAAATGCCAAAACTAAATTTCTCCCACTGCTAACACTCCCTCTAATATCCTCCCATTTGATTTTATCTTTTACAGTGTTAAAATATTTTCTTGAATTAAAATAATATTGGTTATTTTACTTATTTACACCTTTTACTGGTTTTTTGAGACAGGGTTTCTCTGTATAGTCCTGGCTGTCCTGGAACTCACTTTATAGACCAGGCTGGCCTCGAACTCAGAAATCTGCCTGCCTCTGCCTCTGCTGGGATTAAAGGCATGCACCATGCCTGACACTTATTTACATTTCAAATGTTATCTACCTTCCCAGTTTCCACTTCACAAGCCCTCTATGACCTCCTCCCTCCTCCCTATTTCCATGAGGGTGCTCCACCACCAGTCCACCCACTCCTGCCTCAGCAACCTAGTGTTTCCCTTTCCAGGGCCATTAAGCCTTCACAGGACCAACGACTTCCCTTCCCAGTGATGCCAGGTTAGGCAATCCTTTGCTACATATTCAGCTGGAGTCATTAGTACCCCTTGTGTAATCTTTGGCTGGTGCTTTGGTCCCTGGAAGCTCTGGGGGTTCTGGTTGGTTGATATTGTTGTTCGTCCTATAAGGTTGCAAACCCCTTCAGCTCCTGCAGTCCTTGCCCTAACTTCCCCACTGGGGACCCCACACTCAGTTTAATGTTTGCCTGTATCCTAAGCACTTCTTGGCATCAGCAAAAGTGTCTATGTTTGGTGTCTGCATAAGCCATGGATCCCTAGCTGGGGCAGTCTCTGGATGGCCTTTTTTTTTTTTTTTCGTCTCTGCTCCACTCTTTGTCCCATGAATTCTGGATTAATATTTTTGAGGTGGATGTGTGGCCCCATTCTTCAACCAGGGGTTGTGCCTATCTACTAGATATTGTCTCTACAGGTTCTCTCTCCCCTTTGTTGGGTATTTTGGCTAATGTCCTCCATGTTGGGTTCTGGGAACCTCTTGGGTCCCTGGCATCTGGGATTTCCTAGTGACCATGAACTCCCCGTCCTGCACTGCTAAACATCTGCTTTCAGATTCCTGATCCTCTGTACTTCTCCCCCATCTCCTCCCACATTTGAATTGGCTCACCTTTTCCCCTCCTTCTCCTCTCGTTTTTCCAGATACCATTCTCCCTCTACTTCCCAGAGATTATTCTTTTCCCCATACTGAGTAGTACTGTAGCATTCACACTTTGCTGTGATCTAGTTTCTTTTTGGGTTTCATATGGTCTGTGAATTGTATTGTGGGTATTCTGAGCCTCTTTTTGGCTAACATCCATATCAGTGAGTATGTACCATATGTGTTCTTTTGTGATGGGGTTACCTCACTCAGGATGATATTTTCTAGTTCCATCCATTTGCCTGTGAATTTCATGAAGTCATTGTTTTTAATAGTTGAGTAGTACTCCATTGTGTCAATGTACCATATTTTCTATATTCATTCCTCTGTTGAGAGAGAGGTTCTTTCCAGCTTCTGGCTTTATGAAGAAGTCTGCTATGAACATAGTGGAGCATGTGTCCTACTTACATGTTGGAGAAATTTTGGGGTATAGGCCCAGGATTGGTATCGGTGGGTCCTAAGGTAATACTATGCCCAATTTTCTGAGGAACCATCAGACTGATTTCCCTAGTGGTTGTACCAGCTTGCAATCCCACCAATAATGGAGAAGTGTTCCTCTTCTTCCACATCTTCACCAGCATCTGCTGTCACCTTACTTTTTGATCTTAGCCATTCTGACTGGTGTGAGGAGGAATCTCAGGGTTATTTGGATTTGCATTTTCCTGATGATTAAGGATATTGAATATTTCTTTAGGTACTTCACAGTTGAAAAATTCTTTGTTTAGCCCTGTACCCCATTTTTAATAGGGTTATTTGGTTCTCTGGACTCTAATTTCTTGAGTTGGTTATATATATTGGATATTAGCCCTTTATCAGATATAGGATTGATAATGACCTTTTCTCAATGTGTTGGTTGCCATTTTGACCTATTGACAGTGTCTTTTGCCTCACAGAAACTTTCCAATTTTGAGGTCCCATTTATCTACTGCTGATCTTAGAATATAAGCCATTCATGTTCTGTTCAGGAAATTTTCTTTCCTCTCAGCCCATGTGTTCAAGGCTCTTCTTATCTCCTTATACAAACTTCAACTCCTAGTGATCAAGGACCTCCACATAAAACCAGATATGGTGAATCTAATAGAAGAGAAATTGGAAAGAACGTTGAATTCTTTTTCTTTTTCAAAAGTTTTTAAGTAGACTTAGTGGCAAAATGTGAACCATGGCATATGGTTTAATTATGAGCTTGTAAACTAAATACAGTATAAGATTGCCTACTTAACGTTTATTTATTTCTTTATGTGATAATTAAATTATGATTGCTCACCATGTGCCGAATCATATAGCATACAAAAATATATTCATTATGCCTTCATAGAATAATATATTCCATTATTAAATTTAACTTCATACCTTCTATATTTTCATTTTAAACAATTACTTGAAGTAAATATGGAGAATAGCAATGAGGAATGTTAGTTGTTCCTAAAGTTCCTAAAACTTTTGTCTTTTGATGTTAGTTTGTGTGTGTGTGCATGTTATATGTGAGTCTATGTGTTCCTGTGTATGTGCAAGAGTACTGGGGGTATGCATTCATATATGTACCTGCTTGTGAATGTCAGAAGTCGTTATTGGTATCTTTTTCAATCACTCTCTACCTTATTTTGAGACATTATCTCTACACTGAATCTGAGATTCATTGATTATGGATTATTCAGGATTAATTGCCAAGAAGCTACATAAGGTCCTCTTATTTCCACCTTCTGAGGGACAAGATACCAGGTATACCTCACAATTCAAAGCTTTTTATGGGCAAGGTTGGGGCCTAACTTCAGACCCTCTTATCTATAAAACAAACACTCTACTGACTGAGCAAACTATCCATTCCAATAATCAATAATATGAAAGGCAAAAATATTAACATAATATATGATCATAGATACCACCAAGAAATTTGAGAAAATGTGGTTTTACAAAATAATTGGTTGTTCTCCAACTACCAAGTAGGGTAACTTCTGTATTTGCCAGGCACTGGCATAGCCTCACATGAGTCAGCTATATCAGGGTCCTGTCAGCAAAATCTTTTTGGCGTATGCAATAGTAACTGCGTTTGGTGGTTGATTATGGGATGGATTCCCGGGTGGGGCAATCTTGGATGGTCCATCCTTTAGTCTTAGCTCCAAACTTTATCTCTGTAACTCTTTCTATGTGTATTATGTTCCCTATTCTAAGGAGGAATGAAATATACATAAAATATTTTTTAGTAAATTAAACTCTAAAGTGATTAGGTATACTTCTTTGAACAGATTTCTTTATTATTGGGATCTCATGTAAGTATGATATACTCATCTCAGTTACTTGATGTATTCTTGTTTTGTTAATTCCATAGTTTAGGAAGTGTTCCATATTCACTATCATTTTTCTATGTTGTAGCACCCCCTCCAGGATAGCACATTATTGCTTGTTGTGATGTCTCCTTAGGCAGTTTTTAAATATAATGATGCGTTCATGCTAATGACTTTGGAAGTTTAATCACTTTGAAGTAATAATAGACAGAACTTTGGAAGAATGATCCTCAGATTTGTCTTCTGTTGTCTTATGATTAGAATGTTCAATGGCTTTATATATTGTCCTATTAAGACTCAATATTATCAACATGTCATCATCATTAATATTGTTCTTGCATCCTAAGACTGAAGTAGGATTTTCCTTATTTTCCACAGTGAAGTTGTTCAACTCCTTCTTCCTTTTCTATAGAAAACTCATTAGAAGGAAGTTTTATATGTACTTTATACATAAAGAGCAGAGTGTTCCACCTGATCCCCTTAAAGGGATTGTATTTACATACATTATTTGGACTAATCCATGGAAGATTTGTATGTTTTCCATTTATATATTTCTTCCTCGATCTCTTGTATCAATACGGACCAATGAGTAATTTTTTTGATAAAAAGTTTTATTTCTATACATGCATATGAGTTTTGAATTTTAAGCCAAGTGTTCTCTAATAAAATATTAAACAGTAAATAAAATCTCCATAAGTGTCCTATAGTCCATGAGTTGGAAGAGAGATGCTTGAATGTGCTTCAGGTCTGGAAGGTTAATCATTAGTGGCAGACAAGGTATCACAGCTGGACTTTCCCAAAGAGCTTCTCAGACTAACTGCAAGATTTCATTAGTGAATACACTTACCAACTGTGTCAAGGTTTAGGTGTAATCAGAGGAGAGATGACAGCTTTTTGTTTCCAACATTCTACCTTCTTTTGCATCCCATTTAAACATTGGAAACACATCTCCTGATGTATTTGCTTATTTCATTGAGAGCTATTCTTTTTCTTTCCCATGACAAAGTAATAATCCCCTTGAGATATTTTCCATGAGTCCTTTGGAAAACGTGGTTGTAGATATACCCATAAATATTCACTTGTGTACTTTCTGCTTCTTTTTGCATAATATTTATTTTTATTAGATATTTTCTAAATTTACATTTCAAATACTATCCCTTTTCCTAGTTTCTGCTCAGAAAATCCCCTCTCCCCTCCCCGCTCCCCCTGCTCCCCAATACACCTACTATTGCTTCCTGGCCCTGGACTTCCCCTATACTGGGGCATATAATCTTCGCAAGATGAAGGGCCTCTCCTCCCATTTATGGCCGACTAGGCTATCTTCTGCTACATTTCCAGCTATAGACACAAGCTCTAGGGGTAGTGGTTAGTTCATATTGTTGTTCCTCCTATAGGGTTGCAGACCCCTTCAGCTCCTTGGGTACTTTCTCTGACTCCTGCATTGGGGACCCTGTGTTCCATCCTGTGAGCATCCACTTCTGTATTTGCCCAGCACTGGCATAGCCTCACAGGAGACAGCTATATCAGGGTATTGTCATCAAAATCTTGTTGGCATGTGCAATAGTGTCTGGGTTTGGTGGTTGCTTATGGGATGGATTCCCGGGTGGGGCAGTCTCTGGGTGGTCCTTCCTTCAGTCGCTGTTCAGAATTTTGTCTCTGTAACTCTTTCCATGGGTAGTTTGTTCCCTATTCTAAGAAGGGGCAAACTGTCCACACTTTGGTCTTCTTTTTTTTTTTTTTTTTTTTTTTTTTGAGTTTCATGTGTTTGACAAATTGTATCTTTGGTATTCTAAGTTTCTGGGCTAATATCCACTTATCAGTGAGTACATATCATGGGTGTTCTTTTGTGATTGGGTTACCTCACTCATGATGATATCCTCCAGATCCATCAATTTGCCTAAGAATTTCATAAATTCATTGTCTTTATTAGCTGAGTAGGACTCTATTCTGTAAATGCACCACTTTTTTTCTTTATCCATTCCTCTGTTGAGGGGCATCTGGGTTCTTTCCAGATTCTGGCTATTATAAATAAGTCTGCTATAAACATAGTAGAGCATGTATCCTTATTAAACTTGGGACATCTTCTTGGTATATGCCCAAGAGTGGTGTTGCTGCACCGTCGGATAGTACTATGTCCAATTTTCTGAGGAACTACCAGATTGATTTCCAGAGTGGTTGTACCAGCTTGCAATCCAACCAGCGATGGAGGAGTGTTCATCTTTTTCCACCTCCTTGCCAGCATCTGATGTCACTTGAATTTTTGATCTTAGCCATTCTGACTGGTGTGAGGTGGAATCTCAGGATTGTTTTAATTTGCATTTTCCTGATGATTAAGGATGTTGAACATTTGTTAAGGTGCTTCTCAGCCATTCGATATTCCTCAGTTGAGAATTCTTTGTTTAGCTCTGTATCCCATGATGGATGATCATATTATTGTGTTCTTGGATTTGGTTTGTGAGAATTTTATTGAGTACTTTTGCATCGATATTCATAAGGGAAATTGGTTTGAAGTTGTGTTTCTTTGTTGAGTCTTTGTGTGGTTTAGGTATCAGAGTAATTGTGGCTTCATAGAACACATTGGGTAAAGTACCTTCTGTTTCTATTTTGTGGAATAGTTTGTGGAAAATTGGAGTTAGGTCTTCTTTGAAGGTCTGATAGAACCCTGCACTAAACTCATCTGGTCTTTGGCTTTTTTTTTTTTGGGGGGGGGGTTGGGAGACTATTTAAAAAATTTTATTAGATTTTTTTTCATTTACTTTTAGATGCTATCCTGAAAGTCCCCTATACCCTCCCCCTGCCCTTGCTCCCCAACCCACCCTCTCCTGCTTCCTGGCCCTGGCATTCCCCTCTACTGGGGCATATGATCTTCCCAAGACAAAGGGCCTCTCATACCATTGATAGCTGACTAGGCCATCCCCTGCTACATATGCAGCTAAAGACAGAATTCTATGGGGTACTGGTTAGTTCATATTGTTGTTCCTCCTATAGGGTTGCCGAGCCCTTTAGCTCCATGGGTACTTTCTCTAGCTCCTTCTTGAGGGGGCCTGTGTTCCAACCTATAGATGACTGTGAGCATCCACTTCTGTGTTTAGATAGTTAATCTGATCCTGATTTAACTTTGCTACCTGGTATTTGTCTAGAAATTTGTCCATTTCATCCAGGTTTTCCAGTTTTGTTGAGTACAGGCTCACAAGATACAGCTATATCTGGGTCCTTTCAGCAAAATCTTGCTAGTGTATGCAATGGTGTCAGCATTTGAAGGCTGATTATGGGATGGATCCCTGGATATGGCAGTCTCTAGATGGTCCATCCTTTCATCTCAGCTCCAAACTGTGTCTCTGTAACTCCTTCCATGGGTGTTTTGTTCCCAATTCTAAGAAGGGGCAAAGTGTCCACACTTTGGTCTTTGTTCTTCTTGAGTAGTTAATTAGAATACTGTCCCTGTGCCCTCTAGTTAATCTGCATAAAGGTTTATCTATCTTGTTGATTTTCTCAAAGAATCAGCTCCTGGTTTGGTTGATTCTTTGTATGGTTCTTTTTGTTTCCCCTTGGTTGATTTCAGCCCTGAGTTTGATTATTTTCTGCCATCTACTCCTCTTGGGTGAATTTGCTTCCTTTTGTTCTAGAGATTTTAGGTGTACTGTCAAGCTGCTAGTGTATGCCCTCTGCAGTTTCTTTTTGGAGGCACTCAGAGCTATGAGTTTTCCTCTTAGGACTGCCTTCATTGTGGCCCATAAGTTTGGGTATGTTGTGGCTTTATTTTCATTAAACTCTAAAAAGTCCTTAATTTCTTTATTTATTTCTTCCTTTACCAAATTATCATCGAGTAGAATATTGTTCAGCTTCTATGTGTATGTGGGCTTTCTATTATTTATGTTGTTACTAAAGAAAATCCTTAGTCCATTGTGAACTAATAAGATGCCTGGAATTATTTCAATATATTTTTATCTGTTGCAGCCTGTTTTGTGACCAAGTATATGTTCAATTTTGAAGAAGGTTCCATGATGTGCTGAGAAGAAGGTATATCCTTTTGTTTTAGGATGAAATGTTCTATAGATATTCGTTAAAACCATTTGGTTCATAACTTCTGTTAGTTTCACTGAGTCTTTGTTTAGTTTTTGTTTCCAGGATCTGTCCATTGATGAAAGTGTGGTGTTGAAGTCTCCCACTATTATTGTGTGAGGTGCAATGTGTGCTTTGAACTTTACCAAAATTTCTTTATGAATGTGGATGCCCTTGCATTTGGAGCATAGATGTTCAGAATTGAGAGTTCATATTGGTAGATTTCACCTTTGATGAGTATATTTGATGAGTATGCAGTGTCCCTCCTTGTCTTTTGTGATAACTTTGGATTGGAAGTTGATTTTATTCAATATTACAATGGCTACTCCAGCTTGTTTCTTGGGACCATTTGCTTGGAAAATTATTTTCCAGCCTTTTACTCTTAGGTAGTGTCTGTCTTTGTCCCTGAGGTGGGTTTCCTGTATCCATCAAAATGTTGGGTCCTCTTTATGTAGCCAATCTACATCTTTTTATTGGGGAACTGAGTCCATTGATATTAAGAGATATTAATTAAAAGTAATTGTTACTTCCTGTTATTTTGTTGTTAGAGTTGGGATTTTATTCTTGTGGCTATCTTCTTTTAGGTTTGTGGAAGCATTACTTTCTTGCTTTTTCTAGGGCATAGTTTCTGTCCTTGTATTGTTTGTTGTTTTGTTTTTTTTTTCCCCTCCTTGTGTTGAAGGTTTCCCTTTATTATCCTATTAAGGGCTGGATTCATGGAAAGATATTGTGTGAATTTGGTTTTTTTATGAAATACTGTGGTGTCTTTATCTATTGTAATTGAGAGTTTTGCTGGGCATAGTAGCCTGGGCTGGCATTTGTGTTCTCTTAGGGTCCGTATAACATCTTTACAGGATCTTCTGGCTTTCATTGTCTCTGGTGAGAAGTCTGATGTAATTCTAATATGTCTGCCTTTATATGTTACTTGACCTTTTCCCCTTACTGTTTTTAATATTTTATCTTTATTTAGTGCATTTGTTCTTCTGATTATTATGTTTCAGGAAGATTTTTTTTTCTGGTCCAGTCTATTTAGAGTCCTGTAGGCTTCTTGTATGTTCATGGGCATCTCTTTCTTTACGTTAAGGAAGTTTTCTTCTATAATTTTGTTGAAGGTATTTGCTGGCCCTTTAAGTTGAAAATCTTCATTCTCATCTACACCTATTATTCCTTAGATTTGGTCTTTTCATTGTGTCCTGGATTTCTTGGATGTTTTGAGTTAGGATGTTTTTGCATTTTGCATTTTCTTTGATTTTTGTGTTCATCTTTTCTATGGAATCTTCTGCACCTGAGATTATCTCTTCCATCTCTTGTATCCTGTTTGTGATATTCCATTTATGGTTCTTGATTTCTTCCCTAGGATTTCTATCTCCAGAGTTGTCTCCCTTTGTGTTTTCTTTATTGTTTCTACTTCCCTTTTTAGGTCTTGGATGGTTTTGTTCAATTCCATCACCTGTTTGGGTGTGTTTTCCTGTAATTCTTTAAGGGATTTTTTGTGTTTCCTCTTTAAGGACTTGTACCTGTTTAATAGTGTCTTCCTGTATTTCTTTAAGTGAGTTATTATTGTTGTTCTTAATGTCCTCTACCATCATCATAAGATATGATTTTATATCTGAATATTGCTTTTTGGTGTGCTGGGTTATCCAAGACTCTGTGTAGTGGAAGTACTGGGTTCTAATGATGCCTGGTGGTCTTTATTTCTGTTAGTAAGATTCTTACATTTGCCTTTTGCCATCTGGTAATCTCTGGTGGTAGATATTCTATCTGTCTCTGGCTGGAGCTTGTTCCTCCTTTGAGTCTGTTAGTCTCTGTCAGCACTCCTGGTTGACCAGCTCTCTCCTGAGTCCTGTGGGTCAGAGCACTCCCTGGAAGCCAAATGTCCTCTGGCATTGAAGGTGCACAGAGGACTGAGGATCAGCTCTGCCTCCTGGCTGAGGATTAAGGCCCAAAGGGACCCTATCCAAGAAACTCTGTTGCCGTGCAGACCCACCTCAGAGAGACCCTGATAGAAAATGATGATCACACCTGAGTCCTGGGTGTCTGGGCACTCTCTGTAGGCAAGCTCTCCTCAGGCACAGAAGGTGCTCAGAGGTCTGAGGATCAGCTCTGCTTCTTGTCTGAGGATGAAGGCCTGAAGGGACCCTGTCGAAAAAGCTCTGTTGCTGTGCAGACCCACCTCAGATAAACCCCGGATAGAAAATTAAGTAATTATTTTAAACATTGGCTTTTCATCCAACATCACCATATTTCTTTTGATTCTACATTTTGTCAGTGGGAACTCTTTCACCCAGTTCTTGTCTTCCTTGGTTCTATCTTTATCAGTGTAGGACTTTCAGGTTTTATTTGAGTATTTACAAAGAATGCTCCAGGCTTATTTTGTATTTCCACATCTTTATTTTAATCTCCTCGATCTTCATAGAAAGTGGTAGAAGATTACAAATGGCCAGAAAAACCTGATTAATGGCTTAGAAAACTTGTATAACCTCGTGTTTTGACTAGACTCTCATCTATAACTTCACATCATACTTAATAAGGATTTTCTAGTGTTTCACACTGTTATCTAAATGAAACTTTTCTAGGCTACAGAATTTAAAATTATTGCTGCTGGTGTTGATAAATTTATAGTTTTCAATGGATTTTAATGAACTGAATCAACATTTTTCTATAGATACTAACTGGTATATAGATAACATAAATATAATTATTGAAGAGGTATGACTATATCATCTTATTATCCTTATTTTGTTTTCTGTTTAAGCTATTAAAATATCATTTAGATAATACACATTTTATGTAAATTATATAATTTATACAACCTATGATAAAGGAAATAATGGGTATTCAGTTTGATAACTAACAGTTATTTTTAATAAAACACTTATCTGTTTATAGATTCTGCCCGTGTATAACCACATTTTGTTATTTTACACATAAGTGACATTAGAAGTGTTTGTGATATTATAAGTTCTCTTCTAAGTTCTTGTCAGCATTTTCATTATAAATGTATTTTTCAAGGACATATAATGTCTCCTCTGAAATTTCATTTGGGGTTTAGACTTGCCAAACACAATTGAAGACTGCAAATTTTCTTTTGAAAATTTAATCAGAATCATTGTTTTGTCCCTGTGCTTTGACTTGAATGATAGCTGCTTTCTTTCTTCCCGTGTCTTGATAAATGGTTTCTCTCTTATCGGGAAATGATGACTTTTGAATGAGAACATGGCCTTAAATTTCTCCATGTTTGATAGGTTGTGTGTAATATCATAACTCTTTCATTCTATGGCAGGCAACTTCAGCATATATGTTCCATGACAGTAGATGTTTCTTCTTGTTGTTTCATTAAAAACCTGCTAATATTGTCCCTCTGGGTTATGCTTCACTTCTACGTTGACGTACCAGCAATAACCAGCTAGAAAACATAAATTTGATAAAATATTCAACATAGTTGACAACATATTAGTAAGAGAAATTTTAACAAGAAAATACACAGTTTATATATTCTTGAAAATACCTTAAGTACCACAAATACAAAATTTGAACAGAAAGGTACATTATGATCTTTGTAGACTGCATGAAATTTTTAAATATTTCCCTTTTTCCAGTTTATTTAATTTATAGGCAAAGGACATTCCAAATTAATTCATACATTTTATGTAAAATCAATCAAAATTCTCCTTTAAAGGTGTTATAATGATTTTAGAAGAATAAACAGATTATCCATATAAAATATATTTCAGAAACACCAGTAACATATTTAAGATTTTTTTGTTGTTTTTTGCTTTGTTGTTGTTGTTGTTGTTGTTGTTGTTGTTGTTGTTGTTGTTGTTTTCAAGACAGGGTTTCTCTGTATAGCCCTGGATGTCCTGGAACTCACTTTGTAGACCAGGCTGGCCTCGAACTCAAAAATCCGCCTGCCTCTGCCTCCTGAGTGCTGGGATTAAAGGTATGCACCACCATGTCAGGCTATATTTAAGATTTTAATAATTGGAAAAGTGTATAAGAATGAAGAAGTAAAATTAATTGAATAACCATGAAAATTAATTTTTGATGAATGAAGTATGATGGGCAGCCGAATTAATAAATAATGTGTGGAAAAATTGGTCTGTAATGTTGGAATATACCATAGAATCCAAATGGGAGTCCTAATATCCTCTGAAGCTAAATAAAATTTTTGACTTAATTTAGAACTAACAGTTGAAATGTTTAAACTAAGATGAGCCAAACATTTAAATTGAATTCAAGTTATGAAAATACTTTCTATTCACAAGCATATCGAAAAACCCACAGAAACGGAATGATGCTGTAACAAAAAGTTTTACATAATAAGAAAGGATCAGGCTGACATGGTGGAACACGCCACCTTTTGCTCCTTTAGAAGGAGCAACATTTTCATAATATTGCTGAAGAATAAATAACAATATGCATAAAGATGCACAAATATTATTAAAGTTTACAAATTAGAGACCCAATCAGATTTTGTGTAAACACTTTCCATTACCTTGATAAGTGTTAAAATTTAAGTGATGGTCATTTAGAATCTCTGACAACATTGTGGTAAATGTATTATGACACAACAGTGTATTCTTATTTACAATCATATTGCATATATGATTTCAGCTATTTGAGTAGAACTCTATACTCATAATATTTCATTATTCAATCTTGTCAAAGAAAAATAAATAATATATTACTCAATGAGAGTTCACAAAACTTCTAAAATTGCACAGTCACTATTCCTTGTCTTATGTCAGGAATTTTAGCCTAGAAAATAAATAGTGCTGTTAAAAACAGGTATCAAGTCACAGTTGCCAAGCTCTTAGAGAACTTAATGGTGCAAAGAACTCAGAAAGGGCATCCAACAAAACATTCAGCTTCCACTCACATGTATGTATATCAAAAGACTGATTCACATTTCAAAAATTCTCTCCCCTTGAAAAATGTGTCACAATTTGCTCCTTCATGTTTCTAATTACTTCTCCGCTGTCCTGTTAAGTTTACATGTAGGTCGGGGAAACCATTCTCTATCATTTAAAATGGTTTCCATTTCAAGTTAAGATAGAGAATCTATCATTAGGAATGCAGTGAACCTACATCTTGGGGGTCAGACACACTTTTCGCTACCAGATAACTGTGCAGTTTTAACCAAACAGCTTTACCACTCTGAGACTTGGTTCTTATAAAGGGGCAAAACATATCTAAGTTACTTAGTTCATTGCCTAGTATATAGTGGGCTGGAAATCATAGCTAATATTATTATTATTACTATTATGTATAGGAAGCTTGGGAGAACAAAGAATTTCTAAAGAAATACTGTTGCTTTCAATAAAAAAGGTACTTTAAAACTTAATGCTACCAGAGGGGCAGACAGAATATAGAGTATCAGCTGAGCTGGCAGCCTAAGTACATAAGATACCTAGGAATGAATTAGTTCTCAGGAGACACTGAGCAAGTCACACTTAAGAACCACGTTTTATGCACTAGTGTCTAGCACAGCTCAATAAAGAATTTTTGAATTGACAAGTCGACGGCTGAAGCATAAGAAGTTAAAGAACCTGGTAGCCTGAGTATAAGCAATTGAGTGCATGTGTTTCCGAAGAAAGGATATGAATATGGGCAAAAGGAAAAGTGGATCAGACAAAAAGAGAAGACACAGCCTTCTACAGTGATTGAAACTTTGGCTTTATATCCCGCCAAAGCAGCTGTGAAAGGAAATATGTTGATTCACAGATAGGCTTGATAATTTTCCCTCTTCACCTCTATCCTTCTAATAAAGAAAATTAGTGACGAGATGAAAAACAAAAGATAACCCCAGAGAGCTATTTCTGAAGTCTGTGTAGGACCAGCATTTAGGCTCACAGAGCAATAGAACAGTGGCAATAATGACCTATTTTCTGAGACTTAAAAAGGGACACATGATCTGACCGATGTTATTTTTTTCTAGAACAAGGATGAATCATGTGAATAGTCTGTCTGTCTGTCTGTCTGTCTCTCTCTCTCTCTCTCTCTCTCTCTATATATATATATATATATATAGATAGATAGATAGATAGATAGATGTAGATATAGATATCATCTTTAAATGATTCATCATTATCAGAAATGACATTTTTCTGAATTAGGCATATTCTAAATATATTTGAAATATATGAGCACCATGACTTGGAGAATCTTATTTAAATACAATAATTTTTAAAATTAGTATATATGAAAAGGCTCTTTTCAAGTACAAAGAAAAGAAGAAAGAACAGAAAAATTCACACAATAAAAATTTAACTAATCTCATGAATTACAGATTGAAATATATGAAGCATTTATATTCATAGCCACATACAGCTTTTGGACAAGTCCTGTCAGGATATAAGATTAGTAGTGTTTTTTTTCCTTCTTTTAAATAGTCATTACCAGTGTACAGAGGCTCAGGTATAGAAATAAAGTGACATGTTCTGCCTCATATATTGTAGGAGGATCAGAGTCCAGAAGATGTAGGCTTAAGAAGACATGATTAATAAGGGTCCAAAATTAAATAGAGCTTCCAGAAATTTAGGAATAAAAACAGGATTAGAAAGGAGGATTATAGGCACTCTTTGTACTTAAAGTATGACAGTTTTTTGTAATATATAAATATGACCTGATGCAATTACTAAATGTGAGATCAATGTTTGTGGAAAGATTTTAGAATATAATGGGCTTTATGAATGAGCAAGGGTCCACATAGTCGTTGGTTTGAATTAGAATAGAACAAAAAATTTCCAAAAATGAACGTGTTGCCCACCACTATTCATTCACACAATAAATATTTTTAGTGTACTTACTACATTTTCGATCATGTGCTACACTTCAGATATGTGATATTGATGTAGACTACTCATATTTCTGCTGTATTACAGCTTGGAGAATTATTGGGAAAAAAAAAACAACACATGATTAAAAACCCAAATCTATGGGAGGCAGAGGCAGGCGAATTTCTTAGTTCAAGGCCAGCCTGGTCTACAGAGTGAGTTACAGGACAGCCAGGGCTACACAGTAAAACCCTGTCTCGAAAAAAACAAAAACAAAAACAAAAACAAAAAGATAAAAGCTATCAATAAAAATGAACCAAGATCAAGACAAGGAGTTGTCTATACAGCAATATATTATCAACGATTTTGAAATAATTTTTTTCTCCAATAAGGTAATAGAAATATAAAGTTCAGGTATATACTCTATGAATGGGTAACATTTATGATTGATTAATAAATGGACATTGCCTGGGGTAATACTAAGCATGGAGTATCAGAACAGATAGTGAGCTGGTATTCTAGCAAAATGAAAGAGACATAAGAGCCAGTCCCCTCCAGGAAGGAGGGGAGTAATCATAGGTCAATGTAAGATATTTAGAATGAAATAACCAGGTAAAGGGCTCTTGCCAAAGTCTATATATCTGATGGTCTTGTGGAAGCAGGACACAATTGTGGATATGAAGGTGAGTGAGAAGATTAAGAATTTATCTTGAAAACAGACTCCACAGAACTTCCTAGATTGGGAGTATGTGACACAGCAGAATGAGTAAATGAAGTCAAGATTTGGGTTTCAGTACTTGAGCAAGTAATGATAGCACTTTCATATATTAGAGTTGAGACACCTAGGGAGAAAATGAAGAAACAAATTTTTGATGTATTCAGTTTCAGACTTCTATGCTAGAGAAAAGTGGAAAGTAAAAGTAGCTATGGATTCATGGGTAGGACATTAAAGACACTGTTAGAACTAAATTTATAGTCTGAAAATATACTTATTATGTACCTCTCCTGGGCATATACCCAGAAGAAGTTCCAACTGGTAATAAGAACGCATGCTCAACTATGTTCATAACAGCCTTATTTATACTAGTCAGAAGTTGGAAAGAAACCAGATGTCCCTCAACAGAAAAATGGATACAGAAAATGTGATACATTTACACAATGCAGTACTACTCAGCTATTAAAAACAATGGATTTATGAAATTCCTGGACAAATGGATGTATCTGGAGGATATCATCCTTAGTGAGGTAACCCAACCACAAAAGAAGCCACTTGATATGTACTCACTGATAAGTGGATATTAGCACAGAAACATAGAGCACCCAAGATACAATTTGCAAAACACAAGACAATCAAGAACAGGGAAGACCAACGTGTGGATACTTCATTCCTCCTTAGAATATGGAACAAAATACCCATGAAAGGAGTTACAGAGACAAAGTTTGGAGCTAAGACGAAAGGATGGACTATCCAGAAACTACCCCATGCGGGGATCCATCCCATAATCAGCCACCAAACCCAGACACTATTGCATATTCCAGAAAGATTTTGCTGAAGGGAACATGGTATAGCTGTTTCCTATGAGGCTATGCCAGTGCCTGGCAAATACTGAAGTGGATGCTCACAGTCAGAAGCTTGAGAAAGTCTGTAACCCTATAGGAGGAACAACAATATGAACTAACCAGTACCCCCAGAGCTCATATCTCTAGCTGCATATGTAGCAGAAGATGGCCTAGTTGGCCATCACTGGGAAGAGAGGCCCCTTGGTATTGCAAACTCTATATGCCCCAGTACAGGGGAATGCCAGGGCCAAGAAGCGGGGGGTGGGGGGGTGGGTAGGGGAGTTGGGCAGAGGGAGGGTATAGGAAACTTTCAGTATATCATTTGAAATGTATATAAAGAAAATATCTAATAATAAATAAATAAATAAATAAATAAGATTGGGAATGGAAAAGAAGTAGACAATGTACAGACAGGGATTACTACTAGGTTAACTGAGAAACAAAGCATGATGGGAAAAGCATCTGTAAGGGGACTTAGGGAAGCTGTTGGGATCCACAGAGTTTAGAGATTATCCACATTTTGCAAGTTTATGGCTTTAATGTAAAAAGAGGAGTGGTGGTGGTGAGATCAGAAAGGTGAGAAGAGATGGGGATGAGAGGGAAGTATAAGGGCATTTGTTGGAAGTAGAGGGAACATAATAGCAGACTAGGTGGAAAGCCTACAGAGCAACCATACACCTTGCCAAGCAAAATAAAAACTAAAATAAGCTCAGTAAAAAGATTTTTTTTTTGCAAATATGAAGGTAAAAAAAAAATGAAAGCAAAAATTAAAAGATAGCAATAACAACAACACAAGACAAATCCCATTAGTGTTCAAACAAATCAACAGGGCTGGTAAGAGAGCTCAATGGGGAGAGGTGCTTGAAACTAAGCCTGCTGACCTGAGTTTGATTCCTGGGCCCCACTTGGTAGAAGGTCCCATTTGACCCCCATATATGTGCATTGCCACCTAAATAAATAATTGCAATAAAAAAAGAAGAAGAACAAGGTGTTTGATGTGAGAGTGCAGTGAATAAAGGAGATCAGGAGAGAATTTGTTAAAAGTATATTATATTTTGTAATGAAATTATGAATATATTTAAAAAGATGTGATAATCCAGACAATAAGTATAAATGTAGAAGAAACCAAAAATCCAAATATATCATCAGAGTCCTACCACCAAGATTTTTTCCTTTCAAAAATATTTTGAGTGTTTATGGTATACTTGAATTTTCAAAAGTCCCCAGGGAAAATGGAGAATCATACCAATAAAGCTCTTGCCTTTTAATTACTTGCTGATAAGCAAATCAAAACAAAGTGTATCAAAGAAAAATAGCTTAGAATGTTGGATTCTGTAAAGAAAAAGAATAATACAAACCCAATGACTAATAAGCAAGTCAGTATGTTCAACTTCAGCCAACCAAATAGAAGAAATAAGCATGGGTGTAAGAAAATAACTAGTGTAGATCACAAAACCATTGATGCATGGAGGAAATGAGTAATAGTCACCCTAACTTTTGTAGCAATATATTTAGTTTCATAGTTTTGTATATTTTGTTAATTTCACTAGTTTCTTGTTCATGGTCTTGTGGTGAAAGTCTTTTTTTATATATCCCTATCAGCTGGTCATTCTGTCATTACTAAAACAATGCTTTCCCAAATTTAATGAGCAAAGAAATCACAGGGGATCTTGTTATCATTCAGATTCTGATTCTCTAGGTCTTTGGTAGGATTTTAGATTCTGCATTTGCACATGCTCCTTTCCATGGTTTCAAATTTGACTAGTATGTAGCTGAAGAACCAATCTGGAAAACATTAGAAACAGTAGATCTAGGGCATTCACATATCTGAGTTGTGAATATGTGAGGTGGGATAGTGATAATGACCTTTGCTTTTCATTTCAACCACAGGCAGTTGTCACAAATTGCATCCTGTTTAAAAATAATATTTGACAATAGGTAGGTGGATTTTAAAAGTAGTAATATAACAAACACATGATTCTTTCAATGTTGTCCTGAAACAGATGTGAATGCACAGATGTCTACTACAAAGAGAGCTTGAGGGGAAAGTCTCCAATGAGCAATACATCCCATTTTTATCATTTTCTCTTTATGATGTTTTCTTTTCTGCATTCCACGAAAATGACATAATGGGATTTTATTGTAGCCTGCCTGGATGGATAATACAAAGGAGAAATAATGTAGCCTAGAAATTATTCTCACAACAAAAAAGTTTATCTGAGAAATGTTGATGGCACAATATAACTAACCATTAGAAGTGAAATTTGAGCAAGGTAAAAAAATAATTCAATATAAATTGTGTATTGTTTATGAAAGATACTTGTAATATACAGAAAGATTTTCACTATGAGTCCTGAGATAAAAATGTGGCCTTCAAATATATTGCTTTAATATGACTAGCATATTACATTGAAGAAACTGTTCTTTCTCAAGATGTTGATAAATACACATGTAAACAGTGTATTCAGATGATGCTGGGAATGTTAATAAATTCATCTTTTCCTCCTTTGCTTTTACACTGTGATCCCCATTTTATAAATGAGACACAGAATTTAATTTTGTTATTTTAGATGATGAATTTATTATCTATTTTAGTGACACTTTTTCATGATAAGCTCATATAGTATTCCATTCACAGCATGTTAAGCATTTTGTCTGTACTTGATTGATTGATGGATGTATGGATGTATGTATGGATGGATGGATGGATTTGTATGAGAAGCAGTATAGCAATGTGTGTTCAGAGTGTGGATTTTAGAGACAGATTTCAATCCTGATGCTAACACTTATTAATTGTGTAACACTGAACATTCCATTTAAGATCATAGTGTTAGTTTATTCATCATCAAAATGGGAAAAATAAAGTTCCCTTATATTTTGGGTAATAAATATGCTAACATATATAAACCAGCCAAAATTATTATATATAGATAGATACAAACACTTACTAAGCATTTAGAACATGTTGGATAACTTATTACCAACATCTGCTAAACTATTTCATGAACTATTTCACTAGCTCATGATTTATATCCTTAGGAACAATACTAATACATTATAATACATTAGACAAAAAACATTTACTTTCTGTGCATTTCAATCATCTATTATTTCTGTAATATTTGCCATCATTTCAGAAGATTTCATGTACAGCTTAAACTGCCAAGAGGTATATTATGTATTTGAAGAATGAAAACTACAGATAAGATAAACTTCTACAAACAAGCAGTAAATAAAGAGGTGTGGTGAATGGATGCACATACTATCTTGTTCTTTTCCTTTTGTTTTTCTTTTTTTCTGTTTCTTTTATTTATTTATTTTTTAGTTAGCATTTTTTAGCATTTTTACTAGATAATTTCTTCATTTACATTTCAAATGCTATCCCCAAAGCCCCCTGTATCCTCCCCCCACCCTGCTCCCCAACCCACCCACTCCTGCTTCCTTGGCCCTGGCATTCCCCTATACTGGGGCATATAAAGTTTGTGTGTCCAATGGGCCTCTCTTTCCAATGATGGCCGACTAGGCCATCTTCTGATACATATGCAGCTAGAGACAAGAGCTCCGGGGTACTGGTTAGTTCATATTGCTGTTCCTCCTATAGGGTTGCAGATCCCTTTAGCTCCTTGGGTACTTTCTCTAGCTCCTTCATTGTGGGCCCTGTGATCCATCCAATAGGTGACTGTGAGCATCCACTTCTGTGTTTGCTAGGCCCCGGTGTAGTCTCGTTAGAGACAGCTATATCAGGGTCCTATCAGCAAAATCTTGCTAGTGTGTGCAATGGTGTCTGCGTTTGGTGGTTAGTTTTTACACTCCCTATTTTATTCCCCTCCCCGATCCAGCCTCCAACTGTTCCACATCCCATACCTCCTCTCCACCCCCCTGTCTCTTCATGGATGTCCTCCCTGCCACTCCACCTGACCTTTAAATACCATGGGGCCGCCATTCTCTTGAGTGTTAGGTGCATCATCTCTGAATGAACACAGACATGGAAGTTCTCTATTGTATGTGTGGTGTGTTGGGGGCCTCATATAAGCTGGTACATGCTGTCTGTTTGGTGATCCAGTGTTTGAGAGATCTTGGGGGTCCAGATTAATTGAGACTGCTGGTCCTCCTACAGGATTGCCCTTTTCTTCAGCTTCTTTCAGCCTTCCATAATTCAACAACAGGGGTCAGCTGCTTCTGTTCATTGGTTGGGTGCAAATATCTGCATCTGATTCTTTAAGCTGCTTGTTGGGTCTTTCAGAGAGTAGCCATGATAGATCCCTTTTTTGTGAGCCATCTATAGCCTCAATAATAGTATCAGGCCTTGGGACCTCCCCTTGAGCTAGATCTCACTTTGGGCCTGTCACTGGACATTCTTTTTCTCAGGCTTCTCTCCATTTCCAGCCCTATAATTCTTTCAGACAGGAACAATTATGGGTCAGAGTTTTGACTGTGGGATAGCAACCCCATCCTTCACTTGATGTCCTGTCTTCCTGCTGGAGGTGGACTCTGTAAGTTCCCTCTCTCTCTACTGTCGTGCATTTCATCTATGATCTTTGAGTCCTGAGAGTCTCTCACCTCCTAGGTCTCTGGTACATTCTGGAGGGTCCCCACCACCACCTACCTCCTGAGGTTGTTTGTTTCCTTTTCTTTCTTTCTTTTTTCTTATTAGGTATTTATTTCATTTACATTTCTAATGCTATCCCAAAAGTCCCCCACACGCTCCCCCACCCACTCCCCCACCCACCCACTACCATTTCTTGTCCCTGGCGTTCCCCTGTACTGAGGCATATAAAGTTTGCACGAACAATGGGCCTCTCTTTCCACTGATGGCCCACTAGGCCATCTTCTGATACATATGCAGCTAGAAACACGAGCTCCGGGGGTACTGGTTAGTTCATATTGTTGTTCCACCTATAGGGTTGCAGATCACCCCAGCTCCTTGGGTACTTTCTCTAGCTCGTCCATTGGGGACCCTGTGATCCATCCAATAGCTGACTGTGAGCATCCACTTCTGTGTTTGCTAGGCCCCGGCATACTCTCACAAGAGACAGCTATATCTGGGTCCTTTCAGCAAAATCTTGCTAGTGTATGCAATGGTGTCAGCATTTGGAAGCTGATTATGGGATGGGTCCCCGGATATGGCAGTTTCTAGATGGTCCATCCTTTTGTCTCAGCTCCAAACATTTTTCTGCTGGCTGTCAGGGCTTCAGTTCTTTTCCCTCACCCAATACCAAATCAGGTTCTCCTCTCCAACCACCACCTCCCCCGACTACCCCATCCACTTTCCCTCCCAGTTCCCTTCCTCCTCCCCACTTGTGATTGCTTTCTTCTAAAGTGGGACTGAAGTACCCTCACTTGGGCACTTCATCTTGTTGACCTTTTCGAGTCCTGTGGACTGTATCTTGGGTATTCGTACTTTAATTATTTGTTTGTTTGTTTGTTTGTTTGTTTATTGGCTAATGTCCCCTTATTAGTGAGTACATGACATGCACATCCTTTTGGGTCTGAGTTACCTCACTCAGGATGATATTTTCTATTTCCATCTATTTGCCTGCAAAACTCAAAATGTCCTTGTTCTTAATTGTTGAGTAGTATTCCATTGTGCAAATGAACCACATTTTCTGTACCCATTCTTCTGTCATGGAATATCTAGGTTGCTTCCAGCTTCTGGCTATTACAAATAAGGCCACTATGAACATAGTGGAACACGTGCCCCTGTGGCATGGTGGGGCATCTTTTGGGTATATTCCCAAGAGTGGTATAGCTGGGTCTTCATGTAGATCTATTTCCAATCTTCTGAGGAAACTCCAGACTGATTTCCAGAGTGGTTGTACCAGTTTGCAATCCCACCAGCAATGGAGAAGTATTCCTCTTTCTCCATATTCTCTCCAACATTTGTTGTCACCATTTTCTTAAGAAGTAATTAATTTTAATTATAATAACCCGTGTTTATTAAGTATATATTTTAAAGTGTTAAACACTCTGTATAATCCCCAGAATTTTTTCCAATAATTATGAATCATGCAACTGAAATTCACAGAGACTTATTAATACATTTCAGGGCATTATTATAAGATTCAACCCGATGACTGATCAAAACATTGCCTTGGTTTTATCTAGTTTACAAATGTCCAAGCACAATTCCTACTTAAAACAACTAAATTAGGTTCACATTACAGTTCTGCCTCTTTAGAGCTATGTAACCACTTTGAATTCAGAAATTTCGTTTAGACAGATGGATGCTAAGTGTACATCTTAAACTTCTCTGTAAAACACTTTCTCTTCTGGCATTTCCCTGTCATACTGCTTCTTCTCCCTCCAGAATCACAAGAGTTGATCATCTGCTTCAAATGCCCTAGTCACTGCCAACATATCTCCATATGCATCCTTTGTCATCATGCTCCAGATTCTCCCCTAATTTTCTTCATTTGTATGAGTTATGATAATATGTTTATGGCATTCCTTCAGTGAGAGTAATTCAATATGAAAACATTGTCTTTCTCCATCTGTTTCTACACTTAGGCTAGCTATCACATTTTAATTAGTAAGTACTACTCTGAAGCAGTCGTCCAGAACACAAAGAAAATGATCAATACTTCTGGTTCAAGTCCAGATGTAGTATAATGAGACTCCTGGACACAAACACTATTAGAAAATGTGATATATGGTCACAGAATTGGCAGATTATTAAACCACTAATAATGCCCTTGTTCCATTTGCCCAGGGAAAATAACTTCAAGGGATTCACCCCATCCTTACTCATTAATACATTTTCCAGTTACTATGGAGCATTTATTAGGTGGATTGTTAATCATAGAAGTAGAGACAGTATCAGACTGGGTGATTTGAGAACATACTTTCTTAATCTCAACTTTTCTCACCAATAAGAAAACATTTTGTCTAATATTGATTCAGTCACCTGCATCATATTCTGTCTTTTAGGTTTTAATTGCAGTTCCTTCAGCCTTTGCTGTTCTTCCAATTCAAGTGTCATTTGCAACTAGGAAATGTTTTCAACATTCTCATCCAAATAATTACATTCATATAAAAATCTGTTAATGAAACATTAGAGCTAAGGGCTTAATTGCTGAAAAATCAATGCTTGAGCTAAAATACTCAGTTATGGTTCCATGGTAACAGGATCTATTATTAACTGTATAAATGTTATCTAATTGAAATGAACATACTACTTTAGGTAATTTAAAGTCTATATATAAGATAATATGCTATTTAAAAATAAAATAATTGTTGAAATAGACTTCTGGTTGAAAATTATGGAGAAATTCACATTTTTCAATTATTTTCTGCTTATCAAATTTCATGCTCAGTATTTTCTATCAATTTAAATATAGATAATCCCCAACTGCTTTTGAAATATGATGGTATTTAATGTCCACATGTCAAACTTATATAATGTTTTTCTCTAAAGAAGGAAATGTTTTGCAGAAAATGAAAGTATACACTGAATGACATAAAGGAGCTGATGTAGGGTATATCCAAAGCACAGAAACCAGGTCAGCAGGTTGTTCTATGAAGGAAATTTCTACATATAAAGAATGTTCATGAATTTTTCAAGTATGATGAGTATGACAAAGACAATAAAATATTGTACACTTGTATCAGGTTAATAAAACATAGCCAGAAATCGGTGAAAGTCTTAAGTAGGTGTATTACTGCCATCCACACAAAATGACTGAATATTACATCTAATAATTGCACAACTGAGTACTCAGAGTAAGCGCACTAAGAGGATGATTCAGGAGAAAGAAACAATACTGAGATTTTCTTGCCTCAACACTGTCTATATTGCAGGAAAGAAGATATAAGCCTGGGATGTACAGCAGTATTTCCAAAGATATATAAGACAATATTAGTAGCTTTTGCCCATAGACTAAAGGCAAATTCCCCTCTCCTAGAAAAAGAACACAGCTCTGAGAAAGATTTTATGGTACTTCAAATACTGGAAGAAGTGTTTTATCAAAATGTACTTATTGGTTAGTGTGTTGGTCAGCAGAATATAAAATAAAAGCACACAGTATTTGCCCATAATAAGTAGCTTTTAATCAGTCTGGAAAAAGTATAGAAAAATTCCAAGTTCAAACACATATGAAGATTTTAAAAATTATAACATAAAATTCAGCTCATGTTTCTGGAACAATTCCAGATAAAGAACAAGTTATGAGTGATCTGACTGTATATCTTGATGGATCTTCAATTTCTAGTACTTTGTTGATATTAAAAAACTAAACACAAAACCACTATGGATTTTTAAAAAGTCATAATAAATAACTTTACTTAAGAAACAATTATGCTCCTTCTCTACAGTATATTTATGGACTATATATATATATGTGTATATATATATATATATATATATATATATATATATATATATATATATATAAATTTTCAAATGTTTATAACATAAATGTAGGACAAGGACGCATACATACAAACAGTGTTTCATATATTCCAGGCTGGCTTTAAATTCATATATAGAAAAGCACAACCATGAACTTCTTAATGTAGCTCTACCTCCCAAGTTTTGAGATTACATGTGTGCTAAGCCTGGTTATATATGGCTGAATATCATACTCACACATGCTCCAATGTGGAGCTATGGCTTTTGCATGTATTTATTTTTAAAGAAGAAGATATAGACAAGAAAATTAATGGTCTTATGGAAAATGGCAACTTTTAAGAAAAATCAATTTAGAATCCTATAGTGATGTTTCAGAAATAGGACTTTAAGGATTAGTAACTGCACAGGATGTGGAAATGCTGTAAACTATGGAGTCAAGGAGATTTGGTTTGATTTTAAACTGACATTTCTGTGGTATGTTATTTTGATATGAAAGAAAGTTCAACAAAAATGAATTATGTGCAAAAATAAGCTAATCAAATATTTCTAGGTATATACATAAAAGGAACAAAAGTATCTTTGTAACAAAACATGACTATATTTTTATAACAATATTATGCCTAATACCTAAAGTATCTGTGTGGATTTTTGCTATCACTAACATCTAACATAATAACTTAATAGAATAAAGAAGATTTATTTTGGTTCATAGTTTCTTTTTTTCTGGGGATTTGGTGTTATAGTACATCATGTTAGAGGTGTGTAGTGTAATGGAGCCACATAAAACATGGTAGACAGGAAGCAGGAAGGTCAGACAAAAGCAGGATATAACCTCCAAAGACATGTAATCTGCAGAACACATTTTTATAGGATCCATATCCTGCAACCCACATTCTTGCATTTCCCCAAAATTGAATTATAATGTATAAAAGAGTCCTTCAACACATATTCAAATATTCTGAAGTTGTTTTCCCCTAAGCAAGTAATAATTCTTCAAAACATTATGCTAAATGAAAAACCCCTAGATGCAAAAGATATTATATGATCATGTTCATAGGAAATGTTCTAGAAAAAAAAAACCTATAAATACTGAAAGCAGATGGATGGTTACCTATAATGCAAGGCAGGGATAAGAAGTTAAGCAAATGAGCATAACAGGTATTTTGGGAATGACATAAAGGTTCCAAAATTGATTTGTGGTCAACATGGACCAATTCAATGAAACATAATTAATTACAGATTTCATGTGAGTGAATTTTATCTTGTCAGTTATAAGCCAAGAACTCCTCAATTGGTTGTCCAATACCAAATGGTCAATCCTGAAAACATACATACAGGTGACATTATATTGAATTGACAGTTTGCATCTAGGAATATATGTATATACCAATGTATATATGAATGCAATAACAATTAATAAAAACAGCATCAGTTTGAAGGAGAGCAGGAAGGGATATATGGAAATGTTTACAGGGAGAAAAGGGAAGGGAGAATTTTTGAACTTTAAATACAATCTCAAAACAAAAGAAAAATACATGATTCTTTCTTAGTTTGCTTTTCTCTTGAGAAAAATACTCTGACATAAGCAACTTAAGAAACAAAGAACTTGCTATCTCTCACAGTTCCAGGTTATAGCCCATCATAGTGGCAAAGTCAAGGCTTCAGGGACTTGAAGCAGTTGTTATTATTGCTGGTGTTCAACTGACTTGTTTGATTCCAGTATAGTTTTATCCTATGAAATGAGGCTGTCCACATACAGGATGGCTCTTCATATATCAACTAACCCAATAAGAAAATGCTTTACAAGACAAGCCCACAGCCAATCTAATTTAGACAATACTTCATTGATATCCTATTCTTAAGTGATTCTCGGTTTTTTCAAAGTTCTAAGTGAATGAACCATGATGGAATTAAAAGTGCCAAACGCTGTATGATGGTGATCTTATAGTACTATATTATAAGTGGTATGTTTGACTATCTTTAAAGCAATCAGTAATTGTCTTCTCAACTCATGGGACCTTTAGTAGGAAATAATGGGCTGTGTTTTTCCTAGTTGGTGAGGAAATATGACAAAGAACCAGGAAGAATAGGGAAATAATATTAATGCTGAAGTGAAGTGTGTAATAAGTTGGACAATTTATTTTCTTATAGACTTTAATAGTGTAAAGTATCTGTACTATTGGAATGTGAATATTAGAATCTTTTGACTTCAGAACTGGCACTGGTAAAGGACGGGTAGAATGTGTGTGACAAGTATCATGCATCAATGATAGAGTAGTGGGCTACCCCATACTGGTGCTAGGAATTAGGCTAATCTGGCTGTAGCTGTCTAGTGCTGTAACAAGACATTATGAAGCTTGATTTCTTTTCCTGTTTGTTAAAATACTATCACAAAAGAAACTTTAAAATAATTTACTATGGCTCACATTTCAAAGCTTTAATGCATCATGCCAGGAAGTTAAGAAAGCAGGGATTTGAAACAGCTGGTTAAATAGTATTCATGATCAGGGAGCAGAGTGTGATGGATGCTTGTACTCAGCATACGTTCTTTTTTATGCAATCCAGGATCCTGGATGAGGAAATGGTGCTTCACACTCTTAGAATGATCTTCCCATCACAATAAACATAATGTAATTATTTAAAATCGTGACCTGTGGTGGGTAACAACTGGAATGTAAAAAAAATAATAATTTAAAAAAATCATGACAAGAGGTTAAATAGTCACCCACAAGTGTATCTGGAGACTTATCTTGTAAATAATACCAAATTCTGTCAAATGGGAAACACCACCCATCACAAACACAAATTTGGGGAGAGTTTAGGTCATAGAATATTGATGTGGTATCTTTTATTTGTTATGATGTGGCAGGTGACTAAGCAAGAATAGTTTTTCATTTAAGATAGGATATAGCAAAGTGACCACACTGGGAGTGAGTAGGGTAAAGGTAGTGTTGTGAACCATGTGTGTAAAATACTTTGTGATAAAGTATCATACAAGCACTAACCTTCAAATCTTGTGAGTTATTTAAGTAAGCAGCTCTGTCAACACTATGCCCTTTAACTCTGCAACAGATTCGATGATGTTCTGGGACAGGGAGGACCTCCAAATGTCTTATCCAAGTTGTCTAGAGTTGTAAAGATTTCCTACCCATCTTGAAACAAATCCTTACAGCGCTTGATCTAAGTGATGTGATAAGATCATGACCTTTTCAGAAATGCCTTTGATGTCAATCCTAATTCCACTAAATTTTACCTGACAGGGAAAGAATGAAACATTATAGGCTCGTTTGTCAAGCATCCTAGTAATCTCTCATGGCAATAATCTGCTCCAACTCAGCCCTGCAGTAATAGGGTGTGGGAGTGATTTACCCTGACTGGGAATAAACTTGTTAAGTGTTCAAACATTGATTAATGAAGTAAAAATGCACTAGGTAGACCTTGAAGTGATAAACTGGACAGGAACCTTGGCAGAAAGTGCTTCCTGCCCACTAGCATGCTATGATTTATTTTGAGGATGATTATTTTCTTACCCACATATCTACAATGCCATGGGAAAAATCAGTATTGATAGGTAAGATACAGAAGTGAAAATTATCACATATTACTCCTAATTTAAGTTTTCATCACCTTTATAAAGATGAAGAAATATTCATGGTGAAATTTGTAAAAGCCCATTTTTTGCTCAGCTGACCTTTCTGTTATAAAATTTTAAAGCTGTTCTATCATCTTTTGATAATATAAACATAAAAGATCAAGGAAATTGAAATTGCATTTTTATTTTGACAGGTACATTTTATGATTGACCATTTCAGCAAAGTAAGTATGTGTTATTTTTAGTTGATTATTTATTAAGTTTTAGAATGCTTTTAATCTCTTCTTCCTCAATTTATCTTATTTCTCCAAACACCACCAGTACTCCAGCTATCAAACTAAAATGGAGATGGGGTGGGGGGATATATTTTTTTCTTATTGCTATTCTTAATGTTTTCATTAATTGCTAAATTTCTTTCTGGTAAAAATTACTTCTATAGCAAACAGAAATTACTTAATGCTTAGAGTAATATTAGAATAGGGCATGTCTTGTGACTCAATGTGATACACAAAGTTTAACTTAAAATACTTGGAGCTTTTTTTTTAGACTAATGGCCTATGACGCCTCACTGTTGTGTTCTTACCATGAGTTTGATTGTGTTTGGAGGGGAGTCTAAGGTCAATGATACGCCTTATTTTTTCAGGTCCTTATTTTGATGTTGCTTTTTAATGGCGGTCTTGTTTCTTTTGGATATTTTGAGGCATGAATTCATTATTTAGCCCAAGGCATCCTTTAAGCTCTCAGTGATCTACCTGCCTTGGCCTCTAATTTCTCAATGTAATAAGGCAAATGTCTATCCCTATAGCCTTAACCAATAAAAGTTCATTTATGTGACATTATTAATATGTGAACATGACATAGCATTAAAGGAATTTAAATGCTAAATGAGATCTAAAATTTGGGAGTTGTGACAAGTTCTGTTAGACCTGAAAGGTTCACAATATTGCCTTACAGTTTCTTCCTCCAACTTCTGAATAGTTCCTGTTCATTACATCCTTCAAACCATGCCTGATGATAGTCCCTGAGTGAGCAATTAACTTACCAAGAATTACCCTTCCTTTAAAATTGAGAAGTTTTTAGTTTGATAACACAAAGAAAATCCTGATGTCTCGGCCCCCAACTAGTACCCTTATAAATTACTGACAAATTACTGTAAATGGCTCTTCTTGCAATGCTGTCACTGATAGATAAATCTATGCTTTATAGTTCTGGCTTTTATTGTCTCTTAAAACATCATCAGATTGATTTTAGAGTAGCAATGATATAAAATAAATACACAAGATATACTCCCAATAAAACAGAAGAAAAGCATCCTTCTTTGTTTCTGAGAATTATAGTGTGAAAAGAAAAAACATTTCTGAGCACCTTTTGGTTCCAGCAGAATCATGTTTGTTTCGAAATAACTTGTAAATTGTGGAGCCAGTTCATTGTATAAAAACTACAGAACTCATGGAAAGTCCAATATTTTCATTGTACATTTATCATTAAAAATAGTATTTTTGATGAGCTGTAAGAGAAAATCTAGTTCTTATGGTTTAATAAAGATATATTCATATAATACATTCATCAGTTATAATTTTGTATCTCCCTTATATTGTTCCAAAACAATATATAAATACAGAACTAACAACTCTGAGCATGAAAAGTCTAGTCTGCTGCAGCAGGTTTCTGTATTAATTTATTCATGTTTTATAAACACCTAGGTACCTTATCAGTGATACTTATAGAGATAAAGATAAACTATTCATTTTTTCTTCACACATAACAGTGATAAACAAACATTTGTAACATGGATAAGTCTTAATTAACTATAGTATGTAGAGAGGCAAATGCTAATTAAGGCACTTTAAAATTAAGTAGCACATTTATCTTTTATTTCAGTCTTTGTCATTGAAATGTATTATAAAACTGTAGTCCATTTAATTATCTTGGTAAGTACAGTTTAGAGAAGATAATTGTGTTTTACTTTAGTATATGTAATATTTCCAGGGGCTCATATTCTTTATTCTGAAAGCAGCTACTATTGTTCAGACAAAGTTGGATAGTGGAATGACTCCTTATAACAGCACATCATTTCTTGGGAGATGAAACTTTCTCTTTTAGTAAATTCAAGATACCTGCTTGCTTAGTCACAATGCTTCTTTTTTTCTCATAAAAGTCTGAGTATAGAACATGAAATTAAATGTTTCATTAGTTGAGCTTCATTTAATTAACGTTTTACTGTACATAAAATCCTAATTAGTAATGGAGAGATCTGGCTGCTTTGGGGAAGAAGTAGTTTGTTCAGTTTGGAATATGAGATTTTTGTTCGGAAAATAGGCTGACACCATGATGGTATCCAGAAGGGATCAACCACATGAGTGAAGAGAAATCATATACTATGCCAAATAATGAGCTAAAGTTAAAATGTTTATGGTGAAGAAAAACACTGAACACGAGATACATCTATTTGATGAGCTTTTTTTGAAGGACCGATGAGAAATCCTTGTTTAGAATGGACTCAAATGTTTCACTTCTCAAAATGCACTTCACTTATAGATACTCATATTGTTTTGTAATATCTACAGAAACATTTTATTAGACATGTTTTCCACTATACCCCAAATGTCATACTTAGATTTAACTTACACATTTTCATTTTATTGTTCAACAGATCTATTCATCTGTTTTCTGAGGTGATACCTGATTCCTTGCAGAAACTTGATGACTTCTTATTTGTTAAATTCATAACTGGATTTGTTAAAGTTCTATACCTTTCTTCTCAGACTTTTACCATTCTACGATTAAAAAAAAGAGAACCTAGGTTTTTTTTTTGTTTGTTTGTTTTTGTTTTGTTTTGTTTTGTTTTCTGTTTGGTTCCTTACTATTTCCTAATTAGCTTTCTAAACTTTTTCTATATCAAACAAAGAGGGAGTCATTGAGATGAATAAATGTCTTATGGAGACTGATATAGCAGAATTAATCACACATGGAAAGCCCTAAAGTTGTCACATCATTCCCTCTTTTTATTTTAGCTGGCTTCTACCAAGACAGTTTGTAATTCGCAGTGAATCATAATAACAGTTTTGATTATTTCCAAGTCAGTGGCTTGTTATGACTTTGTATTTCTTTCTCCAACAATGCAAATCAGAGTGTTTTATTTAAAATTCTGTGTGCTTCGGTGTATGGTGCTAGACTCTTAGTTATTACTCTCTCTTTTTTTAAAAAACATGTGTCTTTCAAGACAGTGCAGGTCAATTCTAAATCAACTTTTTGCTGAAATTTTAGAAAATTGCAGGCTATTTCAAAGCCAACTTTTTATTCTCCTGACAAAGGATGGAATAAAAAAGTAGGGTAGTATAAAGGTTTAGATGGGTACCTCAAGTAATTTTCTCTAGGTAAAGGTTTGAAAATGTAAAAACTCTCTGCTGAAACAAACAAACAAAAATACACCTTCCCACAAAACAAAGCAAAGCAAAACAAAAAAAAAAAAAACAACAAACAAATAAACTACATCAACAAACAAAAGTGAGCAACTATTTAGGCAAACTTCAAACTTAAATATAATCATACAAGCTCTACCATTACAGAACTTTTTTTTTTTAACCTCACCAGTTGTCTGTGAAAGAACATTACCTTTGATGAATGAACATGGGTAACTAAAGAGGTGAAAATGTGAGACAATGGAGAAACTGAAAATGTTAAAATGATAAGTAGAAAGTAATACCTTTTAAACAGAAAGGAATAGGCAAAAAATACTACACTCTATTAATAACGCACCCCTTTTTGTGTCAACAAATTTCACATTCTTTCCCTTGGATTCTCTGACAAAATTTGTTCCATGTCAAAGGTTGCAATCAATACAATAGAGTGAAATCTATGAGGACATTAATATCTTTGGGAATAAATGGTCTAAAATAGTTGGAAACCTTCCTTCTTGTTAGTAAATGTTAGGGGAGTTGGATTTTTAACCCAAGATGACTTGACTTAGATTCTAAGAAAAGTTCACTCTTTTTGGGGGGGCTACATATGATAAGAATATGTAGTTAGTATTTCTTATATACCCTGAAAAACTACTGTTCTTCTCATATGGTGAAAGGGAAACATTCATGATCTCATCTGTCTCTTCTGTTTCTCAAGAAAACACATCTAAAAATACAGTCCTTCTGCCTGAATTCCTCCATCTATAAAGAATATGTTTGGGCCTTTTACTTCTTTTTATGCCAAGCATTATTAAATTTTAATAAATGGCACATTTTGGCAAAAATATGTAGATAGGAATGAGAAAGAAAAGAGGTTACTGTAATTTGAAGAAAGCCTGTCTTTAAAACATTCACCCCAGAGTCAAGCAACAAGCTCTTCTATAGTCAAAAGTAGAAATCAAAATATTATTCCAGCCTTCCTGGCCTTATCTGAATCTAATATGTAGTTTGGCAATACTTCATTCAGTTTAATGGACTATGTGAAATAATGTTGATTTTCATTGCTTTTTTTATTTGCCTTGAAAAATACAATTAAAAAAAAACTCTTCAAACGCCACTACAATATTGATAGAATTACAATATATTTTTAGTCTGAAAGTGACCTCTGACAATTTAATTTCCTGTTACCTTTTTTTTTTTTTTTTAGCCTTCTAATGCTGCAAGATGTCCCTAATGCAGATTCCTCTTTGGTGATAGTAAGAAGGCAACAACAATGTAGGAAGTGTAAAAGAGCTACTAATTCTCAGTGTCTGCTCATTAACATGAGTAACTCTACTCAGAATCATGCTTCTTGCTGAGAGGGACTCTGGGCTACAAACCAGTAGGAAATAGAACTGGGAAATATGTTGCAGACTAAGATTTTTAGATGAAACCTAATGTAAGCAGAAGATATCTGTAGATATATTAACTTTATGACAATCCTGAATTTGTTGCTTCGAGGTTTTTGTTTTGTTTTGTTTTGTTTTGTTTTGTTTTGTTTTGTTTTGTTTTAAACCAGATCTCCGTTATAGCTCTTAGCTTCCTGTCTTAGGGTTTTACTGCTGTGAACAGACACCATGACCAAGACATCCCTCATAAAGGACAACATTTAATTAGGGCTGGCTTACAGGTTCAGAGGTCCAGTCCATTATCATCAAGGTGGAAGCATGACAGCATCCAGGCAGGCATGGTACAGGGAGAGCTGAGAGTTCTACATCTTCATCTGAAGACTGCTAGCAGAATATGAATTCCAGGCAGATAGGGTGAGGGTCTTAAGCCCACACCCACAGTGACACACCTACTCCAACAAGGCCACCCCTCCTAATAGTGCCACTCCCTGGGCCAAGCATATCACACTTCCTAACAGTTTGCTCAATTTATAAATGGAAATTTTGGTTTAGAAAAATGTTTGGATGCTCCATCCTTTTGTCTTAGCTCCAAACTTTGTCTCTGTAACTCCTTCCATGGGTATTTTGTTCCCTATTCTAAGGAGAAATGAAGTATCCACATGTTGTTCTTCCTTCTTCTTTATTTTCTTGTGTTTTGCAAATTGTATTTTGGGTATTCTAAGTTTCTGGGCTAATATCCATCTATCAGTGAGTTCAAATCAAGTGACTTCTTTTGTGATTGAATTACCTCACTCAGGATGATATCCTCCAGATACATCCATTTGCCCAAGAATTTCATAAACTCATTGTTTTTAATAGCTGAATAGTACTCCATTGTGTAAATGTACATTTTCTGTATCCATTCCTCTGTTGAGGTACATCTGGGTTCTTTCTAGCTTCTGGCCATTATAAGTAAGGCTTCTATGAACATAGTGGAGCGTGTGTCCTTATTACCAGTGGGAACATCTTCTGGATATATGCCCAGGAGAGGTATTGCTGGATCCTCCGGTAGTACTATGTCCAATTTTCTGAGGAACCAACAGACTGATTTCCAGAGTGGTTGTACAAGTTTGCAATCCCACCAGCAATGGAGGAGTGTTCATCTTTTTCCACATCCTCGCCAGCATCTGCTGTCACCTGAGTTTTTGATCTTAGCCATTCTGACTGGTGTGAGGTGGAATATCAGGGTTGTTTTGTTTTGCATTTCCCTGATTATTAAGGATGTTGAACATATTTTCAAGTGCTTCTCAGCCATTTGGTATTCCTCAGTTGAGAATTCTTTGTTTACCTCTGTACCCCATTTTAATGGGGTTATTTGAATTTCTGGAGTCCAGCTTCTTGAGCTCTATGTATATATTGGATATTAGTCCCCTATCAAATTTAGGATTGGTAAAAATCCTTTCCCAAACTGTTGGTGGCCTTTTTGTCTTAATGATAGTGTCTTTTGTCTTACAGAGCTTTTCAATTTTATGAGGTCCCATTTGTCGATTCTTGATCTTATAGCACAAGCCATTGCTGATCTGTTCAGGAATTTTTTCCCCCTGTGCCCATATCTTAGAGGCTTTTCCCCACTTTCTCCTCTATAAAATTCAGTCTCTCTGGTTTTATGTGGAGGTCTTTGTTCCACTTAGACTTGAGCTTTGTACAAGGAGATAAGAATGGATCAATTTGCATTCTTCTACATGATAACTACTAGTTGTAACCCTAACCCGGGGATCCATCCCATAGTCAGCCACCAAACGCAGACACTATTGCACATGCCACCAAAATTTTGCTCCATAGACCCTGATATAGCTTTCTCATGTGAGGCTATGCCAGTACCTGGCAAGTACAGAAGTGGATGCTCACAGTCCTCTCTTGGATGGAACACAGGGCACCAATGGAGGAGCTAGAAAAAGTATCCAAGGAGCTGAAGTAGTCTGCAACTCTATAGGTGGAACAACAATATGAACTAACCAGTACCACCAGAGCTCATGTCTCTAGCTGCATATGTAGCCGAAGATGGCCTAGTCAGTCATCATTGGAAGAGAGGCCCCTTGGTCAAGCAAACTTTATATGCCCCAGTACATGGAAAAGCCAGGGCCAAGAAGTGGGAGTGTGTGGGTACGGGAGGAGGGTGTGTGGGGGGGGAGGATATAGGGGACTTTCAGATAGCATTTGAAATGTAAATGAAGAAAATATCTAACAAAAAAAAATTGGAAGTCATCTATTTCAGTTACTTGAATTCCTCACAGCACTTTCATGACAAATGGCATGAAATGCATACAAGCATGGCACATTTAATTATGCCAGTCACTGTCTTCTGAATATATTTGACCTAATGACCTTTTGAAGATGAGGATTGTAAAATCAGACACAGGCATTAGGTATTTAGGGGGAAGCTGTGATGAAACTAGGAATCTGTCTCTTCATTTTCCGAGGTGACCTTTACAGTCATCTGGATAGGGACCACCTCATCTGCATCATCCTGCTAACTCACCAGATATAGATACAGGTAGAAATTCATTGTCTCTCTGCGCGAAAACAATGGTTAAATCTCTTTACTTCCTTTTGTATTACTGTTCATTCATTTATATTTCAATCTAATTATATTAATATTAATCTTATGTGTGTGTCTGAGAGATTGAGAGAGAGAGAGAGAGAGAGATTTTGAAGGACTTTATAAGATGCCCCACTGATGTGAGGTATAACTACCCATTTCCGTCTCCTACCAACTTGTTTATTCTGTTTTAAAAGAAAATAAACTAATCCATTGTCTTGTTCTGAGTATACTTCTACTGATATTTAGTGCCACAAACTTTCTAGTGTAAAGATATGTCAATATTCTTAGACGTCTTTGCTAAGGGTCAGAAAATATTAGCTCCTTAATATTCATTCTTCATGAATCTTGGCCTTCAGTTTATTATTGGTGATGCCTCATCTATTCTTTTAGTCTAAAAGTAACTTTATTTTTTACTGAAAAGACAGATATTTAATAAAGGTTATCTAGTTATTTACCCAAGGATTCATCTGAAAATTGTTACATCACTGACTCTAACAGTATTATTATCTATCTCTCTTTAATTTTTCTCTAAATAAAATGCCTCTACCTCTGCTGCACTTTTCCAGTCTGTATCATTAATACATTGTATAAGGTTTAGGTAGTCAGGGTCTTGTCTTTGGTATGACATTATTTTTACCTCTTAACATCCAGCAACAAGTGATTTATAAACTAGTAAATTACTTTCTATCTCCTTCCAATATTACTAACATGATGATGATAGAGAAGGCAATGACAAATATAAGTGCTAACTTTCTAAGTACTTTCTATGCACCAAAAATTAGTCAAAATATTTATCCCATACCAATTTTTTCAATGAGTTTCACTCTTTTCATATCAATTCTCTTATTATCTTTCTCTTACATATGACCACATGGAGGCATAAAGAGGCCAAGTATTATTTTTTAATATCATGGTTAGTTAGTTTTGAAGCTGAAATTCATACATTGTGACTTCACAGCCTAGAATCTTAAATTTCGCTGTGTTACTTAAGGACATTGGTTAGACAGGAAAAGAGTGAATTATTAGAACAACCGTACTACAGTCTCATAATATCTCATAGGCAAACATGGAGAATATGCATAATTTATAGCTCTTCTTATCTCTATATCTCCATACTTAACTATCCTCTCCAGTTTTCATTGTCAACTTCTGGGTTTCCTCTATAAGCTCCTATTAGCTCTTCAGCTAAAATGTAAAGTTTGCTAGAACATGGTCTGCTATGGATACTCATTTGTTTCATGAATATTCTAGCCAAGCACAGTGCTAAGCAAAGAGAATCTGTGAAATATTAAACAAGTGACAGACTTTTCAATTCATTTTCAAATGAAATAATGAGATATGTCCTCCTAGAAGAAGTGTGTGTGTGTGTGTGTGTGTGTGTGTGTGTGTGTGTGTGTGTTCATGTGATCAAATGCATTTTCAAATTATCTATGTGTAGTGAAGAAAAGCATGGTGCTAGCCACAGAGCAAGTGTTCTGTGACTATATGGCAAATGAATAAATGAATGAGGTAGAGAGAGAGAGCAAGTTTCCAATGAATATGATCAAAATCAATTGTCCCCATGACTTATTCTACACTAGGCATACTATTTTGTACCATTAAGGAATTGCCATGAGGCATTAGTCTGTTTTTAGCTTCAAGGCATAGTTATTGTACAAGCAATTTTAAGTACTAATTTCTTGTAATATCCATTAAAAGATGAATGTGTTTGCGGGTCCTCTATGTTTTTAAGTATCTAATATATACACTAATGACATGAAAGTAGAAGCAAAACTGTCTGAGGAGAGAGGGGGTTGCATAAAAGGAAGGGGAAGAAGTCAGAAGAGAGTGGGATATGGGTGACTTATCTCATGAAATACTATACATTTGTATGAAGAGACCTTATATAACCCTGTATAATATTCAAAATAATTTAGGTAATTGGAAATAAGTATATATACTTGTAGTTCACACACACACACACACACACACACACACACATTCTCCCTTTCAGATACTGAAATACAAACTCCTTATATATCCAAACCACTTATATGATTTTCATATAACCTGTATATATCCACACATTTTGTCTGTCATCTCTAGAACACTGATACAAGCGATGTCAGTGCTCACTCTTCTTATCTTAAATACTAATGTGCTCCAAATTTTATTTCTAATATAGCTATGAGTTTTAGAGATATTCTTATGCACTTTCTAAGTTTATTCATGTGAATAGTGGTTTTTATATATATGCATATATGATTTAATGTATAAATGTATGTGATGTGGTATATATGTATGTGTGTGTATGTGTGTTTGTGTATGTCCAGAGAAATGTATACATATTTTGCATTATTTTCCTTTGGGTAAGTAAATTTATTCATATACCTTACACCTGGGTGAATATGCTTTATTATTTTAGTATCTTGGTAAATCTTGAGGTTCAAAGTGACTCGTACCTATTCAAATTTAATATAAGACTTTAGACAAATCCTTTCATAACAAAAAATAATTGGAGAACATATGATGGCTTAGGTCTTTTATATATAATTATATGGTTCCCAGAGGGGAGTTATAATTGAATTATAAGCTGCCTCATGAGTATTCTAGCTGGTGTTTAGAGAACCGCAAAGCAGAGCTGAGCAATTTTTTTCTCCAGCTAGGCTGTGAATAAGACACCCTATAATTCAATTATAACTAGCCTCCAGGAACCATATAATTATACTATAAAGTAGTTTAGGGAAACTAGGAAATGGGATGTTTTTCAACACATTGTATATGTTTAAAATAATAATTTTATAATTCTGCTTTACCCTTCAACTTTTCCAAGTTCACAGCTCTGGGAAAACTTTTCATGACCATATTCTCTTATGCTTTTTATATATTTTAATTGCAAATTGTCATCCTAAAGAATCCTTAGATTGCCCCCTTTTCATTATGGTCTGTGTGTATATTCATACATATCATTTAAATTCTTGTCAACTTTTTCAACTATAAAATGATTAAACTTGACAGAAATGACTTGAGAATCATTTTCCAGTACCAAGAGGGACTGATGCTTTTATTAGTCAGGGTTCTTCAGATAAACAGAAGTTTGTTTGTTTTTTTTGTTTGTTTGTTTGTTCTTTTTTGATTTTCTTGCACTTTCACCAAAAGCCTGATAAGGAATGGTTTGAATGTACAGTAGAGCCTAGGGAGAAATGGACATTGCAGAACCATGAGGCTAACAATGGCATTACATCCAAAGTCAGAAAGGAGAGAGAGAGAAAGAGAAAGAGAGAGAGAGAAGCCACTGCTTACTGGCATCCCCTTTTTATCATTTTTATTCATTCTAGTACAACAGTCTATAGTATGATGTGATTCTCATTTGGAGTTAACCATCCCTCGTCATATAAACCTCCCTGGAAACACTATCTTACGTATGGAAAGCAGTGTGTCATCTAGCTGATTACAAATCTAATAAAATTTAAAATGAAGATTTCTCATCACAAAGAACCACGAATAATATGATAAAGAGACATAGGGATGTTATAGCAGTGGTGAGACTCTCAAGAAACTCGCTTATGCCATTGTGGAGCTAGCAATCTACATGGCAGTCTTGCAAGGAACCATGAAGAATGTGAATGTTCCAGCATGAGTCTGAAGGCAGTCTATCAGCAAAGATTCTTTCTTTGGAAGACCTGTCTTTTTCCTTAAGGCTACCAACTGCCTGGATGAGGCTTACCCACATTATAGAGGATAATGAGCTTTACTTAGTGTCTACTGGCTTAAATTTTAATACCATTTAAAATATTCCTTCACAGTACTATCTAGACTGGTGTTTGAGCTGAAAGTGAGCGCTAAAGTACAGACAAAATTCCACATACAGAAACCATCACGCATTGATACAGGGAGAATGTGCTGCATTATTCAGGTTCTAGTTCTTCAGATTTCAGATAACCTCACTGGGACATGAACGAAAAATAGAAAGGAAAAACTTATCTTTGAAACATTGGAATAATGTAACACTATTATTGATATTTTACACTGAAAAATAGATAGATGGCTTTTTGAGGAAAAGGGAATATCTTAGTTGCTTTTCTCTTGTTATAAAGAAACAAGATAACTTATGAAAAGAAGCATTTAATTGGTGGCTTGCTTCAAATGGCAGAGGGTAAAGCCCTGATGGTCATGTTGGGGGGAATGGCAACAGGAGCAGTAGCTGATAGCTTACACTTGGTCCACAAGCAAGAGACAGAGCACCAATCGGAATGAAATAGACTTTTGAAACCACAAACCCTACTGTCACTCCCATACTTTCTCCAATAAAACCATAACTCCTAATCCTTCCTAAAACATCTATACCAACTAAGGACCAAGCATATAAGAGTGCATGGTGTCCATTCTCATCCAAACCACCGCAGAGTATATAAAGAATGAGAATGTAAGTCAGAAGAGGAAGATGAATTCTGTGCAATGCTGTATTCAAGAAATGCCAAGGCTGTTGCATGGATAAACTAAAAGCATCTGTCACTTATATAATATCTTTGCAAGATCAAGCCAATTTATCCCAGCACTGATGAGGTTTCTAATGCTCCACCTTTTAATGGAGCCCTGTTGGCAGTTCATGGTTGCTAAAGAAAGGACGGTCCTTTTCTTTGAAGTGGTTGCTTCTATGCCTCAGTGGTCAACCACACACCCATGAAGATATGGTAAAATTAACTGGATTCAGTGAATTTAGTCAAAAGAAAAGAACATGAAATAATGAGATGTGGTGGGAGGGCTCAAAAGAGAATTAGGAAGGGACATATTATCAAGTTAAAGTCAAAAGATGAAATCTGCAAAGAATGAATAAAATATCAGCTAAAGCAAAAAAAAAATGAGAATTGACATTTTTATTTAACAATCTGTATTTAAGTTATGAAATCTCACTTTCTTCTGTTTTATAGAATAAAATATTAATTTCATAATAAAAATAAAGTTTAATAACTATTTTTTTTCAAAAGAACTGTGTTCACACTGAATTCCTTAAAAATTTCTTTGAAAATTTCCATATTATGAGTAACTGGTGGTGCTATGACTTGCTATAATAGAAACATATTTTTTTTATTTTTTAGCTCCATTATACTTATACATAACATTTGTCAAGAAAATAGTATAATTGTGCTGATTATATTAATTTTTAACATAAAAGTCTCACTTAAAAAGTAATTCATGCATATGTGATTAGTTGCTCATAACATCACTATTTCTACTAATGAAAAATGGATGTGATTAAGTCTAGCAACTTTTAAATGGGAAAACAAAATAAAATATACTATTATTTATATAATATGTGTATACATGTGCCTATGAATTGTAACCATAATGAGAGGCTCTAAGGCATACTACAACATGAAATAAAGTTGGAAACATTATTTTCAGTAACATAATCGATTTACAATGACAATATCTTATATGCTGCCATTTATGTAAAGTATCAATAACATACATAAGCCAGACACATAACAATCAATGTGTGCTAGTCTATTTTATACAGAATGTGAAAAGTTGCTCTTATATAAGTATAGAGTTAGAATTGTTGCTAGTAGTTGAAACAGTTCAGATAGTTTGGAAATGTGTTAGACAAATGGTGGAGAAAAGTTCTCATAAAGTACAAATTTAAAGTTCTACTACTGTGTAATATAATGTGATGACTACTTTGAAAGATAAATTGTGTTTTAAAAATATAGTAAGAAAGTGAGTCACTGAAGGGTGGGAGAATACATGGAGGTCCTCCATTCTCTCAGAGGAGGAGGGGGGATGAAGGAAAGGACTTTGTGTGTGTGTGGGGGGGGGTGTTGGGGAATTGGGGGAGGGCAGCATGGGATATAAAATGAGTGCATAAATAAATTAGCATAAAAATATCATAAGAGAGTGAATTTGAACTGTACTCATCACAAGACTATCTATGAGAATAGCACATGGCAATTAACCTAATATATAATTAATTAGCTTAATATAAAAATTGCAATATATAAAAGCATCTTGTATATCATAACTATTGATGATTTTAGCTATAAATTTTAAAAATAGTAAGTTTGAAAACACAGCTATATCCACAGATGAAAAATTATTTTGTAAGTTGGAGTAGAATTCTGAGATGAAAGTAGGAAATGAGGGATGCATGCTGATGAGAACATTTCTTTTCCTGAGATTGATTATGTTTTACTTTAATTTTATAATGATAGCTAAAATGGTTTACTTTAATTTTTATGATGGTTCTATGGATATATGAAAATGATAGGACTATATATATTAAATATACTAATGATAATGTAGGAAGTATATATAAATAAGAGTATGGTAAGAGCAATATATGTGCAGGAAAATATTCATATAGTTTGGAAGAGGCTCTATTAAAACTTTAGTCCCCTTGTCTTCTCACTGTAGTCTATAATCACACCATCCTTTTTGATTGCCTATTAGTAGACAATGTCACTATTTCTTGCCTTTCCCCAACACTCCACAGTCTCATGATGTATTTTTACTAACAGTGTTTTCAGAATCTTCCTATAACAGCATAAATCCATTTTTGCCATTCTTTTGAGTATATTCCTTTATGTGGATGCATCATGATCTATTTAAACATTTCCCTCCTGAGGAATTTGTTCTTTCAAGGGCTTGCAAAAATGCTGCATGGACATTCTTTGATATCTGCTTACAAGAAAGTACAAAATATATCTGGAGGATGAACTCTTACTAGTAAAAAGAATGTGCATTTTAGGATTTGATAAAGGTGTAGTAGAGGGAGCAATATATTTTCTTGATGACAATACTTGAAAATGTTTGTTAATATTGGATACTATGAATCTCTCATCTTTGTCACCATAACAGATAAAAAACAACTCCACATTTCAGTTTCTAACTTTGCTGCTGATTATGGATGCAAACTATGCTAATTGACTATGCCCTTTCTTCATATTTCTGTTAAGTTTTAGTACTTGCAACATTCCGATTGCCCTTTAAAGTTCCTGCTGTTTTACCTTTTTACTATATTCAACCTACATTGGGGTAGAATGCTTCTTGAAAATATTCATTTTGCTATTTTCAAATACATTCTGCTCTACAATGGGAAATATTATGTGTGCTGAAATCACACACTATGTGTGTTGCTCTTTCCTTGAGTCCATAAAGTTTCTTCTTGGAGAAACCTTCAAGTTACCACTGATAATAAGTCTTCGACTGTTCAGACCTATATCTGCATGAAAATCAGATAGACCTAATTTCAAATCTTAGGTTTCCTCTTAGATAAAAGGATCTTTATTTATTTTTAATTGTTCACAGATTGAACAATAAAACCTGATATCATTAAACAGATTTCGTATATTTTTCCTTTGCCAAGGCAATCTCACTTCACCTAATGTAACAGCTGTCATAGTGCTTACATTATTTGCTAATTTAATTCCATTACTTTTTTCACATACTATATAAAAGGACATTTACAACACACAGTTTTAACATGGAGACAAAATGACACATTAAATGATTCAATGTAGAAAATATATAAATAGAGGTACAAAAAAATACTGACTACAACATTAGCTACCAGCATCAGTGTGCTTTTTTTCTTTTTCTAACTTTCTTTTCTCTTTTTTTAAAAAATGATTTATTTATTTATGTATATGAGTCCATTGTCACTGTCATCAGACACACCAAAAGAGAACATCAGATCCCATTACAGATGGTTGTGAGACACCATGTGGTTTCTGGGAATTGAACTCAGGACCTCTGGGTGAGGAGTCAGTGCTCTTAACTGTTAAGCCATCTCGGCAGCCTCCTTTCTTCTGTTCTTAATATCTGCATTTCTCCCTTGTTATTGTGAAAGCAATAAATATTCATGGCTAAATATATAATATATTAATATCCTTATGTGTATGAGTATTAATATTCAAATTATATTATAATAATCAAGATAAATAAAATAGCTCTATTCACCTCCTCACTTCTCTTCCACTCATTTGCCTCAAAATATATATCACTTCTTGCACATTTTATATCATCTTCATGGAAATATATATATATATATATATATATATATATATATATATATGTGTGTGTGTGTATACATATATATATGTATATATACATATGCATATATGTATATATATATATATATATATATTACCTTACAAGAACATATTCATGCAAATAAATAGATTTCCTTTAGTAACAGTTACCTCAGGCTGTACACTAATCCCAGTGCAATATTTGCTACAGAATTGTTGGATATTTTGGGGGTTATTTTGGTATTTGGTATTTTGGGACCTTGGAAATTATTCAATACTTACACTGCTGTGTTTTTAATTTCACTAAGGATAGGTTTGATTTCAGGGACCAATCAAATTTTATTTGGGGTTAGGTATGTGTGTGTATGTTATGCATTCAACCTATCTAAAATGGTCTTTGGTCAAAATCACCAGGACAATAATGATTATTCTCACAAGCAGCTTATAAGAAAACCCTATAGATTATTGTCAACAAGTAATCACAACAACACTGAGAAATGACAGTGTGTATACCTGGTAATCAAAGGTGATATACAGAATCAATTAAGAATGTGGTGTTCATTTGAGCATACAGATTTTTTTCTGTGTTGGTTTTTAGATGTCATACTTCTGTTGTTCTCCTTACAAATTCACCTTAGTTTTCATATCTAACTACTTAAGAAGCATCATTGTAAATCAGCACTGTGGTGTATATACAGCAAGATTATGCTTCTGTTAGCCCCAGGGGCATAATGACAGTCTTAGATGTGAGGAAGAACACTGAGATTTTTTTTCTGTACCTTTTAAAATACCCATTACATAATAGCTCTTTATTCATCTCTTTTTTTTTAACTCTTCACCTTTCTAACTTCCTTCCTATCTTTTCTCTTTGTTGCTCCTTCCCCTCCCCTCTCTCTTTAATTAAAAAAAAACACAAAAAACAAACAAATAAAAATGGTCTGATGCATCTGATTCTGGAACAAATGCTTCGATTTCACTTCATTCTTCTCTTCAGAGAAGCAGAATACATCTCTTAAGGTATTCAGAATCACCATTTTCTTTATGTGGAAATATTTTTTCAAATCTTTCCTTAAGATATTTAATTAAATAATTCTTATGTACTAATTATCCAAGAATTTCTTTCTTAAAATCTGCTTTTATTTCCACTAGCTTTGATGACCAGTATAAGAATTTGGATTTGAAATTTTAAAATTACTATAATCAGTGATATGCACTGCCTGGTTGCAGTAAAAATTGTATCAAATAGTTTCTCTTTTTAAAAATTCATCAGCATAATATGAAAATACTAAATGGTAGGGACATTGATGCACTTCAATACTCTTTTTTTTCTCTTTTGTTTTATTGGATATTTTCTATTTTATTTATTTTTTATTTTTTGGCCTGTGACTAATCTTTTATAATTATTCCTTTTTATTGGATATTTTCTTTATTTACATTTCAAACCTTTCCCAGGTGCTCACTCCGGAAGCCCCCTATCCTATCCCCCTCCCTCTGCTTCTATGAGGGTGTTCCCCCACCCACCCATCTACTCCTGCTTCCCCACCCTGGCATTCCCTTATGCTGGGGCATCAAGCATTCACAGGAACAAGGGTCTCTTTTCCCACAGATGTCTGACAAGTCCATCCTCTGCCATCCACATATGCCCCTGGAGTCATGGGTCGCTCCATGAGTACTCTTTGGTTGGTGGTTTAGTCCCTGGAAGCTCTGGTGGGGGGGGTCTGGTTGGTTGATAGTGTTATTCTTCCAGGTGTGGTGGTACAGGCAGGTAGGATTTGCTGAAGGAGACAGAGGCAGTGGAATCAGGAGTTCAAGGCCAGCCTGGGCTAAGCACTTCAATATTCTTAAGACAATCCATGATTACGAGACATGAAAGATAGAAATTGTAAAAGCCATTCATTTCTAAGCATCAGAATGGTAGAGGGAGTCTAACATTTTGAACTGTTAATAACTGTTCAAAATAATTTTGTCTTTAACTTTCAAGATTAAAAACAGTGCTCTAGAATATCTTCTTGTTTCCTTCAACATTGTTTTTCCAGATGAGTCACGATAGGACAACCTGATTATTGATTAACTTTTAATTCAAATCCATACTTTGTTGTAGGCCTCTAATGAAAGCCTTTGTTAGACAGCCTAAGCTTCATTTATTAGGTTGCCTGTGATTCTTTGCACCAATCACTTCCCTTTTGGAATTGGCTTATCATTGTGAGGACCAAAGAAATGTGGGTAGGATGGGCATTTTCAAATGGTTTTATTGAATTCCCATTACAAAAATGCCTTTTCTTGCTGAGTGTGCTCGTTACTGTCTTTAATCTCAACACTCAGAAAGCAAACACCGTAGGGTTCTATGAATTTGACCCCAGCCCGATCTACATAGAGAGCTCTAGGCTAGTCAAGGCTAGATGAGACCCTATCTCAAAGGGAAAAGAAAATGATTTCCTTCATTAGCAAAACATGGGTTGAATATCTTCTGCATATGAATCACCATGACCACTACCAGCAATATAGGAACACAGAAGGTGCGCCTTTGAGCATGGAAGTTGAAAAAAAAGGGAATATTATAATCAGGGTAATAAAATAGAAAATTCCTGCACAAAAGTATGGCATATTATTAATTGGATGTTCTAAAGCTTTTCAGTGTCTTCTCCTGTTAGAAGAAAAAGTTAAGTGCAAACATAATTAAATCGAGAACTCTGCTACTTATGAGTTGCAAAGTCTCCTTCAAGTTGCCCAAATTCTGTGGGCTTAACTTTACTCTTTGTAAACTTGGGAATGATAACTATTGTATAGAGTTTGGGTAGGCATATTTGTTTATGAATATAATGTGACCTTTTTATTGAATATTCAATGCAAAACAGAAGGTTGAATGTTCATCTATATTAATACATATATGTTTATATAGATGTCATGAGGCTTGACTATTTTTTTTCTGGAAATGAGATTTTCACAATTTTAAAAGTGACAGGCACAGGAGAAGAAAATAACTGTATTTTCCTAAAGTCTCACAACTACTTGTAGAAACCACCAACCATGCTTTTATGGTGATGCATTTTGTATCTTTCCAGCATGGCACGCATATTATGGTTGCCGTAAACACAATAATTTCACTTGCCACTTAACTTCGGTCTCACACATTTTCCTTTCAGATTTCCCTCGCAAGGGTCATGTCATGAAAGGCAGTGTACAGAAAAATGGTACCCTCCCCTCCTCCATGTGTCTCCTTTATATTCTCTGATATCTTCCCTGTCAATTTGAAGTCTTAAAATTGGACTCAATCTAAGGCATCAAAAGCCAGAACTGAATAAAGAAATAAAAATATTTGTGGAAGACACTACATTTTGTGTTTATTTTCCCAATTGTTCTTTTAGAGTTTTTCTCTAACCAATATCTAAATATCCGATTATTTTGGAAAAAATAAATCAGTTAACCATTCATAGACAGTTTTTAAAAACTAAATCATCGTCTGGAATTTTCTGATTTTATGATATTCTGGCACACAGCTAAATGTATCTTGTCTTGAGGCTAAAGTTTCAACTTCATCACATTTTTTGCTTAACTGAATATTAGCTCTGAATTCACTCTATTTATCACTAATTAAAGGTCCTGCAGGTAATTTTACTTGCTTAGCAACTTGTTATAAAGACTGCTTAGGCAGCATATGTGTATTTTAAGAAACACATGACTATCATGTGCAAGCTATTGTGTATTTACTGAGTCAACTGATAAAATATTCTTTTTTCCAAATTCTGAAGGAGGATTGTTTTGTATATAGAAGTTCCTATAGTCATGGGATGATTGTTAGAAATATAAACAAAGAGAATGGAACACTTAAATATTATTCATTAAATTAAGAAGCATTTCTACCCAGATAGGGAGAAGGATCAGTCACGTGCTTGCTCTATAAGCAACAGAATCTATATTCAGATCCTTAGCCACCAGTTAAAAACTGTGCATGGTAACAGATGCCTGAAATTCTAGTGCTGCAGAGGCAGAGATAGAACTCTGGGATCTCTTTGGCCAACTATTCTTGCCAATTGGTGAGCTCCAGGTTCACTAAGATGAGAGATTCTGTCTCAAAATCAAAGGCAAAGAACAATACAAGTGGACACCAGACTTCAACCTCAGTCCTCCAAATACATTATCATTCACATATAATCACATGATTGTCAACACCCTGTATATGCACCCTGACACATGGACCTATTCCTAAGTACTTACTATCTATCAGTTAGAATGTAAAGCAATAAGAATGTACCAATGAAATTGACAGATCCCATCTCTTCCTTTACAGAATTAGAAGAGGCAGAGGAAAGAGAGACATAAAATTAAAATAGTAGCATGCTGAAGCATATATAACACATGTTATAAGAAAATACACCAGGGACTTTAATTTAGTCTGAAGAGCAGAGGATGCTTTCTATAGTAAGTAAAATCACATTGAGAGGTGCAAGGAGGGCAAGAGTGACATATACAAAGAAAGCTGGACAAGTCCTTGTGGAACTGCAATAGTGATTCTCAACAGAGGACAATTTTGCTCTGATCAGGGAACACTTTAGTGTCTCCAGAGAAGAGTCTGAAGTAAGAGCAAAATGGACATTAGATTATAGTGACCAGAGTTTCTGTAAAAAATTTAACCGCTCTAGTGAAGAGTGCCCTTGCCAAAACTGTTTCTAATGAAAGACATAGAGGTCATTGTTTCAACCATTACTGAGTATTTATTATGTCCTTGATAAGTATGGGGAAAAGAACATTACCATCCTATTTAGTTCCATCTGGTAAGGAAGACATATATTAGCTCCAAGAATAATCAGTAATAGAAATGAGAACATTGTGATAAAGAGATATTAAGTGGGATACCTCATATAGCATCATGGGTATGATACTTAACTGGGCTTAAAGTTATTGGAAATCAAAAGAAATATTTTCTGAAACCTCTGGAATCATTAGTCCCAGGAAGTACAGTTATAGAAGATTTTAAAAAGCAGTAGGGATCAAAGTCAAGGCTAAAAGATGATGTGGGAGAAAAATCAGACTTATCCCAGTAGATGGATGCTTCTCTTTTGATATTATAGGCTACAAAATAGATGGGGTAGTGGAAAAGAAGAGGTTGAATATGTAGATGTTGCTTAGACTCTGAAATTCTCATCCAGTGAACAGAAAAAAGAGTGTCCAGGTGAAGGTCAACTATGTTTCCTTGATCATAGAGAAACACTGTCATCAGCACAAAATGAAAAAATGGAGATAAATAGAGATTTTAAAGCAGATGAAAACTTAAAATGCAGCCTATAAAACACAGGTCATATTTAGGTGATGGATATACACTGGATTCAAGATAATTTCATGTCAATGTATATAAGACTTTTTTTTTTTTTTTGCACCATTCCTGGAGGTACTTCAATACCAGGTCAATACGTGGCGTGGGTGGGGCAAGCTCCTATTCCAACTCCTACTTCCAAAAACCCATTTAATATATTGTCCTCAGATAGAGGACATATCAGATATTAAACTAATAAAAACAGATCTTAGCGTGATCTTAGCCAAAAGGCTGAGAAACGATGAGACATTTCTTAAAAGATGTCTTCATGGTAAGGCCTAATCTTTGAAGACTTGAATCAACTCAATCCCTCTTGTATTTCTGCTACTAGCCAAGGCACCAATGGAACAAAATAAGCCAATAAGTGAGCATGTCTTCAATATAATTCCAAATTGGGGATATCTAATACACTTCTTTCTTAAAAATGCTTTTTATCTTTATATATGGGATTTTAACTACTAGTTATATAATAATTATTTGTTTATTTTTTAGTTTGGTCCTACACTGTAATAGAACTGAAATTTATTTAGATATGTCATGTATATTCTATAAGCATTTTAAATCCAAAGAATTCATATGTGTTAATGTCATTCACAACTTTACATTTAAAATCAACAAAAACAAAGAGTTGTAGAGTTGCAATTGCGGCTAGCTATAATATATACTTCACTTTGCAGGCGTTACTACTTGGGCTCCATTCCTTTTTCTTGGCAGCATGAATATTGCAATTTTGTAACTGCAATGTGGGGGAAGGGGAATCAGATTTTTTAAAAAGAAATCATTATTCTTTAAACTTTTTTTTAATAGTCCAGTGGTTACCCCCATCCCAGTCTGCCCTTTGACTGATCCTCATCCCATACCTCCTCCCCTGTCTCCAAGAGGATTTCCGTATCCCCCAACCCCACTCTACCAGACCTCACCATTTCCTGGATCCTCAAGTCTCTTGAGAGGTGCATCTTCTTTCACTGAGGCAAGACCAAGCAGGCCTCTGCTGTATATGAGTTGGGGACCTCTTATCAGCTGGGTTATGCTGCCTTGTTGGTGGCTGAGAGATCCCAGGGTTCCAGGTTAGTTGAGACTGCTGGTCTTCCTATGGGGTTGCCCTCCTCCTCAGCTTCTTCCATCCTTTCCCTAACTCAACCACAGGGGTCTCCAGCTTTTGTCCATTGTTTGGGTGTAAATGCTTACATCTGCCTCTTTCAGCTGCTTGTTGGACCTCTCTGAAGGCATCTATGCTAGGCTCCTGTATATAAACACACTATAGCCTCAGTAATAGTGTCAAGCCTTGGAGCCTCCCCTTGAGCTGGATCCCAATTTGAGCCTGTCACTGGACCTCCTTTCCCTCAGGCTCTTCTCCATTTTTGTCTCTGCAGTTCTTTTAAACAGGAACAATTGTGGATCAGAGTTTTTTACTGTGGGATGGCAACCCCATCCCTCCACTTGATGTCCTGTCTTTCTACTGGAAGTGGACTCTTCAAGTTGCCTCTTCCCACTATACAGCATTTCATCTAAGGTCCCTACCTTTGAGTCCTGAGAATATCTGACCTCCCAGGTCTCTAGTAAATTCTAGAGGGTCCCCCACCTCATACCCCCCAAGGTTGCCTGTTTCCATTCTTTCTACAGTTCCTCGGGGCTTCAGTCCTGTTCCCCACCCCACCCCAATACCTGATCATATTCCCCCTTTTTCTCCCTGTCCCCTCTACCACCCAGGTACCTTTCTCTCTCTGCCCTACCCAGCACCCCAGTGGTTGATTTCTGCTCCCTACCAAGTGGGATTGAGGAGTACTCACTTGGGCCCTTTGGCTTGTTAACCTTCTTGAGTTCTGTGGATTGTATCCTGGGTATTCTGTACATTTTTTTGACTAATATCCACTTATTAGGGAGTATGTACCATGTGTGTCCTTTTGCATCTGAGTTACCTCACTCAGGATGATATTTTCTACTTCTATCTTTTTGCCTGCAAAATTCATGATGTCCTCATTATTAATAGCTGAGTAGTATTCCATTGTGTAAATAAACCACATTTTCTGTATCCATTCTTCCATTATGGGACATCTGGGTTGGTTCTAGCTTATGGGTATCACAAATAAGGCCACTATGAATATAGGGAATCAGTTTTGAATCCAATCACTTTTCCCTACGAGTTCAAAATTGCTGCCAGTATATTAAACCAATTTAGTCTTCAAAATATTCAGCCATTTCTTTCTGGTTAGGTTCAAGAAATTTTCAAAGATCTGCCAACAAAGTGAGAAGAAAATTGCAACAATGCATAGAATCTAGTCAATTGATACAGAAGTGTTTCCCAAGTGCCCTTGCACATTTATCAAAAGCAAAGAATGAAAGAATGAGGCCAGAGTAAAGATTGAAGCATTATTCTCTAAAATTTTCACACTAACCTAGTGTCACTTTGCCATGTAGTCTTTAAAAACCTGTAAAAATATTGGCTTAAAATCAGTGGAAAGAGAGGCCCATTGGTCGTGCAAACTTTATCTACCTCAGTACAGGGGAACGCCAGGGCCAATAAGTGGGAGTGCGGGGGGGGGGAGTGGGTGAGGGAGCGGTGGGGGAATTTTGGGATAACATTGGAAATGTAAATGAAATAAATACCTAATAAAAATATAAAATTTAAAAAGTAAGTAAATAAAAATTCAACTTAACATAGTTAACTAGGTCAAGTATTAGATATATGAATTATGTTGATATTAGTTTTCCTCTCATGCACATCTATCAAAGTATCATCATTACACGTGCACTTTGAATATTTGTCAACCAAATGTCAGCAAATGTAAAAAAAATTAACTAAAACCATTCCGCTTTTAGAATATTTGCTTGAGGGAGCAAACATTTCTCTGCTTCTGTTTTTGTTTTTGGCAAAGCCTGAAACATTTGTTCTTTTAAAAGTACTTAGAAGCTAGGTGTGGTGATGTATGCCTATATACACAGCATTCAGGAGGATGAGAGAATTTCAAATTCCAGGATAACCAAGACTACATAGCAGGACTCTGTCTCAAAGAGTACTTGGAGCTTGTAGACAAAGGAGCTGAAGTTATATTTTGTTATATTATATTGGGTTATATATTTTATTTGAGAGATCTGTCCATTATCATAGAGCAATTTAGAAAATATTATAATATTGCCAATCCTCATATGATTGACAAGCAACACCTTTTTTTTTTCATATTGTTAGGAATTGTTTCTCTGTACAATTGTATGAAATTTTAAAATCTAAAAAGCTAAAAATATTTTAAAAAATAAAGTCATTTCAACTAATTGGCTTTTTAATTGTGTAGCACTATGTGGGGAGTTCTGTCTTCTCCTACAAGAGAATACACAGGTTTTTGCTGATTTGAGTTGGTCTCCTCCCACAATGTTTCTTTTCTTTTAAAATCAAATGCATTAAATTTCTTTATTGCATCCAATTACTTTGTTAATTGAAAAGGACGGCATTCCACTTTCATTATATGTTCTCGTTTTCTACATTTCTTTTAATTTATGGAACAATAAAAAGTAAAGCATTGCAAAACCCAACTATTTAAAGAGCCATTTGGTACAGTCACCATTTGACCTTATTTATTTGAATTTTCCAGACTTCCTGTGATTTCAGTTCATCTCCCTAAGCATGGTTTGTTAGCTTCATTGGTTATTTTCAACAGCACATTAGAAGTCCCCTGAGATCTTGCTTTGTAGCTGACATTTGGTGCTGTTTCTGCTGTCACTTTTAAGATTTTGTACTTCTCCAGCTGTCACATTCTAGAGTAATCTGTTGTGTTGTCTGCATTTACAGACGCCAAGAAGCAGCTAGGAAATATGAATAAGAGTGTCATTACACTGATACTTCTAATGAGAAGTAGGTTTTGCTTTCTCTAATTAATAATAAATGGATAAGGGAAAGCAGTGAGACAACACCCAGAAGGTAATAGCAACTCATAGAATGAGAGAAAATATTTGCAAGTTTTATAAGCGAGTACATGAATAATGATTGCACATCAATAATGAAAAAAATAAATAAGATAAAAGGGTCCAAGGTTCTCTAAAGAATGCACCTAAATGACCAGTGAGCAAATGAGATCAATATCATTAGCTATCAAGGAAATGCAAATCGAAACTCAGAGATGCTATGTTACATTCACTAATATGGCTACAATAAAGAGGAATAGCAATGATAGGATTAGAGATATTGAAACACATGTAGATTGCTGCCAAAATGTTCAATGGTGTGGTCATTGAAAAAAAAAAACCAGCTTCTTAATTGTTCACAAACAAGAAAATAGACATAGTTCTTATATGACCCATTGATTTCTTTCATAATTATAATCAAAATAAAAAACACACCCATAGATATGTATTCAGTGTGTTCATGACAACATTAGTAATAAACTCCACAACATATTTATACAATAGAGAATTATTTATCCCTAAAAGAAGTAGGGTATTTTAAATGCTACAACTTGAAAATAGAGCTTTGCAACATTATCTAATTGAAAACTACCACAGATAAAAGACCAGATATTGTATAATTCTATTCCTTAAAATGTCTAGAATAGCTAAATTCCTAGAAATAAAATGAACATTAGTAGATGTAACTGGAGGGGAAGAGGAAATGACTAATGAGTAGAATTGGAATTAACAACTAGTGACACTTACAAAATTCTGGAAAATAATAAAAGGCTTTGAATTATATACTTTATAGGGTCAATTTCATGATATGAAAATTATATCTCGATAAGATGGGATTAGAATAAATGAAGAAGAGAAAATAAGCTATATCATGTACTTAAGAGTGCTTCCAGATATACCCATACAAATTTCATGTCTCATCATATTTGATGTTTACAACAACTGCAACTGCATGTATGCTGCAGTCTTTCTACTTCACATATGAATAAACTGAAAGATAGCAAAGTGGCATAAAATATTCTCCAAGGTACCAGGGCCTAAAATTCAAAAATCTGCATAGTGATCCAAAACCAATCTTACTTCTTTTTCTGTATTTTAATCACAGTTAATTATCACAGCATACAATTCATTAATGTAAATTAACCATTCATTCAGTAGTTTTGGTTGTATTCACAGACAGGAGCACATCTCCATGGTTTCAGAGCATTTAAGTCATCATCAAAACAATCTCCACTTTCTAATGAATTGTATATGAATTATAGCTTAGTAAATTTGTTTTTAAAAACACTTAGTGACATTTAGCTATCAACAAACTCCCCCTCCTCTTCCACATGCCAATCATAACTTGAATCACTGCATTCTCTTTTTAATCTCTTAGCATATATAGAATCAGGGAATTATAGACTTCTTTGTAAGAGATGGCCTCAAAATGTACTGTTTCCTCATACACCTAAAAGGCCAAGGAGGAACATTCTGGGTTTTGATTTTGTCTTTGGAATCCCCTGCACTGTTTTAACGAGGAACTGAGTAGTCTCAAAATGTAAAAGGGATGTTTCGCTTCTGGGAAAGATTGCAAAAACTGTCAGGAACACTTCTGGGGCTTTAAAATTGACATAATGCCCTCTAGCTAAATGGCTTTGCTAAGTGGCTTTGCCAGAAACCTTTCCTAGCCTCCTGTCCTGAAGCTACAGCTTTCCTCCTGACCCTCTTGACTTCAGTTGAGTGTACGTCTTCCAGTTAACAAGTAATTTGGGGGAGTGTCAAAAGGTAACTAGTGTCCCCTGGGTTACAATTAACCTAAAATTAAGAGGTGGAGTTTAAAATCCTCATTAAGTATAAGGAAAACATAAAAGCTAGCTTCGGAATTGGACTTGGATTTAGAAAGTCACCTTTAAATTAATGAAACTGACTGTACTTCACCATAGAGCAAGCAAGTTATTTGAGAGAGGACTGAGGAGGAGGGAGAAGAGAAGAGAGAGAGGAGAGTGTGTATGTGATTTCATGTATTTTACTGGCTAATTAAAAATTAGTAGAGGAAAGGATCTTTCTAGGAGCTGTTTTCTATGATACCACTCATTCACTATGCACATAATGTCCTTCAGTTTTAATTAGCACTAATTTTTGAAATATGCCTGTGAGTGTTACATTATTTGAATTATGAATTAGTGCTTTCTCGTTAAACATGGTCCGATATTGGGAAGCATCCTATTTCCATAAAAAATTTGATGATTTATTTTTAAATGTGGAATAATAAAAGCAGTTGAGGTCTTTAAAAATGATTTACAGTGAACACTTACAGTCTGACAATAAATTCTAACTAATATGTACTTCTTATAATGGATGCCTGCAGATTATCAATTCTGAGCTAAAAATGAGAAACAATATAGATACGGTTATTGCTATATAAACCTTAAACACCTGTGTTTTGCTGCATGGTTACAGCAGCTAAATGTTTAAAATATTTAATTATTCAGATTTGCTAATGCTTCTTTTAAAATGTCTTTAGAAACTATCTCTATAAGCTTCTTCCTGTAACATACACTTTTAAACCCCATTTTATCAAAGTCATTTTGTGGACCCCCTACAAGCAGAATTATATAAATACAATAAATAATTTTCAAGTAAAAAATTTGGAGAGAGATTCAAAATCATTACCACTTTAAACAACATTCATACCTGAATTGTTCCCATACATTTCCCAGAATACGTATGCCAATTATAGGAAGCGATATGCGTGTTTACTTACTTCATTAGCTTTTCTTTATTAAATCCCATGAATGCATGTGCACACATGCGCCCATACACACATACACTTGTATAAGAGCTCACTCATTTATCTTTACCTTTCTGTATGTCTGGCTATTATGGATGGTAGTTCATTGGTTTAGGTGTGAAATAGTTATGACCAGACTGACCCACAGTCAGCAAAGTATGTCTCTTGAGTTATCGAGAAATGGAGTTGATGGTGACAGTTCCTTTGTGACTTGAGGTATATGTTTCTATATATAGTACTTGGAGTTAAGCTTTCCTCGTTTTTCATGGGTCAGACAAAAGATTATTGAATTTAGAGACTATATTGCTGATCACTACACCCTGGGGCCAAGAGATCAGGCAAAAGATAACTGGTCTATTTGAGGATTGATTCCCCCAAGTTTGGTTGTCATGAGCTCTAGGCTTAGCCAAAATGTAACAAAGGACAACTGAGATTTATATGGCTATTGACAGATATAGACTAGGTATCAATTAATAGCATATTTTTCTTCTCCTTGGAAATGCATGTGAAGAGGCAAATTTATCAGTTCTCATCAAGATATCTAAGCTATCTGGCAGTTTCAATTAACTGAGAAGAGAGCCATGTGGAAGCAAATCTGTTAGCTTTTTTAAAGAAAAGTATTGAAAAATGTATCCAAATGGATTTGTTTGTGGGACACTTAATTTTTTTTTGTTGTTTACGTATTTACTTTATATCCCACTCCCTGTACCCTTCCTGGTCCATCCCCTCCTACAATCCTTCCATCGTCTCCCTCCCTTTCACCTCTGAGTGGCTATGAGCCCCCTGGCTCCGCCCTACCTTGGCACATCATGTCTCTATGAGGCTAGGCACATCCTGTCTCTCTGAGGCCAGACCAGGCAACCCAGATAGAAGAATCTATCCAACATACAGGCAACATCTTTTGGGATAGCCCCTTCTCCAGTTGTTCAGGACATACATGAAGACCAGGCTGAACATCTGCTTCATATGAGGGCAGAGGTCTAGGTCCATGCTCTTTGGTTGGTGGTTCAGACTCTGAGAGCCCTAAGGGTCCAGGTTAGTTAACTCTTTTCATCTTCCTGTGGAGTTCCTTTCTCCTTCAAGACCTCCTGTTCTTTCCTAAGAGTCCCTAAGCTCCATCTACTGTTTAACTTGGGTATCTGCATCTGTCTGAGTTAGCTCCTGTGTGGAGCCTCTCAAAGGACAACATGCTCCTGTCTGCATGCAAACATAACAGAATATCCTTAATAATGTCAGGAATTGGTCAGTGCTTGCCCATGGAACTGGTCTCTAGTTGAGTAAGTTATTGGTTGGCCATTCTTTAAGTCTTTTCTCTATCCTCTGTGCCTGCATTTCTTGTAGATAGGATACATTTGGGGTTGAAAGTTTTGTGGGTGGGTTGTTATCTCTGTCGTTCCAGTGGGGTTCCTGCATGGCTTCAGGAGTAAGGTAGAAGGGGTTATTAGTAGGTGAGCCACCTATATCATTTTCTTGATCCATGCATATGAGTAAAAATGAACAGCATAAGAATATTAAGGTTTTATGCCCATTATTTTCATTCTTCAATGCATTTATGAAATGAGAAAATATCTTTTTCTATTTGGTGGACCTTTTCTCAGATTAGTTTATATGACTGGAAACTGATAAGAAATTTTTGAATGTCTTTTAGATTTTAATGTTGCTTTTTCAATATTTTGGTTTGTTTCCAAAATACCTCCTACTATACAGGGTGCAAGGGAGGGAAATGATAGGTCTGCTTCATGTGGATTAAAAACTGGAAGCATATGTTTTAGTGTTTGGTAAATGAGAAATAGTTTACTAATACATATGTAGGGGGTCCTTTTAATTACAATTAATTAATGAAAAATTTTGGCTTAATCTGAATGAGTCATTGGTGTGCTTTAAACTCACGAAATACATGAATGATTTGATGGTGCCCCCCCAGGAGGATTTGAAGTTTAGTGGTGATAAATCACTGTCTTGATCACTGAGAACAGATTACTTTCCACCTTCACTGGTCACAATGATGCTCTGAATATCCATGAGAAAAAATATGCATGCTCTGAAAGCTAATATGTAGCTTTTCTATATCATGAAGGCAGAATTTCTAATTTCCATGCCATTTGATACAAATAAGCTATAGGTACAGTTGTAAGGCATATAGTAGAAACAAAATGTAAGAGCATATATGCATGCTGCCATCTTCCTCATAGATTAATACAGAGAAACATGGTTTAATTAAAACAAAACAAAACACCATAGCCATACTGTAGCTGTGGGATTTTGTAGGATATTATTAGTTAGCTAATGTTGATAAAGTAAATAAATAATTGTTAAGAAGTGAATCACTAGTTAGACATTAACATAATGTTAAAACTATAAGACAGTCATGTCTTTCAATGAATATCAACCAACAAGATCCCCCCAAAGCTTCCAGGGACTAAACCACCAACCAAAGATTACACATAGAGGGACCCATGGCTTCAGCTGGATATGTAGCAGAGAATGGCCTTATCTGGCATCACTGGGAGAGGAGGTCCTCGTTCTTGTGGAGACTTGATGACCCACTAGGGCGCTGAGGCAGGAGTGGGTGGATGGGTGGGTGGGTCAGGGAGTGCCCTCATAGAGGCAGAGGGAGGGAGGATGGGATATGGGGCTTGTGGAGGGGAAACTTGGAAGGGGGTATAACATTTGAAATGTAAATAACAAATAAAAATGAAAAATAGTGTTGTGCTCATGTACAGTTGATTTACAACACTTAGAAGAACAAATTCGAATAGCACTTGAATATAATAGATAGATATGAATGTTTTCTAGCTTGACTATCTCACAACCAGGAACTTATATAGTCATTGATGAGTAATACTTTTGTTAAATAGATGCATCTCTATTTTTATTATATTTTATTAAAAGAGAGTTCATAGAATGTCATGATTTTATAAGTTTTTAAAACATTTGTACTTTCAAAGATACCTACACCATATTTAATTGTCAAAATCCAACAAATGTAAATTTTCTAGTCAGATATAACTTTTTTACAGGCAAATTCTGTCATTTAAAGTATTCTGACCAACCAGTTGTTCAATTCTAAGATTGAATCTGACATTTGATATATACTAATATCTAACACATTTATTTCAGTATCTAATAAGGTTTTTGAACCTTATTAGCTAATATTGTCTGTCCTTTCCCAAACATTAAGCTCTACTAGATGATCAATCATGTTTCTTTTATCAGACTTATTTAACATCTACTGTATTCTAAGATTTTCACGACAATGCCCTTGCTCTAAACTGGTAGCTACATAAAATCTTGTTTTCTTTTTCTTCCTGAAATAGCTTCTACCTTACCAAGTACAGTGCCTAATTTATTCCTTTAGACCTAAGAGGTTATTGCAGCATCATTCAGATATAAATTTACTTCCACTGACACATTTTTCTAGTATTTATCAAGAGTATTTTCAGGTGTGTTTTTTTTTTCTTTAAAACAAGTTTTAAAATAGAAGATAAGTATGGATTTCACTCAAGAATTAGAGAGAGCGCCAGACATGAAGAACATATGAAGGGTAGTACTGCTATTCACCTGCTAAGATAAACAACAGATGGGATAAGGAATTTAAGAAGGAAGACATAGAAAGGAAAATTAGAGTAGCAAGTGTCTAAGTTATCTTCTTAACTGTTCTTCATCCACCCAATAAAACCAGTAAGAATCATCCCCACTAATTTCTGGCATTCACTTCAAGGTATATTGCTGCTTTTAAATTTAAATTCCAAGTATTTGATGAAAAGAAATTAATGATCAGTCGCAGCTCTCAAGTTGTTTCTTGCTTTTAAGATCAGTGAAGACATACTTAAAGCTATTGAAGTTTAAAAAGTGCCCATTAATTTAAGTATAGGGTGTATCTAGAGTTGAGAGGTTTTATTATGTAGCAAAAAAGTAAAACAATGATAGAATCTTTAAAACTAATTAAAAACTAGATGTTCTGCTTGAGTAGATATATTTACATAATTCGTGTGACATTCACCCTTTTGGTTAAATCCTCTTTGGGTATATTCTCCTAGTTTCTCTCTATTTCTTCCTCCTTACTGTTTATTCATGCTTTATTCACTTCTCTTCAACATTAGAATGCAAAGAGAATATGTAATCTCATGAATAATACAATTCAAAAGGTATCCTTAACCTATTTGTTGAAGAGTACTTAGTCCTCCAATCTTACATTGCATTGTTGGTTATAGTTTATGCATTAGACTAAAACGAAATAGGAAAAAAATAATGTTGGCATCTAACACAACTATACTCACATTTACTGCTCAGAATGTACAGAGAATGTAAAGTGTTCCATTTTAAAATATTTATATGGCATAAAGTATAAGAATTAGAAAGGATCTTTGAGGTCATCTCTACTTTTTAATTAAATTTAGATTGTTTTCTTTTAAAGTTCTTTCTTCCAATGACATCTGACATGAAAGTTCAGTGTGAATGGGAGAACATTAGGGCTCATAGTCTCTGCTCATTATTGGTTCTGTGAAAGCCCAGAGGTTCCATAGACTTTGAAATGAACTGATAGTTTCAGAGATATTGTGCAATGAACATGTGAACATAAGCCCAAATTTATGATTCCCAATAGCTACATTTGTGTGTTTTTTAAAATTTAGCAGAATTTCTTCTGTTCTAGAAGTAGTCAGTTTAAGGTGTCTATATGATAATACTGCAGCAGTGCCTAATAGTGAGCTGATGACCATAGGAAAAAAGAGAGAAAGGGATGGTGGGAGAACAATTCAGAAACAGAAACCTTTTTGCACATTGTACATCTTCTAAGAGAATATCAGAAATATGGCCAAGTATTAAGAATGGGTAGGGGTGTTTTATTATTGATAATTCGTGCTTACCAATTCCCTGAATGACATTAAAACAATATCAAAGTAAAGTGCCTTTAAATAGAAATAAGAATGATTTGGAGGTCAGATTGTCTCAACAACAGAAGATTACTTTCTGAAAACATAGAGCAATATCTGGGGAAAAAAAGCTTACTGAGGTCATGAGCCTAAATTTTATTGCAAAACTCCAAATGATGAATAGTATCAATTTTCCTTCAGATCATATTTTAAAGATCCTTGGGAAGGATATTGCATATGGCAAAATAGATGTACTTTGTGAATACAAACAGAATTATGAACAGAGAAGTACTGGATCTAAAGAGAAACTTATTCACCAGGATGTATTATATTAATTAGGAGAAGAACTAATAGGATGACATATATTTACTGATGTTTCAAAAGATGATAACTAACAAGAAATGCCTATCCCAGGCTTATAAATGTGTTTTTGCAATAGATATGCTTTTTCAGTTTGCATGAACTATGCACAAATGTTAGAAAGGGGCTGAAAATAAAATAGAAGTAAACAGGAGAGCATAGTTGACTTCTAGTGTGTGTGTGTGTGTGTGTGTGTGTGTGTGTGTGTGTGTGTGTGTATAACCACATATAATATTTAGGAATATATATAATGTTTAGAAATATATAATATATAAATATTACAATATAATATATAATATATGATATATAATATGCAATATTATATATATTTCTAAACAGCTAAATGCAACCTGTTCAGTTTCTATAGCTTTTCCTTTAGAAGAAATTCCCTCTCTGAAATTTACAGAAATAAGTAAATATCCAGGTTTATACATTGTAGAAACTCCTATTTATGAAAAACCTGTACAATTGTATATGTAAAGTTAGGTATGGAAATGCTTATGTAGAAGGAGACAATGAAAGTGAGAAGTCCTGACGTTTAAACTTTAAAATTAAACCACTATTGCATAAAAAAAAAACTCATTGGGAAATAATTTACTAGTTGAGGGGGACTGTTTTTTTTTTTTTCAAAAACCAAAACCCTTTGATATTGAAATGGTTTGATACGCTATTAACACATATAAAAACAAGTGACAAGATTGCTATCATCTGGTCAAAGGAAAACAGACTTAGAATGCACAGTTTGATAAGATGAGGTCTAAATTAGATCAATTAAACTTTGTTAGTGCTGTGACAATCTGGTATGTCATTATGTGTTGCATCCTGAGAAATATACTTACAATTATTTTAAATCACTGATAGTACATTTAAAACCAATTAAATAGGAATTATCAAGAAATATATTAAACTGAGCAAGGTTAATAAGAAAAGGCTCAACATTTTTACAAATGCCCTCTAAACAGATGGTGTTCTGTGGCATGGAAGATGAAAGCTAGGATCAAAGTAAGTATGTTCTATAAACTGCATTACATTCTGGAATTACTCTACTTTTAGGCAGTAGGAATTTTCTTTTGTCTTAATTGATCATTAAATAGTGGCATCTGACTACCTTCATCATTATTAAGACTTTTTGTATACAAGCATAATTTCCCAAAATTTAGTCAATGACTTTTTTCTTTATTGGATGCTCATGACCTACTCATATAAATGCTAGCAAGTAATTAGAACATATAGTAATAGTTTACCAGTGATAGGCAAATGCAGTTGAATCTTTCTAAAATTATTTTGTAGCAGCCCTGGGGGTGGAGTGTGTGTATGTGTGTGTGTGTGTGTGTGTGTGTGTGTGTGTGTTGCTAGCTCAAAACAGACTATGTTATGTGTCTATAGGGCTGTTATAAAGAGTCATTACTTCATAACAATTACAACTCATAAAAATAAGACAGTGTGATAATCATTTTAATACTAATGATATATTGGTGGCATTTTGGGGCTATTATTATCCACCTTTTATGGATAATGAAAGTAAGTCACAGACTCTACCTTTTCAAATATACAAAGTTTAAAATGGGATGTGGGGGAGTGGGTCTAGCTACACAACACTAATGGATAACAGTTTAATATGGAAAATAGAGAGATACAAAAAAACTAGCAAACAGCATTGAAACATCTCAGTGAGTAGCCAAGAGAAATATTTTACACAAAGAAAGATTAAGCTAATGACTAGAACTCCTTAACGTAATAACTTACTAGAGTGTCTTTTGTAAGCTAAAAAGTAAATATGAAACAAATATAAATGAGCCAATGTTTAAAAAAACATAAAAATGCATCACATTTTCTCATTCATGGTGACATGAATAGAATTTGAGAACATAAGTTGAGTGATATAAATCAGGTACAGAAAAGCACTAGATATGAAGAATCTAAAATATATTTTCATAAAAGAAAACAAATTAGTGATCAGCAGAGGATAGGAATTATAAGGGAGAGGGAAGTTCTGAAAGTTACTGCACAGTAGAGTGACTACAGTTCTAAGTTTTTATGGGTTTTAAAAATCAACTACCAGGGAGGAATTTGTTAGGTTTCTAAAACAAACAAATGATTGTTAATTTTATGTATCTTCTATATGTACCAAATAATTGCGTTTTACACTTGATCGTAGCCAAAAGGCCGAGAAGTGATAAATTATTGCATTTTTTCTCATAAATAAATGCAATTATTAAATGTCAAAAAGAATACAGTTTAGCCTAGGAATAAGGGTAGGTGGCAGAACACTAGCCTAGCATGTGTGACAACTTGTATCATATCCTTAGCACTACCATATAAAATAAACTTGAAAGACTTAATTATAGACAACAAAAGTACAACCAGGAGGCCCCACTATTTTACTGACTAGATGTCTTAGAAAAATGATTACAGTTCTTACAGAAGTACACCTGTGAATATAGAGTTCCATATGTCAATGCAAATAATACAAGGTCCTTTCTCACTTGATTCAATTAGGACACTGTGCAGAATATTGGGCACCTAATCACTAAAGTCTGGAACAAAACTATGGAAATGTAGTACACAGGACTCAGATCGTGCCAAGAGTCTAGAGATACTAATTTATAAGATTAAAAGGAGGAATTATATTCAACTACACTAAGTAATGACTAATGAGGAACATGAGAACTTTCTGCAAGTGACTGAAGAACAAATGTTCCAAACAGAGAAGGGACTCTGGGAATGGCCACATATGAAAGCAGACACTTTGACTAAAATTGAAAGGATTCTTTTACATACCAGCATATGAAACTACTTGGGTGGTAATACATAGTAAACTGAAAAGTATCAGAGCATAAAACAAAACAAAAATAGGAGTCTAGTATGGGCTTTAGACTATAAGCAGGGCTTACAGAAGGTATGTTTAATATATTTATAGCTTAGATTAAATACTGTGTTTCTAGATTTCTATATCCCTTCCAAATGTCAAGGCATCTGTACACTGCACCCCATATTAGTGTCACAGTGCAAGTTAGAGACATTGTATTTGGTTTCTTATTGTCTAATGATATGGAATACTTATTGAGGTTCCTGGACTCCCTTTTCAGAGACGAGTCATCAGGGATAAACAAAACTAATTTTCTGAGGTGGAAAACATTTCAACAAGGAGTTAAAAATGCTAATTGGGTGCTTTTCTAAATCTATTTGATGTTCATTTATGGAATAATTAAATTATTGAACATTGTTACTAACTCAAAACATGTTCATGTGTAGGATCAATAGAATCAAACCCCACCCCTAAACTAAAAGCTATCCCAAAATGATAACCACTTAAAAATGAAAGATTAATTCTTGACAATGGAGTTTCACTGGTGACACAAACTATACTTAAGGACAGACGCCATGCCCAGCAGTAGATGACCAACATAAAATGAACTCAATGACATATTTGGAGTTCTTTGTCTTATAATGTTTTGTTGGAACATTTTTTTAACTTCTTGGGTATTTATGTATATATTATGGCTTCCTTTTTTGTGTTTTCATTAGATTCTTGTGTGCACAAATGTGTGTATATCTGTCTATATGCATTTCTTATGTGTTTTCTTTGGTTAATTTAATTTTCTTCTGTTTTTCTTGCCCTATTCCAGTGTTTATTTTTATTTTATGTTATTTTATTTTTATTATTCTTAGACTCTTACCTGTTTTCAATGAGAAAGGGTGTGGATTTGGATAGGAGAGGGGATGGGGAGGATCTCAGAGGAGTTGAGGGAGGGAAATCCATATGTAGTCTTACTGTATGAAAAAAAGTTTATTTTCAAGAAAAGGAAAATATGTTCATCTGTAAAATATGGTATGTAAAGCCTGACTGCCATAACTAAATATCTTATTCAATGAATGGAGGTGAAGGAAAGCAAACACATGTGTTAATGATGACTTCTTGCTACCTACACAAGTATAGAATAGTGAAACTTTCCCTTTGACTCCTCCTTTGTGCCAAAGCACCAGCTAGTCTTTAGAATAAACTCATTGGTGTTCCATGTTTTTCAGGAAGTTGTAGTATATCAGAATGTAAATGTACTATGTCTCAACTATTTTCTCCACCATGTATTATGGTTGAACACCATATAGTCTTTGTCTTTGTCGTTACCCTTTGAAATCCTTTATATATCGTGGCTCACTATAATCAATACAGAGTAACACACAAACATCTCCAACTTAAATATTTTTAATTCTCAGCTGTCAAAAGTCAACACAAATATTTTAACACACATTGACACTGTTTTGAGTGAAAACAATTTTTTTAAGGTACAGTGCTTTAGCCTGCTACAAATGTAATCTAAAATGACTCTAACAATAGTTAGATATATTAATATGTATCTGGTAAAATTAGAAAATTTTGACTAGTGCCAACTAGTGCATAGTATTACAATAAAGTAAAAAATATGTTTATATTCATTAAATTAAGATTAAAGGCATCTCTGTTTGTAAACTGCCAAATAATAACAACCCTAAGTTTTGTGGAAGATAACATGCATTTCAATTGTTTTGAGGAATTTTAATAATGATTTGATTGTTTGTAAACAGATTACTAACCTGCATTCCCTGGAGTAGCATGAGAGATAGCACATAGACCAGCTCCGTAATATTTTATTATGATGTTATGCACTAAGAGCAATGGGCTATTGTTTCTGACATACTATTGTTTCTAAAAGAGAACCATAATGCGATGAGAGTCCACCTTATGCATTCACAAGAGAAAGGTCCTGTGACCTTCTTGGCTCCTCACATACTTAAACATTATTCTAGCATATAATTTCCCTCATAAAGTTCAAGTATAACCGAAAAATTTAACAGACCTTTTTCATGCCCTTAACGATTCTATAAATACAAGACAAAAGTCATTTACAAAGCCATTTTCTGGCTAAAAATGTAGCACTTTTTTCACTGCCAACATTAGCACTAGTGGATACTTTACTTGCCAGAACCATTTTCACATAAAAATAAAGTTAATTGTTAACAACTTAGTAGAATTGCAGAAAATATCCCAATAAGTGCAAAAGGGTGTAGATATTTGATGAAGCCAAGACTTCTCTACAAATTTGGGTAACTATAACACTATGTCAACTTCTTCACTGATAATCCCAAGGCCTCTCAACATCAAATATTCAAATTCAGCAGTCAGTATCATTATAAGTCAGGACAGGCCACAGACTCATGAAGTCACTTTCAGAACAGTCAAAATGGTACTATTAAATCCATACATCCCAATGGAAGTTGTTTCTCAATGGTTTTTATAATGTAGTAGCAAAAGCAGGTGATGCTGACTGTAGTCTTGTTACTCTAATCATTTCTACAAAGAGATCTGGGAAATTGAATTTGAGTTAGAATTAAAAACTCGAGAAAGACTTACAGTTTCTGTATTCACTTTCTATACCCCCAAATGCATGTCTAAGGATATCTTGTAAATTTTATTTTTTTCTTTTAATTTTAGGAATTTAAATGTCCTACTCTGAAATCATATTTTAAATAGTAGTATATGAAAGCAATCACCACATGCTAGATAGAACACTTGGCTTTCACTATAATGGATGAAAATATTAATATAGAAGCATCCATTTGTTGTTAATTTGTCATATGTCAGGCACTTGGTAATCATTTTACATCCATTATCTCATTATTCCTAATGATGGGCCCATGAGGAATTCTTGTCACTGAAAGCCTTTGGTCTATTTAAAGTGACAAGTCATGGAGGGTTGAATTGGATGCTTATTTAGGATGACCGAAAAATCACTTAATGTTTTACTTACAAAATGTAGTAGGCATTTTTCAAAGTAACTATGTTTCCCTTTTTCTTAGAATAAAAACCAAACAAACAAACAAACAGAAAGATTAATTTAGAATATCTGCTAAGTCAGCTAGATAGCGCTTGAATTCCGATAGATATCTCCGAAGTTAACCTCTGTATATCTAAATTTTAAGGTTTTACAAATAATGTCAATAGTAAGATGTGAGTGAAATTTTCATCATTAGATCAATTTGCTCTCGTGCTTTTATATTAAAAGCTTTTATGTTTCAGGTAGCAGGATCTTTATTGTTTATTAAAGAAAATCCCACCGCCCTGTTGAAGTGACACTCATTTGTGAGTCTGCTGTTATCCTAGCAGTAATCTTTGATCAAATTTTTCATTATTTCCCCTGGGAGCTGCAGAATTGCAGTGGTGTCAAACTTGCTTCTTTATGGCAAACTCAACTCACTGAGAAAGAATTCGTTGCACAGTGCAGATTGATGCCAACTTTTGCAAATGACAATTTTTGCTCTCTCGCCTCCTCTGGTGTATAGTTAACTTAGAGCATGTAACATAGAAAAATTGTGCAAAACCAAACAGATTGCAGAAGTCTAGCATCTCGGATGGTATATGCAGATTTGTTGCTTTTCCTGAAGCAGTCTTCTTTTCTGTGAAGCAATCAAGGCAGTCTTCTGAGTAATGTATTGTCTAGGTAAGCAAGAGCTTTGGTGCCTCGTCCAGGCACACAAGCTATGACACTTTTTGGCAAGCAACTTTACCTTTGGGGGCTATGATTTTTACAGGTATAAAAGAAAGGATGGTGTCTCTTACAGACCAGTTGTAAGGAAAAAACAAACAAACAAAAAGGTTATCTTCTCTTCAGAAGTGCACACTATGCATCCAAAGTAGTATTTTGCGATGCACATGGATGTTTTCTCATTAGTGGCATATATAATGACAAATATTTTTATCATTTAATTGTTACAGCCCAATAAGAAGTACAAATGAATAAATATTGTTTACAAATCAGCAAAATGTTGTGTATATGAGCTGAGCCACTTTTAATTCTATAACATATGCAATTTATGACTTTTATAACCTGGAAGAGGATATGGAAAAAAACAAACATTTTACAACTCCAATCATTGCAAGACAAAATGGTCCATCACTAACTCATGGTTAAAGAAAAGGGTTGCTACTTGCTGCTAATGTGTTAGCAAGCATGACATTATCCCTTTCCCCTCTTCTATGTTTTCAGAAATGCCATGCTATCTTGTCCCAGAATTTGACAGTTACCTAGCCAAATATTTTAACTACCCCTATAGGCATAGCTTGATCTTCTTTGATTTCTAATATAGTGCATATATCATGATTATCTCTAAGAGCATGCTCGACTGTATGACATATTATACAACTATATTGATACAATCATTGATGGTCTCATCTGTTATGTTTTAATTAGTGTATTTTTGCATAGTATATACTCTGCTTCCAGAAAAATGGTAAATTTAATGATAAAATGAAAGAGAACAACTATTTCTACTACAAATTGGGGCATGACCAATATTACCCTGCTGAGTAGAAGGATATTGTCCTTAATTCTGATCAGAAGCTTGTCCTGGTTAACTGATTTTGATCATCAGCATTAAGTATACCTTTTGCCTGGTGCATGTGTATAATGTATAGTACAGTGAAGCTGGTCATATCAAACTAAAAATCAGAAAGAAAAGCACCATGAATACATGCTGTCATTCAGCTCTCATTTCCATATGTACAGTTGAGGATCCTAGTCTGAGAATGGTACTGCCCACAGTGGTCAGGACTTGGCATCTCTATTAATTCATTCAAGATAATCTCTCACAGGCAATGACAGGAACCCATCATCTAAATTCTGTCAAAGTTTTCAGTTAACAATAACCATCACTGTATAACAGTTTATCCCAAGGCATTTTGGACAACAGTTGAATCAGTGACTCAAAATGACAACAATCACCACACCACACAACCCCACCAAACAAACAAACAAATAAAAAGCTAAAAGAGTTGAGATTTTTTTCTGTTTCCTGGAAAAAGTTGATCTAATATAATCTTTTTCCAAGAAAGGGTGATTTGTTCCTCCTCTTGAGATTTGCCTAAGGGTAGAATAGAACTCTTCTTAACAATTGTCTTAACAAATAGTCACAAGGAAAAGAACATAGAGGTAAGAGTCAAACTTCAACAGTGCAAAACTAAGGAGTCCTTCAGAAGGACTGAACCACACCTAAACAGTCAGCATCAAGCAATCTACGGGCCAATCTGAGGGAAGCAAATGACATCATTATTCAAATACTAGGATAAGTCGTTTTTATTTTAATGAAGAGATATCTCAAATGTATAAATGTATGGAGATCCCATAAAACAAAACCTCAAATACTTGTCACTATTTTCACTCTGCTCTTTTAAAATCTACCATGTTATAGCTCTTTAAGATTTACTTACAGAAATAAAACATAACAAATAAAATGGAAATCTTTTATGTTCCTCCTCACACTGCTCTCAATTTTCTCTAGACATAAACCGTCTTAAAGAAAAACATAACATTATAAATATTACAGCACATATACTATATGAATATGTATATATGTTACAGCATGCATAAAGTTTTTCATTAAATGCAAATCCATCTTCATTTTGTCTATTATAGTTTCTGTCATAGAACTTTGATGTGTAAGATTCTGTTCCACAGTTTATGTTGGGCAAAAGTACTAATCTTCCATTATTGAGGGATATTTAGGCCACTTCCAAAATTTAATTCTTCAAACAATGATTGAGTAAACAGACTTGTAGGAATTTGTTGTGTATGCTAATAGACATTTGTTTTGTTAGGATAGGTCATCTTTATTAGATATTTTCTTCATTTACATTTCAAATGCTATCCCCAAAGTCCCTTATATCCTCCCCCAGCCCTGCTCCCCAACCCACCCACTCCCACTTCCTGGCCCTGGTGTTCCTCTGTACTGAGGCATATAAAGTTTGCAAGACCAATGGGCCTCTCCTCCCACTGATGGCCGACTAGGCCATCCTCTGCTACATATGCAACTAGAGACACAGCTCTGGGGGGTACTGGTTAGCTCATATTGCTGTTCCTCCTATAGAGTTGCAGATCCCTTTAGCTCCTTGGGTACTTTATCTAGCTTCTTCATTAGGGGCACTGTGTTCCATCCAATAGCTGACTGTGAGCATCCACTTCTGTATGGCAAAAAGACATTTTTAAAGTACATCTCTAGAAGAAGAACTTATGGGTTGGACAGCACATTTTCCCCAAATTGGTAAGACGTTGCTAAATTAATTGTTTTGTAGAGAGTACAATACTTACTCGTACAATATGAAATTCCTAATTCTCCTTACTAAAATTTGGTAAAATTTTGTCAATCTGTACATCTATAGGTCTTGAGTATTTATTTAATTTATATTCCATCGATTGATTGTAAATCCAAGTGCTTTCTCATAGTTCTGTTATGTTAAAATAGAAAATTACCTCTTCAGAGAATTTGTTCATTTTCTGACATTCTGTTAAATTTTATTTTTAATAATAAATTTTCACAGCAAAGTCCTTGTACTACATGTGCTTTTAGTTTGCATTTCATCTCTTTGTTATAGCATCAGATTAAATTGAGTACAAGTCATACTTTCTTGATAGTGTGTCTTTTAGTTCATGAACATATTGTACCTTTCCTTACATGCAAACCTGGTATGCTCTACAATGTTTGCTTATTCTATAAATGTTTGCCTAGCTCTGGCAAGAACTATTTCTAGGTTCTTTTCAACTTTTTAGTACTATAGATATAATCTTGGGGCTCTTTTCCTATTGAGTTATTTTTGTTATTGATTCTAGTACATTGATTTTATTTCATGAAATCTTTTAAAAGTTCATTTTAAATCATAATAGTTTGTATGAATTCTGGGATTTCTCTGTATATATAAATGTGGCATTTGAAATTGGCAAAAATTCTATCTAATCTTCTTCATTTTATACCTGATTTGTTTTCCATGTTCTACTGTATTATCTAGAATGTTCATTAAACATTTTAATAAAAAGATTTATTGAAATTTATCAGTGATAACCAGACTTACAACTTAAAAGTTGGCACTTCCCCAAGGTGAGGGAAAAATATGTTGCAGATGTTCTTTTGTGCAGTTGAAACACAGGTTAGGAAACAGCATGTCACTTCTAAAGTCCAGAAGAGGAATGCTGAAAGTAGACAGTGTGCACTAGGAGGAACAGAAGTCACATCAGAGTCCCACTAGGTAAGAAAATACAATTTTGCGTTCCTTTTCCATGCTCCAACATTCAGAAGAAGCAGGGAAAATGAACAAAAAGAAATCCAGACAAGTCCCTTCCGCTCGACTCGAGACTCGAGCCCCGGGCTACCTTGCCAGCAGAGTCTTGCCCAACACCCGCAAGGGTCCACACGGGACTCCCCACGGGACCCTAAGACCTCTGGTGAGTGGATCACAGTGCCTGCCCCAATCCAATCGCGCGGAACTTGAGACTGCGGTACATAGGGAAGCAGGCTACCCGGGCCTGATCTGGGGCACAAGTCCCTTCCGCTCAACTCGAGACTCGAGCCCCGGGCTACCTTGACAGCAGAGTCTTGCCCAACACCCGCAAGGGCCCACACGGGACTCCCCACGGGACCCTAAGACCTCTGGTGAGTGGAACACAGCGCCTACCCCAATCCAATCGCGTGGAACTTGAGACTGCAGTACATAGGGAAGCAGGCTACCCGGGCTTGATCTGGGGCACAAACCCCTTCCACTCCACTCGAGCCCCGGCTACCTTGCCAGCTGAGTCGCCTGACACCCGCAAGGGCCCACACAGGATTCCACACGTGATCCTAAGACCTCTAGTGAGTGGAACACAACTTCTGCCAGGAGTCTGGTTCGAACACCAGATATCTGGGTACCGGCCTTGCAAGAAGAGAGCTTGCCTGCAGAGAATACTCTGCCCACTGAAACTAAGGAGAGTGCTACCCTCCAGGTCTGCTCATAGAGGCTAACAGAGTCACCTGAAGAACAAGCTCTTAACAGTGACAACTAAAACAGCTAGCTTCAGAGATTACCAGATGGCGAAAGGCAAACGTAAGAATCCTACTAACAGAAATCAAGACCACTCACCATCATCAGAACGCAGCACTCCCACCCCACCTAGTCCTGGGCACCCCAACACAACCGAAAATCTAGACCCAGATTTAAAAACATTTCTCATGATGATGATAGAGGACATCAAGAAGGACTTTCAAAAGTCACTTAAAGATTTACAGGAGAGCACTGCTAAAGAGTTACAGGCTCTTAAAGAAAAGCAGGAAAACACAGCCAAACAGGTGATGGAAATGAACAAAACCATACTAGAACTAAAAGGGGAAGTAGACACAATAAAGAAAACCCAAAGCGAGGCAACGCTGGAGATAGAAACCCTAGGAAAGAGATCTGGAACCATAGATGCGAGCATCAGCAACAGAATACAAGAAATGGAAGAGAGAATCTCAGGTGCAGAAGATTCCATAGAGAACATCGACACAACAGTCAAAGAAAATACAAAATGCAAAAGGATCCTAACTCAAAACATCCAGGTAATCCAGGACACAATGAGAAGACCAAACCTACGGATAATAGGAATTGATGAGAATGAAGATTTTCAACTTAAAGGGCCAGCTAATATCTTCAACAAAATAATAGAAGAAAACTTCCCAAACATAAAAAAAGAGATGCCCATGATCATACAAGAAGCATACAGAACTCCAAATAGACTGGACCAGAAAAGAAATTCCTCCCGACACATAATAATCAGAACAACAAATGCACTAAATAAAGATAGAATATTAAAAGCAGTAAGGGAGAAAGGTCAAGTAACATATAAAGGAAGGCCTATCAGAATTACACCAGACTTTTCACCAGAGACTATGAAAGCCAGAAGAGCCTGGACAGATGTTATACAGACACTAAGAGAACACAAATGCCAGCCCAGGCTACTATACCCGGCCAAACTCTCAATTACCATAGATGGAGAAACCAAAGTATTCCACGACAAAACCAAGTTCACACAATATCTTTCCACGAATCCAGCCCTTCAAAGGATAATAACAGAAAAGAAGCAATACAAGGACGGAAATCACGCCCTAGAACAACCAAGAAAGTAATCATTCAACAAACCAAAAAGAAGACAGCCACAAGAACAGAATGCCAACTCTAACAACAAAAATAAAAGGGAGCAACAATTACTTTTCCTTAATATCTCTTAATATCAATGGACTCAATTCCCCAATAAAAAGACATAGACTAACAGACTGGCTACACAAACAGGACCCAACATTCTGCTGCTTACAGGAAACCCATCTCAGGGAAAAAGACAGACACTACCTCAGAGTGAAAGGCTGGAAAACAATTTTCCAAGCAAATGGACTGAAGAAACAAGCTGGAGTAGCCATTTTAATATCGGATAAAATCGACTTCCAACCCAAAGTTATCAAAAAAGACAAGGAGGGACACTTCATACTCATCAAAGGTAAAATCCTCCAAGAGGAACTCTCAATTCTGAATATCTACGCACCAAATGCAAGGGCAGCCACATTCATTAGAGACACTTTAGTAAAGCTCAAAGCATACATTGCACCTCACACAATAATAGTGGGAGACTTCAACACACCACTTTCTTCAAAGGACAGATCGTGGAAACAGAAACTAAACAGGGACACAGTGAAACTAACAGAAGTTATGAAACAAATGGACCTGACAGATATCTACAGAACATTTTATCCTAAAACAAAAGGATATACCTTCTTCTCAGCACCTCACGGGACCTTCTCCAAAATTGACCATATAATTGGTCACAAAACAGGCCTCAATAGATACAAAAATATTGAAATTGTCCCATGTATCCTATCAGACCACCATGGCCTAAGACTGATCTTCAATAACAACATAAATAATGGAAAGCCAACATTCACGTGGAAACTGAATAACACTCTTCTCAATGATACCTTGGTCAAGGAAGGAATAAAGAAAGAAATTAAAGACTTTTTAGAGTTTAATGAAAATGAAGCCACAACGTACCCAAACCTATGGGACACAATGAAAGCATTTCTAAGAGGGAAACTCATAGCGCTGAGTGCCTCCAAGAAGAAACGGGAGACAGCACATACTAGCAGCTTGACAACACATCTAAAAGCCCTAGAAAAAAAGGAAGCAAATTCACCCAAGAGGAGTAGACGGCAGGAAATAATCAAACTCAGGGGTGAAATCAACCAAGTGGAAACAAGAAGAACTATTCAAAGAATTAACCAAACGAGGAGTTGGTTCTTTGAGAAAATCAACAAGATAGATAAACCCTTAGCTAGACTCACTAAAGGGCACAGGGACAAAATCCTAATTAACAAAATCAGAAATGAAAAGGGAGACATAACAACAGATCCTGAAGAAATCCAAAACACCATCAGATTCTTCTACAAAAGGCTATACTCAACAAAACTGGAAAACCTGGACGAAATGGACAAATTTCTGGACAGATACCAGGTACCAAAGTTGAATCAGGATCAAGTTGACCATCTAAACAGTCCCATATCACCTAAAGAAATAGAAGCAGTTATTAATAGTCTCCCAACCAAAAAAAGCCCAGGACCAGATGGGTTTAGTGCAGAGTTCTATCAGACCTTCAAAGAAGATCTAATTCCAATTCTGCACAAACTATTTCACAAAATAGAAGTAGAAGGTACTCTACCCAACTCATTTTATGAAGCCACTATTACTCTGATACCTAAACCACAGAAAGATCCAACAAAGATAGAGAACTTCAGACCAATTTCTCTTATGAATATCGATGCAAAAATCCTCAATAAAATTCTCGCTAACCGAATCCAAGAACACATTAAAGCAATCATCCATCCTGACCAAGTAGGTTTTATTCCAGGGATGCAGGGATGGTTTAATATACGAAAATCCATCAATGTAATCCATTATATAAACAAACTCAAAGACAAAAACCACATGATCATCTCGTTAGATGCAGAAAAAGCATTTGACAAGATCCAACACCCATTCATGATAAAAGTTTTGGAAAGATCAGGAATTCAAGGCCCATACCTAAACATGATAAAAGCAATCTACAGCAAACCAGTAGCCAACATCAAAGTAAATGGAGAGAAGCTGGAAGCAATCCCACTAAAATCAGGGACTAGACAAGGCTGCCCACTTTCTCCCTACCTTTTCAACATAGTACTTGAAGTATTAGCCAGAGCAATTCGACAACAAAAGGAGATCAAGGGGATACAAATTGGAAAAGAGGAAGTCAAAATATCACTTTTTGCAGATGATATGATAGTATATATAAGTGACCCTAAAAATTCTACCAGAGAACTCCTAAACCTGATAAACAGCTTCGGTGAAGTAGCTGGATATAAAATAAACTCAAACAAGTCAATGGCCTTTCTCTATACAAAGAATAAACAGGCTGAGAAAGAAATTAGGGAAACAACACCCTTCTCAATAGTCACAAATAATATAAAATATCTTGGCGTGACTCTAACTAAGGAGGTGAAAGATCTGTATGATAAAAACTTCAAATCTCTGAAGAAAGAAATTAAAGAAGATCTCAGAAGATGGAAAGATCTCCCATTCTCATGGATTGGCAGGATCAACATTGTAAAAATGGCTATCTTGCCAAAAGCAATCTACAGATTCAATGCAATCCCCATCAAAATTCCAACTCAATTCTTCAACGAATTGGAAGGAGCAATTTGCAAATTTGTCTGGAATAACAAAAAACCTAGGATAGCAAAAAGTCTTCTCAAGGATAAAAGAACTTCTGGCGGAATCACCATGCCAGACCTAAAGCTTTACTACAGAGCAATTGTGATAAAAACTGCATGGTACTGGTATAGAGACAGACAAGTAGACCAATGGAATAGAATTGAAGACCCAGAAATGAACCCACACACCTATGGTCACTTGATCTTCGACAAGGGAGCTAAAACCATCCAGTGGAAGAAAGACAGCATTTTCAACAATTGGTGCTGGCACAACTGGTTGTTATCGTGTAGAAGAATGCGAATCGATCCATACTTATCTCCTTGTACTAAGGTCAAATCTAAGTGGATCAAGGAACTTCACATAAAACCAGAGACACTGAAACTTATAGAGGAGAAAGTGGGGAAAAGCCTTGAAGATATGGGCACAGGGGAAAAATTCCTGAACAGAACAGCAATGGCTTGTGCTGTAAGATCGAGAATCGACAAATGGGACCTAATGAAACTCCAAAGTTTCTGCAAGGCAAAAGACACCGTCAATAAGACAAAAAGACCACCAACAGATTGGGAAAGGATCTTTACCTATCCTAAATCAGATAGGAGACTAATATCCAACATATATAAAGAACTCAAGAAGGTGGACTTCAGAAAATCAAATAACCCCATTAAAAAATGGGGCTCAGAACTGAACAAAGAATTCTCACCTGAGGAATACCGAATGGCAGAGAAGCACTTGAAAAAATGTTCAACATCCTTAATCATCAGGGAAATGCAAATCAAAACAACCCTGAGATTCCACCTCACACCAGTCAGAATGGCTAAGATCAAAAATTCAGGTGACAGCAGATGCTGGCGAGGATGTGGAGAAAGAGGAACACTCCTCCATTGTTGGTGGGAGTGCAGGCTTGTACAACCACTCTGGAAATCAGTCTGGCGGTTCCTCAGAAAACTGGACATAGTACTACCGGAGGATCCAGCAATACCTCTCCTGGGCATATATCCAGAAGATGCCCCAACAGGTAAGAAGGACACATGCTCCACTATGTTCATAGCAGCCTTATTTATAATAGCCAGAAGCTGGAAAGAACCTAGATGCCCCTCAACAGAGGAATGGATACAGAAAATGTGGTACATCTACACAATGGAGTACTACTCAGCTATTAAAAAGAATGAATTTATGAAATTCCTAGCCAAATGGATGGACCTGGAGGGCATCATCCTGAGTGAGGTAACACATTCACAAAGAAACTCACACAATATGTATTCACTGATAAGTGGATATTAGCCCCAAACCTAGGATACCCAAGATATAAGATATAATTTGCTAAACACATGAAACTCAAGGAGAATGAAGACTGAAGTGTGGACACTATGCCCCTCCTTAGATTTGGGAACAAAACACCCATGGAAGGAGTTACAGAGACGGAGTTTGGAGCTGAGATGAAAGGATGGACCATGTAGAGACTGCCATAGCCAGGGATCCACCCCATAATCAGCATCCAAACGCTGACACCATTGCATACACTAGCAAGATTTTATTGAAAGGACGCAGATGTAGCTGTCTCTTGTGAGACTATGCCGGGGCCCAGCAAACACAGAAGTGGATGCTCACAGTCAGCTAATGGATGGATCATAGGGCTCCCAATGGAGGAGCTAGAGAAAGTAGCCAAGGAGCTAAAGGGATCTGCAACCCTATAGGTGGAACAACATTATGAGCTAACCAGTACCCCGGAGCTCTTGACTCTAGCTGCATATATATCAAAAGATGGCCTAGTCGGCCATCACTGGAAAGAGAGGCCCATTGGACTTGCAAACTTTATATGCCCCAGTACAGGGGAATACCAGGGCCAAAAAGGGGGAGTGGGTGGGCAGGGGAGTGGGGGTGGGTGGATATGGGGGACTTTTGGTATAGCATTGGAAATGTAAATGAGTTAAATACCTAATAAAAAATGGAAAAAAAAAAAAAAAAAAAAAGAAATCCAGCAGACATGCGGTGAGCCTCCAGCACTTAAATTTGTAAAAATGTTCCAATCTGGAGTATGAGAGATGAGTCCTCCTGTCATATCTGCTGAAAAAATTGCTCTAATATTTTGCAGAACAAGATAGGACAGGCTATTTTCTGAAGGTGTCATTATTATTATTATTACTACTACTACTATTATTATTACTACTACTACGTAGTCCACTTCATTTGTATCTCCTAAGCCTGTCATTTTTGTCTCAGCCTCACAGCTCCAGAGGCAAAAGGTTTCTTTGCAAAAGCAAAGCCCACTATTATCTGTGAAGAGGGGAAGGGGGAAGAAAGGTTGGGAATATCCCCAAACCAGTGCCAAAGTAAACTTGAAGGTTACTATTTACAAACCAGGGTAACAAATGACTCTAGCCAAGACCATGAGACCATATTGATCAGAACTAGAGTTTTTGAAGACAAGTGGGGTTCAATGCTTCCAGGGCTGTGAATAAACTGATGGGAGCCAACCATATCCTCCTGACCAACTCTGGGAATGAGGGACAAGCCTGAAATAAGAACAAATGCTTGCCTGGTATGTACTAACATTGTATTGACAAAGACATTCCAGGTGCCAAGAAAAGGGAAAGGAAATAAAGAGTGGCAGTAAAAACAGTATTTTATTCCTTCCCCACTCCCTTTCCTCCTCCTCCTCCTCAGAATCTCCAGTAATCCTTTCTTTCCCTACATTCAGAAGAAATATAAATGCAGGAAATGGGGGGCGGGGCACAAATAGTTAGAAACAATCAAATCGCAATAGGAATTTCACAAATTGGTTAATGTTCCTTAGTCATCCTCTTCATCCTCATCTTCTGACTCTTTAACTAGCATACTTTTCATCTTGCTCATCATCCAAAACTCCATCCTTGTAACCTTCATCCTCCTCCTCTCCACTCACGTCATGTTCTTCCCTATCCTCCTCTGCATGCTCCCTCTTCTTCTTCCACTAGCTGCATATATTCATCGTATTCCTCATCCTCATTTTTCTTCCTGTAAACCTCCAGGTAGCATTCCTCGACTTCAGAACCAGAGTAAGAATCAGGGGCCTCTTTGGAGCTAGAGCATGTGTGTGTGTGTGTGTGTGTGTGTGTGTGTGTGTGTGTATGTATATATATGTATGTATATGTATATATGTATATACACATACATACATATATATACATATACATGTATATGTATGTATATATATATATATATATATATATATATATCCTGCTCTGTCTGTGTAATTTTACTTGTATGTATATGTTTTTAAGGTTAGGCATTTGGTATTGGATAGCCAATTGGTGCACTCTTCCTTGGAGAAGACTATTTCTCGCAGCCTTCAACATTCTCTAGTTGCCTGTAACTCTTTCTGTAAGGGTGAGGCCTTGTGGGATTAGCATGTCTTTCTTTTATCCTGTTCAGCTCGTGTTCAGGTAGTCATGTTGGTAAACTTTCACACATGTAGCTTCTGACACAAGTAGGAGACAGAATCTTACAACACAATACCTGATGCTCTGGTTCTTATGACCTTTCTGCTCCTTCTACAATGATCCCTGTACTTTAGCTGAAGAAGTTTGGTATAGGTTTATTAGTTGAGACTGAGCTCAACAACTCTGCATTTTGATTGCTTGTGATTTTCTGTAATTGTCTCCATTTTTTGCATAGTAAAGTTTCCTTGGAGAGGGGCTTACTTATCTGTGCCTATGCAGAAAAATATTTAGAATATATTAGTGGATTATGTGAGTTTATATTATCCCCAGCCCTGAGTAGTTTCTAGGTTTAGGTTTCCAGTACTTGATATGATTTCTCGTGTGTGTGTGTGTGTGTGTGTGTTTTAAGTTCAATTAAAGACCCGTTAGTTACCAACAAAATATTCATGTCACTACTACCCCCTTAAGACCTATTGCTCTCTGCTGATCATTGTAGTTTGTGAGCATTGTGAATAAGACTGTAAGAATCTTTCATGAAACCTTCTGATATATTGAAAGCTAAACCTCTGGGAGGAGGCTTTCAATTCAAATCCAGCTTATGGGCATTTGGGCTCTGTGACCAAAGTGCATGTTTTTCCCCCTCAGGAATAGGGACTAATCCTCCACCTCTTAGAAACAATCAAGGTTATTAGCAATAGCCTATAAAGTTTTGAAAGTCTCTTAGGCAACACTGATCTTCAATTTAAAGGAAGGCTTCTTCTCATGTCTGGTACTGGGATTACTGTTAGATGGTCTAAAATGAAAATTTCCCATCTGGGCTTACAATGCTCCCTCCCATAGGTTCACTGATCTTTTTAAAAAGAACTATTGCATGAACTTAATGTGCAATTTTTCTTTTTCAAATTGGTCTTGTCAAATTTTTATATCCTGATTACAAGTCTCACTAAATAAGCAGATGGCTTTCATTCTTATTTTAATATAGAAGTGTGTTCCTTCAGAGAAATGTATTGAAAGCCTGATCAATTTTACACAGTATGGGTTATATATGTTATATATAATATATAATATTCATATATTATAGTGGATATGTGTCTACCATGTTTGAATATCTGTTCATATACATATATACACAAATGTGTTATATCATCTTAATCATTTCTACGTATTGAAATGGAAAGTTGAATCACTTTGAATTTTGGTGTCTTTCCTAATTCAACTCCTCTTTAAAACTAAAGAGGTCAATCCAAAACAAACTAATAATACTATATGTACTTTCCTAATCTCTAACTTTCTTTGTGACACTACATTTATACTTATGCTATACTAAAAATCCCAATTTACTGTATAAACAAGATACTTTCATGAATATTTACCTTTGTCCACAATTTCCAGAAATTTTATTTGATCATTGTCAAATAAAATTGTAACCTTTGTTTTTGATTGACTAATTCTCACATAAAATATTTAGATTAACTTTCAATATAAATCTGAAGGTAACACTAATTATTAACAAGTAGCTTGCAAAAGGAAGTAAAAAGAACAAATAGAATTGATTGGGGAGTGATCGCCCATACTGCATTGTCTGGACTTATCCAAAGAAATTTAATACTTTTACAGTGAAAGTAATGGAAATATAAATAATTGTTCTGTGTTTTTGTAAACATAGTGATAATTTTTATTTTTTTAGTAAAAAAGCTAACTTGCTTTATTCTATACATTTTAATGGGTAGTGAGAGTCTATGTTTTGATTGATAGGAAGCTCCATGACTGAGAATAGTGGACGCTGATCTATCCCATAACATAGTCTATACCACTGACTAAATGACACAGGTTTTCAGACTATCATGCCCTTACTCATGAAAGCACATGGAACTCTTGAAAATTTTGTACATGTTATATCTTATTGTCTAATGTCAACTTTTCTAGGACTGTTTTCCCTTTTTGTCTCTAGTATCTTAACTTCCTGATGGAGGATGAGACAGAAAATATTCTCTGGTTATAAATTAAAGTTATCCTGGACATAGTACTACTGGTACATCCAGCAATACCTCTCCTGGGAATATACCCAGAAGATGTTCCAACTGGTAATAAGGACACATACTCCACTATGCTCATAGCAGACCTATTTATAATAGCTAGAAGCTGGAAAGAACCCAGATGTTCCTCAACAGTGGAATGGTTACAGAAAATGTGGTACATTTACACAATGGAGTACTAATCGGCTATTAAAAACAATGAATTTGTGAAATTCTTGGACAAATGGATGTATCTGGAGGATATAATCCTGAGTGAGGTAACCCAATCACAAAAGAAGTCACTTGATATGCACTGATAAGTGGATATTAGCCCAGAAACTTAGAATACCCAAGATATAACTTCCAAAACAGAAGAAAATCAAGAAGAAGGAAGACCAACGTGTGGATATGAATAAAATATCCATGGAAGGAGTTGCAGAGACAAAGTTTGGAGCTAAGACGAAAGGATAGACCATCCAGAGACTGCCCCACCTGGGGATCCATCCCATAATCAGCCACCAAACGCAGACACTATTGCATATGCCAGCAAGATTTTGCTGAAAGGACCCTGATATAGCTGTCTTCTGTGAGGCTTTGCCAGTGCCTGGCAAATATAGAAGTGGATGTTCACAGTCATCTATAGGATGGAACACAGTGCCCCCAATGTAGGAGCTAGAGAAAGTACCCAAGAGCTGAAGGGAAAAACAATATGAACTAATCAGTACTCCTAAAACTCCTGTCTCTAGCTGCATATGTAGCAGAAGATGGCCTAGTTGGCCATCATTGGGAAGAGAAGCCCCTTGCTCTAGCAAACTTAATATGCCTGAGTACAGGGGAAAGCCAGGGCCAAGAAGTAGGAGTGAGTGGGTAGGGGAGCAGGGCAGGGGGAGGGTATAGGGGACTTTTGGGATAGCATTTGAAATGTAAAAGAAGAAAATATCTAATAAAAAATAAAAATAAATAAAAATAAAAATAAATTAATGTTTTCACATGTCATTGATGAGACTCTACCAAATGGTATGCTCCATGGTTTGCATTTGTAGAGCTGGTATGAACACTTCTTTCTTTTTTCTTTTTTTTAAATTTATTAGATATTTGCTTTATTTACATTCAAAATGGTTATCCGCTTTCCTAGTTTCCCCTCCAAAAATCTCCTATTCCCTTCCCCCTCCCCCTGCTCCCTAACCCACCCACTCCTACTTCCTGGCCCTGACATTCCCCTACACCGGGGCATAAAGCCTTCACAGGACTAAGAGCTTCTCCTTCCATTGATGACTAATTAGGCCAACCTGTGCTATATATGCCGCTAGAGCCACGAGTCCCTCCATGTGTTTTCTTTGATTGGTGGTTTAGTCCCAGGAAGCTCTGAGTGTATTGGTTAGTTCATATTGTTGTTCCTCCTATAGGGCTGCAAACCACTTCTGCTACTTAGGTTCTTTTTCTAGCTCCTTCATTGGGGACCCTGGGCATATGAGCACTTCTTAATGTTCTAACTTATATTGAGCATATGTTTTCATATCTCGAAATGTAAGATATTTGATAATCATAAGCCTGCATCTTAAAAAGATTATTACTGAGCACAAGAAAAATGAAATTAAAATAAATAATTACAAAATAAATTGCATTAATAAAATGATTCATGCACAAATACAGTAACCCTAAGTTTCTCAAATATAGTTTGTAACTCAGAGTCATAAATGTTCTCCTTTCATGAAAAATGATTTACTCTAAATGAATTAGACTCCTTGATGCTTAGGATGTCATAGACAAATTTTAAAAGAAATGTTGTACAAATGGTTTAAAATAGTTCACTATGTATACTATTTGAGGATAGAGTTTTGAAGTTCTAGGTTTTAAAATTCCCAAATCAGGGATAGATATAGACATATATAGATATAGATATAGATATAATGATAGTAATTTTTTTACTTTGCCTCCATTTCATAATACCACCTTAGACTTTCAGGAACAAACCTGAAACTGCAGCTGATATTTCATAACATATTCCCTGGATACTTTTCTGTTGCTTCCAGCCTCATTTTCCGAAACACTAAGCAATTATTCTCATTACTGCTTAGCACCCACGTTGCACAGTGACAGGATGCAAGATATCCAAGTATGATGGAGCTTTCTGAGTTTCCAGCTGTATTTCAACTATAATTTGAGTCTCATCAAAGAAGCCATGTATATAAAACTTTTAGCCAGTGAGTAGTGTCTGTAAGGTTTAAGACAAAGTTATCTTTCCTGAGGAACGCTTATTGTTTCACCTGCTGGAATGAGAAACACACTAATATATGGATGATCAGTAAGGCCTTTGGTGTAATATGCAAAGAGTTAGCATCAGATATTTCTGGTCAATTTAATATTCAACAAGTATTTTCTGGATTGGCAGATAGCCATAATTTCTTCCAGATATTGGTACCGTTTCCTCAATTTATTCAGGACTTATTTGGCATCCATTATCAGTAGGAACAATGATGTTTTTCTTTACCTTTAAGTGATTAAGGCAACTTAGAGCAGGGGTTGTCAGGCCATGACCCCAGTTAATGTGGCTCAGCCTTCATTTCTGAATGGGTTCATAACATGGTTGCTTTTGAAACTTATTAAAATAAAAAAAAAAGAAAGATGTTTGTGAAATGTAAAAGTTATATAGTTTTTGTGCCAATGAAAACCAAATGAAAATCAACATGGTCACATTCATTCACTTAAATGAGTTTTTTTTTTTTAATTTTTCAACAAAGACATAAAGCGTTTAGTAGCTGGCTTTTTACAGAAAAATAAATAAATAAATAAATAAATAAATAAATAAAAGAATGTTTTCAGGCCACTGACTAATGAGATTGATGAAATGGTTTTCATAAAGAAATCTGCTAGAGGAAATTGTGACTACTTCATTCTAAATGTGCTATTCTATCGGAGCAACTGGCCTTATAGTATTAGCAGGTACGAATGCACAAGAAGAGAACAGTAACTCCTGATGTAATTGCCCACATTCAGAGAAAACTGTATGTGCAGCTGAAGCCAGATGTTGAAGGAATGGGAACAGCAATGAAACTTCAGAAGTCGTTATGAAAAAAACTGGAGAACTGCTAGGTGAGCTGCACCAAGGATTTGACAGGAAGCTCTAACAAAAGAACTATTATTTTTTAATTTAGTGTGTATTCCCTGGGATGGATTTTTAACAGACACCTTCACAAAAAGCCAGTTCCCATAAAAACAGTTTTAAATGCTAAAGCAAAAGACTCACTTCCTTGAAATTTACATAAAACCAACCAGTGTGAGGGAAGTTTTCATTTTATTTTATCAACAGTGAATCTTATAGAAAATGTTGACAATTAATTTACAATTTATATTATGAAGTTGTATGGTGATATTTGCATCCAGATGAGATACGTAAATCAGGAGTAGAGGAGAATAAATTCAGATTTTTGAATCAAAGAAAAAATAGAGATTGCAGTATTACACGTATTTTTAGGCTTAAAAGCTTCTAATGTGGTGTGTGTTAAAATAATACAAATGGAAGTAAAGTTTAACTAATAGAGTTCATTTAACTAACAAAGACAATGAAACCAGATATTTCACTCCCTGAATGGGATTACATTTGGTGGTTATCTAGTTAATTTGATTCATTGGGATTTGTAAATTGGATCATTCAGAGTCCAAAGTGAAATGGTGATTTAAATGCAGCCCAATGGCCTCTAGAGAAATAATCAATTCCTTAGAATTCATCTGAAGAATTAAGTTTTATCCTAATTACTCACCTGGAGAATTAGCTAGAATTTTGAAGCAGTTGACTGGGGGAAAAATAAACCTGGTCCTTCCATTTAGACAAAACCTCCAGGGAAAACCTTTGGGGACATTTGAGCCCATTAACAACAGGCCTGAAGCCTATTTTCATGATAAAAAATTTATTCAATTATGTGGCTAGGTAGAGTTAGCAAATCTATTCACTTGTAACTTAGTATTTAGGAAAGTCTACTATGCACCAAATACTCCCCAAATCATTAAGCACACCAATGTAATGTGTAAACAGCAAAACAGTTTGGAAGCATTCCTAGAGTTTACATTATTTATTGCAGTGTGTGTGTATGTGTGTGTGTGTGTGTGTGTGTGTGTGTGTGTGTGTGTGTTGCCTGCACATGTGATATGAATTATTGCATGTGTGTAGTATATGTTGGTAAGGAGTATGTATATATACACTTGTACCTATGAAAGTCCAAAATTCATTTCAGATGTCTTCCTCCATTAAGCTATACTTTATGTATTTATGTATGTATTTATTTATTTCCTTTTTTACTTATGAGTCAGGGCCAATCTCTGAAAAAGAAGCTCATGAACACTGGGTAATTCCTTGGGAATTCCCTATTTCTGCTTCTGGAGTACTGGCATTATAGGCAGACACTCTGCCCATTCCACTTTTGTTTAAGTCCTCCAAACTTTGATGTCCATACTTTCTGGCAAGTGCTTTATCTACTGAGCAGTATTCAAACCTGGACTGTGAAATATTTTTATAGATTAGCATGGTGGACATATATTTAATCCCAGCACTCAGGAGGTAGAAGCAGTTGGACATTTATGAGTTCAATAAGTCCAGTATACATTGTGAAATAATTGTATTATGTTATTTTTATTATTATGTAATAATTTGAAATTTTATGAATATAATTATGAAATATTGTTTAAAATATATTATGAAACAATACTGTTTCATATCATTATGAAATAACTCCATTGCTTTATTTTTATTATCTTACTTTAAATTATTTTAAACTGATATATAAAAAAAAACATAAAATTCAGTGAGGTACCATGCTATATTTCAATAGATATATACATAATATGATGACATAATTTATAAACCATATTATATATTATAACCTCATACATTCCTTACTTATTTATTGTTAAAAATATGGGCATCATTTTCATTAGTCTTTAAAAATATACAATTGTTTTCTATAGTTACCCTGTTTTATAACACAAAGTTCCAATGTCTTACTCGTATAGGAGTATAACTTAGTACCTACTCATCAGCCTTTCTTGTACTCCCTCTCCTTCCCCCACTATTCCTTCTTTATACAACTTCTAGGACATCAATGTCATATTCTGCATATCATAGAAACTTGTCTTTCATGGGTGGCTTATTTTATTTAACATAAAAAATCTCTAGTTTCTACCATTGCTGTCACAAATGACAAGATTTCATCTCTTTTAGCTAAATAGTAATCTGCTCCGCAACAGCTGATAGACACAGGTTGTTATAGTTCCCATTTTTATGAGGTAGACACAAACAGTAATTACCATAAAAAGCAATTTCCGGCAGAGGCGCACCTGTATAACAAAACAGAGTAGATAGAAACAAACTAAGATGAGTGGCATTACTTTGTGTAATACAGAGACATCAGAGCTTCATAAGGTGAAAGCTAAATGCCTAGAAAAGACTGGCATGGGAATGTTTGATGTGTATATTCACATATGTAAAATCAACCCTGATATACAAGCAGATTTCCTTCACAAGACTATGGTGTCATGCTCTCCATTCAAGCTCAAGTTTTGTCTTGCAAGCAATAGTTTGAACAAACTTGTGAAAGATAACTATGTTGTCTATTATTATAACTATTTTATCATAAGCAATATTCTAATAAACTATGGAAGCTAAGAGATTTTTTTATAAAAATCATGCCATTTCAAGGTTTGCTAGATAAAAGAAACAAAACAAACAATATTCTTATTTAAATTTTAACTTCAGATGAGCAACCCTTTTCAGGACAAATATACTCAAATATGGTAAATGCTTACTAAATTGGACAGTGCAAAATTATTTTTCAATATCCTGTGGAAATGGCTCATTAGATAAAGTGTTCATTGCACAGTCATGAGGACTGGAGTTGAGACCCCCTAAACACATATTAATGTTGAGTAAGCATGTCAGATGCACCTGTAATTCCAGTACTAAGAATGTTGTAAATAAAGGATTCCTGAAGCAAACAGAATATCCAGACCAACTGTATCTGCAATGTCTTAGTTCAAGTAAAGGACCTACTTCAGTAACTCGATAAAGAAGATGGATAGCCCAAGATCTTTAGAGACATGTGCAAATGCACACAAACAGACACACACACACACACACACACATCACAAATAAAATTTAAATAAAATAAAAAGATGAAAAAAGATAATTTGTCATATAAAAACACTAAGAGATATCCCAATTTTTTTCTCAAGAATTTGCTCTTTACTGTTTTCTTTTAGTTATGTTTAGAGAGTGTTAGCAAATCTTCAACACATTATTTTGGCAACTTGTTAATGCTGGCAATATACATGACCTGTTAGAAGATTAGTGTTCCAAAAATAACAGGAACCCTTCCCCAGAGCTTTTCAAGAGCTGGGCTGAAACTTCCGCACTACTTTTCAGCCTATTCAAATGCATCTCTTCTTTTGATACATATATAAAAAACATATATAAAAACTTATGTCCCTGAACTCCATTGAGAGGGTTATTTTCTGTAGCTTCTTTATGAAAATATTTTATCTTTAACATTTTTCAAATATAAAACTACATTGTGATAGTAATCATGCATTTCCAAGTTCCATGCCATATAATACTACCATAGGGATTTTTTTTAAATCACCCTTCAGAACCAGTGGATGTTGTTGGGAATCAGATACTGGTCCATACCATGCCAAAACAAATCAGTGAAAATTAAAATAATCAATTCATTATTTAATTAAAAACATCTTTTTTTTTCCATTTTTTATTAGGTATTTAGCTCATTTACATTTCCAATGCTATACCAAAAGTCCCCCTTACCCACCCACCCCCACTCCCCTACCCACCCACTCCCCCCCTTTGGCCCTGGCATTCCCCTGTACCGGGGCACACAAAGTCTGCGTGTCCAATGGGCCTCTCTTTCCAGTGATGGCCGACTAGGCCATCTTTTGATACATATGCAGCTAGGGTCAAGAGCTCAGGGGTACTGGTTAGTTCATAATGTTTTTCCACCTATAGGGTTGAAGATCCCTTTAGCTCCTTGGATACTTTCTCTAGCTCCTCCATTGGGAGCCCTGTGATCCATCCATTAGCTGACTGTGAGCATCCACTTCTGTGTTTGCTAGGCCCCGGCATAGTCTCACAAGAGACAGCTACATCTGGGTCCTTTCGATAAAATCTTGCTAGTATATGCAATGGTGTCAGCGTTTGGATGCTGATTATGGGGTGGATCCCTGGATATGGCAGTCTCTACATGGTCCATCCTTTCATCTCAGCTCCAAACTTTGTTTCTGTAACTCCTTCCATGGGTGTTTTGTTCCCACTTCTAAGGAGGGGCATAGTGTCCACACTTCAGTCTTCATTTTTCTTGAGTTTCATGTGTTTAGGAAATTGTATCTTATATCGTGGGTATCCTAGGTTTTGGGCTAGTATCCACTTATCAGTGAGTACATATTGTGTGAGTTCCTTTGTGATTGTGTTACCTCACTCAGGATGATGCTCTCCAGGTCCATCCATTTGGCTAGGAATTTCATAAATTCATTCTTTTTAATAGCTGAGTAGTACTCCATTGTGTAGATGTACCACATTTTCTGTATCCATTCCTCTGTTGAGGGGCATCTGGGTTCTTTCCAGTTTCTGGCTATTATAAATAAGGCTGCTATGAACATAGTGGAGCATGTGTCCTTCTTACCAGTTGGGGCTTCTTCTGGATATATGCCCAGGAGAGGTATTGCTGGATCCTCCGGTAGTACTATGTCCAATTTTCTGAGGAACCGCCAGACTGATTTCCAGAGTGGTTGTACAAGCCTGCAATCCCACCAACAATGGAGGAGTGTTCCTCTTTCTCCACATCCTCGCCAGCATCTGCTGTCACCTGAATTTTTGATCTTAGCCATTCTCACTGGTGTGAGGTGGAATCTCAGGGTTGTTTTGATTTGCATTTCCCTGATGATTAAGGATGTTGAACATTTTTTCAGGTGCTTCTCTACCATTCGGTATTCCTCAGGTGAGAATTCTTTGTTCAGTTCTGAGCCCCATTTTTTAATGGGGTTATTTGATTTTCTGAAGTCCACCTTCTTGAGTTCTTTATATATGTTGGATATCAGTCCCCTATCTGATTTAGGATAGGTAAAGATCCTTTCCCAATCTGTTGGTGGTCTTTTTGTCTTATTGACGGTGTCTTTTGCCTTGCAGAAACTTTGGAGTTTCATTAGGTCCCATTTGTCAATTCTCGATCTTACAGCACAAGCCATTGCTGTTCTGTTCAGGAATTTTTCCCCTGTGCCCATATCTTCAAGGCTTTTCCCCACTTTCTCCTCTATAAGTTTCAGTGTCTCTGGTTTTATGTGAAGTTCCTTGATCCACTTAGATTTGACCTTAGTACAAGGAGATAAGTATGGATCGATTCGCATTCTTCTACATGATAACAACCAGTTGTGCCAGCACCAATTGTTGAAAATGCTGTCTTTCTTCCACTGGATGGTTTTGGCTCCCTTGTCGAAGATCAAGTGACCATAGGTGTGTGGGTTCATTTCTGGGTCTTCAATTCTATTCCATTGGTCCACTTGTCTGTCTCTATACCAGTACCATGCAGTTTTTATCACAATTGCTCTGTAGTAAAGCTTTAGGTCAGGCATGGTGATTCCACCAGAGGTTCTTTTATCCTTGAGAAGAGTTTTTGCTATCCTCGGTTTTTTGTTATTCCAGATGAATTTGCAAATTGCTCCTTCTAATTCGTTGAAGAATTGAGTTGGAATTTTAATGGGGATTGCATTGAATCTGTAGATTGCTTTTGGCAAGATAGCCATTTTTACAATGTTGGTCCTGCCAATCCATGAGCATGGGAAATCTTTCCATCTTCTGAGATCTTCTTTAATTTCTTTCTTCAGGGACTTGAAGTTTTTATCATACAGATCTTTCACTTCCTTCGTTAGAGTCACGCCGAGATATTTTATATTATTTGTGGCTATTGAGAAGGGTGTTGTTTCCCTAATTTTTTTCTCAGCCTGTTTATTCTGTGTGTAGAGAAAGGCCATTGACTTGTTTGAGTTAATTTTATATCCAGCTACTTCACCGAAGCTGTTTATCAGGTTTAGGAGTTCTCTGTTGGAATTTTTAGGGTCACTTATATATACTATCATATCATCTGCAAAAAGTGATATTTTGACTTCCTCTTTTCCAATTTGTATCCCCTTGATCTCCTTTTGTTGTCGAATTGCTCTGGCTAATACTTCAAGTACTATGTTGAAAAGGTAGGGAGAAAGTGGGCAGCCTTGTCTAGTCCCTGATTTTAGTGGGATTGCTTCCAGCTTCTCTCCATTTACTTTGATGTTGGCTACTGGTTTGCTGTAGATTGCTTTTATCATGTTTAGGTATTGGCCTTGAATTCCTGATCTTTCCAGAACTTTTATCATGAATGGGTGTTGGATCTTGTCAAATGCTTTTTCTGCATCTAACGAGATGATCATGTGGTTTTTGTCTTTGAGTTTGTTTATATAATGGATTACATTGATGGATTTTCGTATATTAAACCATCCCTGCATCCCTGGAATAAAACCTACTTGGTCAGGATGGATGATTGCTTTAATGTGTTCTTGGATTCGGTTAGCGAGAATTTTATTAAGAATTTTTGCATCGATGTTCATAAGAGAAATTGGTCTGAAGTTCTCTATCTTTGTTGGATCTTTCTGTGGTTTAGGTATCAGAGTAATAGTGGCTTCATAAAATGAGTTGGGTAGAATACCTTCTACTTCTATCTTGTGAAAAAGTTTGTGCAGAACTGGAGTTAGATCTTCTTTGAAGGTCTGATAGAACTCTGCACTAAACCCATCTGGTCCTGGGCTTTTTTTGGCTGGGAGACTATTAATAACTGCTTCTATTTCTTTAGGGGATATGGGACTGTTTAGAAGGTCAACTTGATCCTGATTCAACTTTGGTACCTGGTATCTGTCCAGAAATTTGTCCATTTCGTCCAGGTTTTCCAGTTTTGTTGAGTATAGCCTTTTGTAGAAGGATCTGATGGTGTTTTGGATTTCTTCAGGATCTGTTGTTATGTCTCCCTTTTCATTTCTGATTTTGTTAATTAGGATTTTGTCCCTGTGCCCTTTAGTGAGTCTAGCTAAGGGTTTATCTATCTTGTTGATTTTCTCAAAGAACCAACTCCTCGTTTGGTTAATTCTTTGAATAGTTCTTCTTGTTTCCACTTGGTTGATTTCACCCCTGAGTTTGATTATTTCCTGCCGTCTACTCCTCTTGGGTGAATTTGCTTCCTTTTTTTCTAGAGCTTTTAGATGTGTTGTCAAGCTGCTAGTATGTGCTCTCTCCCGTTTTTTCTTGAAGGCACTCATAGCTATGAGTTTCCCTCTTAGAAATGCTTTCATTGTGTCCCAAAGGTTTGGGTACGTTGTGGCTTCATTTTCATTAAACTCTAAAAAGTCTTTAATTTCTTTCTTTATTCCTTCCTTGACCAAGGTATCATTGAGAAGAGTGTTGTTCAGTTTCCATGTGAATGTTGGCTTTCTGTTATTTATTTTGTTATTGAAGATCAGCCTTAGTGCATGGTGATCTGATAGGATACATGGGACAATTTCAATATTTTTGAATCTGTTGAGGCCTGATTTGTGACCTATTATGTGGTCAATTTTGGAGAAGGTACCATGAGGTGCTGAGAAGAAGGTATATCCTTTTGTTTTAGGGTAAAATGTTCTGTAGATATCTGTCAGATCCATTTGTTTCGTCACTTCTGTTAGTTTCAGTGTGTCCCTGTTTAGTTTCTGTTTCCATGATCTGTCCATTGGTGAAAGTGGTGTGTTGAAGTCTCCCACTATTATTGTGTGAGGCGCAATGTGTGCTTTGAGCTTTACTAAAGTTTCTTTAGTGAATGTGGCTGCTCTTGTATTTGGAGCATAGATATTCAGAACTGAGAGTTCCTCTTGGAGGATTTTACCTTTGATGAGAATGAAGTGTCCCTCCTTGTCTTTTTTGATGACTTTGGGTTGGAAGTCAATCTTATCAGATATTAGGATGGCTACTCCTGCTTGTTTCTTCAGTCCATTTGCTTGGAAAATTGTTTTCCAGCCTTTCATTCTGAGGTAGTGTCTATCTTTTTCTCTGAGATGAGTTTCCTGTAAGCAGCAAAATGTTGGGTCTTGTTTGTGTAGCCAGTTTGTTAGTCTATGTCTTTTTATTGGCGAGTTGAGACCATTGATGTTAAGAGATATTAAGGAAAAGTAATTGTTGCTTCCTGTTATTTTAGTTGTTAAAGGTGGCATTCTGTTCTTGTGGCTGTCTTCTTTTAGGTTTGTTGAGGGATTACCTTCTTGTTTTTTCTAGGGCGTTGTTCCCGTTCTTGTATTGGTTTTTTTCTGTTATTATCCTTTGAAGGGCTGGATTCGTGGAGAGATAATGCGTGAATTTGGTTTTGTCGTGGAATACTTTGGTTTCTCCCTCTATGATAATTGAGAGTTTGGCTGGGTATAGTAGCCTGGGCTGCAGTTTGTGTTCTCTTAGTGTCTGTATAACATCTGTCCAGGCTCTTCTGGCTTTCATAGTCTCTGGTGAAAAATCTGGTGTAATTCTGATAGGCTTGCCTTTATATGTTACTTGACCTTTTTCCCTTACTGCTTTTAGTATTCTATCTTTATTTAGTGCATTTGATGTTCTGATTATTATGTGTCGGGAGGAATTTCTTTTCTGGTCCAGTCTATTTGGAGTTCTGTAGGCTTCTTGTATGTTCATATGCATCTCATTCTTTAGATTTGGGAAGTTTTCTTCAATAATTTTGTTGAAGATGTTTGCTGGACCTTTGAGTTGAAAATCTTCATTCTCATCCACTCCTATTATCCGTACGTTTGGTCTTCTTATTGTGTCCTGGGTTTCCTGGATATTTTGAGTTAGGATCTTTTTGCATTTTCCATTTTCTTTGATTGTTGTGCCGATGTTCTCTATGGAATCTTCTGCACCTGAGATTCTCTCTTCCATCTCTTGTATTCTGTTGCTGATGCTCAAATCTATGGTTCCAGATTTCTTTCCTAGGGTTTCTATCTCTAGTGTTGCCTCGCTTTGAGTTTTCTTTATTGTGTCTACTTCCCTTTTTAGGTCTAGTATGGTTTTGTTCATTTCCATCACCTGTTTGTATGTTTTTTCCTCTTTTTCTGTAAGGACTTCTACCTGTTTGATTGTGTTTTCCTGTTTTTCTTTAAGGACTTGTAACTCTTTAGCAGTGTTCTCCTGTATTTCTTTAAGTGATTTATTAAAGTCCTTCTTGATGTCCTCTACCATCATCATGAGATATGCTTTTAAATCTAGGTCTAGGTTCTCAGGTGTGTTGGGGTTCCCTGGACTCGGCGAAGTGGGTGTGCTGGGTTCTGGTGATGGTGAGTGGTCTTGGTTCCTGTTAGTAAGATTCCTCCGTTTACCTTTCGCCATCTGGTAATCTCTGGAGTTAGTAGTTATAGTTGACTCTGTTTAGAGATTGTTCTTCTGGTGATTCTGTTACCGTCTATCAGCAGACCTGGGAGACAGATTCTCTCCTCTGAGTTTCAGTGCTCAGAGCACTCTCTGCTGGCAAGCTCTCTTACAGGGAAGGTGCGCAGATATCTTGTATTTGGACCTCCTCCTGGCCGAAGAAGAAGGCCCAAAACAGGACCTTTCTCAGACACTGTGTTGCTTTGGCAGTTCCCAGGTGGTACAGACTCTCACCTAAGCAGACTAAATTCCTAAGTTCCTTGGAGTCCCGGGACCAAGATGGCGACCGCTGCTGCTGTGGCTTAGGCCGCCTCCCCTGCCGGGTGGGCACCTGTCCTCCGGTCAGGAAGGTGGCCGGCTGTCCCCGGCCCACACAGGGTGCTGCCTCAGCGCCTCTGTGCTTCTGCCTGTTCCAGAAGCTGTCAGGTTCTCTGGCGCACCCTCTCACCTGTTCAGACTAATTTCCTAAGTTCGGCGGGTCTCGGACCAAGATGGCGACCGCTGCTGCTGTGGCTTAGGCCGCCTCCCCAGCCGGACGGGCACCTGTCCTCCGGTCCGGACGGTGGCTGGCTGTCCCCGGCCCACAAAGGGTGCTGCCTCAGCGCCTCTGTACTTCTGCCTGTTCCAGAAGCTGTCAGGTTCTCTGGCGCACCCTCTCACCTGTTCAGACTAATTCCCTAAGTTCGGCGGGTCCCGGACCAAGATGGCGACCGCTGCTGCTGTGGCTTAGGCCGCCTCCCCAGCCGGGCGGGCACCTGTCCTCTGGTCCGGAAGGTGGCCGGCTGTCCCCGGCCCACACAGGGTGCTGCCTCAGCGCCTCTGTGCTTCTGCCTGTTCCAGAAGCTGTCAGGTTCTCTGGCGCACCCTCTCACCTGTTCAGACTAATTTCCTAAGTTCGGCGGGTCCCGGACCAAGATGGCGACCGCTGCTGCTGTGGCTTAGGCCGCCTCCCCAGCCGGGCGGGCACCTGTCCTCCGGTCCAGATGGTGGCTGGCTGTCCCCGGCCCACAAAGGGTGCTGCCTCAGTGCCTCTGTGCTTCCGCCTGTTCCAGAAGCTGTCAGGTTCTCTGGCGCACCCTCTCACCTGTTCAGACTAATTTCCTAAGTTCGGCGGGTCTCGGACCAAGATGGCGACCGCTGCTGCTGTCAATTAAAAACATCTTTGTGGGCACTACAAACACATGGTGCACATGTGCAGTCAAAGTAGCCATACCCATAAAATTAAATAAATAATAAAACCTTAACATTTGGCTAAATCAGTGTTTCTCAAATAAATATTAAATAATAATTATATGATTTTTTATTAAATAAGACTAGCATTCTATTCTGTTGTAATAATGAAATGTTTCTGTTTGTCAAAACTAAGTTTTGGTTTTATAGAAATGAAAACAATTTTCCTCTTCATGTGCAAAGGAGAAAAAAGTCAAACTCAGTATGTCCAAACCTTCTCCCCTAAACTGGCCTGCTGTTTGTCTTTTGTAACTAAACAGACTGCTCTCCTTATGACCAGCTACAAATCTGAAAAGACTTTGGTTACAGTTGATAATTGTACTATTATATTATTTTGCATTCATTATTTATACCTTCAACATGAAAATGAGATGTTAGTATTCCCATTGTGCTGATAAATATTCTGAAACAGTGAAGACAGCTTTGGTTTGGCTATTGAGGATGAGATTATAAACTTTGTTGTAAATCACAACACGTTTTAATTTTTATTGAATTATTCTTAAAACCCACATTGCTGCCCAATTCTGTGCCCTGTGTGTCTATTGACAGATGAATTATTAGATGTAAAGGGATAAGGCTTTGTGTGAAGAGGAATAGCAAGGCAATTATAGCCCCAGGAAAGAAGTGTTGATGCACAGGCTTATTCTTATAGATACGCGTTCCATTTTCAAACAAATAAAAGGCTTAGCTTCATGCAAAGAAATATTTAACAAAAATGTTTTGTATTATCCTCTTCTGGTTTAAGTTTCCTGAACTGTAGGAGATAGCCAAGGTTCACCCATTTAATCTAGTTACAGTGTGTACTGCACATTAACTAGGATATATTGATTTTTTTTGAAGTTGGAGAATACAGTGGCTCAGAATCTTTAGCCTCTGATTTAATCAACCTCAAATAAATACCAAACTAAAATGATTTCTCAGTTTATCAAATAATATCGCTTAAGTGCAGACTATCCTTCATCCCGGAGCCAAATCCAGGCCTCTAAATGAGGGAAAGTCCAAATTATTTAGTGAAAGTTTTGGGTGCAAATGTATAAAAACACCATTTTGACATTCAAGCAAACACCCAGTATTAGTACTAACTGGTAATAAAAAGAAGAAATGGTTAAGCAGGACCTTTCTTGGAAATTATATTATGAATTACGTTTATGGTTGTTGCCAGTTAAAGTATTAAGTGGCAATTACTATTAAAATTAAATAGTAAGATATTTATCAGGATCATTTTTAAATGTATAATGTTTTAAAACAAAATTTCCGCAGCAATAAAATCTAGAGAAAATGTCAAAATCTTCACCAAAAAATACTCATTTTGCAGTTAGTCTTCTCATTTGAGCACCCATCACCATTTACCTCAAGGTCTCAATGTTCAAGACAATGAGATTATTAGTGTCTAGTTTTCCTCACAGAACAGCTAGCTACTGAGTGTACAAGCTACTTTAGGGATGAGACCATTGTAATGCAGAAAGTATAAGAAATGTTATAAGGTGCACTTATGAAGCCTCTTAATCAATCCCTCTTGCTATAACTGGGAATGCTGAATGTTTTGCCTGTTTGTGGTGCACTCCTTTAATCACAAGAGTTGTGATCTCAACCATTATATCTGAGGTGGTTTAAGCATGTTTGCAATCATTCTTGGTCTTGAATTATCAAGACCCGTTTTCTTCATTTGGACTTTGTGTAAATTGATCTTGACGCTAAGAAAGGATAATTCACATTAAATGTAGTGTTTACTTCATATAGAGTGGTTTTCTGGAAACACAGTTATACTATTCCATAAATGTTACTTCCAATTATATAAATAATTTTGTGGAGATTGATTAAAAATATTTTAATTAAGTTATTTCAACCTGCAGAACTGTCTCTAGGAATGGTAATACAATTAAATCATTTCTGCCACAAGCTGTTTTGTATTATGTAACATTGATAAATATATTATATTGACTCTCTTTTTTATTTTGTTTTTTTATTAGGTATTTATTTCATTTACATTTCCAAAAAGTCCCCCACGCGCTCCCACACCTGCTCACCCACCCACCCACTCCCACTTCTTGGCCCTGGTGTTCCCCTGTACTGGGGCATATAAAGTTTGCAAGTCCAATGGGCCTCTCTTTCCAGTGATGGCCGACTAGGCCATCTTTGGATACATAGGCAGCTAGAGACAAGAGCTCTGGGGTACTGGTTAGTTCATATTGTTGTTCCACCTATAGGGTTGCAGATTCCTTTAGGTCCTTGGTTACTTTCTCTAGCTCCTCCATTGGGGGCCCTGTGATCCATCCAATAGCTGACTGTGAGCATCCACTTCTGTGTTTGCTAGGCCCCGGAATACTCTCACAAGAGACAGCTATATCTGGGTCCTTTCAGCAAAATCTTACTAGTGTATGCAATGATATCAGCGTTTGGAGGCTGATTATGGGATGGATCCCCGGATATGGCAGTCTCTAGATGGTCCATCCTTTCGTCTCAGCTCCAAACTGTGTCTCTGTAACTCCTTCCATGGGTGTTTTGTTCCCAATTCTAAGAAGGGGCAAAGTGCCCACACTTTGGTCTTCGTTCTTCTTGAGTTTCATGTGTTTAGCAAATTGTATCTTATATCTTGGGTATTCTAAGTTTCTGGGCTAATATCCACTTATCAGTGAGTACATATTGTGTGAGTTCTTTTGTGATTGGGTTACCTCACTCAGGATGATGCCCTCCAAGTCTATCCATTTGCCTAGGAATTTCATAAATTCATTCTTTTTAATAGCTGAGCAGTACTCCATTGTGTAAATGTACCACATTATCTGTATCCATTCCACTGTTGAGGGGCATCTGGGTTCTTTCCAGCTTCTGGCTATTATAAATAAGGCTGCTATGAACATAGTGGAGCATGTGTCCTTACCGGTTGGAATATCTTCTGGATATATGCCCAGGAGAGGTATTGTGGGATCCTCTGGTAGTACTACGTCCAATTTTCTGAGGAACCACCAGACTGATTTCCAGAGTGGTTGTACAAGCTTGAAATCCCAGCAACAATGGAGGAGTGACTCTCGAGAATATCACTGTTATTAAGGAGCTCGTTCATTTATAAATGTATAGTGTATATCTGAATGTGGGCAGGGATATTTTTCTCACTTTGCTATACTTCATTGCTCTTTCTGAAAGCTTTTACTACTCTATATTAATTAATCAATTTAGAGGAGATGATAATTATTTCTATGAAAGCACAAATTGATGCAAAAATAAAAACTTAGAAAACTTTTTGTACCTGAATACTTAGTATTGTACATGTATCCTAAATCAAAATTATATAACCCTTTGTTAATACACTTTAAATGACAAGGCCATTTGTTGATGATTTGGCATGTCTATTACTACCACATGGCAAGATTTCCTAATATTCACAGAAACACATTTTCATTCTTAGCATCACAGGTACTTTCCTTACCTGCTTTTCCTATTATTATTTTTTTAACGATAAAAAAGACTGTGTCTAATCCTGACAACTAATGTGTGAAATTTGCTGGCACTATCTTCCTGGCAAATAGAGGATATATTCTCAGCGTTGCCAACTGTGGTAGGTTTTACCATTTCCAATGTTTACACTAGTGTTTGCCTTGAATTTCCCTAATTCCAGAGTGATTAAGAACTAAAAATTTCCCAAGGCCACTGAAAAGTTCTTTTTAGATGATTAGGATTAAGGAAATTGAATTTGTGACGATATAACATATTCTACAATTTTTAGCTGGAATTTGTACCAGTAGATATTAGTGAGGAAACAAGACTTAGGGAAGTGGAGCATTTTATTCCTTTGCTTTATTTTTGCCTAAACTTCTATGCAGCATTTTAACTGAAGCCCACCGGTGAAGGCCTGGATGTGTCAAATATATAGCAATAAAATGTTTCAACTATTTTGATTCTGAGACTCTGAGTGGAAAACTTAGCTGTCAATGTGGGGACAGGTTGAAAGCAAGTTTGTGATCATGATAAGGTTCAAGAAATTCAGAGGTGCCCTGATCTTGTTGAGCTTTAGATGAAGAATCGAGTAACCCCAGATAACTCAGGAGAAGAGAGAGTGATTTTGAAGACAGGGAAAATTGAGCACTTTAATATGTACAATCCCAGGACTTTTCTCTTTGCCCCTGATACTAACTACTTAGAACTTTAAAACTTTTCTAAATTCAGACGTTTTGATTAGACAGATACTTATGAAGTATTTTGTTCACTAGAAAAGACAGGCGTTATAGTAATTATAATCGAAAGTGATAGACATAGATTCTGTTTGCATTGATTTGCTTTGTTCTCTCTCTCTCTCTCTCTCTCTCTCTCTCTCTCTCTCTGTGTGTGTGTGTGTGTGTGTGTGTGTGTGTATGAATGATGATGCATGCTTGTTTATGCACAGGTGCGCACATGTATGGTTGTCTTTCTCCAATCACTCTTCACCCTGGTTTTTAAGCTAAGGTCTCTTGAAGAACCTGGAAGTTGTTCACTTTTCTGAACTGGCTGGCCAGCAACCCACCTCTCTACCCTAGCTTCCCGAATATTGAAACAGTTCAGGTTTCTGTCGGTGCTCTTGGTTATGAATAGATAAAAGGTTCTATAGGAACTGAGGCAAGATGCACTATACAACTAAAGCCTATGCTTGCTCATTAAACAACCATTTGTTGTATACATCCTATTTCTCTGGCATTGAGTATAGATGGTACACAATGAACAAGTAACTCGGGCTTTCTGAAAATTTATAGTCTGAAGGATGAAGGGAATAAAGTGTGCATGTATATAGTTGTGTGTATGCATTTGTGAATATAGGGCAGGTATTACAAACTACTACAAAAAAAGCACAAATCAAAGTGAAATCTCATTGTGCAAAGTGACAGCTGAGTGTACAGGACAGATTCTGTAATCTTCTTCTATGCCTTCCATTGTGGTAAGTACCCTTGTCCTACAATGCATTGTTATATGTCATTTTAAGGGTTATATTTTATCTCCATAAAAATGTTTCTATGACCCTTAAGATATTAAACTTCTTTGTTACCTTACCACCTATCATAATGTCCATTCAATATAATTTTCTACGTTTAAAAATTATTAAATAATGGAGCACATTCAAAGTGAGCTGAATCATAGATTTTCCAAAATGTGTCCTATTCATTTTTTAAAATACCTAAAGTGGCATAATGTTAAAAGGGAAAGAGGTTTATTTACCTCACAGGTCTAGAGCTTGAAGGTCATGTTTCCAAGATCAGGTTAGCTCTTCTCAGGACTTCATTGGAATTGTATCCCAGTGGCAAGAGGTCTTGAAAAATGGAGAGATCACAGCAGCACGGGTGAGCGTGGATGAGGTGCTTTTGTGTCCTCCCTCTGAACCCTGACTCTTAATGGGACAGTAGTAGTACATTTCAATACAAAACAAACAAACAAACAAACAAACAAACAAAAACACCCTGGAGAATACTCTCAAGATATGCTCTTTGATTGTCATGCTGAAAATATTCCAAAGCACAGAAAGGGAGAAGAAACTCAATAGCATGCACCCTTAGCTACCTCATTGCTCAGATGAGAAAACTGACAAAACAGTTTTGAGCACTAACATCTGTCTCGAAGAATTTCATCTGATTTAGTGAGACACCAAGGAGCACTGTCATATGCAAAGGACATTGCTACATTCAAAGAGATGACAGGCAACTATGGTGTGTATTGATTTCTAAGGTACAATTGGGGGACATTTTCCTTAATTCACTTTTTCTGCTAATTCGCTGGCTCCCTAGAACCTCTCACCTCATCAGCTTATCTATAAAATGATCCCTTCAAATAAATAGCATAATTTAAAAAGTGAACACAGACAGAAATACATAAAACTCAAAGTAAAATTACACATTCACTAATGGGATGTCTGTAGCCAGACCCTTACTATACAGGATAAGTCCTTGACAGGCTTATTATTAGCACGGTTGCCTTTAGAATTTAATCAAGACACTAATTTCAAACTGAAACAAGTAGGGGGAAAAAGAGCACATAAACTACAGTAAATTGAATTCTAGAAGACTAAGCCTCTGGAGGCCTCAAAAGTGGGAAACAGGAAGCTCAGCCTCATGCAGTCAGCTGCTCACAGTATATTTGGTAAATGTCGTATTCCAAAAGATAGCTTGCAAGAGTCTGGGCTCACGGGCCAGGGATAAAGCATTTGGTTGCAACAAGTCTAACATATGCGTGATCATTTTTCATTTTAAGTGAAAAACCAGACTGGCACAGAGCTTCGAATTTTCAAAACAATTTAGCACTCTGCACAGGGGGGAAAAAAAGAGTAAAATAACTAGTTTGCTGTTAAAAGGAGCATCTACTGTGCATGCCAGAATCTGGCTCATATTACATGAATATGTCATCTCTCATACTTGTAATGCACCCGTTTTGGAAATATGATGCTTTTAAAGGAATTCTGGAAAGATAAATCTTATCAAGCAACCTACCCTTTCTTCATTTACTACTTTTTCCTGTTGATGTCAATGAAAAGATGTTTCCAGTGTTCTCAGTGGTGAGCTGCAGGCGAACTTTTACGTTTCAACAATTTTCCTTGCTTGACGTCAAGATCGTATTTTCAATTATTAAATCCATAATCTTGAAGACAAGCCTAATTTTTGTAGCTTATGTGTGAATTTGCAATTTCAGTGACTTAGTTTATGCGGCGCATGAGTAATAAACCATCACATATTAAATTTGGAAAGTACCAAAAGTGAGGAATAAGATTTACAATGTGCTGCAAAAATGATATTCATTATTATCTTGAATTTTACAAATTCGTGGTAAAATAGTGCAAACCGCTGTTTAATTTTAATTAATAAAATCAGGGAATTTTGGGGGGATGTATTTTATGTAAGAAATAAGTCTCTACTAGCTAGTAAGTGCCTACTTTGTAGAAAGAACTCTCAGCATTTCCTGACTTGAACTAGCAAACCTGTTCATCCGTTTGAAAGACAATAAGGCATTGCTAAAAGCTTATCTACACACTGCTGATGGCCCTTTTCTGTTCTTGCCCATGTGCCCTGTATTTAAAGCAAGTTCAGGGGGAGGGCCTTTAACCCAAGGGAGAGAGCACTTGAAGTATCCATGTTCCTTTCCTTTTCTTTTCTTAAATTGCCTGTGTAGAGCAAGACATTTATTAGTGAGCCTTGACAGATCCTTGAGACTTACAAAATCACCCGTGGAGGGATAATAGGCTAACTTTGGATCATGTTTGAACTTCTCAGCTGGTAGTCATGCAGCAATACCCGCCCCTGGAATCTGGACCCACCAGCCTGTCTACACTCCCGTCGACCTTCTCTATTTTATTAACAACTGTTTCTGGTTGATGCTTAGTTTAACAACTGGGGTGTAGGAGGGCTATTGTTACATTCAAATTAGTGTATTTTTTTTAAGTTGACTCTATCCTTCATAGTAAGTGTTTGACTTTAATTTGTTCTTTGAGCTCACTTCTCCCCTCTTGTTATTCACATTGATCTCTACACATATGAATAGCCATAGTATTTAACACTTATTTGTACTCGAATATCTCATATGCACGAGTATTATTCTCTAATTGTCTTACATAAAACATGTAATTTAAAATTTGTAGCCTTTTGGCTTTTGTATAAGCATTTACATTGGAACATAAATATACTGTTATAAACATATACTGGAAGCCAAGTTAATAGAAATTAGATATCTTCTTACAGCCAGGCTATTATTAAACTGAATGATCTTGACATTACTTTAGAACTTGTTGCATGGTAGGAGGTGCTTTCAAAAGAAACTTTCCATCTCAGTTCTTCATATCACATTATGCTTTTAATCTCAAATGACATATTTCAGCATGAGTACTAACTAACTCCAGTTGACCAACTCAACTGAAGCTTTGTGTTTGCCATTACAAAATTTAAATTCAGCCTAGAGGAAACATTTCCTACAGTTGAATAGGATAAAGATGTGTTTCTCTTTTAAAAAAGCAATTACTTAAGGGTTTTTGAAATATCTTCATCAGTGTAATAAATTTGTGGTTGTCTATGGGGGCTACTTTAAAAGGTATTTCTGAGTATGCAGATGCATGTGTCTCTGTATGTGTTTCTGGGCCTTTTCTTTGGTTCTTTGTTGGGGGCATGTTGGCTCTTTTGGCTTATTCAGGTTTGTTTGTTCATTTTAGATGCCTGTTTGGTTTCTGGAGAGAGAGAGAGAGAGAGAGAGAGAGAGAGAGAGAGAGAGAGAGAGAGAGAGAGAGAGAGGACAAATGCAGATTTGGATGGTCAGAAGATGGGGAGAATCTGCTGTTTCACTTAATTGAACCCATTATTATTATAGTAACAGGATGAATATGCTGAGCTGAATGTGCAAGTCTTACTGTTTCAACCAGAATGTAAACTCGTGCTTCAGTAAAGCATCTATGCACAATACATAAATTACCTTTCAATGCTTTCTTTATGCTTCACTTTTCTCATAAATCAAATGATTATAATCTATCTCAAGGATGCTATGCAAACTAATATATATATATATATATATATATATACACAGTAGCTAGTTTACTTATGGCTTTTTCATATATGCTTAGCTTTCGTTGATATGCACCCTGCATGATTGTTCTTACTGCTTTCTATAGTTCCTTGGTGATATCTTTTTTCAACTCTTATGCTGAATCTCTTGTTTTAGATCCCAGCCTTATAATTGAGTGACTACAGATACATTTTTGCTAAATCAACTTTATCCATTTCTAAGTATAATTCTTATTTTATAATTTAATTTTATTTTTTATTGAAAAGTTTTTTCATGCGATGTATTCTGCTCATAGTGCTCATAGTTTTTTTTTAATCTCACAACTCCTCCCAGATTCTCCCAATCTCCTGACCATCCAAATCCTCTCTCTCTCTCTCTCTCTCTCTCTCTCACTCTCTCTCTCTCTCATCAGAAAACAAACAGGCATCTAAAATGAACAAACAAACCTGAATAAGCCAAAACAAAGAACAACACACCAAAAAAGGAGAACCAAATAAAAGGCAGAAGAAACACATACAGACAGAGACACATACAACTGCATACTCAGAAATTACCCTAAGAAACACAAAATCGAAAATAATAACATATAAGCATAAGACCTGAAAGGTAAAAAAATAAAATCCAGACAAACCATCACTGAATTCATTTTGCTCTGGCCATCTACCACTAGTCATAGGGCCTGCACTTAAGAGTGATTTCAATATCCAATGAGACTCCATTGGAGAAAACTAATTTTTTCCATCCAAGAAGATTTTCATGGGATATAGCTTCTGAGTTAGGAATGGGGTATTAAGAGATCCACTTCTCCTCTCAATGCTGAGTCTCCATTTGGCTTAGACCAGTGTAGATCTTGTGCATGCTGCCACAGTCTCTGAGTGCATTAAAACATCAGTCATGCTATATTTAGAAGGCCCTGTTTCCATTGTGTTCCCCATACTCTGGCTCTTTCTGACTCTTTCAGTCTCCTTTTGTTCAGGGTTCCTGAGCCCTTGGGGAGGGGGGGTTGACATAAACATCCCATTTAGAACTGTATATTTGAAGGATTCACTCTCTCTGTGCATATTGTCTGACTTTGGGTCTCTGTATCTGTCCTATCTGCTTCAGTAGGAAGAATCTCTGATGATGGCCAAGCAAGGTACTGATATATGAGTATAGCACAATTATATTAGGAATCATTTGATTGCTACTTTAAAAAAAATTAGATCAGTTTGGTTTTACCAAACTCTGAGCTATCTAGTCTGTATTCCTGTTTACCTGGTGTTGGGTATCTGTGTTGAAAACGGGACAAGGCAGCAATCAGATGTAAAGTAGAAAATTACAGCCCCATATGTTTTCTCCTGAGTCTTCCTTTGGTGGCCAGAGCCATTGCTTCACAGAAGCACAGAATATATCCAGGAATGAGAATCCTTGGCACTTGAGATAGACAGAATACTAAACGTGTTCTTATCATTTGCTTGACCTAAATTAATGGCAACATTGATGAAGAACAATCCAGTAGGACTAAAGCACATTAAAATTAGAGTTTTGTTTCTCCAAAATAATGTTCTGCTTTGAGATTTTTTTCGTTACACAAAAGTAATGAAACAAACAAAAAGTGAAGTACATCCATATTTGTTGATACCTGACATTTTATTATAACATAAGATTTAGGCAAAATCTTATTTAACCTGGGTTTCAGTGTTCTGTGGTTTATCTTGTCACCATTGGGTTTCATTTCTGTAATTGAACATCGAATTGTCACAGCCTAAAATTAAAAGGCCATCTTCCTTTAATTAAGTATGCTTACCGGTTTTGATCCTTTATTCAGCTCCTTCATTTTGTAGGGTTGAAATTAGAGGTTCCTGTGGGAGATCATAGACAAATGGCAGTCTCAATTGAAGTTGTATTTTTGATGAGTTCCAGAACAGTTTCAATCATCAGTGGCTTAAATTCCATCAGTTTTCTACCATTAATGCCTTTTATAAACTATCCCAAATTTGCCTTATCATTTCATAAAATCCAGAGCAGATTTTCTATATATGACACTGGCTTCATAAATCAAATTTATTCTTCTTTCTCATCAACCTTATTTCTTGTACTTTAGTAAAGCTCAACTCTACCTATTTTTTAAAACCTTCCTTAATTCTGGTGCAAGTTTGCCAATACTTACCTTGGCTAGATCATTTCAACAAGATTTTCATGATTAAAATGGACAAAAACTACATCTTATTATATATAGAAATACATCCTGTGTGGTGCTCAGCATAGTGCTTTAAGCTTATAAAAAGAAGTTATTGATCTTTAATGAAAGGATCGTTTAGCCTGCTGTAACTTTGATATTGTTTCCTCAGTGATAACTTATTGCCTATCTTAGTTAATATAGATGACATATTAATTTGAATTTCTGTTAAAACTAGAATTATATTATTCTGAGAGGGAAAAAAAGTATGTGTTGACTTATTTGCCTTTTGGCTGTACTAAAATCAGTAAATCCCTTTGTGATTTGATATAAAATCAGTTTGTAAATGGTTGTTGGATTTCTAATCCTGAAATTCAGGAAATAAAATTGGACTTTCAACTCTAGTATCTATTTTGGGAGTGTTGTATTAGACACATGCTTTCCGGTGATTTACTTGGAACTCAACAATGTCTGTGTGGTCGTTTCTAGCACACAACAACTTCAAGAAATAGTAGTTTTATGCCATGAGAATATGTTTAGGGACTTAAGATTATTTTGACAAAAGCTAGGTCAGAAAGTTAATATGAAGAAGGATTAAAGACTTTGAAAGATGCCAGCAACTATTTGATGATTATAGCACTTCAGGATTATAACTTGCATTTTCTAAATACTATGCACAATTCTCAGATTTCACCATTAAAATTCCACTTACTAGTTTAAAAGAAAAACCTCTAGAAGTAGCTCTTCCAGAAAAAGCATTCCATATTTCTTAGTATTACACTTAGCTTCTAAAGTATAAAAATGAACACATCTAATCTTAAGTTTATTCAAGGAAGGAAAAGGCCCTTTATGGTTATTTCATTCATCAAAAATAAGTAACAATTTTGTCTGTAGATAAATATTTCTGATAGGTCTCTAGAAACATTAAGTATTTTTTAAATGAAATCCTGAAATTCAACTCAGCAAACTAAAACGTTTTTTTTTTTCCTAAAGGACTTTAAAAATGCCTGCAACAATATGATTTATTTTCTCTTTCATATTAATGTTCCAATATACTTCTTGAAATTGACATGCATACTACTGCGATGATGCCAACCCTTTATGTGTGGCTTCTTTAACGCATGTATTTATTGTCCTAATAGTGTAACTGGGGTACTGATGCATTCATACATTTTCTTTGATGAAAATGTCTTGTGCATATATAGCAACTGGCAGACGGTAGAAGGTTCATTTGTAAGTCCCAAACTGCTCCGAAACTGCTAAATGATCCAATCTTGTGCTGTTTGCCTAAATAGAAGCAGCATTGTGCCATGAAGAGTTCTGTACTAGGCTCAGGAAACATGAATGCTGGCTATGTGAGCCTCTGAAAATCCATCTATTCATTTATTAAATCATTATATTATGGCATATAGGTAAGGCATAAGACTGAGAATAGGAAGCAGTATAAAATCAAATGTATGGGTACCTGACCTAATGGAATGTACAGTCTTGTGACAAAGAGGGATGGATACATAATGACAGTATTGCACTGTGATGAGTATGAACAGGGAGAGACATGGTGTTATATGTAAATATGTCATAGCAGAATTTGTTCAATACTGAGAAGTCAGAATACATTTCTCCGAGAAGATAGAATTTACTAGCTCTGTAGCCACAACTAAGAAAAGAGGGATCACAACATTCCAGAGATAGGAAAAGCATACAGAATGCCTATGGTATTAAAACAAGCAAACAAAAAACAAACAAACAAAAAACATGCTAAACTTCTTAAAGACAAAACGCAGGTCAAAGTGGTAAAAAAAAAAAAAAAAGTGATGGATCAGATAGCACCACTCTGTTTCCTGAGTGCTGCTGTGATATGAACATGTGTCTAAAGTATCTACCTCAGTAACTTCCCACTTTCAAACTATGACCCAAAATATACTGTGTTGTCCTTCATTTGTTTTGTTAGGTGTTTTTCACACCAAAAAAAAAAAGTGACTTACGCAGTAGTATATGATTTTAGGTCATATTAGAGATTTTTTTATGGTGACCTAAAAATCTAATAGGATGCCTTTGAAAAGATTTGGTCAGGGAGATAAAATTGTGAAAATTTGCATCCAGGAAAGATCCCTCTAACAACATTGTAAAGAGTCAATCAGAAAGTGCCTGGAGAAAAAAAGGTAGGAATCAGATAGAAGAAAAAGAAGTGGGCCAGGAGGATGACAGTGTCAGAGAGGTATAAGTAGGTGGCAATGAAGAAATGGAAGATTCAAGAGGAAAGATGTAAATTGGAAGAGCTTAGATTAGATCTAGGCACGGTAATGAAGGCTGGAACTATCAGTACTAACTCATATATTTAAGGCTTAAATAGGTGGATAATATGTCATAACTTGAAATATAGAAGACCAGAGGAAAACGATGATTTGTTTTGGTGGGTTCAGGAGGCAAGAGGATAATTTAGATGTGATCATTTTGTTGTATTTGTTTGGTTGCTACTGTTATGAAATTTTTGACTCATTATTTTCTAAAACTTTCAAATAAGGGTGAATCATAAAAGTATCTTCTATTGAGAAATTGAGAACTTTATGTGTGAAAAAAAAAAAGCCATAGCGAATATTTCCTTTGGGGCATGTGGAATCTCAGCTGTAAATACTACCTTCAGATATTATAGCTGTATTAAACCATTGAACCTCAGTTATCAAGTATGACAATCTTTAAACCATATCAATACAAACCTGCCAAATAATTTGGTCAATAACATGAAACGATCAGTTACATAAATAATTGAGTATATTATGAGTTATTAAATTAAACCACTAAGATTAACTGGCACAGTAGTCTAAAAATCTGTATGTGTATATATAGATATAGATATAATTATATATAACTCTCCATATATCAATGCTGAACGGCTGCAGAAGGCACTTGCTCTCTGCATAGAAGTTCCTTTAGGGGAATTTTCTCTCCTGTTTCCACCATGGTTATTGCCACTCATGTTGTCTTGAGGTATCAACCATGAGTAGTGAACATACAGAAACAAAACTATATAATAAAATATTATAATACAGTCTACTCTGTTTACTCTAAGTTTTTAATTTTTGACCATATTTAGTCCCAACTTTGTAGGCTCACTATACTTCATTTGTATTTGTCTCTGGCCTCGCTAGCCAGTATTTTTCAAAAGGAGCTTTCTCTTGTCTTTAATTAGCACATGTTTTGTCTACGTTCCCTTCTTAAATAAATGCATATGTGTAAGTAAGGTTTCAATCATTCCATAGTATACTCTCATAGCTAACCTTTTTAGGTTTTAAATAGCATGTTTTGAATAAAATGATTTTCAGGATTTCAATATTAAGAAGGATGATAAAGGGTTAGTAGAATCTGAATATTACTTATGTAAGAAGCATGAAAAATGAGCCTTCTCAGTACATGGACTATGGCAACTGAGTGAATTATTGACAACCTTAAGAAAAAAAGGTAAAAATTTCAACCAAATCATACCCATAATTAATCTTAATGAAATACTAGTTCATTCTTTTTCTTTACAGCTTGTTATGCATGAATATATAAAAGCAAGGCCTAAAGCCAAATATATTTTTCATGAAATTCTTTCAAATTGAGGTAGATGAATTGGCATTTCCATGATTTATGTAATAAGAGATTCTTTCCTATGCAATATGATTATTATTGGGTATTAAACATTACAGCATATGTGGGCATAAACCTAAGATTAGTCAAATATTGTTTGTTCTATTAACGAGAAAAACTTCTATTTGTATCACTGGCGAAACTTCCTAGCCCTACACAATAGGACTAGAACATAGCTAGAAGAAAAGGCTATGTTAGTCACCTTCCCATTACTTTGACAAAATCTCCAAGAAAGTCATTTGGAAAAGAGGGAAGATTTAATTTGATTCATACTTTCAGTATTACTCTGTCTCCATTGCTTGCTGACAAGGCAGAAAGAAACAGAATGTAAAAGCCACGTGATAGGAAACAAAACAGAACAAAACAAAATAAAACAAAACAAAACAAAAGTCAACCTAGCCAGAAACCATAGAGACTGGGTACAAAATAAACTTTTCAAAATTATTCTTCCTTGGTGGTGACCTTCCATTAATTAAGCGATAAACCTTTTGGCTATTAATTATTTAGTAAATGAGGTTAACCTCTCAATAGATCTACTAGCTGGGGCTAACGTTTTGATATGGTATGAGAAACATTTTATATCCAAACCATGACTAAGCTCACAGGAGAAGTGGCCAAAATTTAGAAGCCATGAAAATGAAAGGTCTTGGCAGAACAAAATAAAGGATAAAATTCTTCTTAGGAAAGTAAACAGTAAGCTAAAAACCTGATATCCAGGTTAAACATGAATAAAACCAAGTCAAAAGCAGTATTTATTCTGGGATTCAATATCAAACCTAGCTCTATAATAAATTTTGTTATAAAGCAATGTAGGACTCGTTACATGCATGTTTATGTTTAATGTTTATGAATTCCATGAAGAAGGTATACTCATATTTTTTTTCAATTTTATAGCTAGGAAATATGAGTTATGTGATTCTGAGCTCTCTCTGTCTCTCTCTCTGTCTCTCTCTCTGTCTCTCTGTCTATCTGTCTCTCTCTCTCTGTGTGTGTGTGTGTGTGTGTGTGTGCATTATCTATATTTCTCTATGTCTATAACAAAAGTTAAAACTTCATTTGTTTCCCTTAATTCTTCATGACTAACATAGTGCCTGCCCTATAAAAGACACTCAGATAGATACTCAGGAGGTTTGCTGCTGGATGAAGGAGTAAAGGCTGCTGCAAGCCCCCAGTCACAGTGTGTCATCTAGTCACGGATGTGTGAGTTCATCCCTAGCCACTGCCACCATAAATTGTATTTTGCTATATTAGACACCCTGCAGGCCTTATTTCTACTGGACAATTGATAAATTAATCCTGATATAGGATGATAGCAGTAAATAATTACTGTATGTTAATGTGTCATCACACCTACATAACTTATTTGCATTTTAATGGAGCAATTGTAGATGTAATTCCTTCAGGCAAAAGAAAATGAATCTTGAGGGTAGGAAAGTGCTAATCTGGGATGTGGTATGGAGAAAGGTGCTAATATGGAAATCCCAGGAGACTCCCTGTATGTGTTATATCAGTTGTGATCTTTCCTTAGCTTTGTATTAGATTTGTTGATTCTTTGGAGCAAAACTTCAAGCCCTCTTGGGCAAAGGCAAATGGTTAAACCTAATAAGATGCATGCTACTGTGAAATTAGATTAATTAGCTAGAATTTGAATTAGCGTTGTTTTGCAGATAAAATGTATCCAAAAATCTACGTATATAAAATTTTATTTGATATGCCTACAATGTACTATATTAAATATAATTTTTCTCTTGTGGCTGACAAATGGGGAAAAATGAGGCATCTCATGAAATGATTGGAAATATTTCATTTTATACCTGTGTATCATGCAGAACTAAATTTAACTTACCCCAGTGAAATCCATTTTTGGTCAATTCTTTCTTTAGACAGCTACAATAAATATATTATTGAGTTTTTTAAATGTTTCAGTAAGCTCGCCTTTCTGAGACATGTTCACGGGTTACATAAATGATATACTTTTTAGGTCAATGAAACAATTTGAAGTTATTACATGATGTGATTTGTCACAAAATATAGAGAGAGCTAACAAATGATTGACGGACATAGTGGGAATACTTAAGATGGTCATTTACTCAGCGAGTATTTGGTGAGCACAGTCTATGCATCAGAAGCTGTGAAAGAAAGCTTAGGAACAGGAAACATTAACACATAAATGTTTCATGTATCATCAAGTTAGTTTGTGGAGCTTACACATTTTTCCTGTGAAAGATCTTAGAAACTGTTTCAATTTGAATTGAGAACCTTATTGATTATCACATTAATTTCATATTTCTTCAGCTGCTATCATCTTGTAATAAGTTTCAAAATCAGTATTATTGCTTTAGCATTGCTTCTTTTAAATAATGTTTGGCTGATCCGGATTTTTTGGTTTCCTTTAAAAAACATTAGATCAGGATAAAATTGAAGAGAGATTTGACATTACTTGAGAATTTAAAACGTAAGTACTGTATTTACATCCGTCCCCCCTCGCTCTCCTTCCTTCAACTCCTCCTGTGACCATGTACCCACCTGTTCTTAAATTCACAGCCTCTTTAATTACTATTGGTGTGTGTGTGCACATTTATAAATAATAACCTGATGAGCTCATGTAGCGTTGCTCATACGTGTTTGAATTTAGAATTGACCACATGGATTGGATCACCTAACAGAAACTCATTCTTCAAGCAGACTGATTATCCCTCTCAGAAGATGGTAATTGCATGTAGCACTTCTTTTATGGGTGATACCTTATGCTGTTTACCTCATCTATACTGGCATGTGAACTGCTGTTGTCCTTGTCTGAGCCTCTTTAGGCAACCATGTTGAGATTTCATGAGTATATCTTCTCTGTCCTTTATAAAAAAAAAAAAAAAAACAAAAAACAAAAACAAAAACAAACCAAAAAAAAACAGAATCTTGCAGTAGACATCTTAGTCTTCTGGCTCTTATAATCTTTCTGACCCCTCTTCAGCAGTGTTCTTTGAGTCTTAGACTTATGGTTGTGTTGTAGATCTCCAACTCATTTTTATCTTTGCTGACAGGCAACAAAATTCTTTATCCTGTGCTGGTTCCACTCCCTATTAACAGCTTTCCTCAGCAGATAGCCCAGGGCTCTGGCATCTCGAATATCTTGGAGTCTCCAAAGTAACTTCAGCTTCTTGTTCTAATGTCTGGGATCCACATATGATCTTCTGGTCTCCTCATGATCTTCTGGTCTCCAAAGGGCTAGAATCACTTCTCCTGTTCTTCCCTCTATAGCACTCTAAGCTCAGATTGATCCACTCCACTGACACTGCTGTTCTTGCTGATTATCCCATGGTTCTAGTGTCTCCAATACACTGGGGTCTTCCACTTCAACTATGCCTCACCAATAGCCTCTCATAGGCTTTCATCATAGTGCCCAGCCTCAAATCCTTTGCATGACCTCTTGGGCCATCAAATGCAACTGAGGCTGCACCTTCACCAATGGCCTTCCATAGCATCTCAGTGACAAGCCTCAGCTGATCTCCATGACCCCTTCATGCCTTCAAAGCCAGTACCAATGTACCTATTTCTTCTATCTTGTCTTTACCGTCTGATAGTCTCTCTTGTATTTCTTTGGTCAATCTTACATCTGATATTCTTGACAAATTTCTAAGTTCTTAATTTCCAGTTTTCCTTCAGTTTTGTCTTTATTCATTCTATTTACATTTCCCTGTCTTTATCAGTTTTATTTATTCCACTGTTTTTGCTGTTGTTATTGTTTTCACATATTTCATTGATAGAATTTTTCAAATTCTCTTTAAGATCCTTGAGTATATTCATTATAGCTATTTGGAATTCTTGCCTTATGCTTCAGCAATATTGCATTTTTTTTCAGGGCAGTTTTACTCATTTTCATTTTTGCAGGGTTGCTAGACTCTAGTGGAGCCAGAGTGCCCTGGCTGTCATTAATCATGATTTTATGTTGTCATCTATTTGGATATAATTTGTCATTCTAGGTACTGTTATCTGGTCTTATCTTTGTTGGGTGGATTTTCTGGTCCTTGGTTTTTGTAACCCTCTCTGGATTTTAGGAGCATTTGTTGAGTGTGAGTTGCTTGCAAGGAGTAGTACATCTGAGTTCCTGCCAACTGTGGTCACTGAGGTTCCCTGGTAGAATTTGGTTTAAGGTATTGGAAGCTGACAATGGAGATGAGCTAGGACAAGGTATTGAGAGGTTACACAGGAAGGAAGAAAGGTTGTCTGTTAAGATGTGTCCACGGGGAAAGGAGGAAGAGAGGGAAGACAGATCTGTGAAAGTCATCTCCTACTGGCCTTGGGCTAGGGATGAGACTGGAGAATTGCAATCTGAGATCGTGAAGGAAGGGAAATGTATCATCACAAATGAATGATAATGTCAGATAATGACTATGACAGACATAATCAAATAAGCTCTCAGCCTAGATTTTAAAGCACATTAGGAAATTCTGGGGTAGGTGTCCTTTATCTTACTCCATTTCTAAGGACATTGCATTACCTGGAAATGGGGGATGAAATCTGTTACCAGTGGTGATGTCTGGAAATTGCTGTCCTTGCTTCAAGTTAGGTGACTGGGCACTTTCTAGTTTCTGACTATATGCCTGAAGCCTGGGATTTTATAACTGACTTACCTGGACTTCCCAAGTTCTTAGGCCTAGTCTCATAGACTGCCAATTTGAAACCAGTCAGCAAGTCTTCCTGTCTCAATGCTATTTTCTTTGTCCCTAATTTATGTCATAGCTTGATATTTAATTAAGTGACATCAATAACCTTTAACTTTTACTTTATTTTGACCCAATGTATTTTTCTATTTTTCAATTCTTTCAATGATGAGATGAGAATTTTAATACATTTAGTCTTTCTCCTTATTTCGTATTACTTAATTAAATTAATTCATAAAAAATCTAATTATAATCTATCATTAAAGTGGAAAGCCACATGATTTATTTTTAATTTGATTAACCTAAGAGATTTTGTCATCTGCAAACAGTACCAGAATTCCTCAAGCTGATTATTAGTAGTTTTCTTATAGGATTATTAAGTTTTGCATACTGAAAAAGTTCTATGCTAAAGGTGAAGCAAACTGTAGAAGAAATGAAAAAAATGTTAAGCCTCTCAAAACTCTGATGTTTTCTAAGGAATCTAGAGCTAGCAAAAGGATTCACTGAAAGAGTTTTAGAGCACTGCTGTGTACTAAGCCCACACCAGGCCATATGCTGTGACAAGTAACTTGTACAAAATGAAAAGCAGTAATACCAGCTCAAAAATGTCTAATTTTGTTATATTGGATACACCACCAATAAAGGCGTATGTGAATGCTCTAGTTAAAAAAAAACAAATAACAAGCAAACAAACAAAAAACCCACTACACTAAATTAAACCATCAAAGCTGAAACTAATTTTTCTAAGGTTGTTGAGCACCTTGTTTTCTTATTATAATCATAGGAAGTTGCTCCCTATGACTATAATAAGAGAGTTTAGTATGACCAGGTAAGTCATTTCAATTTTTAACATAAATTTTAGGTGTTATATGTGAGTAACAATTCCATTTTACTTGTTTACTAAGAGGAGAAATATCACCCTGATCATGATTCTCAGAAAGATTTGTGTGAACAGTTCAGATATATTCACCATGATAGCATTGTGTCAGGCCTGGCCAAAGCAGTTGCATACCTTAATATTTCATTTTCACATACTGAAAGGTCATGGGTAAAAGAAATTCAAGAAAAAGAAAACCAAATACTTCATTTTTAAGGGTATATCTTATTTTGAGTAGAGCTATTGTTATTATTATCATTCCAAAAAATCACAGTGAATATTTTTCCTTATGTTCTCTCATATTTTAGCTTCTACACCATTTTTTGCAACTTATGTTCTGGCTATCAGTTACTTATTACAATTTTTAGCAATCAGATTCTCTCTTACTGTTCTTTCTACAGACACACACACACACACACACACACACACACACACACACACAATACAACTGATACCACATCATGATATACTTGACATATCACATTTAATTTTTATTTTGTTTTAAAATAATACGGAAGTGGTAATTTTGAATAGCCATGTCAATGCTATTGACTTGTCAACCTCATTATTCTTTGCTTCAGTGATTTCTTTCCAGATATTGATTACTTTGCAAGGAAATAATGTCTGATGTCTTTAGGATTTTCCCTTTAACTCTGACCTTTATATTGCTTCAAATATCAAATACACCTAATTAGTGTTTATATTATTCATTGTTCAGTGCCCTAGCTACATATTATTTAAAATACTGAAAATGTTGTTAAAATTTATTCCATACACACTTCATTTCCTGTGATAAGTAGTCTGTGAATTATTATATGTTATACTACATTTGTCACTAAATAAATAGATAGATAGGTATAGATATAGTTATAGACATAGATAGATATTTTGATGTTAAAATGCCTCAGACATTTAAATGACTACCTAGCGCTAAGGACAGTAAATGTCACCCATGTGTTAGTAAGACTTTTACATGAGTAACTGCCTTGAAATAACAGTGCCTCAAAGGAAGTTAAAGCTGCCTTAGTGGGTGATTTGAAGCTTTAGGTCTTGATGGTGGTAGCTTATTAATAAGTAAGTGTAGTATTATTCATAGTTGTATTCCTTACTTAACTGAATAACACCCTTTGTACCAGTTCTAGAGAATGAAAATTAAGTAAGTCATGTTTACACTCATTACATGTCTGCAATGACTCAATGTGTCCTTTCTTGAAATATTTACAAGTTCTAGCTAGTTTACGCTATGCTTTGGGATCATCATTACAAGTATCTCTTATGAACAAAAAGAAATGAAAGAAAAATCTATTATGATAATGACTTAATTACAAATAATACAAATTCCCTGAAGAGAGAACACCATAGCATGAAATGTCATCTGTTTTTATCTGTTTTATCAAGGAAGAAGGAATAAGAGCCAGTTACTTTGGGAATCTTTACCTTAGCATTTGAAAAAAAGCACCAAATAAGACTTCAAGAAAATGAAAATCCCAGAAATACCAATTCCCTTTCAGCAACATGAAGCCTGAAGCTTTTCTGGGACTTCTAAGGACATGTAGAGGCATAAAGAGCCTTAGACTTGTATCACTGAATCACATGAGAAGAATTTTATTTGAAGATATTAACAATCATCTTCAGAGAAGAGTCTAAATTCTTTAACTGTGTGGCAATATTAATCCAGTTGGCCAAAATACAAATTATGTCATACTTATTCTTTCTAAGGCTGTGGAAGCAAGAAAAGTATCATTGTTAGCTTCCAAATGGGAAGAGAGGCCCTTGGTCTTGGGAAGATCATATGCCCCAGTACAAGGGAATGCCAGGGTCAGGAAGTAGGAGTGAGTGGGTTGGGGAGCAGGGTGGGGGAGGGTATAGGGGGCTTTGGGGATAGCATTTGAAATGTAAATGAAGAAAATATCTAAGAAAAAAAGACAAATCGAGTCAGAAAAATTGAATGGAGTTGTGTCACAGTAGGGGATGGGAATTGGGTGTAGCCCAAGATACCAAGAAAGCAAGAGGCTCACAGGACCCAACAGGGATGACATTAGTAGAAATACCCAAGGAAGGGGAGAGAGAACCTGTAGAGACCATATCCAATGGATAAATATGGTCCCTGGTTGAGGGATGGGGCCACCCACTGATCTCAAAAATAACACAGAATTGTTCTTGTCTAAAGGAAATGCAGGAAAAAAGGGTTGAACAGAGTGAAGGAAAAGCCATCCAAAGACTGCCCCACCTAGGGATGCATCTTGTCTGCTGACACCAAACCCAGACACTATTGCTGATGCCAAGAAGTGCTTGCTGACAGGAACCTCGTATGGCTGTCCCCGAGAGGCCTGCCAGAACCTTGCCAATACAGTTACAGATGCATGCAACCAACCATCAGACTGAACACTAAGACCCAATAGAGGTGTTAGAAGAAGGACTGAAGTAGGGGTTTGCAACCATGTAGGAAGAACAACAATATCAACCAACCAGATTCCCCCAGAGCTCCCAGGCACTAAACCAGCAACCAAAGAATATACATGGTGTTTCCATGGCTCCATATACATATGTAGCAGAGAACTGCTTTATCTAGCATCAATGGGAGCGGAGGTGCTTGGACCTGTGAAGGCTCGATGCCCTGGTGTAGGGGAATGCCAAGGCCAGGAAGGAGGAGAAGGTGGCTGGATGGAAGAACACCCTCATAGAAGCAGGGGGAGGGGGAATAGGAAAGGGAGTTTGCAGAGGGGAAACCAGGAAGGGGGATAACGTTTGACATGTAAATAAATTAAATAACTAATAAAAAAAAAACCCAACCTACCCCCAAAGACAAATTGCTGTCCTCACTGAATATTATATCCAAAAATGTTGGTCTATACTTTCTCAGATTATTTTTACTTCAGGAACTAAAAGCATTCTCCAGTCGCAAGATATCTCCCTTAAATAGTCAAATATGGGGCCTACAATTTCAAGCCAATGACAGTATCTTTAGTCAACTACTGAATTTCCAGATTACTTCTACAGCAATTTTGTTCTTATCAGAGAGGTAACACATTTAATACCAATTAGTTGTTAATCACTTCGAGTAAGTTGTTGAGAGTCATCTGGGAATCCTGAGAAAAAGGAACAAATATAGGCAAATCAAGTAACCTGTGAAGAGAGAGAAATGAATATGGAAGAAGGTAGAAGGCAATGTACTAGAATCTTCAGAAGCAGTTACAGTAGAATCTTACACTGTTGCTTGGCATCCATAGGAAACCACTAGGATTCTGAAGAATTTAAAAGAATGAGTATGTCTGTGTGCATAAACAAACACAAAAGCATGTATGTGCATGTTTGTGAAAACGAATTTCAATGAAAGAAAAGCAAGTAAAAAAGAAAGAAAATATGTGCCTGGGTATGTATGGTGGAGGAGAAAGTTTTCTTGTAGAAAAACTGGAGAGCATAGACAGAGGCAGACTATCTGGGATAGTTCCTAGAGTAATGCAGAGAGAGGGGGAAGGAAGAGGGGAGAGGTGAGACAAGGGAGACAGGTGCTAAAGTCCTGAGGCCTAGGGTACAAAGGTAATCAAAACAGCTGGGTTAGATAAGGAAGAGCCTCTGGGGGAAGGGCCGCCCAGTCTAGGGCCTAGAGACTTCAGGGTAGGGGGCTGGTTATGAGAGCCACACCCTGTAAGAGGAAGTGACTGAGGGATACTGGGAGAAGATGGCAGCCAGGCCCACTTTGATATGTTAAATAGGTTCATCTGCAGTTGTGCCTGGTTTGCAATTTAGCAATAGTGAGTTCTAAAAGCTTGCCACACACAGTGTCGTGGTAATATTTTATGACAAATTTCCAATTTTTTTTGAGGTTGTTATTTAACTTTTTAAAACTACTCTTTTTCTTCTTTTGAGATTATAATCAAATTTTTTGATTCCAGTACTTCTCTCCAAACCCTCCAAACCTACCTTCTAGGCTGCTTTCATATCAATGGCCTTAAGTTTTATTACTGAATATTTCTTTTCTTGAGATGATTATATGTATCTCCTTCAAATATGTGCCTATCACTTCTTGAATTCATTTGATTTTGGTCAAAGAGGTTTTTGTTTGTTTCCATTGATAACAGACCTATGTATGTGTTGATCAAGTTTGGCTTATTTACTTGATCAAACAAATCATTTTGCTCTTCATTCATGAACGTTATCTTAATGTTGGTATTAATGACAACCATAGAATCCTACAATGAGTCAGTGAGTAATTATTCGATAAATCACATTAGTCTAGGAGCTTTGTGTAAATTGTTTTATATACTATGCATTGTATATTTTTCATTATACTCTTAAGTTTTCATTCTTAAAAATACAATAAGATAAATTAGCAAAATTTCATTAGTACTGTAACTTATTATTCCACTTAATCTTCCATCTATCCATTGTTAACATCTTTATGGTATACATATTTTGTTAGAAATAAAATATGTATGAATTATGTTTTAGTCAATTGTCACATAAACACTGTGATTAAGCTCCTGTTTTAATTTTATAAATATGGAAACAGTAACTGGGGAAATAGCTCAGTGGGTAAGTTATACAAGCATGCTAACCTGAGTTCATATTCCCAGAACACGTGTCTTACAGTAGCATGACTATGTGACTCCACTGTTTCTATACCAAGATTAGAAGGAGAGAGAATCATAGGACAGCTAGCATGGTAAATGCAGTTGCTAATGAATAGAGACCCGGTCTCCAACATGATGTAACAATCACAGACCAACACCTAAGTTTGTCTCCTGACTGCTATATGCCAAGGCATACATGTACCTATATGCTCACTTGCACACATACAGAGAGAAGGAGAGAGAGGGGGGAGAGGGAGAGGGAGAGGGGAGAATGTGGAACAGTTACATTTTTAGTTAATAGTTATTAGTAGAATACACCTCTTTCTCCCATACAAAAGGTTTCTGGTATGCACTAGTTCTTCTTTAGTAGTAGAACAATTTAATGGCTCATACACTTCCTTTAGATGTCTAGGTTAGGGTGAATTTTGAGAAGGAATATTGGCACCTAAGATAAGATTTACTGAATAAAAAGAAAATTGACCATAGCATCTGGACAGACCAAGTCATTCAAAATGACAGATAGATTTCTGGGAAATATTTAGTCAGCATTACCCTTCCTTAAATATGAGTCCCTTTATTCCTCGTTGATAGTTTGATCCTGAGAGTTTCTGTTAAGGGATTGCAGTAATAATATTAAACTGATGTTTTCTTAAAAATTCTATGAAAATAATTTCTTCAAAAATTCCTTCATTCCCCGTTCACCAGAAACCACTTTCTCTGTCCCCTAAGTGGTAGACTCAGTTGCAAAGACTTAATTCTTTGGCTTAAACCAGGAGCGTTTGGACAGTTTACCTCCCTGGAGGCAATGATACTATTGTACAAAAAGAGTCAAAGTGCTGCTTCTTGGTGCTTTTAGTACACGTGATTGCTTCTTTTTTTATCTTTTCTCCCCCCCCCCCGGTTATTTTAATTTGATGAGTTCCTTTTTAAAAAGCATAATTTATTGACATGGGTAAATCTAAGACTGAGATAGAAACTCAGATGACAATTCAGTCCTTCAGTACAGTGGATAATATGGATACTTTGTACCCACAAATGGGTCAAACACATTGCATCCAATGTTCCATCAAGTCATGCCAAGTCCATCCTCTCATGGGTTTAGGCTACAAAAGGAAAGGCTATGAGGTTGCCCGTTCCTTGGCATGGGGTATACCTCTTAGTGAAATAAAAGACACTTTGCAGACAAAAAGCTGGCATGAAACATACCTTTGATTTCACCAGCAAGCATGCCATATGTCACAAAATTCTACTGCTTCCTCCTGTTATTTCATCTGAATGCCTCTTTCCTGCACATGGCTTTTGGGTACAGTTAAGTAAATAAAATGGATATTACATTTAATTGAGGGAAGGACTTTAAATTCATGTGAGTTTAAATAGGTTGGATGATAAAGAAATAGTACAACCAGTTTCCTTTGTGGTAGGATGCACGTAGTAAAAATAGCATCCAGTAAGAAATAAGGACACCTGTCCTCTGCCACGTTCTTACACCATCTTGCTATGTGACCTTTGGCAAATATGTGAACCTCTGTATTTTCTTTTGAACATGGGGGTGAAAATAAATTATTATGTCAGAGAGATGTCAGGTGTTTAATTTATAATACAATATGTGATTGTAGATAGTTTGAAAAAAGGCTAGCATTCCTTGGAAAAAATGTTTTTAATATATAGCAGTTGGAACACTTATACATCTATATGGATATGATATAAATATGAAAAGGAATGTGAAAATAAGAAAGTGAAATAAGAAAAATTTCACTTAAAACTTATAATTGACATTTTAATAAAAATGAAATATGACTTTAATATACAGAATGGATAAATAAAATCATTGAAAAATAATTCATAATCACAAAACACAAAGGTAATATTGTGTGTTTCCATTAAATATTTTATTTTTTCAAGAAATAATCTTCTCTGTATGTTAATGGATACTGTTTTTCACTGTGACACTTTAACAGACATTGATTGTAGAAAATTAGGTAAATAGAAAGTTATTCTTCTCTTTGCATGAAATTAGTATTAATAACTTTAATTCTTGTTTTCTATTCTGAGTTTCCACTTGATATTGTATTCTGTTATCTTCCCACAACATTAAAACACTTTCTGCTGTGATAAAGTACCATGACCAAAGCAACTTATGAAGCAGAGCATTTAATTTGGGGTTTATGGTTTTAGAACCCTAAAGCACATGATGGCTACCAAAAGCATGGGGGAAACAACAGCTGAGAGCTCCCATTTGATCTGTAAGTTGTAGGCAGAAACACACACACACACACACACACTGCAAATGACCCAAGTCTTTTGAAACATGAAAGGCCACTCCCAGTGACACACCTTCTCTAACAAGGCCATTCCTCTAGTAATCCTTCCCAAACAATTGCACCAACCGGGACCCAAGTGTCCGTTCACATATTCAAACTGCCACAATAAATGCAATGAATTTTGAAACAATCTCAATATAAACAGCAAAAATAGTCAGCCTAACTATATTTAAATATCTCAAACATTGCAATTAACAAAAAAGGATTCAAAATGATTAGTATGTAATCAATGGAAAAATGACAAAATGAACATGTTTTGCAGAAGAATGTAAAAACTATTATAAGAAGTAGCTGAAACTTCTGACTGAAAGGCAAGTAATTGCAATAAAGAATTCACCAAATAGGTTCAAAAATCATTGAAGATGGTGAAAGAAATAATCAGTCAAATACACATATAGATATATAGAAATTATCTAATCTAGAAAGAAGAAAAATAAATCAAAGAAAACTAGACAGAGTCCCATTAGCTCAGGCAAAATGTAGACTGCATAATACATATTAATATATACTTAAAATGAATAGCAGAAGTCAAAACAGAAAGGGAAAGAAAAAAACAGTTTCAAAGGATTATACCAATCAAAAAAAGAACATTATTTACTGATATGCATTACAACATAAACAAACCATAAGAGTATTGTGTAAGAAGCCAGTTATAAAAGATCACAATTAGGTCTCAAGAAGCAGCTCTTATGCTACAGTACTTGTAATAAAGCTTAAAGAACTGAGTTCAAGTCCTAAAGCATGTATAAACACTAGTGATCAGAGGTAGCTCTGGCCGTACACGCCTTTAAGCTCAGCACTCAGGAGGCAGAGGCAGATGGGTCTCTTTAAGTTCAAGGCCAGGCTGGTCTACACAGAGTTCCAGGACAGCCATGGCTACATGATAAACTCTGTCTTGAAAATAAAAATTTTAAAAAAAAATAGTAATAAGGGGTTAGGGATATAATTAATTATGGGTAAAAGGAAAATGTTAATAGATTATTGTTAGAGATTTTGCTAATTTAGTAAATTAGTAATTGTAGATTCTTCTCCAATAAACATGGCTACAGAGTTGTTAGCTAGGTTTTCCATACCTAGTAGAGTACACCTCTTATAGAGCTCCCATGAAGGAAACTCACAAAGATGAAAACTACATTTCTGTCTGTAGGGTGTCTTCATTGTGTAACTGTTGTTAAAAATAATGTAGCACATTTCTTTCTTTTAGTCTGACATAGAACACAAGTATATATCAAATTGATGATTCACTGACAGTGCTTTGTTCTCTGACATGTGCATATGTGCAAGTGCACTCATGTACATGCATACGCATGCACAAATGCATATGCACATATAAGCACATGCAACTGCCACATATTATATGGTACTATTTATAGAGAGTACTCAAATTAAACTAGCCCATAGAAGAATGCAGTTCTAGCCTTCATTTAATTGGGTATGTAGTCTAAGTGCAAAATTTTGTAATCTAGAGGTGGTATGGTAGACTTACACCTGATAACTTTACATAACCTGAATATTTTTTTTGGCTTTCTGATTTTGTTCACATCATCATCAAGTTTAGAGTGTTCCTTTATGATTACTGTTATGCCATTTTGTTCAAAAAGTTTAATATCATTGTTTCATTAGTAAGGCCAAAAACCTTTCACCTTTAAGAGTTTGCAGAAGATAATTGCTCACCTTTTAAGCCTAGGATGAAAATCTTGCTGGAATTTCATTGCTTAACTAGTGTCTTCCTTTGAAACTCCCAAAACTCTGTTACCCTATTCAGCAATGAGAATAAGAATACTCTAGAGTTGAACCAGTCAGAGTTGAATTCTGACTTTACTAGCTGTATCTTCTTGAAAACCTTTGTTAAAAATTCTATGCTTCTGGATATATGCCCAGGAGAGGTATTGCTGGATCCTCCGGTAGTACTATGTCCAATTTTCTGAGGAACCGCCAGACTGATTTCCAGAGTGGTTGTACAAGCCTGCAATCCCACCAACAATAGAGCAGTGTTCCTCTTTCTCCACATCCACGCCAGCATCTGCTGTCACCTGAATTTTTGAACTTAGCCATTCTGACTGGTGTGAGGTGGAATCTTAGGGTTGTTTTGATTTGCATTTCCCTGATGATTAAGGATGCTGAACATTTTTTCAGGTGCTTTGCAGCCATTCGGTATTCCTCAGGTGAGAATTCTTTGTTCAGCTCTGAGCCCCATTTATTAATGGGGTTATTTGATTTTCTGGAGTCCACCCTCTTGAGTTCTTTATATATATTGCATATTAGTCCCCTATCCGATTTGGGATAGGTAAAGATCCTTTCCCAATCTGTTGGTGGCTTTTTTTTTTTTTGTCTTATTGACGGTGTCTTTTGCTTTGCAAAACCTTTGCAATTTTATGAGGTCCCATTTATCGATTCTCGATGTTACAGCACAAGCCATTGCTGTTCTATTCAGGAATTTTTCCCCTGTACCCATATCTTCGAGGCTTTTCTCTACTTTCTCCTCTATAACTTTCAGTGTCTCTGGTTTTATGTGGAGTTCCTTAATCCACTTAGATTTGACCTTAGTACAAGGAGAAAGAAATGGATCAATTCACATTTTTCTACATGATAACCGCCAGTTGTGCCAGCACCATTTGTTGAAAATGCTGTCTTTCTTCCACTGGATGGTTTTAGCTCCCTTGTCAAAGATCAAGTGACCATAGGTGTGTGGGTTCATCTCTGGGTCTTCAATTCTTTTCCATTGGTCTACTTGTCTGTCACTATACCAGTACCATGCAGTTTTTATCACAATTGCTCTGTAGTACAGCTTTAGTTCGAGCATGGTGATTGCACCAGAGGTTCTTTTATCCTTGAGAAGAGTTTTTGCTATCCTAGGTTTTTTGTTATTCCAGATGAATCTGCTGATTGCCCTTTCTAATTCGTTGAAGAACTGAGTTGGAATTTTGATGGGGATTGCATTGAATCTGTAGATTGTTTTTGGCAAGATAGCCATTTTTACAATGTTGATCCTGCCAATCCATGAGAATGGGAGATCTTTCCATCTTCTGAGATCTTCTTTAATTTCTTTCTTCAGAGACTTGAAGTTCTTATCATACAAATCTTTTACTTCCTTAGTTAGAGTCATGCCAAGGTATTTTATATTATTTGTGACTATTGAGAAGGGTGTTGTTTCCCTAATTTCTTTCTCAGCCTGTTTATCCTTTGTGTACAGAAAGGCCATTGACTTGTTTGAGTTAATTTTATATCCAGCTACTTCATTGAAGCTGTTTATCAGGCTTAGGAGTTCTCTGGTGGAATTTTTAGGGTCACTTATATATACTATCATATCATCTGCAAAAAGTGATATTTTGACTTCTTCCTTTCCAATTTGTATCCCCTTGATCTCCTTTTGTTGTCGAATTGCTCTGGCTAATACTTCAAGTACAATGTTGAATAGGTATGGCGAGAGTGGACAGCCTTGTCTAGTCCCTGATTTTAGTGGGATTGCTTCCAGCTTCTCACCATTTACTTTGATGTTGGCTACTGGTTTGCTGTAGATTGCTTTTATCATGATTAGGTATGGGCCTTGAATTCCTGATCTTTCCAAGACTTTTATCATGAATGGGTGTTGGATTTTGTCAAATGCTTTCTCAGCATCTAATGAGATGATCATGTGGTTTTTGTCTTTGAGTTTGTTTATATACTGGATTACATTGATGGATTTCTGTATATTGAACCATCCCTGCATCCCTGGGAGGAAACCTACTTGGTCAGGATGGATGATTGTTTTGATGTGTTCTTAAATTCGGTTAACAAGAACTTTATTGAGGATTTTTGCATCGATATTCATAAGGGAAATTGGTCTGAAGTTCTCTATGTTTGTTGGGTCTTTTTGTGGTTTAGGTATCAGAGTAATTGTGGCTTCATAGAATGAGTTGGGTAGAGTACCTTCCGTTTCTATTTTGTGGAATAGTTTGTGAAGAACTGGAATTAGGTCTTCTTTGAAGGTCTGATAGAACTCTGCACTAAACCCATCTGGTCCTGGGCTTTTTTTTGGTTGGGAGACTATTAATGACTGCTTCTATTTCTTTAGGGGATATAGGACTGTTTAGATCATTAACCTGATCTTGATTTAGCTTTAGTACATGGTATCTGTCTAGAAACTTGTCCATTTCATCCAGGTTTTCCAGTTTTGTTGAGTATAGCCTTTTGTAGAAGGATCTGATGGTGTTTTGGATTTCTTCAGGATCAGTTGTTATGTTTCCCTTTTCATTTCTGATTTTGTTAATTAGGATGCTTTCCCTGTGCCCTCTAGTGAGTCTGGCTAAGAGTTTATCTATCTTGGTGATTTTCTCAAAGAACCAGCTCCTTGATTGGTTGATTCTTTGAATAGTTCTTCTTGTTTCCACTTGGTTGATTTCACCCCTGAGTTTGATTATTTCCTGCCTTCTACTCCTCTTGGGTGAATTTGCTTCCTTTTGTTCTAGAGCCATTAGGTGTGCTGTCAAGCTGCTAATGTGTGCTCTCTCTAGTTTCTTTTTGGAGGCACTCAGAGCTATGAGTTTTCCTCTTAGGAATGCTTTCCTTGTGTCCCATCCAGAAGATGTCCCAACCGGTAAGAAGGACACATGCTCCACTATGTTCATAGCAGCCTTATTTATAATAGCCATATGCTGGAAAGAACCCAGATGCCCCTCAACAGAGGAATGGATACAGAAAATGTGGTACATTTACAGAGTGGAGTACTACTCAGCTATTAAAAAATGAATTTATGAAATTCCTAGGCAAATGGATGGACCTGGAAGGCATCATCCTGAGTGAGGTAACCCAATCACAAAGGAACTCACACAATATGTACTCACTGATAAGTGGATATTAGCCCAGAAACTTAGGATAACCAAGATATAAGATACAATTTGCTAAACTCATGAAATTCAAGAAGAACTAAGACCAAACTGTGGACACTTTGCCCCTTCTTAGAAATGGGAATAAAACACCCATGGAAGGAGTTACAGAGACAAAATTTGGAGCTTTGACGAAAGGATGGACCATCTAGTGATTGCCATATGCAGGGATCCATCCCATAATCAGCTTCCAAACGCTGACACCATTGCATACACTAGCAAGATTTTGCTGAAAGGACCCAGATATAGCTGTCTCTTGTGAGACTATGCCAGGGCCTAGCAAACACATAAGTGGATGCTCACAGTCAGCTATTGGATGGATCACAGGGCCCCCAATGTAGGAGCTAGAGAAATTACCCAAGGAGCTAAAGGGAACTGCAACCCTATAGGTGGAACAACAATATGAACTAACCAGTACCCCGGAGCTCTTGTCTCTAGCTGCATATGTATCAAAAGATGGCCTAGTCGGCCATCACTGCAAAGAGAGGCCCACTGGACTTGCAAACTTTATATGCCCCAGTACAGGGGAACCCCAGGGCCAAAAAGGGGGAGTGGGTGGGTAGGGGATTGGGGGTGTGGGTATGGGGGACTTTTGGGATAGCATTGAAAATGTAAATGAGGAAAATACCTAATAAAAAAATAAATTAAAAAAAATTCTATGCTTTTGTTTCTTCACCTGTAAAATTGAGGAAAATGATCTCATGAAATATTTGCGGATTAAATGTGATTATGGATGTTAATTTTTAAAAAACTGTCTACTTTTCTGACTTTTATTTTGAAAAACCAATGATTTACTAGCTATTAGTATTAACTGTTTACAAAATTATACCATATTAACAAGTACATGCAATAATATACAAGAAACCAGACAATATGAACTGATACTAATGTGTTTTACCTTGTCCTTTTTAAAGAAAATGACTAATTTACCATTTTTGTGTTAGATATGAAATAGAGGCAGACTACTTTATCCTAAAGCTTTACCTAAAAGTTAGACTGGAAGACTATTTTATGGGGATTTTCCTAATAATAACTACCAGCTATGACTTAGTTGTCATTTGCCCACAACAGTAAACTCCTTAGTATAAATCCCAGAGATCAGAATTACCCTCCGTTATCCACCTCTGCAATCAAATCGCTAAAGGGTCTATATTTTGGAGCATATGTTATGTTAATTTGATTAGATCTTTTACAGTCTAATGTTTAGCATAATTGCAAATGAGATTCTAGTAGCAAGCAGTGAACATGTGACTGCTTCCAATTGTTACACATGAAATTTGAGAGGGTTACTAATAAAGTGCCAATTTTGCTAAACTAATGCTGAAGATTGACAGCAATAAGAGAGTGTTGATTAATACTTGTTATTCGTAAACTATGGACGGAAATGGTATCTCCAATTACATAACACCACATTTAAAACCTATTACTTTTGAAGATACGATATTAAGTTTGATGCTACATTTTGGGTAAGTATGTTAATGCTAAAATTACTATGAAATTTACCAAACCCCAATGGATTTCATTGTAAGAAAATGAATTGAATATGATTGTTTACTTGGGGAAACAAGCAGCTATTGTTTTTCTCCAAAGAGTACAAAGAAGCTTTTATATATTGAGTTACCTTCAATTTTATTGAAGATTGCTCTGCCTATTAAGTGGTTAGATGATCTGCATAATCCAACACAGAGGATGTAAGAAAGTAATAAGAAGCAGATAATTTGGAATTACTTTAGGGCATTGTTAAAGTTTCAAAAGACGTGAAGAGATAGAGATAGATGTCACTGCAACTCAAAGATGAATTATTACTTGCAAATTACTAAGAAATAGAAATGTGCAAGTTATTTACACAATTACTGAAAAAGTTCTTCCTTAGTGATATTTTGGGAACTCATTTTTCCTTCCCTCTAACAGTGTATTATGAACTAGAAAATTTTCAAAATCACAATATAGTGTCAATTCATAGATATTTTATTCAAAATTCTGGTGTGTGTGTGTGTGTGTGTGTGTGTGTGTAAATTCAAGGTCAAGATTATCTTAACTACAACTGAGAACACTAAATTGTATTAAGCCTTCTGTTTCTGAAATAGTTGTTATAGAATTTCTTTGTGGAGCCCTTCCTATCTCCTTTCTTTCATTTCTCCACATTTTTTATGTGAAGCATGTTAACCCAAATAGTGGAGGTTTTAACAAAAGCAAACAGAAAATAAATAAAATACACACAGCAGTAAAGAGCAAGAATATCTGGCAAGAGGTGTAATATCACTATTTAGTTGTAAAATTGCAAACTTTGGAATGTTCTCCTTCAAAATGGCCTGAAGAACTAGCCTGGCAAGGCACCGTGACAATATCTATTGCAACTGTTTCAACAAATGATTCAGATCATATTTGAAGAAGTTTTCCAGGTGTTACTGAACATTCTTCTATTGTAAGATTTTAAAAATTCTAATGTAATAATTAAGTAGATCCATATGAAGTAATATAGTAAGTAGAATTCATATCAAAGCTGGAATTTCAAGCCTTGGTATTATAAAATGCTGAACAAAAACATTTTTGTTCAGAATACATCACCTTCTAGGTAAAATGATCATGCTATATCCTAAAACCTGGGAAATTATTTCCCTTTTATTTGCTAAAACAATTTGGTGTGTCCATTAGATGGGAAAAACTGGCAAATACTATGACAAAATCAAATTAATTTGGTTGCTTTCTGTATTTCTTTTGGCCATCACCACATAGAAAATGGTCATTTTTATGATAGAGTTCAGCCAAAACGCCATTCATTTTCTGAATAACTGAATATAGTCAATTAAGCAGCCACTTAGCAATCATATATTAACAAATTGCTTTTGGAAAGGTTCTTGCTTTTATCAAGTTTGACCTATTTTTTTCAAAAGTAATTATATCTACTCATTGCTCATGTTTTCCTCCTCTCCTGCTTACCAACCCCCCCTCAAAAAAAAAGAAAAACAAAACATAAAGTTAAAATGGCAAAGAATTCACTGTGAAAGTTAGCTGCAGCAAATATTCAGGATGGAAGGTTATGCTATTTGTTGCATAGCCCGAGTAAAGGTTAATGTCTTTTCTTGTGTGGGAAAAGTTCCCAATAGATAAATGTACAAAAACTACAAAGAGCTCAAAGAAGAGGAAACAGAATTAGAATGTGTGCAGAAAGTAAAGTATTATCAACAAGCAAATACAAACTAAAATATGGCACTCGTAATTTACTCATTTAAACAGACATTTAAAACAATATGCAAAATTGGCCAGGGTACAATGAAAGGAATGTCTCACACATTGCTAATGACTGTGTATATTATAATTTTCCAAGCAACAATATATTCAAGACTTTTGGCTCATTGATTCATGGTCTTGGAATCTATCCTAACAAAACAATAAAGATAATAAAAGATGTTTATGGTGTCTTCATAATGTTCCAGGCTATGCGACAAATAGCATGACCTTCTGTCCTGAATATTTGCTGCAGCTAACTTTCACAGTGAATTCTTTGCCATTTTAACTTTATGTTTTGTTTTTCAGGGTTTTTTTTTGGGGGGGGGGGTTGGTAAGCAGGAGAGGAGATATAATATTCATAAATTAGGGGCGATGTAAATATCCAACAATAAGAGAATGAACAAGCAAATTGTGGCACACCCACTTTGCAGTGATATTTAAAGTTATTATCATAGAAATTGTATAAAAAATGTGTCACAAGGGAAGGGAGAAACATGAAACTTAAGAAAATAAATCAGAATGATGGTAGTCATCTTTCTAGATAGTAAAATGATGAGTTTTCCTCTAGGTCTTTAAAGACTGGGTGACTATGTTACTGTTATAGACAGCTTCCACAACTCTTTCCCATTTCAATTTTTTTTAAGAAAAAGAAAATTAGAGAAAAAAATCAGTCAGAATTTCACAATCTAAATTTGTCAAGCTAAAATAATCTAGGAGGATTTTATTGTGAAAAAAGTATTGCTACATTTACAGCGTTCACCCTTTAAGTGCTGTGCTATGAAAGGCTTGCTAACCTTAAGCTGCATTCTATGTATCCTTTACTTGTTTTCTCAATTAGAGTGTGACTTCTTTGTTAAGGCTTCAACTCATAAATAGGCACTATAGGTAGAATGAGTTGATATTCATCGTGAATAAACTAGAACAAGTGTCCATCTTGAGTGGCCAATGTATACAAAAGCATATATAAAATTAACATTAAACAGACTGAGCAGAGCATATTTATTTATCTATGAACATATATGTACACATGTATATACATATATATGAATGTAAACAATGTGAAAAGAGGCTATCCATTTCAAAAAGAGCTAGATGGGTTTATGAGAATGTTGGGTGGGAGGGAGAAAAGGGAAGGGGAAAATGATGTAATGGTATATCAAAAATTAAAAAATAATAATTTAAAATAAATGAGATTTAGAAACAAAATAAATAGAGAGGAAGGAAAGTGATTATTAATTCATACATATGCACAAGGATTCATGGATTCAAAAGCAGTATTTTTGTTTTATTCCAATATCCTATAGCATATTGGAGTGTATAATATCCATTTGGGGAGAGGAAAGAAGCAGAAAAGAAATGAGAGAGCATGATTAACAATGCAAACATAGAATTGATTATACTTCTTCTTTTATGTCTAATCAACCTCAGCTTTTCTGTCATTTGAAAGCCAATAAGGAATTTTAGAACTAGAAGAGATTTCTGAGATAACTCAGTCTCTTCACTTTATATTTAGAGAAACTAGCCTCTCAGAGAGAGCACGCTGTTTACTGAGCATCGCAGCCAGTTGTTCCATTGAAAGCAAATACTGACTAGTGATTGGAATTTAGCATTTCTTCCTCATGTCTAAAGAAGACTGACATAGCATTGGACTTAATGAAAAAAAAAGAGCAGTGAAGTAATTAGTATTTACTATCTTTTGTCCATGACAGTTTTGTAACAATGTCTTTTTGAAATTACTGTGCTTTTAAAGTTTGTTGCATTTCAAATCTTGTTAGTATTTTTCCAAATGTTAAATTCAGAGCTTGTAAATTTTTCATAAAGTCATTATTTGCCAATCATATTTGAGGTATAATTTTTGAGCTTTGATAAGTATCACAATTACATATTTTCAAAGCCCCAGCCCACACAATTGTGTGAATCAATCTTATTTTCAAAAAAACAAAACAAATGAAAGAAAAACAAATAGAAAAAAAAACTAGACTGTTTCTCTCATATCTCCTGGATTAACTGACAAATTTTAGGACAAAAATGTTATGATAGTCCAGTCAAAGAGCTTTTACTGGTATTCTACTTTAAAGAGAGAAAAAAAAAAAACATTGAATAGGTGTGACATTCCTTATTCCTAGCTGATTTGTAGGTGGGAATTGCTGTGACTTGAACTTTGAAAATGACTCATAACAGCTATATAAAATCTGTCTTTCTGCATTACTTTTTGTCTCTTTCTCATTTCATATATGTACTATCTCATTGTATGTTTCAAATAGACACATTGAAAGTAAAGAGAATGTCAAGATCTGTGTACATAAAAGTAAATAAAATTATAGCATGATAAATCATAGTTGCCATAATGTATTAGACATTAGAAATGAGGTATTTTTAGTTTTTGATTTCATGTATTATATTTGAATGTCATTATGATATATGTAAATTCCTAATGAATGGATGATTAATAGAAAGCATTCTCTAAGTTCTTTTTGTCTATAAGTCCTTGATAGTTTTCTACAATCAGTGATACTATGTGGAAAATAGTGGTCCACCTCCAAATTGTTAAAGTCCCATTCTATAATGAACAGCAACAAAAAATTGTATATAAGAGTTTATGTTCGTAGGCATCAATTTAAATGAATTTTATTGATATGGAGTTTTTGCAGTGTGTGTGTGTGTGTGTGTGTGTGTGTGTGTGTGTGAAAAAATCTCTCTTCCTTTTAAAAACGTCTTTGTGCGGTAAAGTTTCTAAGACTCATCTATTGATCAATGGTTTGCTATGTACCATTATTCAAAGGTATAGAGCAACAAATACAACAGACAATGCCTATTGATATAAGGCAGACAATGAAATAATAAACATTTATCATGTCATTTGTTGATGAATTTTTTGAAAGGACAGAAGAGGAGAATGAGTAGTCTCATGAGAGGTAGTTTTTTATGGAAGGTTACCCTGAGGTGGGAAAGGATTTAGTGTTTTCAGAAACAGAACACTAGTATAACTACAGTACATGAACAGAAGGAAAAGAAAAGTAGATGAGTTGGAAAATTTTAAGCTAAGGCCCTTGTAGGTTACTGTAGGCTTTTGTCTTTTATTTTAGAGTATGGCACACCATTACTGCTTCAGAAAATAGGAGAACATGAAAAATCATCTTAGTAAATGTTCTATTGCTCTGAAGATATACTGTGACCATAGCAACTTTTATAAAAGAAAACATTTAATTGGGGCTGGCTCATACTTTCAGAGGTTTAGTTCATTATTGTCATGGTGGGAACATGGCAGTGTGCAAGCAGACATGATGATGAAGAAGAATCTGAGAGCTCTACATTCAGATCCGCAGGTAGAGCTAGAGACACTGAGACTAGCTTAGGTCTTTGAAACACCAAAACCCATCCCCAGTGACACACTTCCTCTAACAAGGCCACACCCACTACAAAAAGGTCACACTTTCTAATAGTGCCATGAACTGGTGACCAAACAATCAAGTCTATAATCCTATAGGCGGTCATTTTTACTTTTCTTTTCTTTTCTTTTCTTTTCTGGGGGGGAGGGGGGTTAGAGACAGGGTTTCTCTGTATAGCCCGGGCTGTCCTGGAACTCACTCTGTAGACCAGGCTGGCCTCGAACTTTGAAATCCACTTGCCTCTGCCTCCCAACTGCTGGGATTAAAGGCATGTGTTACCACTCCCCGGATGGCCATTTTTTTCAAACCATCATATTTATATGTTAAAAATTATACTCTGACTACAGTGATGATAAATTGCTGTCAGGCTGCAATGGTATAAACAGGACACTCATTAGGAGAAAAGTCACAATACTTGGAAATCCTTTGATCCAAAGTAGTATTGAAGAAGTGGATACATATGTTTGGATTCTATATTTTTTTCAAAGATGCCACAAATGTACTAACTAATGGAATGCATGTAAGATGTGAAAGATGATAGTAAGCAAGGATGGCTTTAACTTTTTGGGTACCTCTAGAGAAATGACAAAGTCCAGTCTCAAACATACCACATTTCAGAGGACTTCATAGATAACTATATGGAAATCCTCAGCAGCCAGTTAGATACTCAAACCTGTAGGGCAGGAGAAAGATCTATGCTGGTACTAAAAGTGAAAAAAAAATACAACTGCTAGACAATGCATTAGAAAATTATAGAGAGAATAGATTCATAAAATGACCTTATAATCAAGCACTGCTGAATGAACAGCATATACGGGCATGCAGCAACAATTAATGAAATAGAGACCAGGAATTTGAAAGGGAATGAGGCTTTTATGGGAAGACGTGAAGGGAAGAAAGGGAAAGGAGACATGATGTAATTATATTCATCTCAAAGCATAAAATAAGTAATAAAAACACCATATCTCTTTTTTTTTCATGATGGTCATTTCTGATATTAACCCAAAGAAACCTTGGAATATTCCTAGAATGTTTGTAGTATTTATGTATTTGAATAATAAACAGTCTCTAAGACGTATTTTACTAGATTAGTACTATATAGTACTGCAACTATGAAGTTTGAAGGTTCAGGTTTTACCTTCCTGAACATTAACATTAGGTTTAATAAGTCTTCAACATATAATGCTTTGTTCATATAATAAAGTAGAATGAACTATTTAGCATCAGCCAACCATGAACATTACTGAAGGATTTCTGGTTTCTATATGCTTACTATTAATCCAATAGAGATTCTAAGCTCTATGCTACTATATATGGTATAGGACGCATAGTTTATATGTCAGTAGGTTTCACTGAAAATATATATGATAGATTCCTGGGGTTCGGGAGAAGTAATATTAGCCTTTCTGGTGCTAAGGCAAGAGGCTAATAAATTTGAGATGAGTTGGGGCTTCATAGTAAGGCCTTTCCTCAAACATGCCTATGGAGACCAAGCATGGCAGCTCACATCAGAAATCTTAGTACTTGAGAGCCTAGGACACAGAGTCAGTACAAAGGAAGCCAACCTAGTGAGTTGCAGGCCATATTGGAATGCAAAGTGAAACCCTGTCTGAAACTACAAATAAACAAACTGCGTAAAGTGCTGAAAAAAATGAAGGAATCAATACTTGATTTCAAACTACATATTTAAGCATTATAGGAAAGAAACAGGTTGCAGACTTACTGCAGCACAAAAATGATGGAAAAATAAATGTAAGGAAATAAGCTTGAAAACAGCAACAACAACAACAACAAAAACAGGACTTTTAATGTTCCAGAAGACTTTGACATCTTAAATGGCACTTGTTCTCAGTCTGTGATAAGTAGGGCAGCTAATGTCTTTACTAGCCCTAAGAGCTTCAGCAGCTCCTAGCTCAGCATTGGGGGTGAGGGGGAGATTCAATGATTTATCATGAAGCTCTATATTGCTGCTTACAAACCCAATTTAGATCCTACTGTTCCTATAGCAGTATAGTCACTAGAGATGTTGTTTACATCCTCTCAATATTATGACAAACAAAAATTTACCACCACCGAAGTCATTAAAAATGTTCTGCAGGCCTGAGACTCAAAAGCCACAAGATAAATACAAGAAGTCCAGTCCCCTCAAGCACACTTTATTTCATGAGCTTTGCTAGCTGTCTCTCCACATTCAGAGCCCTTCACATCCTCAGAGTCCCAGTCTTAAATGTAATATTAAACCAGAGGCAAGGAACGATTCTTTCTGAATGTATTTTTCTTACTAGATTCATTTCAAGTGTGAGCTAGCTATGCTAGGTTAATATTTATACTCCTGGCCATTTCCAAATCCCATAATGTTTTCTAATCTAACCACAGTCTTTAACATTAAAAACACACTCTCATACCAAAGAAATAGTGCCCTTTGTTTGCATTCCAATGCAAATACTTTTGTAAGCTATCCTTCTTTTAATTTGAGCTTTTTCTGATACTACAACCTCTAGCTTCATCCTAAATGCTTGAGAATATATGCATGTAGAGCACAGTGTTATTATTGCCTCCGGCTAGCTTCATGTCATCCACTTTGTCTTTTGCTTCACTCCTTTGATAGTATTAGCAGGCCAATTGTGAATCTGCCAGATGTGTTTCCTTGCAAAAGGACAAATCTAAAAAGGCTCATGTTTTTCACTCTCTTCCAGGACTGTTTTCATTAAAGAACTTCCTTATCCTTTTTTCATGAAACTCAGCTTGCTTAATCAGAGATGGAGCAAACAGACTGCAAACCTTATCAGCCTCTGTCCAAAGTCAAGCATGAAATGGATCTAGCTTATACCAGTTCTTCTGATGAGAGTGAAGATGGGAGAAAACCAAGACAGTCATTCAACTCCAGGGAAACTCTGCATGAGTATAACCAAGAGCTGAGGAGGAATTACAATAGCCAGAGTAGAAAGAGGAAAGATGTGGAGAAATCTACTCAAGGTAGGTTTTTATTCAATTTCTATAACTAATATTATTTTCATTAATGAGTATTTACATACTTTAACCTATGTATCAAAAACAAATTTGTCAGTGCTAACTGGTTAATAATTCCTACTGCTTACATATGCTCAGTTAATCTGTTCCACATGTGCACCCAGCTGAGGTTGTAGGTTCCATGTGCTTTTTACGGATTATGCATGAATTTGGATGCAACAATCCTCTTATTGGAGCTTTCAGAATTTGTCTAATCCTACAAATAGCCATTTACAGACTAAAGGATTAAATAATTTATAGTAAGACGTAAAGTAAACAGCTAAGTGCTTTTCAAGCCATTGCCCATATGGGACAGAAGTCTCAAAGAAATATTCAGCTGCTGAAAACGTGACACAGGCTAGTAGAGACTACCCAAAAAGGGGCTAGGATGTCTGTGTAAAGAATGTGGAAAGGCTTTGCAGCATAGCTTACAAGGTAATGAAGAATGTTGAGAGTTTCTTAAAGAAACACACAGATGTATTTTGTAATCTATTTTTTGACTACTGAAGTCTCTCACTTATGGAAGGCATAATGGTTTCTAACAAAATTAGGGAGATAGAAATACAATTTCTATTTTTTCAGGTAATGAAATAGAAAAATATATTGACATTAGCATAGATTATTTGTTAGGGATAAGTCATAGTGACATTTTAAAACAATATTATTCCTCTGGGACAGTGATCTTCAGGTTGTATACCCCTGACTCAGTAGTATCAGCATTAACTGAGAATTTACTAAAAATTCAAACTCTCACAACCCATCTTAGAAAACCTGGGTTTAGAACTTGTCTATCAATTTAAAGTTTTAAAAGGCCCACTGGAGATTTCTGATGCTTGAATGATTCCTCCAAAATCTTTTGTTCAAATGAATTCATTGGTCACACTTGTTTGGGGAAATTTCCAAATTACATTTTAATTCAGCTTTAACCTCACTCATAAATTACAGTTTTAAACATTCAATTATCTGATGGACATTTCCAAATTGATACTATATCAGTTACTCTAAATTCTGTATAACTAAAAGGAAGGGAATCATTCTAACACCCTCAATTATAAGCCTGTTTACATTGTTAGGCACTGGCTCCTTCATGCTTGCCCTCTTTCAGTGAGCCACCAGAATTTCTCTGTGTAACACATTGTTTCATCCAGCAAAGTTGATCTCTACATCTGAAATGTACTATTAGCATATCTCACTGAGATTTTAAAAAAAGAAATCTAACTAATCTGCTTGTATTTCCTTTCATTCCCCTTTACCCTTTTACTGTGCTGTTGCCTACTTCCTGACAGCAAAAAGAAAAATATCGGAGGGAGGTAGAAAAGATGCAAAAGATAGAGCTGGGTGTCTTATGTATATGGAATAAACACTCTACCACCCAGCTATATCTCCAGATACAAACTCTTGGACTCTGGGAATGCCATCCTCACTGTCTCTCTTTATCTCTGTTCAACTATTATTCACATCTTAACTCAAAAGTATCTTTAACTCTCAACTCTCACTGTGACTCTATCACCAAACTTTTGCTTTGTGAAGATGATTGATCTCTTCTTCCATAAAGCATAAGTATATTTTATTTACGTGACTCACTTTTGCTGTAGATCTTCTTTCCATATTCTATACCTAACAAGGATGAGGATCATGGTTTCTTTCCTGCTCTCTGTTTTTCTGTAAAATTTACATATATGTTCTATGACTTCCCTATTTGATAGTATATGTGATAGTATACATATTAGAAGTTGCTTGTTAAATATTACTATGTCAGATTCATTATTATAAATTAAACTTATTGCATTCTAAACTATTATTACAGTTCTACATTTACAAAAGTCTAAATTTAGTCAATAGTTCAATATATACTACCATGTAAATATCCATTCACATTTATAATATCAACTGTATGATCATTTACATTTCAATATAACTGGAAAGGTTTTGTACCCATCTTTTCAAAGTATTCACTTTAATCTGTCATGTCTTCAGCTGAACATATCTTACATTTGTTCAAACTAAAACCACCTCCCTTTTGGCAACATTGTTTTTCTAAATGTTTGGAGTGTCTATTTCTCTTTAAAAACTGTATGGATCCATTAAATATTTCTCAGTAAATTTGTCTTTACAGAAGACAAATTCATAATTATAAGTTTTGTGTTGTGGAATAGGCTCATAGAGTGATTAAGGTTTTAAAAGTACGAATAATGTTACACTAAGTCTGAACTGAGAAAGTCAGCCTCACATTTTGTTTCTGTGCAAGGTGACCAAAAGAAATATATGATGAGTGCAGTTTGTCTTTTCTAATGTCATGCTAACTTCCTTTCAATAGAGTATTTTTTTTTCCATTTTTTATTAGGTATTTAACTCATTTACATTTCCAATGCTATACCAAAAGTCCCCCATATCCACCCACCCCCACTCCCCTGCCCACCCACTCCCCCTTTTTGGCCCTGGTATTCCCCTGTACTGGGGCATATAAAGTTTGCAAGTCCAATGGGCCTCTCTTTCCAGTGATGGCCGACTAGGCCATCTTTTGATATATATGCAGCTAGAGTCAAGAGCTCCGGGGTACTGGTTAGCTCATAATGTTGTTCCACCTATAGGGTTGCAGATCCCTTTAGCTCCTTGGCTACTTTCTCTAGCTCCTCCATTGGGCATCCAAACGCTGACACCATTGCATACACTAGCAAGATTTTATTGAAAGGACACAGATGTAGCTGTCTCTTGTGAGACTATGCCGGGGCCCAGCAAACACAGAAGTGGATGCTCACAGTCAGCTAATGGATGGATCATAGGGCTCTCAATAGAGTATTTTAAGCAACTAGCTTTTGTTTAGCATTTAATGTTAACCATACCTTGAGTCCAATGTTGGAGGTGAAAATTTAATGCCTCTTGGAAACTCATAGGTGGTGGATAAAATTGCTATACAAACTAATCAGTACAATTTTGTGATAAGTGCTTTTGAAATAGCTTCCGCAAGCATGGTGTTACTTTCCAATAGATTTTAGTTACATAACCAAGGTACACACACACACACACACACACACACACACACACACAAAGAAAAGAAAAGAAAAGAAAAGAAAAGAAAAGAAAAGAAAAGAAAAGAAAAAATTTCAGAAATAAACCCTTTTTAAGTTTTTGGTTACAAATCATGCTGACTAGCATAATGATGTTTTCCAACTAGCATCTCTGTCCCACTCCATGTAAGAATCATCACTTTGTTCAATATGATTGTATTATATATGATATCATCCCTTTACTTATTATAGAACTCTAGTTAATATATGAAGTAGATGGCATTACAGGGCTTGTATTCAAGTAATCTACTTAATAAGCACTCCAAAGCTTGAGAGTAGAATGCTGTCAAATATAAATGCTACATTAAACAATCAATGAAAACAATCCTGAAAATGAGAAAGTGAGAGGTCTTGATTTAAAAAGGAAGAAAAAATTATATGCTGAGGTTACTAGAATTACAATACAAACAAATCTATGAAATTAAGGAGAAAGGAAAAGAAATTCACTCCAGTTTTGAAGTTACACAAAAAATCATTTAAGTTAAAGTCAAGATGCATGATATGTGCTAGGTAAAGAGAGAAAATGTATCAAACTTGTGAGTAAAAGATATGAACAGAAATATTTATACTGACTCCTGGAACATGTTGTAGCAGAAAGCATTGAACCTACAGGAAGACTTACATTAACAAATGGTGCTGGTTCAACTGGCAGTCAGCATGTAGAAGAATGTGAATTGATCCATTCTTATCTCCTTGTATGAAGCTCAAGACCAAGTGGATCAAGGACCTCCATATAAAACCAGATACACTGAAACTTATAGAAAACAAAATAGGGAAGAGCCTCGAGCCCGTGGGCACAGGGGAAATTTTCCTGAACAGAAGACCAGTGGCTTATGCTTTAAGATCACCAGTAGACGAATGGGACCTCATAAAATTGCAAAGCTTCTGTAAGGCAAAGGACGCTGTCAATAGGACAAAATGGCAACCAACAGATTGGGAAAAGAACTTTACCAATCCTACATCTGATAGAGGGCTAGTATTCAATATATAAAACAAACTTCATAAGTTAGCCTCCAAAGAATCAAATAATCCTATTAAAAATGTAGTACAGAGTTAAACAAAGAATTTCTCAAATGCAGACACTATTGTGGGTGTCAAGAAGTGCATGCTGACAGGAGCCTGTTATAGCTATCTCCTGAGAGGCTCTGAGAGAAACTGACATATACAGAGATAGATGTTCGCACCCAACCTTTGAACTGATCACAGGATCTGTGATGGAGGAGTCAGAGAAAGGAGTAAAGGAGTGAAGGAATTTGTAACCCCATAGGAAGAACAACAATATCAACCAACCAGACTCTGCAGAGCTCCAAGGGACTAAAGCACCAACCAAGGAATACACATGGAGGGACCCATGTCAGGGAATGTGAGGGCAGGGAGGCAGGACAGGGTTGATGGGTGGGGGGTACACCCTCATAGAAGCAGGAGGAGGGAGGATGGGACAGGGGGCTTCGGGGAGGGATTGTGAAAGGGGATAACATTAGAAATGTAAATAAATAAAATATTCAATAAAAAGATAATGGAAAAGAAAAGGAAAGGAAAGAAAAGAAAAGAAAAAGTTCAACATCCTTAGTCATCAGGGAAATGCAAATCAAAACAACACTGAGATTCCACCTCACATCAGTCAGAATGGCTAAGATCAAAAACTCAGGTCACAGCAGATGCTGGCAAGGATGTGGAGAAAGACGAACACTCCTCCATTGCTGATAGGACTGCAAGCTTGTACAACTACTCTGGAAATCTGTCTGGCAGTTTCTCAGAAAATTGGACATAGTACTATCTGAGGACCCAGCAGCTATACCACTCCTGGGCATATACCCAGAAGATGCTCCAACATGTAGTAAGGACACATGCTCCACTATGTTCATAGCAGCCTTATTTATAATAGCCAGAAGCTGGAAAGAATCCAGATGTCCCTCAACAGAGGAATGGATTCAAAAAATATGGTACATTTACACAGTGGAGTACTACTCCACTATTAAAACAGTGACTTCATGACATTCTTAGACAAATAGATGGAACTAGAAAATATTATCTTGTGTCACAAAAGAACACACATGGTATGAACTCACTGAAAAGTGGATATTAGCCCAAAAGCTCAGAATACAAAAAGATAAAATTCCGAGACCACATGAAGCTCAAGAAGAAGGAAGACCAAAAGACCAAAGTGTGAATGCTTCAATCCCTCTTAGAAGGGGTAGCGAAATACTCACATGATCAAATAATGAGACAAAATGTGGAGCAGAGACTGAAGGAAAGGCCATCCAGAGACTGCCTGCCTGCCCTACCCCCCCACCCCCTGCTGGGTATCCATTCCATATACAGACATCAAATCCAAACACTATTGTGGATGCCAAGAAGTGCTTGCTGACACGAGCCTAGTGTAGCCGTCTCCTGAGAGCTCTGCCAAAACCTGACAAATACAGAGGTGAATGCTTACAGCATATCATTGGACTAAGCATGGGATATCCAATGGCGGAGCTATAGGAAGGACCCAAGGAGCTGAAGGGGTTTGCAGCCCCATAGAAGGAACAACAATCCGAACCAACTAGTACCTTCAGAGCTCTCAGGGACTAATCTACCAACCAAAAAGTACACATGGAGGGACTTATGGCTCCAGCCACAAAATGTTGCAGAGGATGGCATTGTTGGGCATCAATGGGAGGAGAGGCCCTTGTTTCTGTTAAGTCTCAATGCTCCATGGTAGGGGTATGCCAGGGCGGGGAGTTCAGAGTCAGTAGGTGGTAGAATACCCTCATAGAAGCAAGAGGGCAGGGATAGGGGGTTTCTGGAGGGGAAACCTGGGAAAGAGGATAACATTTGAAATGTAAATAAAGAAAATATCCAATAAAAGAAAACCAACAAAACAATAAGCAATACAAAGTCATTTGTTAAAAGTTAGGAATGAGGATCCAGATTCAGGAGTAGGCTTGGACTGAAAAGTACAAAAATGTTGGACAGGTTGTTTCTGGTGATAAGAATTACCACTGTGTGTACAGCAGATGGGAGGAGACTAATGAAAGAAGACTCACCCTCAGCAGGTTTTGTGTACAACAAAACTAAGCTTTCTCTAAAAAGATGCTCAATGGAAATTGTTCATTAAAGAGCTGGTGAAGCACTAAACCATAAAGTCAGAAGAACACATTAACAAAGTACTATATCATTATACTACAGAGGGCATGGTAAAGCCAGGTGTAGAATGCATAGCAAAGAACTCTTACTCTTTCTCTAAAACAAAAACCAAATTAATCTTCCAAGGATGCGGCAACATAATCAAAAATTGGGGGTGGCAGTCACCTTGTTTCTGATGTTTTTATAAATGTTTTATCCCAGAAGTGAAAACACGATTTGGAAGAGAAAGGATTGAAAGTTAAAGCCCTATTAACAATGTAACAGCAACTTGGCCGTCTTAACCCTGATAATTATAAAAATTAATATTTCAAGGTTGTAGTTTTACCTTGTCTCTTGGCTAGAATATTAGTTAGTCCATCAAGGCTATAAATACTAACCTAGTACTAGTCTTCTTGGTTCAGCTTTTTAAAAAGAATTCTTTATTTCATGCTGCTAGAACCCTATACAAGGGGTAGGCATGTCCACAACCAGTGAGCTTTGTTCCTACCCTTGGATCAGTTAGAATGGTAAGCTTAATCTGGACATAATACAATGTTGAAAGTTATTGACTATGTCTGGCACACTAGCATTCTTTAAGTTCCATTTAAAAATTAAAAGCAGAATACCCCATGCAGATTTGGAGGGAAAGAGTGGGGGTAAATATAATCAGGATACATTGTATGTATATATGAAATTTTCAAAGAACAAAAATTAAAATGAGAAATCAAACTTAAGAAGATTGAAGTATAAGAACCTGCATTTTCCTCAGTAGGGCTACAGAGAGAGAAAAGCAAGATAAAATGACAGTTTGCTATTGTCTAAACTGCTAAACCTTTGAAATGTATTATAATTTAATAAATTCTGACTTTCAGAAAGACAAAAATATCAATGAAATTCATTCTGAATACAATAATCAAAAGGATAATTTATAATTAAACTATTCTTCTAAGAGTGTTCTACGGGGAAACCCAAACAAATTAACTTTTCTCTACCAAGTATTCCAAGCCATGAATGTTGTCTAGTGCCTTATCTTAAGTCATTGACTTTATCATTGCTTAGTTTCTCAAGACCACACAAAGAAGATGATCCTCCTCCTGACTGAACACCACACATATAGTCCTTATTTAGCATTTATTACAGTGTCATTCACTTCATTTCATTTCATCATTCAGAGCATCACTGAGAAATTTTTAGTCAAAGAAACCCCATTGATACATCTTCTATTGTACTATTGTTTCAGTTTAGACTTAGTTATTGTTGTTGGTCTCTTATTACTTACAAATCAAACTCTATTATAGGTCTGTGTGCACACAAATTTATATATGGTTGTAGTATGATGCAGCATCATTGAAAGTTCCAGGCATTCACTCGTGGTCTTAAGATATCACTGTGAATAATGGTGAATTTTTAGACAATGGACTCATAGATTTCAAGTTTTGTAATGTAAAGTCCACAAGAGAATTGTAAAGGTTTAACAGAAGAGTAGGTGTAATTGAAAATAACTGAATATGTGACTGTGTGGAATCTATGAGGTCCCAAAGTTACCACAAAGCAAAGAATGGCATGAAGAGAAAAAAACATAGCTAAAAAAGAGAAGAGAAACACTCAAGAAATGTTTATGTGATATAAGGGAAATGATTTGGGTAACTTACTGCTAGTTGCATTTACAAAATAAAGCAGAGTTGAAATCAGTCTGCAGTTTCAAGGTTTGGAAATGGTGAGGATGCTGATCAATTTGATAAAAAATGGATGTTAAGTTTAAGATGCTGGTGTGACAGCAGATGGATCGTCCAAAAGGTTGTGGAAGATGCATCTTTTGAGTTCAAGATAGATTGAGGCCAAGGATAAAAGCAGGCTTGATCACATTAGTTCCTAAAATATGCCCAGAGAAAGATGAGATTATTCAGGGCAAGTGTATAAGGTAAGACTAGAAAGGCAAGGGACAAAAACCTGAATCTATCATCTGTGAACTGACATAAACACAGTTTAAATATACTTACATTGTCAGCCAGTACCATTCTTTAGTGAACTGATTTATCTAAGCTAAAATATAAAGGTATAGAAAGCCAAAAGCCTGAAAACTTGAGATCTTATATGCTACTGTCTTTCTTACTGATCTATAGAGGCACTGTAGGGAAATATCTGCCCCCTTTGAAGAGAAACGCATTATCCTATATTAAGCAAGAAAAGTTCAATTTTCTTTTCTGTAAAGTCTAGAATCTACATTATTATTTTATTTCAGCACCACCTGTAAATCAGAGAAAACATTATTAGCTGTCAAAATTGCATGCCAGTATTTGTAACTTGCATTAATCTAGGTAAAGCTGAGCCCAACTTATTTTTTAGAGTGACAGATAAAATTGTATGTATTTATCACATATAATATGTTTTAGAGAGTGCATAGATTGTAGATTCTCAGAAAGTCATTTGGTTTTAGATCTGCAATGAAGAAAATAAACACCATTCTTTATATACTGTACTACCTATTCACACCTACACCAGGAGGTCATGATAAGGATCAACTGCTTTCACAAGTCTGAAAATACTGCCAAACTAAAACTGTTTAGATTCCCTTCATTTCTGTCTACAATTTTGGCAGCTTCTTTATGTTCCAATGGCCAGTGGTTGACAAGAAATTTAAACCCCCCCCCCTTTTTTTTTTTTTTACTCTGAGTAGCATTAGTAAAAGATAAATGCTATGCTGTATAATTTATTATGAATGGTTTCTTTGTTTTTATCTGTCTGAGAAATCAATGGGTTGTTGTTGTGGTTGTTGTTGTTAGTGTGTTTCTAGTTGAGGACTAACTTTTGATAAATACTGAAAAAATACTTTACTTCAGGTTTGTCACCTCAGCAACTCTCCTGTCCATGTGCATGTAGATTGCCGAATTCTAATGTTGTTTCTTGTTGTTGCTGTGTTGTTTTAGTCTTCCAAAAGTCTATGAAAAGATAGACAATCATATTCTATCGTTTGTTCTTTATTAACAGGATGAATATAAGGAGGCTTAGTGTGTGATTTGTGGTAGATTTAATAGGAGGTATAGATTTTTCTGGAAGTAGAATGGCTGGATATTGTTCCCAAGTATGCCCACATCCAAAGGCAGCTTCGAGTATCCAATAAACCTAAGAATCAAAATATGGAAAAGTAAATGTGCTAATTTTTCTATGGTTTTAATATGGCTAAGGTTAGTCTGGAGTATAGCCATTTTACTTCAAAATAATAATGAAGGAACATGGCCTGTACAGGAAAGTAGGAGGTATGGCAAAATTCAGCTGTAGCTCATACAGTTCTAAACACTCTCAAAACAGTAAAGATGAAATTCTCTCTTTATATCCTGTTCTTTTATGGTTTATTCTTCTTCTAATATGATGGTTGGTTGCTTGGTTGCTTTGTAGTTTTGTGGATTACAGTTTTATCTGGTGGAAAACATTCAAGCTGCCGATTTTTATGTATTGTGATTACAAAGCAAATAGTCTATCATCTACTGCTGGCCTTTAATTTATTCACTTATATATGAACACTAATTTAGTATTGAGTATGCCCCAGGGCTATAGTTCTAAGTAGATGACATTCTCCTTGGAATAAATGTACCCTAATGACTGTTATGTTCCCATTCCTTGACCCAGGTTAATGAGCTACTTCATACCACTGCAGAAGCTGTTCAAGCCATGTTGGCACATATTATGTTCAAAGGGGTAGATAGAATTCCAAAATTGCAAAGCACACTTTTTTCTGTTCTTATTTCAAGCAGTTATCCATAGTTTGAACTATAGTTTTTGTATATGTAGATGGCATGGATTATAGTTCCTACAAAATTTTTGTAAGAACTCTTAATCTCAGGATCCATATTTATAGGGAAGAGATCACAGATGGCAGGAGTAATATAATGGTAACAAGACCTATAAAATGAGATTTTCAACAGCATTTGATCACACATAATGATTTTTCTGCCGTGAACATGTTATACTTATAGTTGTCCAGAATTTCTACCATAAAGAGTTATAATGACTGCTGTGAAAGAGTTTAGAGTCTAAAAGAGAATTAGTCCAATTATTTAAGAACATTTTCAATTGGCTCTCGTCTTTTAGGTGGTAACATTGCTTATGAAAATGTATTCACTTTTTTCAAATGGAGCATCTAAAATTGTAACAGAATGTCCTTGACAATTGTTCCGTGCCACCCTCTACCTGTTCCATGGCAGGGCAGAATCATAATAAACCACTACGTCCTTACCTATCAAGACCAGCTGTGATATCGCACATTCTACCATATATCATATGCCAATCAACTAGAATTGTAAACAAAGAAACATATTTCTAGACTGTGATATGACTCTAGCAAACCCTCTATGAAATTCTAAAAGTTCATTGATGAGCAACCGATAGTCCTTGCAGTGAACCATCAAACAAACAAAACAAAGAATCAGAGTCCACCTGGAAATGGAGAAAAGTAAAGTATACCCTATAGGGGGATTTAGAAGCTAGAAATGTGGACTTCTTTGATTATGGGAGAAATATGTAGCATAAATGTCATAAGTTTCAGAGAGGAAGTTTAAGAGAGTGTCAATGATTGTTTGTTTGTAGGTATTTGTATATGTGTGTTTATTTTATATTGTCAAGCTATCTGTGCTACCCAATGTGACTTGTGGACTCAACTTCTATTACTACACCAACATTCTACTGGTGCTCAGACACACACACGCACACACACACACACACACACACACACACACAACCTGTGAAGTTGTAGTAGTGCAGGAAAATGTATACAACCAGAATGAGAGCCTAGCATGAAAGCTTGATGATACATTCATATAAGATAATGAGCAGAAAAATAGTGATCTTGAGATATCAAAGAAGAATATAAATACTGAACATTACATAAACTTACTGATGTGATTTCCCAATAAAAAGGGGTGACTAATTTTTTTAAACTTCAGAATTAACAATGTAGGATGAAAAATTGACAAAGAATGATTGAGCAGATGAATGCTAACTTTAGACTAGAGAGTTTCCAGTTTGACTAGATATTAAAAACACTCATGTGGAACCTAGGTACTTGAAAAGAGTCTCCTCAGTGGTTGGGGGTTCCAATAACATTTGAGATTCGGATCCATTGCTAACCATATCCAATGATCTTAGAGAAGTCCTATATCAGGAAGAGTAGGAAAATAAAAGAAACTGAATGCCTGTTATAAATACTGTAGAAGACAAAATGACAGGAACGCTGGTAGAAGGAATTTTAATTTTTTCTTTTTAAAATTCTATACATGCATACAATGAGTTTTGGTTAAATTCACTCTCTATTCCCTGTGTTCTAATTCTATCCCTTCCCTCTTCCCATTCTTGACTCCCAATTATATTACTTCTTTTGTTTTGTTCTTGCTGAATCCACTCAGCAATATTATTATGCGTATGTGTGTAGGGCCATCTTCTCAAGGATGGGCAACCTCTGAAGAAAGAACCATATACCTAACAAAAATTAATATCCTCTAAGGGAACATTCTTTGCATCTTCTGTAATAGAAAGTAGGTTCCACACTTGAATGTCAAACATTAAAGAAGATCCTATTTTAGTGTTCCCATTTCATTGGATAAAAAACAATCAAGGTCATCTGTTGAATGTGTAAATGTAAGCAAGTACTGCAGGAATAGGGAAAGGATTTTCAGACTAAGCAAATTGCATACATATATAAACCCTAAATGAGATCTGGTCAAAAATGAATGTATGATAATGAGAATGTTCACTCTGCTATGTGGATTTGTATATAGTTTAGATTTCAGTGCTATGGTGTGGAAATAGCCATAGTGGCTTTTATTTTTATTTTGAATTTCTATTGATTTCTTTTTTATTAGATATTTTCTTTATTTACATTTCAAATGTTATCCCCTTTCCTAATTTCCCTTCTGAAAATACCCTATCCCCTCCCCACTCCTCCTGCTCCCCAACCCACCCACTTCTGCTTCCTGGGCCTGGCATTCCCCTATACTAGGGCATAGAACCTTCACTGGACCAAGAGCCACCAAACCCAGACACTATTGCAGATGCCAACAAGATGTGCTGACAGGAGACTGATATAGCTGACTTCTGAGAGGCTCTGCCAGTGCCTGAAAAATACAGAAGTGGATGCTCACAGTCATCCATTGGACAGAGCACAGGGTCCCCAATGAAGGAGCTAGAGAAAGTAACCAAGTAGCTGAAGGGGTCTGCAGCCCCATAGGAGAAATAACAATATGAACTAACCAGTACCCCCAGAGCTCTCAGGGACTAAACCACCAACCAAAGAGTACACATGGTGGGAGACTCATGGCTCCAGCTGCATATGTAGTGGAGTGGCTTTTTTGATTTCAATAGAGGTTTGAGTTTTATAAATGTTGAGGGTTAGTTTTACAAATATCTAAGATTTAATTTTTATCAATAGAACCTATTTTTATAGTCACACAGATTATGAACCTATCAGAGCTGAGGCACACAACAGGGCTCACTGACCATCATATACATTTTTTAATACTTCTAGATTCATCTATAAGATAATATGTCCACACTGTGATAAAAGGTTTAAGCAGAGTTTTTCATTTTAAAAACATGTTTTCCAAAGAGAATATAGTGCCAAAACAAGATTGGAAATCCCATAATTATTTTTTGGAGTGCCTTTCTGTGAAACTGATTTAAGAGATTATAAACTACATATTTTTGTGTGTTAAATTTTATTCTAAGTACTGGGGAACCCAACTTCTCTTCCTTGTTGTTACCAATGGCCTTTTGAGAATTCAGATTTGATAATAACATTATTTTTGTAAGATCTTTCATTGTTTCTCAAAGCCTGGAGTCATATTTCTTCAGTGTGGTAGGTGTTGGGGTATTAAAACTGCCTTCAGAATCTCATTAAATCCCTGAGACTATTTGGAAAATCATGCATACAGACACAATATTTGCCTAAAATTCTATAGGATTCAGGAAGCCCTTGATGACTTTCTTTATCTATGGTCTTCCATACTTTAGTATTAGAAGATACATGTCTGCAGAGCTACAAAGCTACCAACAAGGAAGTCTGTCTCTGAAGCTCTCACCTTCCACTGATATTATGACATCCTGATATACTACTGTTATCCTCAACTGGAAAGTTTTCCACCAGTGCCAAATCTAAAATAAAGATGGGTTGGTAAATTGTTTTAAAAAAACAAACTAGTATCTCCTTCCATAACTAATTATTCATATTTATATTGATGGATACAGATTTTAACATATTGTACAAGTATATTTAAAACTTAGTTTCAAAAAAGAACATGTAAGTAGAAAATGAATGCCGTATGTTTGTAATGCTACAGCCTAGATAATAATATAATATAATAGTATAAACCTTCAGACAGCGTTTTGAAGGACATTATCTCTGTAACACTCTCATTTTCCTTTATAAGATTTATGTAGGAGTACGACTCATGACCTTCTAGATGTCAATTTAGCAGCTAATGACATAGGTTATTTAATTGGGTTGAGTTTGACTGAAATACTTCCGTATATAAAGAATTTAATTCACTTTAGAAAACAACAAAAGCATATAGCTTGTTGGAGATATATTTTAGAGTTGCAAATATAACTTTGAAAATCAAAACAAAGAAGAATCAAGTCAGTTTCTTAATTCTGGCTTGCTCTTTACTCTCAGCCTAAAGATAACTCTTATATTGCATTCTCTAGCCATCAGCCAACTTTGCTCAATGCTGTGTCCTAACTTTTAATGTTTCTTATTTAATCTAGATGAAAACCTACACACCAGTATGGGAGATAATGCTGGTGTTTGCTTCTTAAATAATTTTGTTCAGGGGAATTGTGTATTTCCTTTAAGGATACACATAATTTGAGAAGATAAAAACAGGTTCCCTGGCTAAGTGTCACATAAATGACTGTCCCCTGGGCAGCAAAACTACTCTCTTTTGGGGCATGTAATTTGGTTTCTGCTGAATTGCTTTAGCTACAGGGAAGGAACAAAATGCATGTTTGTCTCAGACTGTGAAGATTGAGAGGAAAATATTTGTTTCCACCTTCGCACCCCCTTTGGGGCCTGTTCATGATGTATTTTGGACAAAGACCCAGAGACCAGGGTAAGACGAATAATTTGAATGAAAAACAGAATAGGTAGTATGGTTGAAACAGAGACACTGCAGAAGATAAAAAGTAAAAGTTAGTGGGATATCGAGGGAAGCCATTACCAAACCTAAAAAGCCAAACAGCAAGGCAAGGATTTGGTTCTATAGATAACAGGGACCTCCATAGTGCCATGAGTTTTAGTTCATGATGTGTATTGAAATTACACCCCTGTTTCATGCTGCTTCTTTTTTATTTATAAAGGTTTGAGGAGGCTTCGGAGTTGGCATTTTGAAATCTAGCCTGATATTCATTCAAACAGTCAAAAATGGTTTTAGATATCTGTGGTAGGATAAGTATGAAGTATTGTAGCATGTCCTGTCAGGAAATCACCCTGTGAGAAAACTGTTCTTAGCCTTTTTTCTTTTTCTTTTCTTTTCTTTTCTTTTCTTTCTTTTTTTTTTTTTTTTTTTTTTTTTTTTTTTTTTTTTTTTGTCACCTGTGAGGCAGAACTGGCACGAATACAAATAATTTCTATTTATTTTTAGTACTTTTCATTCTCATTATAATTCTGCATGGGAAAGAGGTGACAGAAGATAAATCTTGGGTCCCCTGAAACATTGGAAATATTCTCATTTGAAGCCTTTATAACCAAATCTGAGGCTTCTGCATGCCGTCAGTACAAGCCCAAGCATATGCAGTGCTATTTTGGCACCATTCCTTCCTGTACCACATGAAATATTTAATTTTATTACTCTTGAGTCTGTTTGAGCAGATGATTCTTTGTGTCTTTTATGTAATGGAATAAAAGGCAGTTAGAAATGAGCTCAAAGACAAAAAAAATTAATAAGGATACACTCGAGCCTTAAGACTCGTTTTCCAAGCTGCAGCTGAGACATTTACAAAGATTCACTACTAGAGTCCAATTATGTCTTCTCATGAGTGGCTCAAGTTCAATGTCTCATGAACACTTAAAAAATTATCACATTGACATCTAACCAAGCTAAATGCTAATGGTGTCTCAGATAATCAATAAATATGATCTAAAATCACCTTCACTAATTGGAAAAATACAATCTGTGACTTTGATTAAGAGAATGGCCACAAGAAGTTCATAACTGTGTTGTACATTTTATATGTATGGATACATGTATTTCTATCAAATATTCACTAATTGTGTATGGATGTATGAAGCAACAAGGGTAATCAATTTATAATACAATTACACTCTAATTTATTCTATTGATTGCATTTTCTTAAGCAAGACATACTTGTATATCATAATAAAAGACAAAACAAAACAGACCCTTTATAGAACAGCATGTTAAATTCAGACAGGAATACTAATGCCTCCTATTAGTGTTGTAGATTTCCATCTAAAGTTCTCTAAGCTCTGGCTCTGCTTGCCAAACACTAGTGGCTGGCAAAGTCTGTTTCTCTATGGTTTCCTTCACACCACCTTTTGGAAAGAAGGCAATAAATCTGCTTCCTGGAGCATTGTGAATGTAACAGACAGCCAAGATACCCAGTCTGTGTATTCTTTCCAAGCCTCACGTGGGATTTGCAGAGCCAGCACATGACTCCAATGGATGGTAGCACATATTTGATCAATTTTCTTTAAAAAATACAAGTACACGGGTGGTGCTACGTTCCTCCTATCATGCTTTTACAACTTATATTAGAGACTGGAACACTATTTGACACATAATACACATTCAGTATATATTTATTGGAAAAAATGGATTTATTAAAATTTAAAACTATTTACAGAATTTCAAAAGAAAAGACTGAGGTATCATCACTTTTGCTTTCACTCTTCATAAAAGGATGGCAGCACATTGATTATTTTCTCTACATGGCCTAAAAAGAATATTTGATTATCTTATTACATGGTCTGTTCTCATATAAATGTAGTAATTGTATTCCCAAAATGTATATTCATAAATTCACAATAAGATTTAGTTTAAATCTCACTGACAAAGCCATTCTATGTGTCCTATTTCTCACATGCCTTTAGCATATGAAGATGTATCTGGACATGAAATTAATTTCAGGCTAAATTTGTGTGTATGAAAGTTGTTTTAGTCTTTACTTCTGTTTTACAAGACTGAAACTCTAAATAGTATTAAATAATCAAGTCAGTACACATAGCCTGAAAGCTCACAAGTAGCTTTCTATTCTGTTTTAGTCTTATTCATTCTAGCTGCTGAGGTAAATGGAAGGAAAATATCACAACTAAATGACTCTCTCTGATATTTGGGGTCCTGTGGATTACAGATATATTATATACTAACATGATTATCTTTTATGTACAAGTAAATCTCTTGTTCCATGTGTTTAGGAGTTGTGCAGTTGCTATTTGATTTTAAATATAAATTTTGAAGCTACCTTGTTTTGTTTTGTTGTTTGTTTGTTTTTTTCTTTTTGTTTTGGGGTGTTTGTTTGTTTGTTTATTTGTTTCTTTTTTGTTTTTTTCGAGACAGGTCTTCTCTGTATAGTCCTGGCTGTCCTGGAACTCACTTTGTAGACCAGACTGTCCTCAAACTCAGAAATCTGCCTGCCTCTGCCTCCCGAGTGCTGGGATTAAAGGCGTGTACCACCACGCCCGGCGAAGCTACCTTGTTATAAGTGTACTTTGATAAGAGCATTAGAAGGCAATCACAAAGACTCTGGATTCAATTTGATCCAGAAATTAATGGCATTTAGACATGGTAACAAGACCATTAGAAAAGTACTTCAACAAACTAAACAATTTTATCATAATCTTAAGCAAAAATCAATTGAGCCTTTGCTAAAATAAATATTAAAAACACAAAAGCTATAAAAAGAATCATGGATAAATATTTTTTAAATATCATTTATTTAATATATATATGAGTACACTGTAGCTGTCCTCAGACACAACAGAAGAGGGCATCAGATCTCATTATGGATGGTTGTGAGCCACCATGTGGTTGCTGGGAATTGAACTCAGGACCTCTGGAAGAGCACAGTAAGAGCTTTTAACCTCTGAGCCATCTCTCCAGGCTGGATAATTTTATCATGCATGTTCAGAACCAATGTTCAAAGCACTTAAAAGTTAATGATGGTAAGGTCAAGGATCTTTGTAAAACTTACTATGTCTGCTCCCTTAAAAAGATATGGAGAATTTGATTCTAGTTCAATGGCCTCACCAATCTTTTGTCATAACACATATTCTGTTTTCACTCCCTACCATATCAGAACAATTTTATTTCCTTATACAATTTTTGCCCAAGTTCAATTTGACAATTACTGCTTTGAGGAGCTTCAGGTGAGGACATTGTTTGATTTTTGAGGCAGCCAAAAGATTTCTTGGTATTGACAGATGACTCATTGCATAGGCATACTTACCAGGCAAGCCTGGTGAACAATTTTACAAAATTGTCCTCTAAATTCCATATACATCTCATGGTCCATGCATACCTGCACTCATATACACACATTTTGCATATCCACATAACTTACACAGAGGGAAAAAATTGTCTTCCATTTTCTAGAATGTTTTCCAGGCTTCCAGGGGTAACAAGCATTTCAGTTTCTTTTCTCTTGCCATGCCCTAAAATGACATGGAATATAACAAGCAAACATTATGGAGTAACTAGACACTTTAATATAGGTCGATAATACCCAAGTTGGAGATTTTTTAAAATATTTGGTAATTTGGATCAGAAAGTTAAAACTTTGGCTTTCCTGTATTTCATGGTGAATTATTCAGTGTTGTATAATATAAGGAATATTGAACTAGCAGGAATTTGCGTGGAAATTGCTCTTTTCCTTGTTAGCTTAGCACAGTGTCAGCACAGAATCAACACTTAGTAAGATTTCTTGAATAAATTGAATTTAATTGGAATTGAAATTGAATTGAATTGAATTGAATTGAGTAATGTCTTATATAGTCCTTCAGTTACAATCTTCTTCCTTGGTTCCTCTTACTCTCCAACCTTCTTCAGGTGTGGTTCGTTGAGACCACAGTATCTCTAACAATCATTCCTTAGGAACTAATTTTTCTTTGGAACTGAAATTCCTTTGGAACTTAAATTTCTGCTACAGCACTGAAACCTACCTTTGTGTTAAAATTAATATACCTCAATTAAAATAGTATGCATACTTCCACATCCCCATAGGGTGTATGCCATGCAACCACATACTTATTAACCTTATAGCCATAATCATCCATGGCTCTTTAATATTTCTAGAATGGATAGCATTTCCAAACTGCTTCCAGTTTATTATAAAACAATGTGCATTTCATCACTGGCTAAAGCACTGCTTGTAGACTAACTCGAGGATGAGTTAAGAGAAGTGGATAAAGAGGTAAATGTAATCAGAATATATATATGTGTGTGTGTGTGTGTGTGTGTGTGTATACATATATATATATATACATATATATAGTTCATATTTAGATGGGTCAGTTGATATTTTCAGGGATAAAGAACTGATCAAAGTAATATAAACACCAGTTTTTCCCCATTGGTTCACAACAGCACACTCTTTTTATGTAGCTTTAATACATGCAGAATATTTTAGCATATGATCCTGATGGCATTCCTAACTATACTTCCACTGGATTATTTCACAAGTCTATTCAGAGTAAGAATGAGAGTTTCTAATCTTCCAGGGCATATCTTCTCTTCCTTCGAAGGTTATGATAACTAGAATTGGTGGGTCATGAAATGCCCAAATCAATATTGTCATTGACTTAATCCACATAAGAGGATTAACTTCATAGGTGACTTCTGAGTATCTGAGACAAAAGGAAACAAAAATGAATCAGTCTCTAGCAATGTCCCAAGGTTTGTTTGTTTGTTTGTTTAATAGCTGTAACAGGAACAGAATTCTAGACTCACACAGAAAGCCAAGTAGGACATTGTAAACAACTATCTTTTAATAAATACCTCCTCATCATTCCCGGTTGGGTGAATACAAATCAATCACGTGGAACACATTAAGGATGTCCTAATAGAACATTTTATATAGCCCTGACTCAGGCACACTATTGCTCCTCATTTGACAGGTCACGAAGTTGAACCTTGGAGAAGGTTAACTTTCACAATATGACAAACCTAATTTGTGGCACAATTAAGACTTTAACATGTGCTCTGAAAACTAAATGTCATGATTTTCTTTCTCTAGAGGTTCAGAGACAATTTCGTTGAGTGATATGCTTACATATGGCAGGGTGCACCAAAAATACCTACCATTTGCATATAATTTTTTGTTTATTATTTAGAGTTAGTGTCTCATGTCTTTCCGTTTTTAAAATTTCTTATTTCTAATCCATTCAGATTGCCAGTTCAACTTTTTTGCTTTTACTTACTTACTTACTTATTTGTCTATTTATTTTAAACTCCAGATTTTATTACCCTCTCAGTCCACTCTCCCACTGTTTCACATCCCATACCTTCTCCCCGACCCCCTGTCTCCATGAGGATGGCCCCACCCCACACCCAACCTGACCTCTAAACTTCCTGGGGCCTCCAATCTCTTGAGGGTTAGGTGTATCTTCTCTGACTAAACCCATACCCAGCAGTCCTCTGCTGTATATGCGTTGGGGACCTCATATCAGATGGTCTATGCTGCCTGTTTGGTGGTCCAGTGTTTGAGAGATCTCAGGGTCCAGATTAATTGAGACTGCTGGTCCTCCTACAGTATCGCCCTTCTCCTCAGCTTCTTTCCGCCTTCCCTAATTCAACAACAGGGATCTGCAGCTTCTGTCCATTGGTTGGGTGCAAATATCTGCATCTGACTCTTTCAGTTGCTTGTTGGTTCTTTCAGAGGGCAGTCATGATAGGTCCCTTTTTGTGGATGCTCTATAGTCTCAGTAATAGTACCAGGCCTTAGAATCTCCCCTTGAGCTGGATCCCACTTTGGGCCTGTTGCTGGACCTTCTTTTCTCCATTTCTATCCCTGAAATTCTTTTAGACAGGGACAATTATGGGTCAGAGATGTAACTGTGGGATGGCAACCCCATCCTTCACTTGATGCCCTGTCTTCCTGCTGGAGGTGGACTCTGTAAGCTCCCTCCCTTTGAGTCCTGGGAATCTCTCACCTCCCAGGGCTCTGGTATATTCTGGAGGGTCCTTCTAACCTCCTATCTCCTGAGGTTGACAGTTTACATTCTTTCTTCTGGCCCTCAGGGATTTCAGTCCATTTCCCCCATTCAATAGCAGATCATGTTACCCTCTTTGATCCCCATCCCTTTCCCTGCCAGTCCCCTCTTCCCCTTTGTGGTTGTTTTGTTCTCCCTTCCAAGTGGAACTGGGTCATCCTCACTTGGGAACTTAAGCTTGTTGACCTTTGTGAGTTCTGTGGGCTGTATCTTGGGTGTTCGACACTTTTTTTTTTGGAGTGGGGGGTAATATCCACTTATTAGTGAGTACATACCATGCATGTCCTTTTGGATCTGAGTTACCTCACTCAGGATGATATTTTCTCGTTATATACATTTGCCTGCAGAGCTCAGGATGTCCTCGTTCTTAATAATTGAGGAGTATTCCATTGTGTAAATGAATAACATTTTCTGTATCCATTCTTCTGTTTTGGGACATCTGGATTGCTTCCAGCTTGGGTATCACAAACAAGGACACTATGAACATAGTAAAACACATGCCCCTCTGGCATGGTGGGCATCTTTTGGGTATATTTCCAACAGTGGCATAGCTGGGTCTTCAGGTAGATCTATTTCCAATATTCTGAGGAACCTCCAGATTCATTTCCAGAGTGGTTGTTTTTGAGAATTTCATATAAGCATACTGTACATCATTTCCATTTTTCTTTTACCATGTTTCATCTGTGCCTCCATATCCCTCTAAATTTTATAGCCTCTTCTGTAGTTAGTGTTACACACACACATACACACACACACACACACACACACACACACACACACACACACACAAACATATACCACCTACTCAGTTCATTTAGTGTTACTTCTGTGTTTCTGTGTACATGTGCTTAGGGCGAACTACCCATCAGGATAGCCCATAGTGATTCTTTCAACCTCTATGAAATTGTTTTTACATCTTCATCTATGAGTCTGCTCCATGTTGAAATGTCCCTAGTATAGTCATTGTACAGGTCTGGCTTAAGCAACCATATTGTTGAAATTTCATGAATGCAACATCTCAGTTATGTCTAGAAAATACTATCTCATCATTCGCCCTGTTCTTCTGTAACACTACTTGGGCCTTGGGTGTAAACGTTGATCCGTATGTGTATCAGCTGAGACTGGGTACACTGTGATCATTTGATATTTGTATTTTGACCAGTTGTGACTTTCTGTAATGGTCTATATCTGCTCAAAAAGAAAAAAATATGTTGTTTTGATTACAGTGACAACTACTTTTTTCTGGGCATAAAAATAGGTATTTAAACTACAGATACAAACGAAAATCGTACTAATAAGTTTTCCTCAAGGCTCCATGACCTCCCCAGCCACAGGTCGTTGGCTTAGTTTACAATAATAGCCATCAATTCCCTTATATTGAGTGGAACTTTAAGTGCAATTAGACAGCTGTTAGTAACTCCCAGATCTCAATGCCACTATATTACCCTTCAGGTTATTTTGCCATGCTGATGTTTGTTGTTGCACACAGACTTCATATCTCCATAGGAATATTTATTGCTTTTCTCCCTTGGCAGCTTGCATAGCCCTTCAGATTCTATGAGAGAGTTAGTCCTAGAGTGCCAGCTCAATTCCCATCCTGTATTCAATATCTGTGTTGTCTTCAGGGTCTTTCACATTTTGGGATTCAAGCAAGTTCAAGAGCATGTGTTTATATTATTTTGCATCAAATCAATATACTATGTATGTAGAATGTATTCTTGGCATATACTGGTTAATGTACAAATGGACCTATAAATGATATTTTAGTTGAGTTATAAAATAATAAATTTGCATTTGCTTTCTCATATACCCCTTTTTATGGTTAACCCTCACTCCTATATCCAAATCTTCTCTGCCCCCTCTTCCTTGTCCTACATAGAACTTTCTTTTTTTCTTTTTTTTTTTTGCTTTTCTTTTCTTTTTTTATTAAATATTTTATTTTTTTTATTTTTTTTATTTTATTTTAATTTTATTTTAATTTTTTTATTAGGTATTTTCTTCGTTTACATTTTCAATGCTATCCCAAAGGTCCCCCATACCCACCCCCCCAATCCCCTACCCACCCACTCCCCCTTTTTGGCCCTGGCGTTCCCCTGTACTAGGGCATCTAAAGTTGGCAAGTCCAATGGGCCTCTCTTTGCAGTGATGGCCGACTAGGCCATCTTTTGATGCATATGCAGCTAGAGACAAGAGCTCCGGGGTACTGGTTAGTTCATATTGTTGTTCCACCTATAGGGTTGCACTTCCCTTTAGCTCCTTGGGTAATATCTCTAGCTCCTGCATTGGGGGCCGTGTGACCCATCCAATAGCTGACTGTGATCATCCACTTCTGTATTTGCTAGGCCCCGGCATAGTCTCACAAGAGATAGCTCTATCTGGGTCCTTTCAGCAAAATTTTGCTAGTGTGTGCAATGGTGTCAGCGTTTGGAAGCTGATTATGGGATGGATCCCTGCATATGGCAATCACTAGATGGTCCATCTTTTTGTCACAGCTCCAAATTTTGTCTCTGTAACTCCTTCCATGGGTGTTTTGTTCCCATTTCTAGGAAGGGGTAAAGTGTCCACACTTTGGTCTTCCTTCTTCTTGAATTTCATGCGTTTAGCAAGTTGTATCTTATATCTTGAGTATCCTAAGTTTCTGGGCTAATATCCACTTATCAGTGAGTACATATTGTGGGAGTTCCTTTGTGATTGGGTTACCTCACTCAGGATGATGGCCTCCAAGTCCATCCATTTGCCTAGGAATTTCATAAATTCATTTTTTTAATAACTGAGTAGTATTCCATTGTGTAAATGTACCACAATTTCTGTATCCATTCCTCTGTTGAGGGGCATCTGGGTTCTTTCCAGCTTCTGGCTATTATAAATAAGGCTGCTATGAACATAGTGGAACATGTGTCCTTCTTACCGGTTGGGACATCTTCTGGATATATGCCCAGGAGAGGTATTGCTGGATCCTCCGGTAGTACTATGTCCAATTTTCTGAGGAACCGCCAGACTGATTTCCAGAGTGGTTGTACAAGCTTGCAATCCCACCAACAATGGAAGATTGTTCCCCTTTCTCCACATCCTGGCCAGCATCTGCTGTCACCTGAGTTTTTGATCTTAGCCATTCTGACTGGAGTGAAGTGGAATCTCAGGGTTGTTTTGATTTGCATTTCCTTGATGATTAAGGATGTTGAACATTTTTTCAGGTGCTTCTCAGCCATTCGGTATTCCTCAGGTGAGAATTCTTTGTTCAGCTCTGAGCCCCATTTTTTAATGGGGTTATTTGATTTTCTGGAGTCCACCTTCTTGAGTTCTTTATATATATTGGATATTAGTCCCCTATCCGATTTGGGATAGGTAAAGATCCTTTCCCAATCTGTTGGTGGCCTTTTTGTCTTATTGATGGTGTCTTTTGCTTTGCAGAAGCTTTGCAATTTTATGAGGTCCCATTTATCGATTCTCGATCTTACAGCACAAGCCATTGCTGTTCTATTCAGGAATTTTTCCCCTGTACCCATGTCTTCGAGGCTTTTCCCTACTTTCTCCTCTATACGTTTCAGTGTCTCTGGTTTTATGTGGAGTTCCTTAATCCACTTAGATTTGACCTTAGTACAAGGAGATAGAAATGGATCAATTTGCATTCTTCTACATGATAACCGCCAGTTGTGCCAGCACCATTTGTTGAAAATGCTGTCTTTAAAAATTATTTTGTTTGCCTTCCAAATGTCGACCCACTTCCTGGCTCCCCATCCCATAGTTCTTCCTCCCATTCCCCTTCCCCATTTGCTTCTGAGAGAACACTCCCCCACCCTTCCCCACCAGCATCTCCCCTTCCCTGAATCATCAAGTCTCTACAGAATTAGTTCCATTCTCTCTCACTGAGTCCAGACAAGACAGTACTCTGTTATATATGTGCCAGGAACACAGACCAGCCATGTATGCTTTCTGGTTGGTGGCTTAGTCTCTGGGAGCTCTGAGGGTTCTGGGTTAGTTGATGATGTTTTTCTTCCTATAGGGTTGCCATCCCCTTCAGCTCCTTCAATTCTTCCCCTAACTCTTCCATAGGGTTCCCCAACCTCAGTCCAATGGATGGCTGTAAGTATCTGCATCTGTCTCAGTCAGCTGCTGGGAGAGTCTCTCAGAGGACAGTCAAGCTAGGGGCCATTTTTGCCCCTGCATTTCCTTTAGACAGGAACAATTCTGAGTCAAAAAAATTGAAGATGAGTGGGTGACCCATGACTCAACTGGATGCCTGTCTATCTACTGGAGGTGGTCTGTTCAAGTTCTTTCTCCCTACTGTTGGACATTTCAGCTAAAGTTATCCCACATTGGGTCCTAGATGGCTCTCACATCCCAGGTCTCTAGGTCTTTCTAAACTTTCCCACTTCTCCCGCACCTTACACAGCTGTATATTTCCGTTCATTCTCCTGGCCCTCTGGGCTTTTCTGCTGTCTCCCCACCATACCTAATCCTGCCCTCTTTCTTCTCTCCCTCTCCTCTCCCACTCAAGTCCCTCCATTTTTCTGCCTCCTGTGATTATTTTGTTCCCCCTTCTAAGTGGGATTGAAGTACCCACCCTTGGGCCTTCCTTCTTGTAAAGCTTCATACAATCTGTGAATTGTATCAGGGGTGTTCTGAACTTTTGGGCTAATATCGACTTTTGAAGGAGTACCATTATCTATCCTCTCTACTTTCATCTTAACTACATTCTGTGATCCACTTCCTCTAGGGTATCCTAAATGACTGCTTTCTAATTTCCTGTCTTCCACAGGTACACCCAATTAAACACACACCCAACAATTAAAATTTAGTATTCACATATCAAAGAAAATATGTGGCATTTGTCATTCTGGGTCTAGGTTACCTCATACAGTGTGATCTTTTCCAGGTATTCCCATTTACATGAAAAATTCATTATTTCATTTTTCTTTGCAGCTAAGTAACATTTTGTTGTCTATATGCATATTTTCTGTATCTATATTTAATTTTATATTATTTTGCAAATATTATGAATATAATACACAGGAATGTGCAGCATTTTCTGTTCCTTACTTGGTCAGAGTTTCATATTTATTTTGTGACTTCATATAGGAGCAATTATCCATTTCCACTTCCCTTTGTTAGTTTTCTCACATCTTACCAGTGTAGGAGCACCTGAGGACTCAGTCTTCTCTTACCATACATACTCTTATTCCCTCAGAGGACTTGTTTCATACCAGTATCAACTATGTGCAATAAGAATATATCCACTGAGGCTCCAAGGCCTAACATTATTATTGATGCTATAGTGTGCTCACAAAAAGGGACCTAGCATGACCATACTCTGGAAGACCCAACAGGCAGCTGAAAGAGTCAAGATGCAGATATTTGCACCCAATCAATGGACAGACCTCTGTGGTTGAATTAGGGAAAAACTGGAAGAAGCTGAGGAGGAGTGTGACCCTATATGAGGACAAGCAGTCTCAATTAACCTGGACTCCTGAGAGCTCTCAAACACTGGACCACCAACCAGGCAGCATACACCAGGTGATATGAGGCCCCAACACATATACATCAGAAGACTGCTGGGTCTGGGTTCAATTAGGAATGATGTCCCTTGAGAGACTTGAGCCCCAGAGAGTGGTGAGTCCTGGTGGTGTGGGGACATTCTTTTGGAGATGGGAGGGATGAAGTATGGGATGTGGAACAGTCAGAGGGTGGACCAGGAGGGGGATAAAGTCTGGAATGTAAAAAAAAAAAAAAAAAGATTACAGAATTAAAAAAAAACCAGAATATATCCCCCAAATTAACCTCCCTCTTCATATTCATATTTATGTCCATATTTCTCTTTTTCATATTCCCTTAGTTGCATAGTAACATATTACACAACTGTTCTGTGTCTCATACTCTTCAATGCTACTTTGTCATTTTAGCTGTTATTGTAGCTACCAGTTGTGCCGAAGCATACATTAGCAATTCCTCTTCACATCTGAAGCAAATGAACTCTTATGTGTTGCCTATTCTGTTATGTGTTTGAGGAATGTCTATAGCAGCCAACTCAGCCAATTTTTGGTGTGTGAAAACATGTGTGTAAGAAAGTTGATATATCTTTGAATAGCATTTGACCTATAAGAGAATGAAATACTTTCATCAATATTTCTTCTATGTTTGATCATGTTTTCTTCTGGGTATTTTATAATAGCAGCATCAACAACATCTATCTCCTGTTTCCCATATCTGTGGCCACCTCAAAAACACACAGTGGAGTAACTGACTTTACTTCTCTATTTGGTTTTCCTTGTTCTTCATTCTTGTTTTGTTCATTATTGTCCAAAATAAATTCTGTGTATACAATGCTATCTCTCTGGTATTGATTTCGGGATACCCAGGCTTAAATCTATTCAAGACTCTTGACTCAGAACCTCAGAACCTCCTCCTCCAACCTCATTGACCTCAAATTCTTGTAACTCTTTCTCCCAGTCCTTATACCTTGACAGGACCCCTAATCATACCTATCAGCATGTCTTTTCATATCCTCTTTGAAAGCAGACTCAGAATGTGACTAATTCTCATCACCTCCTCTGCCATTGCCCTTGTCTAAAGCACCATCATTTCTCATATTGATTTTTCAGGGAACTTCTAACTAATCTTCCTGCTTCTGTTCTACATTATAACCCTAACATTTTACTCAAAGCACAATAGCCAGGCTAGTAATTTAAAAATGATTCATAGATAATGTCACTTCCCTGATGATAACCTGTAGCCACAGAATAAAAGATACTATACAAGGGTAGTTTCCCTTTCCATTGGTGACTCTGCTTCATTTATTCTGCTATACCTTTCGAATAATGTTTCTCCAAAATGCAAGTGTATTTCTGCCTTCAAAGTTACTGATTCTTATACCTAAACTATGTTTCCTCTTCACATTTACCCTTTACCTGATGAAGATCGTTATGCATATATTTCCCTCTTAGTGAGACATAACTGACCATGCTACTTCAATTTATCATCTGTGCACACTACTCTCCTTTTTCTTTCTTTCTGTACAGTATATATTGCTTAGCTAACCATCTATATTATTTATTCTTTAAAGTAGGAGTTTTTGTGCATTCTCTGTGTGTGTTTGTGTGCATTAGTGTTAGTATGTTATGTTGTAGACACAACACAGGAACTCAGAAGACAGGAAATATAACAGTGACCTATATCAAAGCACTACACTGAAAGTGTTTTGGAAGTAAACAGCTGCACTAAGAATAACACTAGGATCATAGATATGAACCAAGGCCATATGGGAAAGTTGAGGCATTATCAGTCCTACTTTTCACCATTTGACATAGTATTTTACTTTTCTTCATTTATGCATTATATATTGGCTAATGCTTAATGTGTGTATGTGTGTGGTATATGTACTAACTTACTATACTGCACAGGGAACTCTTTCAACAGTATACTATACATTTTTTTAATATGTTCATTTGGTTGCTGTTTTTTCCAATAATATTAAGTGCTGTATTTTCCAATAATATTAATAATATTAATAATATTAATATATATACATATACACATATATACATACATATGTATATATGTGTGTGTATCATAAATTACTAGAATGCAAAAATATTATCTAGCACATCATCATCTATTATTAACAGGAAGTATTAACATTATTTGTCATCCAATAAAAGGGATATTTTTCTTGACTCGGATTAATTATTGAGATGTTTGGGTGACATTGTTCTATTTTACTTGCTCTTTCATAATGTCTTTTTTGAATATATCTGTGAAGGTGCTTGAGATCATCAAGTCATTTTTCCTTTGCTTTTCTAGTGCTGTTTATTATTATTATTATTGTTCTTGTTGTTGTTGTTTTTGCTATTTTGCCTTGTAGGTAGGTGTTTACAAATCTTTGACATTGTTGAGGTCACTTTCTTATCCATCGGTTTCTATAACAAATTAGATAAGAACATAGTATGGTTTTGAATTTTAAATTGCACTGGGTTAATTTATTTGAAGTCAAGTTGTGAGTATTTTGTAAAAATCCTTAGAATTCTTGTTATGATAATAAGAAACACATCTCTTATATGCTTTATCCAGCTGGAAACTGTGGATAAAAATATCTAAGAAGAGGGACTTTGAGTTCTTTCAGTAGAATTCTAGAAATGCAAATTCATATAATTGTAATGATCAATCATTTACTGGTATGTTAATTTCTTAATGCTTTCAATTTATCAGCAGCAGGTTTTTCCTAATTCTAAAGAAGCAATGCTTAATTCTCTTTTTACTGATTAATTGTGGAGAATTATACTTCTGGCAGTTGACAAAGGGACTTACATGGTTTGCTTCAATACCATTCAAGACATAGGTAAATAATAAAAGTAAACAATTCATGAGAAGGGGAAACATAATTAACAGCATTCTATGAACGTTTGTCTCCTCTTGCAAAATCCTAGTAAGCTATGGCACAGGCTTCCAGTTTTCTTTTGATGAGAGCACTTGTTAGCTAATCAATTTATAATCCCAAGTGATCCTTAAACATTAAAAAAAATGACATCAGCCAATTAGCTAATTCAATTGGACAAGCATTTATGGAACATTTACTATTCAAGCAATTGTCTTTTGGTCACAGACACAGAATGAATATAGCAATACCCTTGTATAAAGCTTACATTAGAACGCATAGCTGATAGATTCAATTCTTTTTTTTTCTTTTGCTTTTGATTTACTGAGCCTTTATATTTCAAGACACAGGATTTTCTTTATAGCACATCTGTGGTCTTATAATCACAGGCTGTATTATAATACAATTGTGCTTTATTGAGACAGAATGGATGAATAGAAAGTTCACTTTGCAAGTCCTTTCATTTAATGTTGAATTTCATGCTGAGGAGCCTTGTCTTCTAACAGTTTGTATAGATAGTGTCTCTTATTCCCATTTGCTCCCTTTTGGCTTGCCTCTACCATATGGTCTTCTAGAAAGATCACATCACTGGGTCAAGACTCATGCTTTCAATTTTGCTTCGTTCACTCACTGGATGACCTTAGGTCTTCTTTTAACTGCCTTTACTAGTATATTAATAGTCACCTGGGGTCTGGTGGCACAGTTAATCAAAGTCCTAAAAATAATTTGAAATGTATAGCTTTCTTTCTGCCCCTGGAGAGAATCTTTGAACCAGGGAACAAGGTAGGAAGGAAAGGGACATTTGCTCAGATAATCAACAAGGTCTCTGTGTGATGATTCCCCCTTCAGCACTGTCTCCTGTATATTCCTACTTAGTCTCCAAAAAATGAAATAAACATTTTAATATTCTCCTGTATAATTCTTTATTTGAAGATTGGAGATTATAAAATGACAAAGCTGACATCTATTTGAAATAAACGTAATAAAATTGGCAGTTTTTCTTCATGATGCTTGTTTGCTATTTAATAAAAAGAGCTGAAATATTTATATATTTTGCATCTCTCTATATATACTATATATACATATATATCTTTTATAGTATATAATATAATAGAAAAGACAACATAAATTTGTGAAGTGAGGAAACATGGAGGGTGTTAGGGGATGAAAATAAAGGGGAAAGTAATTTACATTTTAATTAAAATATATTCAAAGAAAAAAACAAAGAACAAAATGACATCTAAATTAATTATATTCTAACCATATAATATCAGACATGAATGGTAGTAACATAGAAAGTGTAGCTAGGCATCTAGTAAAACTTATGTTCTCCTCCATATAACATTTTTGTCTCTCTGCAGTGTTTGTTTCCACCTCTCTGATAATGAATGTTACAAATGGTATTCTGTAGCTCCCTGTTGCTGTTAATAGACTGTTCTTTTACTTAATTATGGTTTTATCCAAATAACTGTGAAAATATTCAAAGGTATTTTAATTAAAAGTATTTGTTTATTATTGTGTGCTTGCATGATGTGTAGGCGTACATACCACAGCATGCCTGTAGAAGCCAGAACAAACATTTGCCTAGTTGGTTCTCATTTTCCATCTTCACATGGGTCCCAGGAATTGAACGCATGTTGCCAGCCTTTAATATCAAATATCTTTACCTACAGAGCCACTTTGGCCTCCCTCAAAGGTAGTTTTTAGTTCTTCATATTGAGCCTCATGGAAAACTATGTTCAAGGTGGACTTCTGGATACGCTAAGCATATTCCTTTATAGCAAGGAAGGTTTCAAGATTTTTGAGGTTTTTTTAGGCAATAAAGATCACAAACAGTAGGAATAAAAATGATTTGCAACATGACCATTTCTAATGATAATACACTAATCTAGCAAAAATATCAGGAGAAGATTAGCTTTTGCATTAAATGGTCAATAAATAAGAGGAGACATCATAAGGTAAATATTAGAATTGGCAGGACTTAGCAGCTGACAGTGTGTGAGAACTAGAAGAGAGAGGATCAACATTTTAATCTTTGTTTAATCAATAACATAAGAAAAATGAAGTCATCAAGATAGGGGAATAATAAAGTATTTGTGAAAAATCTATTCTCTTTAGAACATGAGTTTTAAGGAATTATATATTGTCAATGTCTAAGTATATAGTTTGAATTAAAATATATTTGAATTGGACTTGTCATCTCATAAATGACTGACATAAAGTAAAGCACATGGAAATTACTGAGATATGAATAGAGACAATGCAGTATTATAGAAGTAAAGAGAAAAACACAATATCATAAAAGAAGAATAAGGGGATCTCATACAAATAAATTTCAATACCCTTACCAGATCTGGAATTTTTGTTAAATTTTTGAGCTAAAATATAATTACATCCCCTCTTCCTATTATCCCTCCTATGTCCCTTCCATTTAAAACACCCCCTCTTGCCCCCATTGTTTGCCTTTCAAATTGATAACCTCCTTTTATTGTATTGTTATCGTTTCCTATATTTAAATGCTTAAATATGAACATATAACCTGCTGAGTCCATTTATTGTGGTGCGTGCGCATGATTTCAGGGCTGACCACTTTGCTGTGGACAATAAGTTACAGTGCTCATCCCTGAGAGAAACTAAGTTTCCCTCTTTCAGCAGTAACTATTTGTATGTATGACTTTATCAAAGGATGTGACCCCCCCATGAAATTTTCCCTTTTCACATTAACATGTCTGTTGGTGTTGTCTTTCTTCGGGTATGGTTTAGAGAGACCTATTATTCAGGTATCATGTGTATAGTTTCCCTGTCTTTTCTAGAGACAGACCACACAATGATTTTCCTAGTTCCCTGGTCCTCTAGTTGTCATGATTTTTTCATCCTCTCTTCCACCATGTTCCCCAAAATTGATGTACATGAAGTGTGTTGTAGATATATCTACGGGGGCTATTATCCCCCACAATTCTTAAACTCTGCATTATGGGCAGTTGTAGTTTTCTGCAATGTTCTCCAGTTGATGTAAAGTGAACTTTCCTTAGAAACAATGCAATTTAGACACAGATCCCAAAAGCTGTAACTGACCTGAATTCCTACTCTCTAAGAATTACTTTTCATGGTAATATAAAGTAGCATGCAAGGTTCCAAAGGGGAGAAGAAACCAACAGTTTTTCACAGCTATGATGCCTTGTCCTACAACAACGTACAGTATGACAATAGTAATACTTATTTCTTAGATTTGACCAAGAGTTCTTATCTCCTTGTACTAAGGTCAAATCTAAGTGGATCAAGGAACTCCACATAAAACCAGAGACACTGAAACTTATAGAAGAGAAAGTGGAGAAAAGCCTCAAAGATATGGGCAAAGGGGGAAAATTCCTGAACAGAACAGCAATAGCTTGTGCTGTAAGATCAAGAATTGACAAATGGAACCTCATAAAATTGCAAAGCTTCTGTAAGGCAAAAGACACTGTCAATCAGACAAAAAGGCCACCAACAGATTGGGAAAGGAACTTTACCAATCCTAAATCAGATAGGGGACTAATATCCAATATATAAAGACCTTAGGGAGATGGACTCCAGAAAATCAAATAACCCTATTAAAACATGTGGTACAGAGCTAAAAAAAGAATTCTCACCTGAGGAATACTGACTGAATGGCTGAGAAGTACCTGAAAAAAATGTTCAACAACTTAATCATCAAAGAAATGAAAATCAAAACAACCCTGAGATTCCACCTCATACCAGTCAGAATGGCTAAGATTAAAAATTCAGGTGACAGCAGATGGTGGCAAGGATATGGAGAAAGAAGGACACTCCTCCATTGTTGGTGGGATAGCAATCTGGTACAACCAATCTGGAAATCAGTCTGGTGGTTCCTCAGAAAATTAGACATAGTACTACTGGAAGATCCAGCAATTTCTCTTCTGGGCATATACGTAGAAGATGTTCAAACTTGTAATAAGGACACATGAGCCACTATGTTCATAGTAGCCTTATTTATAATAGTCAGAAGCTGGAAAGAATCCAGATGTCTCTTAACAGAGGAATGAATACAGAAAATGTGGTACATTTACACAATGGAGTACTAGACAGCTATTAAAAACAATGAATTCATGAAATTCTTAGACAAATGGATGGAACTGGAGGTTATCATCCTGTGTGAGATAACCCAATCACAAAAGAACACACATGATATGCACTCACTGATAAGTGATACTAGCCCAGAAACAAAATATTCAAGATTCAATTTGTAAAACGCATGAAACTCAAGAAGGAAATCCAAAGTGTGGATACTTAGCTCCTTCTTAGAATGGAACAAAATACCCATGGAATGAGTTACAGAGACAAAGTTTGGAGCTGAGATGGAAGGAAAGACCATTCAGAGACTGCCCAACCTGGTGATCCATCCCATAAACAACTACCAAACCCAAACACTATTGCATATTCCAGAAAGATTTTGCTGACAGGACCCTGACATAACTCTCTTGTGAGGCTATGCCAATCCCTGGCAAATAGAGAAGTGGATGCTCACAGTCATCTATTGGATAGAACACAGGGCCCCTAATGAAGGAGGTAAAGAAAGTACCCAAGGAGCTAAAGGGGTCTGCAACCCTCTAGGAGGAACAACAATATGAACTAACCAGTACCCCTAGAGCTGTGTCTCTAGTTGCATATGTAGCAGAGGATGGCCTAGTTGACCATCAATGGGAGGAGAGGCCCTTGGTCTTGCAAGGATCATATGCCCCAGTACAGGGAAATGCCAGGAAGTGGGAGTGGGTGGGTTGGGGAGCATGGTGGGGAGAGGGTATAGGGGGCTTTGGGGATAGAATTTGACATGTAAATGAAGAAAATATCTAATAAAATGCCTTTAAAAAAGAGTGACAATATGACTGGTACTGGAAAGATAGCCAACTACTCAGGACTACTAAATGCATAGATCTTGAAGGAAAACCTACAAGCACCAATTTAGTAAATCAGCATAGTCCCTAACTATATTCAATAGATCTGTTCTTATAGGCATAGATAAGTATAGTCCTCATCACCCAGCAATGGAATATCTTTTTGCAGCAGACAGATTATTACAGAATAAAACAATAGATCAAAATTCGGAGTTGTAGAGCCTAGTCCCAAGTGACACATTTTGTAAACTGAAGGCTGAGAGATCATTGTAGGAGAGAGCAGAATGAGTGTAAAAATCACAGAAACAAAGAGGCTGCTATAACTGTATGTATACTAATAATATTAGAAGCTACTTCTATAAAATATCAATAACATGGCTGCTTAAACATTATTTGAACAAGGTTAACCAAATAAACATAGCAACTACCAGCAACTGAGGATTGCCAAAATTGGGGGGGGGGAAGAATCTTCCTCAAGGAAGAACCACACTAAATGGTTTTCCAATACAGGATTATCATCCCTGAAAATATATACACAAATAATATACAGAGCAAGCATGCATCAGGTAGTATTTGTGTGTGTGTGTGTGTGTGTGTGTGTGTGTGTGTGTGTGTGTGTGTGTGGTTGTGTGTGTCTTAATAACAAGTAATAAGAAGCCATGGATTTGAAAGAAAGTGATGGAGTACATGGGAAAGTTTAGAGAGAAGAGAGGAAAGGGAAGAGGAAAATATGTAATTATAGGTTTTTAAAAGTACTATGTAAACAGAGAAGCACTTTGATGAGGAGCAAGAGCTACACTCATCTATGAGGATAATGATGCTTTAGAATTTCCTCAGTAATTATGCTGGTCTGATAAAGTGATGGTAACAAGTTTGGTTTTTGTTGTTGATGTCTTTTAAAATAGAATCCATGACCTATCTAGCCATGGGTAATTTTCTAGGTTTCTAGTACCAGACATGACTTTTCTTCTTTTAGTGGCCCTTAAGTCTCATTAAACAGTTGATACTTACCAAGAACATGGGACTGATACTTATTGAACATTTAGAGATATCTTTCTATGCTGTTTATTATTGTAATTCATAGGCATCGCAGCTGGATAAGGCTATTGATTACTATCCTCCTTTGATATTTTACATAGTACTTACAGGTACTATGGAAACTATATTGCAGAGCCAAGGTTTTCTGATAAAAATCAGATTGAATCATTTGAATCTTGTGTCTTAAGTGTGTAGTGTCTTCAGCACTAGGCACTTATCTTCAAGTTATGAGAGGTAACCAAGGGCAACAGCGATAGCCAGTATTGTTTTGGCAGTTATTAGACTATACTGACAATCTGTATGGTGATTAGTTGGCACATGGAAAGTGCTACTATTAGGAGGTATGCCCTTGTTGGAGAAAGTCTATCACAATATAGGTGGACTTTGAGAACTCCTAATGTTCTAGTTCCATTCAGTGCAGAAAGTCAGTCTCCTGGCTGCCTTTCAATCAAAATGTAGAAATCTCAGCTCTTCCTGCACCATGACTGGCCTGATACTGCCATGCTTCCTGCCATTATGATAATGGACTTGACCTCTGAAACTGTAAGCCACACCAATTAAATGTCCTTTATAAGAATTGCCTTGGTCATGGTGTCTCTTCTCAGCAATTGAAACCCTAACTAAAACAACTTGCATACAAGTTGCACATATCAAGTACTGGGAGTTCGGTTAGGGAGTTTACATGGAGCATAATAATCAGAAGGCAAAAGTTAATTATATTCATAATTTTAGGTAAATACAATTTGTCCCTTCTCCCCCTTTTTCTTTTTGTACTGATAATAGTCAATACAGATTTGGCATTTACAAATTTGTTGCCCCCTTTAAAATGGATTGGTGTAACAGTGAACGTATACATCAGAGTTTGATAGATTGAGGAATGAATGGGAAGGAAAGAAGTAAGCATAGATTTTTGAGATGTTTAAGTGAAAAGAAATTAAATGGTTTAGGATAGATGTAATAAATAAATAGTTTCAACAGAATATTTTTATAATCACATGAGTTTCTATACAAAAAGTATAACTTCAGCATGTATGCTTTCCTACTTTTTTAACTTGTCAAATTGATAACAAGTAAATATTTGAGGGATGAATAAATGAATACATATAAAATTTCAGAAAAGAAGTAATATATACAAACCAAAGGATGGGGGAAATAGTGGTATCTAATTTTACAAACTCTCAAAAAGCCCAAAGTGATGAAATATGGATGTGAGTCTCTCAAACTCATGGAAAGTATAGTAGGAGTTACTATATTCATAGCATCTATTTTATTATGTCAAGTAGAATACAGTGATATCTGACATGCTTCAGAACCACAAGGTCATGAGTAGATTAACAAACATTGGAGGATTGAAAATGTGATAGACTAAACTAGGTACAAAGAAAGTAAGAGAAAATAGGATTAAAAAAGATTAACATACAAGTTAGGATCTTGGTTACAGTGTTGGAAAAAAAATCTTCAAACTAGCTTAAGAAAAGTAGAGAGGTTTGGGGTAAGAGAACTTTAGAAAAACTGAATATCAATATCAGTAATGATCACGTAAGTCAAAGGCTATCAACATAGTTCTTAAGTCATTTTAGAATTAAAGTTTCCTTTTAGTTTAGATACAACACAGTAAAAAGTATGACTGGGGAAAAGCTCTCAAGATTTTTCTCTTGCAGTTGTGCATTCTCTAATAGAGGATTCTGTTCTATTTGTTCCAAATATTAAAAATCGTGAGCAGGGACATTGACTCTCCTTGTTATGCTCACTTGTCACTCCTGGTTCAATCAGTCATGACCAATAGTGCACACATGTGAAGTAAACATTAATAAATAAAGCTCATGTCAGGCTTCCTATTTGAATTGATCTGTGATGACAGTTTCTTTCATCATGCAATAAGTATTCATTTGGTCTTTACAGATTCCCAAATCCTAATGTAGGTAATGAGAAAAGAATGGCATGAAAATAGTTATCGTTCCTACTTTTGAGTGTTTGCCCTCTTATAAAACAAGATTAATAATTAATAAACTCTTTCACATATTATCAGAATAAATTATACTTACTATAAAGAAAAGGTAGTGAAGGTGAACTTCAGGATGGATAGTCATGTATGTCTATATGGAGTGATCACAAGAAAGATGCAGCTATTTGAAGATTTGAGTAAAGGTCATTGATGCAGAGAAAAAAGCAATTGCAAGATCATAGGGTAGGAAATGATCTTGGCATAATTAATAATTAATAATTAACAGAGAGATGGTTGTTGGGAAAAGAATTTATGGAGTGAATGGGTGAATGCTGTGACATAGAATGAGGAAACTGAGCAGAAGCTAGATCTCATATGCTCCTGTATCTACTAAGTACTTAATATTGGATGAAGGAAAGCAGACTGGTATAGGTTTTCATTCCAGTCCCTATAAAGAAAAAGCAAACCAAGCTAAGTCTTATAAGAAGATTCACAGGTTGAGTAGAATTCACAGGGAATGCAGAGATAATGTTCATTGACTACTTACAAGAAGTTGATCCAGGATTCAAGATCATGATAGTAAACAGCTAAACTTAGGAGAGAGTCTGATAGACTAAGAGAAAAGAAAGTTCATTGATCTTGTGGTATTTGTCAAGGATGGAAAGTACACTATAAGTCCAGGAGAGAGTCAGTAGTAAAAGAATGACACTGGCAGAAAGATTTTTTAATTACAGATTTTGGACTGCCCTATTGTTCAGATGAATACTTGTTTTTATGTTTATTACATCCTACCAGACTATGAATATCTTGTTAGTGTACCTAGTTTCCAGGAACGTGCTTATTTGGGTTCAAAATACTCTCTCCTCCCCATTCCCTTTTAAAATTGTGATCTTTTCCATTATTAAACATTGGCTATTTTCCCAGAGATGGCACTGAAGAAGAAAATCAATGACATATCTAGCCAGCCGGCTTGGACTGAATGGGCATTCAAATATACTCCAAGGGCCAAGTACAGATGGTGATTTATTGTGCATACAACTTCTACAGAATGCCTTCATTTGAGCATTGATGTATATACAATTACTCACCAGAATGCTGCAGTTTTACAATTCAGCCAGGAATCTGTGGAGAGAGATCATGTTCTCCAAGAAATCCACAAATATATTTTCTACATTTTCAGCATTTCTAAAAACACTCAGTCATCTTCTGTATGAAGAAGCAATTTCAAAAACCACTTCTTTCATTTTTACCATATTTGTCATTATTGTCATGTTTTCACAATTACCATTTGATGACAAATTCAGATTTGTTAAACATTATTTCTCTCCCAACATGTGAGTAGAAGGAGTTGCTTGAGGCAAATCATTTACTGTGGCTATTGTGAAGGCTAAATGTGCAGTGGTGATCTATTTATACCAGAGACTTGCTCAGTGGAAAAATCATTTTATGCATTGTTCATATCATAAGGAAACAACCCATTGAATGTTAAGCAATTTATAGAAACCAACTACTTAACATTGCATGGGCAAAAAAAAAATAGTGAAGATACATCTAAATTCTTTTCTTATTGAAAAGTCTTTGAGTGACCATTTTGTCCTTATATTCTGAATGGCAATTGAAATGATGTGGAAACTTCCACCTTTAGCAGAATAACTTTAAAAAGTAATACTCTTTATCTCTTGCCACATATTACTTAATTGCTATGCTACTAGTGGAATGAAAGTATGGCCAGGAATTTATATGCTTATATTTTAGTTCTATTTTCTACTATTGATAATGTGCTGTTCTGGTTTATAACTGGAATTAAATGATATTTTTCTTTGCACTGCCATATTTAGAATTACAACAAAAATGTATTGTCTAATATTTTGGCTACAATTCAATAATAATATTTACAGAATCATTTCAGACTTCTCTATAAGGAACACAGTACACAGTCAAGATTAATAGTAGCTATAAATAAAAAGAAGCTGTAATGGTATTGATAAAAATCAGCTCAGCAAATGAAAATGAGGAAGTTCAATAACAAATAATATACTGCAATGACATAGTCCATCGAGTTGCTAGATGAGGCAGCATGAAAAATAATCCTTCATGTTATTTCTATTCTATAATCAGCATCCTGGAGAGTGAGCTACTGGTGGAAGGAATGGGCAAACATTGTGTATGGTGCTAAGCTTAGTACCACCCTCACATTAAATTGAATATATGCATTTGATGTTGCAAAAGAAATTCTTCTCACTATTAACACATTCCCCAGCTTTCATTAGCATTTGCTCATCTGAACTTTATTCCTATGTCTAGGAATTTTTCTGTACTAGTCTCTGTTTTGTTATTATAACACACAAAGTCAACTGATTTATGAAGAAAGCAAGCTTACTTTGGCTTAAGTTTCTGGAGGTGTGTATACAACATCTGCAGTCCTAATTTGGAGATGACTTTCTTGTTGACATAGTACCTAAGCAGTGCATATCCTCCAGTCAATAGCTGGGAACATACATATGTTTCTCTTTTCTTTTTATCTCTTTATCTTCCATCTTTTATAAAACTACAATTCAATTGCATGGATCCCAGGCCTTTGTCTTGTTCTAACCATATTCCAAAGGATCCACTTCTAAACACTATGGTTAAAAAAATTTCAGAATATAAATGCCATTAAGTTATCATTTGAGATATTCAATTTCTGAATGAATTGGAGCAAGGATGGACAAATTATAGCCATTTACTCTTAGATCTTAGTATATGATTTTCATATCTGATAAAAATCAAAGTCAGGGTTGATAAAGGAAGACATAATTTTAAAGGAGTTACTTCAATTAATTAAGCACGAAAATAGGTGCTATTCAAGTAATAAAGTATACTTTATGGACATTTCCCTTCATGTAGATACATGAGTCAGGAATAAATGTGTGTGTGTGCGTGTGTGTGTGTGTGTGTGTGTGTGTGTGTGTGTACGTGTATGCATGTATGCATGTATGTGTGTATATATATGTGTGTGTGTGTGTGTTTATGTGTGGTATGGTGTGTGTGCATGTGTATGTGTGGGGTCACTTGTGTATTTGTGTGATTTTGTGTGTAAGTGTTCAGATATTTTAATATAAATAAAATTAGGAGAAATTGGTGGATAGTTTCATTTTATTTTATGATTTTATGAGACCATTCTAGCTTTGTAGCCCAAATTGTCCTTAAATTTGTGCAGCCAGGCCTGGCCTCAAATTCAACATGCTTCTACCTTAGTTCCCTAAGTGCTGAGATTATAATCTTGTAAAAGCATATCCAATTGCATCCCAATTATAATAAGATAAATTCTTTTATGAGAACATTGTTACAGATTTTCTGTGTGTTATCAAGCTCGTTGATCATTCTGTAGTAATCATCAGTCATTGAATGGATGGATGGATGGATGGATGGATGGATGGATGGATAGATGAATGAATATCTTCTGTGTTTTTTGCCAATACATATGGATGGTCGTTAGTGTTTTATGGAGGAGAAAATGAATATGAAGAATCAAGTCTCAGGGTTCTAAGTTTAGGAGATTGATATGAGGAAGATTGAAAAGGAATATTTTTCAGGCTAGACTTGAAGAGTTCAATTTTAAACATGTTTATTTTGAGGAACCATTAGATGACTGAAAATATAAATCATTGTATTTACCATCCAATGAAAGAAAGTTCAAAAGTTTCTACATGAAAACAATTGACAGAAGAGGTTTAGCGGTCATGCTTTAATTAATTCAACAAATGTTTGTTTACTTTCTGCTGTGTGGCAGCTATTGTGCTAAGTAGTAAGAATACAAAGGCACAAAGTCAATGAAAGGTTTATTACAATTGAGTTTGAAAGGGAAAGCAGTTAGTTTGTAATACATTTTGAAGAGAAGAATAAAGAGCATCTAAATTGAATAGCTGAGTAGATGAGTCATGAGAGGAGGGTTCCTGTAACGTGCACATATGAATTAGGTTCCAAACTTCCAGACAAAGAGAAGAAAGGAATACCAAATTTAAAGTTGTTCAAAAAAAGTTGTGCCAATCATAGCTATGTGACAACATTTTAATCATTGTGAACATAGGATATTTTGAATTATTAAATATGGCTATGATATTTACAGAAATAACTATTAAAACTAAGGTAGCCAGGGGTTTTAAAGTGACCAATTGGATTCAAAGAGAAGTTTCATGTACTGACCCTCAATTATATAAGTTTGTTTCTACTTCATTTTCAAACATTATATATAGTAAATTACTACATGGCCTTCCAAAGCAATTATTTAATCTTCCACATTACCCACCTCTTTCAAGTTTTTCTTATTCCCAGAAAAATGTCATTATCTCTAATACTCCTCAGTTACTCTATACCTTGTTGAGCAGTGAACAATGTGCAGTGACCCTTTATCAACTAGTATTGGCATTTGGAATTTAGCAGCCTTATGCCATGTGTAAGGAGAGACTTAAAAGTGATCAACAGAATGATTGTAGTCACATTCTTTTTACTTCTTTAACAATTTCTCTCTCTATTCTTTTCCATTGGATATGCCAATGTTTTGAGATAAACACGAAAATATTCACAATTCAAAATTCAATTTTATTTGGTTTTCTCCTAGCCCTTTTGTTTCTACGGTTGTTATCCATTGATTGACTGAATTTGATCTTCCACAGTACGGATGTCCTAACTATTCTGTCCCTATCATTTCTAGTACTACCCAAAGTCATATTTATACTAGCCATCAAAACTAGCACCAAAATGAAAAACAAACTGCTTCTTTTCCTTCTCTTCTTTGTCAAACATCAGACAACTGAAACTTTACCAAATGTCACAAATTATGTCCTGCCAATGACAACAGAACTTTTAGAAGAATAGGGCAAGATTGTAAAGTAGGAACTAATTTAGACCAGTTAAAAAGAGTCTCTTCTGAATGTCAGAATACATTTGTAAAACTCGCAAATTTATTTCATTAAAATCTATATTGTCAGGCATTTACATGTGCTTCAAGACCACACAGTCTCTTTGGAGGACAATTTATGGATACTGGACAAAAGCACACTGGTAATGCTTTAAATCTCTGTTAGTATGGACTGCTTGAAAATGATGGAGAGGGTACAAATCCAAATTATTCATTTGTCCAATAAATAAAAGATATATAACAGTTAATAGCATAAAATTCCAAGTGTCATTGAAAATGTTACCTATATATACATATGCATATATATGAACACCTTACACTTAAAACATGCACACAAAGACATATGCAATCATATAAAAAGATATGTTTTGGGATATGTACACAGAATGAATATACTGATATTTTAAGTATTATAACTTCCAGAATGGAAGTACTTCAAGGCAGACATAAAAGGGAAAGTCACTTTGTATGTATTATCTATGTGTGTGTATATCATTATATATATATATATATATATATATATATATATAATTTTGAAATGCTTGCCATATGCAAATATTCCTTTTTAATAGTCAAATTGTTTGGGATAGTATAAAATTGTTTATGTGGAAAATAAACTGTGCAAAATAATGTATTGCTCTTGCATAGCTATAAAAATTATAAAATAAAATAAGTAAAATCAGTTCTAAAATACACTTGAATTTTAACTGGGTAAATAAAATGATAAGCAATCATTGGAATGCAAATGTCTTCCTTTAAAGTAATTTTTAAAGCTTCTTTTAAATTGCTTAAGCACTTTCTTTCCAAATTTCAATTTAAAAATTAATTATGTTTGTTCATCTTTTTTTACCAATACTATATTTATAAAAGAAAGACTGTCAGTGTATTTATAAGAAAGACTAGAAAAATTTAACAAATTCTGGGCTTTTAATATCTCAATTAGGATTCTAAACAGTCTCTTTATACTAAAAATAAATAATGTCTGATTTTTAAAAGTACCTTTTGAAAGAATGAAATATTGTCTATAAGTTAAAAATCACTCAAATTGTTCTTCACATTCTCAGTGAACCTTTACATTTCTTTTTCTCTTTAAACTTTTCAATATGTTTTCTCTATATTGAAGAATCAACTTTGATGTATGTATGTGCTTGTAACTGTCTGCTCATATCTCTCTCCCTCTCTGTCTGTCTGTCTTGGAGGGTGTGTGTGTGTGTGTGTGTGTGTGTGTGTGTGTGTGTGTGTGTGTGTGAAAGTATGTGTACACATGTGCAGGTGTCCTAAGAGGCCAGAAGACGATATTGTTTCAAGAAATTGTGAGTCATCATGTGGTTTTCTAGAAACTGAACTAGAGATCCTTAAAAACGATCAGGAAGTTCCTATAAGCACTGAGCCATCTATTCAGTGGCAACATGTTCTAATTCTTGGTAAGAAACCAGATGCTCGCCATATTGAGTTGTTAAAACGGCTGTTCTGATTGTGTTGTGTCTGATTTTTCTTGTCTTTAGGCTAAACTTTTTGGCTTTTACACTTCTCCATAACACCTTCATGGGGATATGAGGAGTAGAAAAGAAAAACAAAATGCTGATTAGTCTTGCTGCTCCAGGGCAGCATCAAACTAGAAGGGTGTGTGTGTGTGTGTGTGTGTGTGTGTGTGTGTGTGTGTGTGTTTTCTTAATTCATCTACCAGAATATTAGGACAAGGAACTGCAGAATTAGGCAGTTTTCTTTAAAAATTACTCCTGGGATTATTTTTAATAAGAATTTACGACTAGTTTGAATGTAATTTCACCATATGTAGTTTGACTAAATGTAGCGACATGGGATTTATTCAGAATCATCTCTTGAGATTTTTAAAAATTGTAGTATTGACTGTGATCTCAAGCCTCTTTCTGAAATTTAATTACAGTAAATGTTTAAAATTAATTTTTTCCATGTGTTCGATAGGTGTACTTTGAAAGCCCCTTTGTGAATTGAGGTATTTCACTTCTTTTTAATCCCTTCAGACTTTATTTTCTGTATCAGGAGTTCACTCAGGAGTAAACATAGTGAGGTGACCCAGGCCAATGGTCATGTTTGGTATCCCATATTTCCCTTAAGTCTTATTTACAATTTTTTTCTGCAATTCATTCTAGCATTTACAGATCTCATCTACCTCTAAGGCCTATTTCAAGTCTTTCCCCTTGGATCAATTTTTCCTTCACAGTTTCTGGTTTCTACACATATTCATATATTGCTCACAGCTTCTGTGAGCTATTGCAGTTTTCATTGTCTGACAGTCAGTCCTGTAGTTCACTATATTACTATCTTAAGCATTGGTTGTAAAATATGTCTCCTAACAAAATGGAAAGTTCCTTTAAAAATGACTGGAGATACTTTTAATTGTACTGAAATAGATGTCTCTTGACTGCCTTACAATACCTAACACCTAGCATTTAGTTGCTGCTCAAAATGTTTGGACTTGTAAACTCCAGTTTTCTGGCCAATATACAAGTCACATTTTAAAATCCCACTATTGCCACAGCCTCAATTAGTTCCCTCCTTTAGTATATCATTTTTTTACAAGGCAGGACAAAATATTACCACTGATATTGAACTCTAGTTTCGCTTATCGGCTGGTGGCAGGCTTTCCTGTAGGGCATTATGAGCTTTTACAAAGCTAGTATACCTAATCTGTTACAGAGCTATCTTGCCCTTTTGGTCTGATTTATTTTCTCACAACTGCAGTATTCTCTGGGCTACTGTGGAAGCCGAGATTTCAACTTTTTAATGACCAGCAAAGTTGTAGAACAGCAAATAAAGGCACATTCATAAGTGACCATCTATTCTTAAAAGCCAAGTAATTCCTGTGGGAAGGACCTTCTGACAATCATGCCCAAGTTCTCCAAACCTTTATCTACCCGACCAGTCACAGAAAATTTCATGCTTTTTGAGATCCAAGACCTTTAATATTTTAATTTAGAACATGATAATTTCTCAACTTAATTTGAGGTAGACCTTAGAAACTGTTTGCTTCCCTTCTTTTCAAGCCTTTAAGGAATTTTGTTTTATCTGCCAGAAAATTGACTTGAGGAGAGACTCTGAAATTTGAATATCTCAAGCTGAAACTTACATGGCTACTGAGCATTCTTCTGTACACAGAAAATAGCTGAAGATGAGTCAGGGACAATAGCTAAGGATTAGAAGAGGTATCCTATCCTCCTCTTGGGCATTTTCTGCTGCTTCAGCCTCATGGTTCCTCTCCCTGCAAAGAACAGGTGTGCCTGACAGCAGGTGTGTTTGTTCTACTTTTCCTATGGCAGCTGTCACTCCCCAGGTAACTCCATTTTCCAGGTGGCAAATTCTTACTACCCATCATCTTCTTTCCTGGCTACCATTACTTCTGGAAAAAAAAAAAAAGAAGGTTTGGCTGTTAACCCTCCCTGTTTGGACTGTAGATTCCGTTGAAATAAATATTATAGATGGTATTGTTGACTTCCCTTCCTCCTCCTCCTCCTCCTCCCCCTCCCCTCCTCCTTCTCCTTCTCCTCTTTGGTTTCATGTATTTAGAAAGATGTATTTTAGGGTAAAAATGTATCTTCAGTAAGCTTTTATTTACAACTAAGATGAATGATGTTTTCCTATTGAATTCCTTTGTGAAAGTCAGCAGCCTTTGATTTGGACTGCACTTCAGAGCTTTCTTCCTGGGCAGCTATGGGTTTCACCATTTTCATATTTTCTAGTAGTTTGAGGTCCACCCTTAATCAAGACACCACTGCTGGGACTGCCAGTCACTACAGGCTTGGCTTTGATCCGCCTTTGTTTCTATTCATAGCATGCATTTCTCATAACTCTAAAAGACCATTTGATGCCCCATGTTGTTTAATATCTATGTGATTAAAGCAGCTGAGCAAATTAGCTCATGCCCTAAGTCTAAGGAAAAATCCAGTCTAGAGGAAATTGTATTGCAAGCCTAGATCATTTTTAATAAGCTCTGCTACTCACTCTTTCCAGTTCCTCTTTGGGAATCACTTGGGCATATTGGAAGTATTTGAGAGACATTGAAAAAGATTCTTTCAGGCATGCGTTTGACTATTAGAACAATGTTTACTGAAATCCAACATTGTACAGCTCCTTGACAATGGTCCTACAATCAAGTACAAAACAAGCAAGTGTGCCTTTCTAACATATAGGAAAATCAAGCGCTCTGGATGCAGTAGTTGATAAAAATTGCACATATTTAAAATTATTGAGTGTATACTGAAGTCCTCAAATGAACAGGCATTGTAGAACCATGAACCTGGTAAGTAAGTAATGGGGAAGAAAACAAAAAATTGATAAACAATATTGTTAACTGCATAACATACTCTCTCTCTCTCTCTCTGTGTGTGTGTGTGTGTGAGAGAGAGAGAGAGAGAGAGAGAGAGAGAGAGAGAGAGCAAGCGAGCAAGCAGGATCTAGGAATTTGAGTTTGTGAATTAGCTTCAGTATAATATAAGTGAATAAGAGAACACAAGAAGAAAATCTGATTTTAAAAAAATAGAGATTGAGACCAATAAATAAATAAATAAATAAAAACTTGAATCATTTACCTTACAAAAATATTTTAACTTAAACTTTGGGCTCACTTTACTTACTCATAATACAAGAAACTTTTTAACATTGAAAGTAAGAGTTTTCACAGGCAAGAGTTGTTTCTCTAAACTGCCGATTGTGTTCCCAGAATTCTGTAGACTAAAACCTACACTGAGATGATATACAAAATGGCTTATCCCTATAGTAAGGTGTTTGGAGGGTTAGAGTAGAAGGAAAAAAAATATGATATTTCGAGGCTATGTAGTGAATTCAAAGCCATCCTGAGATGCCTAATAAGACCCCACCTCAAAACCTGATTACTGGCAAAATGGCTATGTGGTGAAGTACTTATCTACTATGTACCAGGCCTTGGTTTAAACCTCTAGCCCCCAAAACAAAACCTTTCATGTTAAAGTTTAATTAACATTGCAATTATAAAGAAGATGAAATCATTAAAAGGTTATACTGACATGATAGCTTAGCCTTCATGAGTGGGCTAATGAAGTTATCAGGGAAGTGTGGTCTTCAACCTTCTACCATGGGCTGAAGCCACACAAACACTCTCCCTTCCACCATGAGGTGAAGACACAGAGACACACTCCCCGAAATCTAGTGCAATGCCTTCATATTTCCTTGCCTCAAAAAACAATCTGTGTATTAGACTTGTATTCTTCAATTGATTTAAGACACAGAGTATTATGAATTTCCACATATTTGTAATCTGTGATGATTCTGATATATGGTTTTGTAAGTTAACCTGCCAAAAACATGTTGGAAAACATAGTAGGTAGGAAAAGATGAAAACTAAATCTCAGAGAGACTCGAGTAATCATGTTAGCATGGCTTAGCTGAATTGTGGTGTTGGAAAATGTGACCGGAGAGCCTCCTAGAGCCCAAGTAATTTGCCTGAGGTCTCTTTCCTGCAGGTGAATTCTCTAGTGGCAGTTATCGCAATCATGCCAGAGGCTTATTTTCATGCAGACATACTCTCTGGTATTTTCAAAGCATCTATTGACACAACTGCCAGTGTATGCAGACCCAGGTCTACTAGGGAACACCAGCAATCACTTAACAGTCAGCATATTTTAGTGTGCTTTTACTATATGGCTAGCATATAGTTAGACATCAAGAGGATGTAAATACAATATATCATCCATTGGGATACTTTGTGGGACTATAATATTTACAGGAATGCAATAGCGAAAAGGCCATTTGTTTTTTTATTGAAAATAGTTTTTCTTTTCACATAATATTTCCTGATTATGGTTTCCCCTCCCTCTACTTCTCCTAGTTGCTTGCCAACTCCCATCCATTTCTGATCTATCCCCTTTCTTCCTTTCATTAGAAAACCAGCAGGCTTCTTTTTTTTTTTTTAAGATTTATTTATTTATATGTAAGTATACTGTAGCTGTCTTCAGACACTCCAGAAGAGGGAGTCAGATCTCCTTAGGATGGTTGTGAGCCACCATGTGGTTGCTGGGATTTGAACTCCAGACCTTCGGAAGAGCAGTCGGGTGCTCTTACCCACTGAGCCATCTCACCAGCCCCATCCAGCAGGCTTCTAATGGATAATTCTTTTAAAAATATAATATAATATAATAATATAAAACATATACTAACGTATCAAAATAGTACAAAGTAAACAAACAGGAAAAGAGCTCAAGAAAAGACACAGGAACAAGATGCTTACTCATTTATACACTCAGGAACATTTAAAAACACTAAACTGGAAGCCATAATATATACCAAACATACTTAAAGGGTAAAAACATAGAAAAATATAAATTAAATTAAATAAAAATAAGAAATGCAATTTAAATGTGTGACAAGACACAAGACATTATAAGTCAAGGAATCTCTGGATCAACAACTGGTTTTGTATTCTGTTCAATGCCATTTTAAAAATCAAACTGCATTTTGACAGTAAAGTAAGATTTTAGAATGCTAGGAAAGGAAGAGATCAATTAAAACAATATATTGAGAATGCCTTCATAAAGGAATTATAACTTGCCCTATAACTCAAAAAAAAAAAGGCATAAATTTCAAAGAGTCAGAATGAGAAGAGAAATACTCTCAAAGCAATTCTGAGGAAGACACAACAATAACAACCAACAAATCAAATAACAAAAACCTAGTATTTAATTATTTACTTGTCTAGTTGGTTAGTTTTGACAGCTACAAAGTGAGTGTGTTACATAGGAACTCATAAACTGTTGCTCATTTTAAAATTTTTATTGAAATTAGATTCTTCTTTCATACAGTACATCCTGACTGCAGGTTCCCCCTTCACTTTTCCCAGTCCCCTCCAACTTCCCCTCTCAGCCAGATTCATTCTGTCCCTCCATTTCACTTTAGAAAAGAGCAAGCCTCCAAAAGGCTACAATCAAACAGAACAAAGCAAGATACAACTTAAGACAAGGCAAAATTCTGAATATCAAGGCTGGACAAGGCAAGCCAACAGGAGCAAGAGTCTCAAGAGCAGGCAAAAGAATCAATAACACACCTGTTCCTACTGTTAGAGTCCCACAAGACCCTCAAGCTAACAGCCATAGCACATATGCAGATGACCTGGTGCAGACCCATGCAGGATCCTTGATTGCAACTCCAGTCTCTGTGAGCCCTAGTTAGTTGATTCAGTGTTTCATGTTCTTCTGGTGCATTCCATCCATTCTGACTCCTACAATCCTCACTCTCTCTCTTCTGTAATGTTCCCTGATCTCCTAGGGGAATGACCCAATGGAAACCTCCAGTTTAGCCTCTCTTTGCATTTAATGTCTGACTTGGGTCTCTGCTCCCATCTGTTGCCAAAGGAAGCCTCTCTTGATGACTGGGCAAGCCTCTGGTCTATGATTATAGCAGCATACCATTAGGAATCCTACATACTAATCTCTTTGGTACAGGAAGGTACACTGCAGGCTACTGAAATAGAAATGTGGACACCAACCTAGCCACAAAACTTGGACCTACAATCTGTCCTGCCTGCAGGATGTTTTGTGGATGGCCAGGAACTGAAGAATGGATAGCATGGAGACCTAGGGTAGAGTTAAACACTATTGGCGAAAAGATAAAAAAGCACCTAGTATTTTAAATGGAAAAAAATTATAGTTGCAGACTCTCTCAAAGAACTCAAAAGCAGGTCAAATACTTCGAAACACGTTTTAAAAAATTGGTTGCCATTGTTACATGCAATATAAAAGTATGTCATAATCATTAAGGGGTATTTTAAGACAAGGAAAATGATAAAACATTCCATACAGGTGAAGAAGAGGGAGGAAGATACACAGGTAGAGAGAGTGATAAGTACGTAACTGACTTTATCCTTACTTTCCCAATTCATAACGGCCAATGCCCCTGAACTTCTAGATCTATATTACTGTTAGAGTGAAGTATAAGGCCGTAAGTAACATACACTTGCTTTATTGGAAAACATGTCTGTCTTTCAAATTTGATTTAACCTGTACAAATGTTCCTTAAGAAATTGGAATTCCTTTTTATTACATTTCTTATATTTGCTACTTCCAGGATTGATAACATCTTAAGATCTTTTACTTTCAGATGGAATGAAGTGCATAAATAAAATGGCAAAGTAATAATTTACACAGATGATCCAAAACCCATTAGGTATCTGATACTATAACAAAAATATGTACCTTTGAGAGTTAAGACAAACTGGACAAGAAAGGCAGTGCAGAGAACTCAGAGCATGAGTTTCATGTGTAGCAGCAATTCAGTACTTTCACATTTGCTTCATCAAAGGAATTATTTCTCTATCAAATTTGTAAGTATAAATTTGATCACGATATCAAAGGAAATGAATGGCTTGCTTTAAGGAGAGGAAACAGTTTTAATAAATTAGAAAGTAAAACACAAGGAAGATATTTCTTTCAGGAAAACTCCTTTTATAATTGATGACTCTGTAAAGGAAAAGAACAATATAGGATCCTTTCATTTATTTGTCTTTTGTCTTTTATAATCATGTTTCTCTATCATAACTTCTTTGTAGAGCAGTGTTTCAAACCTGGTTCTATGAATGTATATCACTATGGGAATTTTCCTGAGAGCACAATGCAATGTAAGTGTTCTATTTTCAGCATGGTCCAATAAACAAACAAAAGCACTGTCAATTGACCACTTTAAATCCACACTTTGCCATTTTCAGGAGACTGTCAGATATACAGAATTGAGAATTTTTTCTTCATGGGATTATCAACAGTATCTTTTATGCCACCCCATCATTAAGGCATAAGAATTTGTAAAGAGATATGCCTTTTGCATATTGTTAACAATGATGACTGAAGTTTTGGTTTATTTTTGACTACCTAAGTTTTGACAAGTAATAATTGCACACTTAATAGTAAACAAGAAGGTAAGCAATAACCAGGAACAGAAAAATTATCTAGGACCTGTGAGAAGTAAAGGGAGTGATACTACTCAGACTGTGGGATATACTAGTTGTTGCTTCAGCAACAAATTATTAGATGGGTGTGTGATTATAAAAGAGTAACCTAGAACTGCAGTGTGTTGCTGGTTATTCATGACGACTCCTGCAGATGATTTGATGATCATTTAGTATCCCTATTTCTCCGTAAGTTAGAGAAAGACAGCCACATCTAACTTCATAATCCAGAGTTCAGACTTACTTAATAATCCGTAAATAAGGATTATATTAGACAATGTTTCAAGTTAAATATTATAAATATAAGTTATCATTTTCAAAAGTAATAGGTATTTTTGTCAAGATATAAAACCTAGAATAAACAAAAGAATGTTGCAAGTGCTTTTGACATTCCAATTCCATTCTGCAGAAGTGTGAATAGCAGATGTATTTCTTCTGAGGAGGCTACCAGGCAAATCTTACAATTACAGTTTTTATAAACATAATAGGTGTTTATATTAAAGTAAAAACTGTATACTTCAATAATGTGATAAAATGACCATTTAGAAGGTATTTGGTATGATTCCAACTTTAAGGTACAAAAATACTTTGTTTTATGAATGTTGAAACAATTTAGAGATAGATGTAAACAGAGAAGATAAATAGATGGATAGATAGATAAATAGATAGATAGATAGATAGATAGATAGATAGATAGATAGTTTTATTTGCCCTTTTGTTAAAATAGATTGGAGGTATTATCATTTGTTAAATTCATTAGTCTATATAGTACATATTTATTAGAATGTGTATTTGTTCAGATGACTATGTCTAGAACTGGGAATATACCAATAAAAATTATAGACACATTTTATACCATCATGAAATTTAAATTCCAGTAGAAACTGGGTTATAAGATGGGTCCAGGCAAGGAGAACTCCTATTGAATAAGTGTAATTAAGCTAAGTAGGGACAAAAAACTCAATGGGACAAACTTAACATATTCCTATTGCCAGACTGCTCTGAAGACACATCTGATATATAACTCTATTTTTTTATTGGATATTTTCTTTATTTACATTTCAAATGTTATCCCCCTTTCTGTTCTGCCCCCCAGGAACCCCCTATATTGTCCCCCATCCCCCTGCTCCTATGAGTGCGTTCCTCTACCCACTCATCCACTCCTGCCTCCCCGCCCTGGCATTCCCTACACTAGGGCATCAAGCCTTCATAGGATCAAGGGCCTCCCTTCCCACTGATGTCCAACAAGGCCATCCTCTGCTACATATGTGTTTGGAGCCATTGGTCCCTCCATGTGTACTCTTTGGTTGGTGGTTTAGTCCCTGGGAGTTCTGAGGGTCTAGTTGGTTGATATTGTTGTTCTTCCTACGGAGTTGCAAACTTCTTAGCTCCCTCAGTCCTTTCTCTAACTCCTCCATTAGGGACCCCATGCTCAGTCTAATGGTTGGCTGTAAGCATCCGCCTCTGTATTTGTCAGGCTCTGGCAAATCCTCTCAGGAGACAGCTATATCAGGCTTCTGTCAGCAAGCACTTGTTTGCATCCACAATAGTCTCTGCATTTGGTAACTGTATACTGGATGGATCCCCAGATGGGGCACTCTCTAGATGGCCTTTCCTTCAGTTTCTCCTCCACACGGTATCTCCATATTTGCTCCCGCATTTTGTTCCCTCTTCTAAGAAGGACCAAAAGACCCATATTTTGGTCTTCCTTCTTCTTGAGCTTCATGTGGTCTGTGAATTTTATCTTGAGTATTCTGAGCTTTTGGTATAATATCCACTTATCAGTGAATGCATACTTGTGTGTTCTTTTGTGATTGAGAGACAAGCAGGAAGATCAATTGAAAAGAATTAAAGACCCAGAAATGAGCCCACACACTTAGGATCACTTGATCTTTGACAAAGGAGCTAAAGCCATCCAATGGGAAAAAAATATACAGCATTTTAAACAAATGGTGCTTGCTCAATCAGCAGTCAGCATATAGACGAATGCAAATCGATCCGTTCTTATTTCCTGTACAAAGCTTAATTCCAATTGGATCAAGACTTCCACATAGAACCAGATACACTGAAACTAATAGAAGAGAAAGTAGGGAAAAGCCTTGGACACATGGGCACAGGGGAAAATTTCCTGAACAGAACACCAATGACTTATGCTCTTAGATCAACAATCGACAAGTATGCATATGAAGCATATTGGTAAGAAGCTTCACGTATAATACCTAAAAACTAAAAAAATAGAGTCATGTCCATCACTGGAAATGTGAATAAACAAACTGAAATATTCATATAGTAGGATTCTATTCAATATTAAAGGGGAGCAAATTCCTGAAAGATTTGAAAACCTGGATAAATTTTACAAAGCTTTACACTGAGTGAGAAACAAGTAATCCATAATAGCAATTTAACTTTTTCAATATGGAGACATGCAATCTACTTTAAAAGTCTATACTTTTAAGTCTGTAATTCACTATAGCCTCTAAAATCTAACTAATTTATTAATTTAATATAGCTTAGGAAAGAAAAACTAGTCACAGTACTGAGGAGGTATAGAAAAAAATTCTTTCATGAAAATCATTCAAAGAATAATTATTCTTTAGCACATTATTAAAATGTATTTTCATAATATAAAAGTTTTTATTAGTATTTTGTGATATAAGATGTTTTAGCGAGCACTGTGTTAAATTCTTTCTTTTTCCATATTTATATGTTTTATAGGGTTTAAAAAAAACAATAAACACTGGAATTTCTCCTAGACTCACAGAGAATTAGAGTTGTTTAACAGCACAGATACAAGTTGTTTTGTCAGCTCACAGGACCAATTATCTGTTCATGTGGCTGCCCTAGAGCTTCCCTCGGGCAGTATAGCCACTATAGCTAGGGTATCTAGTTTGTTTGGTGGCTCCTCTTTTCCTTTTCCTTTTTTGATTTCACACAGAAACAGTAAGATCCTACTTACATAGTGTGAAGTGAAGAATGACATCGGCCACCAATGCTTCCCTATGTAGTCTGCCGCAAGGCAGACTATGAGTCCCATAAGTGATATTGCGTTCTACTGGAAAGGAAGACCACTTAAAAAGGTTGAATCCATTTCCAACATATAAATGTTATTGAATTTATTTTACTACGAATTTGTGCATTGATTCCCATATCAAAATCTCATGGATCTTGGAGGCAGAACACAAAAGAGACAGGTACCTTCAAAGGAGGAATGGAACATTATAACAGAATTGTCTGTTAGATTAGGAACCATTATCAACTACATATCCCACTGAATTTTCAAGTGGCAGAGGCAAAATAGATGGAGAAAAGGACAATTCAAAATCTAAGAAAATGAAAATAAGGATAAATAACAAGAGAGTATCAATTTCTTCTCTTGAATTGAGAATTAATTTTACCCTGGAATAAATACATGCATCTTAGAAGACCATAATCAAAGTTTCAGAAAGATTGCCTTCCTCTCTACCAGCTTCTATAGTCATTGTTGTTCCTCAGATCATTACTTCTTTATCTACAAATCTAGTCATTGTGTATCTGTTTAACTCTTCCTCCAAATTCAAATCTTCTAAACCTTTTATTCTGCCCCACTTATCTACTTAAAAGGACCCTTGTGGTTAGTAGTAGGGATATCCAAATGATCTAACATAGTCTCAAGGCCATCTGGTTATTAACCATAATACAATCTGAAACCTTGATTTGCCTCTATCATGCACACTAACAGGTAAACATGTGGGAATTAGGGCATGGACATTTTGCAGACTATATTATGCCTACTATAAATATATTTAATATATAACTTTGCACTGTGATAAAGAGAATGTGTTTATCACAACCAAGAAAATGGATATCATTTTTATCCCCAGATAAAAGCACCCAAATTTACAAAGTTTAGTTGAGTACACATATTAGATACAAACATCAAACAAAATGATGTAAATGTTTTAAAACAATAGAAGGAGAGAGAAGTATGCCAGGAAATTTTCATTCAATAGAGGTTTGGATAAGGAGATCAAATTTAGATAAAATAGCACTCAATGTTAAAAGCAACATAATAATCCCTAAAGCAATTTCTCAATTAAGCATATATGCTATTTGAAGTGCTGTATAATATATATGATAAAACTATGGTGATATTTAGAGAATACAATTATTTTAAATTTTGAAACATACACAAACCAAAATGTAACAATACAAATATTTTCATATTGTAATATGAAACTTGAAGTATTATTTTTATTTTTGAGATTGTATTTTGATTACATTTATCCCTTCTCTTTCTTGCCTCCAAATTCTGACACACCTAACACACCCTTCTTCAAATCATAACTTATTTTTACACTGATTTTTTGCATATACATATATATATGTAAATGCTTATATTGTCCCCAAATATAATCTTTTGAGTTCATAGGATGTTTATTGTAGGCATGTATTCAGTACTGCAGTTTAACACAGGAAAGGCAATGGGTGAGCTCTTCCACGGGGAGGGCTACCTCTCACAGCTGTAGTTCTTTGTGAAGGATGCGGCTGTCTCCATAAGGTTTGCTGTGACTCTTGGTGTCCTCTTTGTTCAACTCACATTTGGGCAGTCATGTGGGTGAGACTTTTTGTGTTTGAGTTTTCAACTAATTGTTTATTTTTTGAGATAATTATGTCGTTTCCCTCTTCCCTTTCCTCTTATGAAACCCTCTCACATACCTCTCCTTGCTAGCATTCAAATTTGCAGTCTTTAAAAAACACACACACACACACATAAAAATTACATTAGTATATAACAATACATATTTCTGTTTTATAAATCATGAATGAATAAAACTATATAATGAAAATAAATAAAATTATAAAACTTATGAAGTTATACATAAATTTCTTTTTTCTTTCATTAAAAATTGATTTTCTCGGCCGGGCAGTGCTGGCACATGCCTTTAATCCCAGGACTTGGGAGGCAGAGGCAGGCGGATTTCTGAATTTGAGGCCAGCCTGGTCTACAAAGTGAGTTCCAGGACAGCCAGGGCTATACAGAGAAACCCTGTCTCGAAGAACCAAAAAAGAAAAAGATTTTCTCATGTTACACCCCGATTATACATTCCTGTCCTTTCATTACAAATTGATTTTTCCACGTTATATCCTGATTATATTTTCCCCACTTTTCATTAAAAATTGTGGAGAAAAATAAATATTTATCTGCAAGTGGTTATCAATTGGAGATTGGTTCTGGGTTCCAAATGAAGGCAAGTTCAACTTCTCCTTTCAATCAGAAACCCAGTCTGGTGTATATCAGTGCGTGACTGGTGCATGTTGCCTTAGTCTCTGTGTGTTCATAGAGCTTTGTTCATCTTGATTTAGATGGTCTTGTTTTCTTGGTGTCCTCAATTCCCTCGGTTTTACACTCTTTCTGTCTCCTGTTTCTCAGGGTCCCCTGTCCTCTCAGGGAAAGGATTTGAGGAAGACCTTTCATTTAGGGCTCAGTGTTCCAAGATCTCTCACTCTCTACATATCTGGCTGTGGGCCTCTGTATTTCTACTGTTCGGCTTTGGGAGGAAGCTTTCCTGATGGTGGCTGAGAAAGACACTGATCTGCTTCCCTGGCTAGAGTAGCCTGTGGGTGTGCAGGGAATCAATATTTCTGGGTTTTGACTCAGAGTCATTTTTAAAAGCTGAATATATGCTTTGCCACAGTGAAAGCTTAAATACGCTCTCATGTAAAGGACTGACACAATATTTTCTGACACAATTCTATGAAGCTAGAAGTCAACAAATAGAAGATGAGAAAAGTGCCCAAGCATAATGGTACACATCATTGATCTTAGTACTCAGAAGGCAGTGACAAGCAGACCTCAAAGACATCAAGGCAAGCATGAACCACAGAGCTACAAATGAACACATTTAGACAATTTAACAAAATTGTATCTATGGGATAGACCAAACTTATGTCTAGTATATGTGAGAGGAATGATTTTTATACACTGAAACACACAATGAAAACCTATTGACATGCAAGGATAAAGGGGAAAATCTTACAGGCTTTTTACAAAGAAATAAAATCAAAATTAGTAGTTTTAGTGTCTATATCCTGGAATGTATAAAAAAGAAAAAATAGAACAACAATCCAGGGGAGAAAATAAAAAGCAGGTATCCTACTTCCTAGTGAACATATCATTCACATGATCAGAGAAACATTTATGAAGATTTGGAAAAATTCAAAAAGCATGATGCTCTCATGTACCAATGAAAACAAAATTTGATTTAAAAAGTCATAAATGGCTTAGAATACAGAACCTAAGATGATAAATGAAAAATAAAGTAATAATATTGGCTTTCTCAAAAGGCAATTAAATTTAAATGGAAATCCACTTGGCAGTGGATAAAATGCAAAGCTAGAAATTTTTGAACAGGACAGATATTTCATAATATTCTAGAAGAATGTCATCATTTACAAACAGTTAACAACTTATATGAATGCTTAGCTAAGGTTTATATAGATTCTTTTGACATATAACCAACCATGGTCCACTAATATTGTTCCAGAAATAGAGAATAATAAGTTCCAATATCTGGAGAGTGTGATGAAATCTCATTCCATTCCTCTTCATCTTTTCATGACATGAATTATCATTTTTTAGTAATGGCTATGATGTGTATACTAGCAGCTTATTGGTCATGTAGCACCAATCTTACTTACAGATCAGCTTTCATGTTATTGTAATATTTGTATTCATATAATCCACAGTTTACTTAATAATGACAAGACAAGATCAGTAAGTGATGCTTTCACTTTAAATATGCTGAAGAGAAACTGTAAGAATTTTCCTCTAAGCAAAAATGAAGGATTTTTTCTTATTATAAGATATCATTACATGGTTTCTATTTAATTATTAATAAACTTTCCATTATGCTTAATATGCACATTTAACTCTCTTATAAGTATATATATATGTATATATATGACATATATGTGTATGTATGTATGTATATATATATATATATATGATTGTATTATCTGTGCATTTAGATATGAATTGCAGCTCTTCAAACATGTAGTCTACAGATAAGAAAGAGCTGCTATTCTGTCTGATTTTAGATTTTTTGAGTAATCACACTATAAAAAGTAATAATGAATGAAACTAATTAAAAGCCTTATTTATTTAATTATATACACTATCATTCCAATATGAAATAAATATATTTGTTATAAATTAGACAATTATACATCATCTTTCTCTGTTAAAAATTAGAAATCCATTACATATATGTACATGCATCACAACTCAGTTCACACTGAATACCTTTCATATATGCTCATGTGACTTTAATAACTACCATACTGGATAGAACAGGTCTATGTGTAAATGTATCAAACTTCTCAAAAAAGACATAGTACTGGGGGTAAGAAGAAGAATTGTAAACAACAGTATTCAGAAGGTCTCAAGGATAAAAAAGAAAAGTGAGAATTATTTTGAGCATAACATTATAGAGTTGACAATGATGGGAAAAGAAACCATCTGAAAGTCTAGAAATAGGACATTACTTAAATTATGATGTGTTTATAGTGTACAATGTCCCCACATAATGTAATAATATAGAGTCAGACCATCCTGTAGTAGCACCATCCTGTAGAGGCTTCCTTTTTTTAAGGGTGTGCAATGTAAACAGAAAATATTAAGCTTAAAATTAGAAAAATAAGAATCTCTTTATATGTGTTTATTTTTATAACTTTTATGAGTCTACATAAATGTATCAAAATATTCTAAAATGCATATTAATATCTTAATGTGAAGACTGAAGGAAGCAAAGAGGGAGTCATTCATGATATTTGCCCTTATAAACACCTTATTGCTTGAATTTGTTTAATGAGGACTTTTCGGTAATTTCCACAATAGCTTATCTAAGATAAAGTGAGTAATAAATAACTGTACATTTTAATGTTCAAAAAAGACTTGATCTTTCTTGATAAGGTCATACAAAGTCTCAGTTTATAGCATTATTTGAACATTAATAAAGGAGAACAGGACTAAGGAATATTAAAAGTGCAGCACTTCTTTTTTTTTAATTACATATTTTCCTCAATTACATTACCAATGCTATCCCAAAAGTCCCCCATACCCTCCTCCCCACTTCCCTACCCACCCATTCCCATTTTTTTGGCCCTGGCGTTCCCCTGTACTGGAGCATATACAGTTTGCGTGTCCAACGGGCCTCTCTTTCCAGTGATGGCCGACTAGGCCGTTTTTTGATACATATGCAGCTAGAGTCAAGAGCTCCGGGGTACTGGTTAGTTCATAATGTTGTTCCACCTATAGGGTTGCAAATCCCTTTAGCTCCTTGGGTACTTTCTCTAGCTCCTCCATTGGGAGCCCTGTGATCCATCCAATAGCTGACTGTGAGCATCCACTTCTGTGTTTGCTAGGCCCCGGCATAGTCTCACAAGAGACAGCTACATCTGGGTCCTTTCGATAAAATCTTGCTAGTGTATGCAATGGTGTCAGCGTTTGGAAGCTGATTATGGGGTGGATCCCTGGATATGGCAGTCTCTAGATGGTCCCTCCTTTCGTCTCAGCTCCAAACTTTGTCTCTGTAACTCCTTCCATGGGTGTTTTGTTTCCAATTCTAAGGAGGGGCATAGTATCCACACTTCAGTCTTCATTCTTCTTGAGTTTCATGCGTTTAGCAAATTGTATCTTATATCTTGGGTATCCTAGGTTTTGGGCTAATATCCACTTATCAGTGAGTACATATTGTGTGAGTTCCTTTGTGAATGTGTTACCTCACTCAGCATGATGCCCTCCAGGTCCATCTATTTGGCTAGGAATTTCATAAATTCATCCTTTTTAATAGCTGAGTAGTACTCCATTGTGTAAATGTACCACATTTTCTGTATCCATTCCTCTGTTGAGGGGCATCTGGGTTACAAAAAGACCACCAGCACTTCTTTTTTTAAATTAATTTATTTTTTACACTCCATATTCCATTCCCTGCCTCCATCCACTCTGTGACTGCTCCACATCCTACACCTTTTCCCCACTCTCCCTGTCTCCATGTGGATGCCCTCAGCCCCTACCCCACCTGACCTCTAAGCTCCCTGGGGCCTCCAGTCTCTTGAGGGTTAGGTGCATCATCTCTGAATGAACACAGACCTGGAACTCCTCTACTATATATATGTTGGGGGCCTCATATCAGCTGGTATATGCTGTCTGTTTGGTGGTCCAGTGTTTGAAAGATCTCGGGGTCTAGATTAATTGAGACTGCTGGTTCTCCTCCAGGATCGCCCTTCTCCTCAGCTTCTTCCAGCCTCCCCTAATTCAACAACAGGGGTCAGCTGCTTCTGTCCATTGGTTGGGCACAAATATCTACATCTGACTTTTTCAGCTGCTTGTTGGGTCTTTCCAAGGGCACTCATGCTAGGTCCCTTTTTGTGAGTGTCCCATAGCCTCAGTAATAATGTCAGGCCTTGGGTCCTCCCCTTGAGCTAGATCCCACTTTGTGCCTGTTGCTGGACCTTCTTTTCCTCAGGCTCCTCTCCATTTCCATCCCTGAAATTCATTTGGACAGGAACAATTATGGGTCAGAGATGTGACAGTGAGATGGCAACCCCATCCCTCTCTTGATGTCCTGTCTTCCTGTTGGAGGTGGGCTCTGTATGTTACCTCTACCTACTATCAGGCATTTCATCTAAGGTCCCTCCCTTTGATTCCTGAGAGTCTCTCACCTCCCAGGTCTCTGGTGGAATTCTGGAGGGTTCTCCCAACCTCCTATTTCCTGAGGTTGCCTGTTTCCATTCTTTCTACTTGCCCTCATGGCTTCAGTACCAATACCAGATCAGGTTCCCCTCTCCTCCCCCACTTCCTCTCATGTCCACTTTCCCTAAACATAATGTGAAGCATGAAACTCAAAACACATAAAAGAGAAAATATATGAAACACTTGATCACATTAAAATTAAACAGCCATTAATAATAGTAAGAGAATGCAACTAGTTGGCAGACAATATTTGGTTCATAAAAATACTGTGCATGCATGTAACACATTTAGTGTAAGAATTAAATACATATTAGTAATAAAATGAGCATATACAAAAGTGTTACAACAAAAAGCTATAAATGCATATAAATGAAATACAAAGTAAAAATGTAATTGATAACATTTACAATTTTAAAAGTCTTGAGATGAGGTGAATTGATATATTAGTTTGAACTAAATCTTTTTCCTTTTAAAGAATATACAGTTTGACCCAGCACTCAGACCTTGAGGGATTTATATTACAGAAAAGATAACAAGAGTACAGAAAGATATATGTGTATATCATTAAGCACCGTATTTCTTGAAATAGTAAAAATTTTGAAAAAAGCAAAATATGACATGTTTCAATGCCTTAAGCAATGGAATTCCTTACAAATATTGAAAAGAACAATATAGATTTATGGATGTCAACATGAAACAATGTTCGTAGCAGGATGTATGAAAATACAAAATGTATTTATTATAATACATATACAATATATATATGACATAGTGTCAAATAATTATGCATTTATTATATAATATACACATGTTATATATAATATATGTATATTTATTTTAGTGTAGCCAAGTTATGTAGGCATAGATTCACTTGAATACTAAAATACTGGATCATACCTTGACACTGATTATCATAGATATGGCTAGAATAGAATTCTCAGTAAAATTTAAGCCAATCCCCTCTCAATAAAGACAAATCTGATCAAATCCCAGATGTACTTGCTTTCGTCAATTTTATATGAATTGACAGTTTGCTTGAGCATGTTCAGTTATTTATAAATTGAATAGTACTCAACTTCCTGAATCCATTATGATAATTTTATTTTACAATTGGAAATAGATGTAAAAGATCTAACACAAATTAGATGTTAACTGACTTCCTTCTGTTTTTAAATTGTGATTTTAATAAATTCTTTTACAGTTTTATTTCTTAGGGAACCTTGTAGGTAATGAACAGTATATTTTTCTTAGATTTTTATTTTAAGTCCTAATCCCTACCACAATGCTTTTCCTCTCTTGTCTTAGAACACAGAGATCTCTCTTTCACTTTTCAGCATCATCATTTCATCATCAGCCCCCTTCCTAATTCCTACATATACATATACCTATCAATTCTTACACTACATAGAAAATTCAAGCTTAGAGATTAATCTTATCTTTGCTAGTCTGTACAGAATGAGTAAAGAATGCATGCATGGACTCTGATTAAATTGGTATATGAAATCAGAATCAATAATAAGGCCTGGACCTGAGTCCACATGTTATGCATCCCTTACTCCCTTTCTTTTATTCCTAAAGACAGAGCCAATGTCAAAATACAGAAATATCTGCCACCATATTACCTGCCTACCATGGAAGGCCATGAGCAAATCTTGGCAATGTGATTCTATTTCAGTTAATAATTGTGAGACAGTTAGATGACTCAATGAATAAGTTATAATGAACAGAGAAATTCACCTGTGTTTTTATACAGGCTGAGAAGAAGCCTGTTGTATCATGTTGTTAAAGGCTTATCATGGTAAATAAAAATGTATAAAAATGGCAGAAAGAGAAATAGAAACTAAAGGAGAGAGGGAGTAGAGAAAAGGGGCCCAAGCTGACATTTTATAAATTTCTTTTTGGTGGTAGTTGTGGTTGTTGTTGTTGTTGTTTGGCTTTCTTTCTTTCTTATTTATTAATTTATGTCCTAAATGCTATCCCTCCGTGGTACCCCCATCACAGAATTTCAACCCCCATCTCCCCTTGCCAGGAGGATTAGGTTCCATTTCCCCCACTGCTATGAGTCTCACGGTAACTCACAAGATAATGGCACTAACCAGTTTATGAGGCCCAAGTAAGCTCTTGAAAATCACACCTCCAAATATTGTTACAAATCAATTGCATATTAGCATGAGTTTTCCAGGTAATCATATGAGCCATAGAATGTATGCTAGTAAGATTGACCCAAACACAATTAGGTAGCCATCTCTTGGACAAGCACTGTGGCTAAGATTTCAGCATCAGTTTAGTAGCTTCTTTGTAAAATACAAAATGATTTGTGGAAAATCATTGGGAGCATGTTATTCCCACATGGGATTATGTAAAGATAATTAAAATAGAAACAAATATTTGGAAGTACAAGCCTCAACTGGAGAAATACAAAGGCAGTTGGAAAATCTGTAGGTGTTCATAGCAGTTCTTAATTATGTTTAGCCTTAAGTTGTACTCTGTTGCAGTTTACTAAATTCTGAAACATTCATCGCAATATTTTAAGACTGGCACGATCTTCGTTTCTAATACTATCTTCATTTTTGTCCTTTGTATGAACCCTCTAAACCAGCCAGCCTAGCATATTTACTGAGCAAAAAGATCTGTGCTATAGCTATATTCACACTGTAATCAGTCCTCCAGATATGGCATCTTCATTCCTGTATGTGAACTATGATTTGATCTTTACTTGAAATGATTTTTCAAAGCACTCCTTTATACACCAAATATTGATTTGTTTTTCAATGTATCAAACATTGTTTTGTGGACTATATATACACAAGGACAGTGCATAATTATATAAGTGATTCTCATGTTATAATTGTGTATAGTGATTTGGACAAAAAATAGCTTAATCTAATCTAGACAATAAAGAAAGTGAATTAAAATCTGAAAGATAAGATTATCCAAATAAATTGATGGAAAGGACAGAACAGAGAAGGGGAAACACCAGACACAAAGAGAGTAAAATGAAAAGGAGGTTGTCCCAATTAAAAATCTGGAAAAAACATCCAGAATTGGATAGCTTTACAGCAAAATTATAAGACAAATTAATGTGAGGCTGGAGAGATACCTCAATGGAGAAAGCTATTGCTGCATGATCCTGAAGACTGGAGTTGTTTTGTTTTGTTTTGTTTTGTTTTGTTTTGTTTTGTTTTGTTTTGTTTTGTTTGTTTGTTTGTTTGAGACAGGGTTTCTCTGTATAGCCCTGGCTGACCTGGAACTCACTTTGTAGACCAGGCTGGCCTCAAACTCAGAAATCTGCCTGCCCCTGCCTCCAGAGTGCTGGGATTAAAGGCGTGCGCCACCACGCCCAGCTAAGACTGGCGTTCTGATCCCTAGCAGCCACATAAATATCAGGATTTATTGCCTTGCAATCCTAATACTTGGGAAGCTTAGCAAGTGATCCCTGGAGAAAGCTGTCTAGCTTGACTAGCCTAGTCATTGAGCTTCAGGTTCAGCAAGAAAAATGGAAAGCAGTCCATGAAGATACTCACTGTCAATCCCTGTCCTTCAGAAGACATATGAACACACACATGCTTGTATATGTATTCATTTATGTGAGACTCACACACATGTACAGACACCTGCAAAAAACAAAAGATATGATTTAGTGTTGTGTCAAATGTGAAACTGATAATGCCTAAATTGCTAACCTCAACCAGTGAACGTATAGTAACTATTCACTGAACATCAATACCAAGAGGAGAATCAGATTTGGAATAAATTATTATATTAGCTTTATAGCTTTTAAACAATACATAAAACACATAAAAGCTCAAAGCATGCTAACAGGACTTAGAATATTCTCTATGCCTATTCCAACTTTTCCATTCATCCACTAGTTACTTAATCTACCACATCTACAAGATGCCACCTTCCTGATCATCCTCTTCCAGATGTTCATTGTCTTGATCGTGTACCCTACTCTTCGTATTAAATGTCTCATATATCCATAACTATAAATTATGTTCTCCGAATGTAGGGATTCCCATTGGATCAAGGTAACCTTGACTTCTACCACAAAACTATGTATGTAGAAAGACGACATTTTTGATGTTTTTCTATTTTCTGAGATTGTAATATAATTTCCCCTCTTCTTTTCTCCATCAAAATCCTCCCATTTAAACCCTCTTTCAAACTCTCTTTCAAACATATGGCCTCTTACTCTTTATTGTTACATATGTATGTGCATGCTTTCAAGGCTGACCATTTGGTATTAGATAAACAATTGGTGAGGAAGACTATGTATCCCCCTCACAACATTCCACAGTTGTCTGTATTTTTTTTTTATGACTGATGCCCTATGAGCTTTTGTGCTGTCCACTGTAGCATATTGATTACTGTCATCCACGCTGAGATCCTTTTTCCTGTTATAAAGTGAAAACATACATCCCTCCTGCTAAATTGGTATAAGAACATGGCCATATATTCTGATCTGTCCAGAATCAGTTCTTCACCTGCTAAAATATCAGCCCAATCTTGAAATGTCATTTCAGAAATCCATTATAATAAACAATATGCAAGGAATATAAACTACATCCTGTATATAAAACACTAGACAACTGATAGTTGGCTCTGTTGTCATTGTTATTCATTTTGTAATAATCTGGAAGTACCATAATTTCATATGACAGCTAATTCTTTGCATTATGTCACATGTAGGAAAATTATGTCCTCTTTTCTGCACTTTTTACTACCATAAAATGCACTTCTTTCTCTACTTCTGAGAATAGGTGTTAACATGTTTGTTTTACCCCTGGCTGGAGCATAGCATCTAGTTTTAGACAACATTACATTGTAGTTAGACTCCTGTGTTTCACAAATTACAAATTAAACTATAGTCAAAGTTCACAATGTGTATTGATTTACACATGTTTATATATGTGTGTATGTGCGCATGTGTGCATGGATAAGTGTTTATTAATCATGTTTACAAAGAACACTCACTTCTGTTGCTATATACCATATATTGGTCATTATGAGAATGGAACAATTACAGGAAATTATCTACTTTGGGTCATGAAGCACAAACTTTTTAGTAGTAGGGGTACTTTTAGTAAAAAAAAAAAATTCTTCCTGTTGCTTCATGGTGTTCTACTCATCTATCACTAATGCATCAATGAACTCTACGTGGTTTTCTGCCACTTCATCAAAAGAACAAGAATATTTATTTTGTTTGCATTAAAAAATACAGAGGGAGGTGAGTGAAGAAGTGGCTAGATGGATAAAAACACTTGCTACTATTGGAGATAATCCAAGTGTAGGTCATTACACACTCTTCTTATCTTTGGCCCTGGGGCATCTGATATCTCTGGACTTTTAAGGCCCTTAAGCATGTGTGCAAACACACACACAGAGATATAAACACAGATACGAAGATTATAAACTACTAAAAAAAACAATGGAACATATATGAAGCTTTATTATTTATTTACATTTATGAAATATTTGCTAACAAAATCAAGCTGATAATGTCTGTAAGCATATGGTAGGTATAAGTGGCCACTTTTTAAATCTTTTTATTTATTTTTTATTTGTTAGTTAGTTAGTTAGTTAGTTTGTATTTATTTACTTTACATCCAGCTCACTGCCTCCCTCCTGGTCACACCCTCCCACAATCCTTTCCCCCCCATCCTCCCTCCCCTTTTCTCCTGAGCAGGTATGACCCCTCTGGATATCTCCCCTACCATGGCCCTTGAAGTCTATGTGAGGATAGGCTCTTCCTTTCCCACTGAGGCCAGAAAAGACAAGCCAGCTAAAAGAATATAGCCCACGTACAGTCAACAACTTTTGGGGTAGCCCCTGCTCCATTTGTTTAGGACAATTACATATATGAAAAGTCGAATTCAAAATGGCTGTTCTAGTTAATTTTCCTTCTTTGTCTCTCTTAACATCCACTTGAACCTTATGTAGGCTAAGAAAAAAATTGACTTCCTTGATGAATTAAGTTAATCTTCTATTATTTTACCCTTATGCTAAAACTATAATATCAACAAGAGCACTGTTTTAGACAATGCAGATCAGATTTCTTATTTTGATAGCAAATATTCAACATTTATATAGGACAATATAACTCCTTTTATCTTTTATTTATTTATTATGCACTGTAAAGTGAAATTGTGATACACTGATTTTTTTAAAAAATTTTTTTATTACGTATTTTCCTCAATTACATTTCCAATGCTATCCCAAAAGTCCCCCCCTCCCCCCCCACACTCCCCTACCCACCCATTCCCATTGTTTGGCCCTGGCGTTCCTCTGTACTGGGGCATATAAAGTTTGCCTGACCAATGGGCCTCTCTTTCCAGTGATGGCCAACTAGGCCATCTTTTGATACATATGCAGCTAGAGTCAAGAGCTCTGGGGTACTGGTTAGTTCATAATGTTGTTCCACCGATAGGGTTGCAGATCTCTTTAGCTCCTTGGATACTTTCTCTAGCTCCTCCATTGGGGGCCCTGTGATCCATCCAATAGTTGACTGTGAGCATCCACTTCTGTGTTTGCTAGGCCCCGGCCTAGTCTCACAAGGGACAGCTATATCTGTGTCCTTGCAACAAAGGCTTGCTAGTGTATGCAATGGTGTCATCGTTTGGAGGCTAATTATGGGATGGATCCCTGGATATGGCATCTTAAGTCTCTAGATGGTCCATCCTTTTGTCTCAGCTCCAAACTTTGTCTCTGTAACTCCTTCCATGGGTGATTGTTTCCAATTCTAAGAAGGAGCAAAGTGTCCACACTTTGGTCTTCGTTCTTCAGTTTCATGTGTTTTTCAGGTAAGCTGTGGTGACCTGTCTCTGTTTACTTCCCCTTTATACTCTCTCCTTCAACCTCCTCCAGGAACCAGTCTCTAAATCTATTATTTGAGATGATATCTAGTTTGGGAAGAAGGGGTTTCCCTTTCATCTCCATCACTGTATCCCTGTATCCTTCAAGATATCAGATCCCAAAATATTTATCCAAAGAAATATTTCAGGATATAAAGTAAATGTGACATGCAGGGATAAATACAGCCGGTCTCAGGACAACCTCTCAAGGTCTTCAATTCCTCTTCATGGAGAATACACAGAAGTTATGGATGTGGCTTTTTACCCAGTAATATTCATTTGTGTAGAAGAAACCAAATTCTTGTGTATTACTGCTTATATATATAGTATGTTTATTCTGAATTTCAGAAAGAATTCTGAATTAATATCCATGTGATAATTTAGAGATGAAGAAGAAGATGAAGGTGTATTTGATTCTGAGAATAAATCTATTCCCATTAGAGGATGAGTTCTGTGATGGTTTGAATATTTGTCTAATTTTCTTTAGTTTCTGCGGGGGGGGAGTACCATTATATTAGAGTTTGAATAAAGATTTTCTGATTTAATGGATTTTTCTTACATTCTAGATTAGAACTCATGGCCTCAGAATTCCAAGATTGCTGAGTATATTTTCAGTAAATTCTTTAGAAAAACACATGGTGGGACTCATGGCTCTAGCTGCATATGTAGCAGAGGATGGCCTAGTCGGCCATCATTGGGAGGAGAGGGCCTAGGTCCTGTGAACGTTCTATGCCCTAGTATATATAGGGAAGTGCCAGGGCCAGTAAGCTGTAGTGGGTGGGTTGGTGAACAGTGGGAGGGTGAGGGGATGGGGAGTTTTCAGAGGGGGAACCAAAAAGGGGATAACAGTTAAAGTGTAAATATAAAGAAAATACCTAATACAAAAAGAAAGAAAGAAAGAAAGAAAGAAAGAAAGAAAGAAAGAAAGAAAGAAAGAAAGAAAGAAAGAAATTTTATAGGAATTTTAGGCAGTAAACTCAAGATCTTGTGTACACTATACAAATATTATAACTTTGAGCTATATCCTAATACTAAACTTCCATAGATTTTGTTGTTGTTGTTTTGATTTGCTTTTGAGATTTTCAAATGTATTCTCACTATGTTACCTGGGCTAGCTTCAGTCTCTTAAGTATCTGAGATTTAAAGTACCTACCATTTTTTCCAGCTCTTGAAAGACACCTTCACAGTTCAGGCATTTCTGTTAGATTTATAATTCCAGACTCCTTGTAGATAGGAACAGTAAACATCATGAACAAAGCTTAGGACCAGTGACATAGCCAAGGAACTGTTAAAAATGAAAATCTAGCCAAGCAGGTGTCATCTGAATATAGCATCAAATCTGTTATGATTTTTTTTCTCCTAAGGTGTTAACTGAGAACTAAACAAATATAGTCAACTATTCAGGCTTTGCACAGACTCAAGTTCTAACTCATATACAGTCTTGAACAACTACAGTCTTGAACAAACTTCATAAACTATTTGACCTGTTCATATTTCCTGTCTGGAAAATGAGTATGCAATCATGTATTCATTGTCCATTCCTAAGTGTTTAAAATGCCAATTTGTTTGTTTGGATTAAGTTTTTGGACTATGTTAATAAGACTTTTGGGCTCTATAAGTTTCCTACTCCAAAGTATAATGTTATTGTTTCTGTCTGTATTTGATTTCTAGCAATGGGAGGTTTAGAAGATTCATTTTGTTAAAGGATTGACTGTAGAGTTACTATCAAGGTTTGCATATGAGCTAAAGAGAAACATAACTTTATTCAATGTCACACTTCTTTCATAAATTCCAAATAAATAAATATGGTTCTAAACACACAATAGAGAAGTAGAGAATATTTTCCAGAAAAAAAATCACTTTTCTTAATGCTGTGAAATGTGCAAAACTCATAAAGAAGATCACAAACTTAGGTCTAGTCTATTTTAGCCTATGATTATAATCCTGTCTTGTAAACAAGACTTGCTCCCAAGTTTTGATCTGGTTATCTCCTGTGGCTGGGTAATGATGTGCTAAAGTTATCCCCCTACCACCACAGAGTTCCCAGTGAATAATATTCCCCTCATAATTGTTAATGTTGTTAAATAATTCCAAAACTCTCCTCAAGGCAGCTGCTTTGTGCTTGGGAGCTAAACACAGGAAAGGCCAACATTTTCTTTTATTTGTCTGCCTGCAGACACAGATGTTGTTTGTGTCGTCTAGGAGCATAAAATATGGTCTAAAATATCACTGCTGTTTTCAATGAGTCAAAGGGACATGGTAGTAGTGATGGGAATCCATAAGAATTAGTACAAAGTGGAATTATATTTCAGGCGGAGGTATAAAAATACATTACACTTGCAGAACAATGATGAGCTAATATATGCAGAGTTTAAGGGTCCCTTTTCAGGCTGTCAATGACGGAGCAAGTGCCCATTGTCTTCTGGCTGCCATATCCCTCGAAGTATTTTGGCAACTAGCTGTAAAAATCCAGATGGAAACAGCAGCAAACTCAATGAATCCTGGGAAGCAAGAAGTAGGAAGTTCTCGCCTCAGCCACATACATATAGGACAAATAGGAGCTAGGCTGTGAATTTGAATGGGCTACTTATAACTTTATATGCTCTGTGAGGTGATTAGGGCTCGGTGTTAAAATTGTTCTGAATTAGCTTTGCCATTTACCATCTATGCAACCTTAGACAAGTCATTTTATTTCTTTGTGAGCCTCAGTTGCTCTTTGGAAAAACAAGAATAATAACAGCTTTTCTCTGAGAGTGTACTGTGAGGATTAAATGAGATAATATACGTTTCAAGGCCTGGTACATGAAAACCCTGAATATACATTTGGATTTATTTTCTTCTTACCCTCATATGTGACACTGTGTGTTCTTTTGTAGCTTGACCTCCAATTACTTGTGGCCAAGGACTGTGGAATCAGTATTTAACTTGGAGACACTACACCAGCTGATTAGAGTAAAATATTGTGTTTCATTTACTTATGATTTTTTGGGGGGTAACCAAGGTAAACTAGTTTCTCATTTTCCACAGCTATTAGTGACCTTTCTATATAAACATGTTTTAATGGTAAGCATATACTGTAGAGAACTACTAATAAAAACTTTTTTTCTGTTCGTATCTACTATACTCTAAAAAAAAAAACAAGCATTAATTATAAAAATGTTTGAGTGCTATGGCAGTCTGCTATATATTATTTCCCCTTGGTTAATATAGAATGATATAATAACTAAGTCATTCTATAGACTTGAGTTCAACTCTCTGCCATTTAATAGATACACATATGTATACAATTAAGAAGCTTGCAGAAATTAATAATGTACAAAGGAAACATTACTAAATGTGGTATAGTGGCACACAATTTTAATCCCTACACGTGAGAGGCAGAGGCAGGCATATTTCTATGAGTTCAAAGCCAGCCTGGTTCATGTAGTAAATACCAGAACAACCAGAGGTACACAGTGAAACCCTGTCTCAAAACAAAGTTAGTAAAATTATTAACTCTCTGTTGTGGAAAGGTATATTTTCAGGGCTGTTTTAAGCATGGTCTGCATTTTGACTGATTTAACACTAACTTTTCTTTTATTCTTCAATGAAAAAGATATGCATATAACCATGGTGAATAACCAGGATTGTGAGAAAAATCTCTATTTACACAATGAAACCAAAGCTTCTAACACGTTAAAGTGGATGGAGTCACTGATATTAAATCTACATGGTCTGTCATGGTACTTTATCACCGAGACTCCATAAATCCTCTTTGTCATGGATAGGATCAAACTGAATTTGTTAGTCATTGTAGCATTCATTAGTCTAACATTTCAGCATACAGCATTTAAGCTGTCCTGATTCCCCTGGTGTGGCTTAAAGCAAATGACAGAAACTTTGAAAAGAATCTGTCATTTCTCTCATTCAAAGCAGTTTGTGAAACACAATCAATTATCCTGTCCTATAAACTTGGCTACTTTATTTTGTAGCTCTCAGTGTTTCACTAGAATATTTGAATTAGGTAAGCAGAAAATATTTTAATGATCCCCTTGTGTTTTCCAAACCATTTTGTTAAGAAACAATTAACATGAAATAAATTATGTATATTAAATATGAAATTTCATGAATTTGATATATGTACATAATCCTGAAAATATGAAATCATCATAGTGAGCCTAGATATCCCCCCAAATGTATTCTTGTCTTTCTGTATTGTCTTTTTACCCTTTGATTTCTATTTACCCACCAGCAACCTACAACTAATCTACTTTCTGTCCCTGTGGGTTAGTTTGCATCTTCTATAATTTCTCATAAGCAAAATCCTGAAGCATTTAAAATTTTTGCCTGACTTTTTTACTTTGTTTTTGCTATGGTTTTGATATGGCTCTAATATATTGATAAGGATGGCCTCATGTTTATTACCCTTCTATGTATTACTTTCTTGATGTAGCAACAAAATACCTGACCAAATTCTGTGAGTTGTAAGCTATGTTCCTGAGAACATACACCCATTGGAGAAATAGTGGAATAGTAGCATAAATGTTATGAACATAACCAACCACTTTTTGACTGGCTATGAAGCCCACACTATTGAGAAGAAGCCCATTCCTGACACCTTTCATGGAGACAAGAACCTCATATGGTTAGGTAGGTCATTAGCCTTAGAGGAAAGCTACTACTAGTATACTCCTAAATAGACATAGCATTAAAATTACTCCTAGTGACTTATTACAGTGCATCTCTCAACCAAGAAGCTTCTTTTTTTTTAAAAGATTATTTTATTTTATGTTTTAGTACACTGCCACTTCTTCGGACACCCCAAAAGAGGGCATTACATCTCATAACGGATGGTTGTGAGCCACCATGGGTCACCATTGGTCACATTCCTTCCCCCAAAGCTCAAGGAACTTCATGAAGAGGGAACTCAAAGGTTAGATGAGTCAGAGGTAGGGGATAACAACAAGGAAGCAGATGCTAACAGAAATAACACGCACATGTGAACTCACAGAAGTGATGCAGCATGCAGAATATATGCAGTTACCAACCAGACAAAAATTCAAGCATAGAAAAGGAGAGCTTGGCACGGATTTCTATTCATGGTTGAAGAGCTATTGACATTTGATGGCTACTTGGAGAAGGAATGTCTGTTTCTTTCAATGGTTTAACATTTTGTATATCCATTATACTCCATGGCAGGTCCAATGACTGGTTGTAGTCAGCTATCACAAACTATACTCATTACATTATAAAACATGAGGGAGTAGGAGGGTAGGTAGGGGAGCACCCTCAGAGAAGCAGGGTGATAGTGATGGGATAAGGAGTTTTTGGAGGGGAAACAGAGAAAGGAGATAACATTTGAAATGTAAATTTAAAAATCCAATAAGTAAATGTTGTGTCTTGTGTGGGGAGTGCTCTAGGGAAAAGATCTGGGAGAAATTTGAAGAAGGTAATGAGTATGCCCAAAATATATTGTTTGAAATTCTCAGAAAATAGTATAAAGTAATTACTTTAAAAAACAATCCAAGATGGTCCATTCAATAGCTGACTGTGAGCATCCACTTCTGTGTTTGCTAGGCCCCGGCATAGTCTCACAAGGGACAGCTATATCTGGGTCCTTTCAGCAAAATCTTGCTAGTGTATGCAATGGTGTCAGCGTTTGGAAGCTGATCATGGGATGGATCTCTGGATATGGCAATCACTAGATGGTCCATCCTTTCGTCACACTTCCAAATTTTGTCTCTGTAACTCCTTCCATGGGTGTTTTGTTTCCTATTCTAAGAAGGGGCAAAGTGTCCACACTTTGGTCTTCATTCTCTTGAGTTTAATGTGTTTAGCAAGTTGTACCTTATATCTTGGGTATCCTAAGTTTCTGGGCTAATATCCACTTATCAGTGAGTACATATTGTGAGAGTTCCTTTGTGATTGGGTTACCTCACTCAGGATGATGCCCTCAATAAGTGGATGCTCACAGTCAGCTATTGAATGGACCACAGGACCCCCAATGAAGGAGCCAGAGAAAGCACCCAAAGAACTAAAGGGAACTGCAACCCTATAGGTGGAACAACAATATGAACTAACCAGTACCCCGGAGCTCTTGTCTCTAGCTGCATATGTATCAAAAGATGGCCTAATAGGCCATCACTTGAAAGAGAGGCCCGTTGGACTTGCAAACTTTATATGCCCCAGTACAGGGGAACGCCAGGGCCAAAAAGGGGGAGTGGGTGGGTAGGGGAGTGGGGGTGGGGGTGGGTATGGGGGACTTTTGGTATAGCATTGGAAATGTAAATGAGCTAAATACCTAATAAAAAATGGAAAAAAAATAATCCAAGAATCTTAAGGAAAGCCTTATTTTGTGTAAAATCCAAGGATACACTCCATCATAGCAGGCAAGCCTTGGCAGCTTGAGTGTCAGGAGGTAGCTGGCACATTATATGCATAGCCAAGAATTAGTGGGAGATAAATGCTCTCACTTAGTGGGCCACTTTTCCATTTCACTCTGAACAAGACACAGGCCAGGGTAGGTCTTCTCATTTCCATTAACCTACTATAGGCAATGCCTTAGAGGCATGCCCAGATCCTATCCTAACCTAAATAGTTCCTCACAAATGTACCTGGAACTTTGCCTCTTGGTCATTCTAAATTCTATCAGACTGACAGACTATGTTAGCCGTCACAGATAATGGCCTCATTTTGTAGCTTAGTTTGGCATCAAATTTATGATCCCTTGCTTCCACAGACACAGTGTGCAAACTGTCGTCATGCACCATGTCAGGCTTTGTTTGCTTCTTTAACTCAGGATAATTATTTTCATATTTATCCACTATAAATATTTAATATTATTTGCTGTTGTACGTGTAAATAATTTTGCTCCCATTTTATGTCTCAGTACTATTCAACTATGTGGATCCATATAGTTGGAATTTCTTCTGTTGATGGCCTTTTGAGTTGTTTCCATATTTCACCTCTCCCAAACAAGCCTGCAACAAGCATTGAAATATACATTATTATATTCATATGCAATTTCTTTTCTCTCTGGTAAATATTGATGAGTAGAACATCCTATTATATTCCAAGTAAACATTTAACTAGATATAAAGATCTAACTAATCCTAAAACCAAATTTGCTCTCAACCTACTTTAAAAACCATGGTAATGAGACTGAAATGTAATCATCTGCAGCGCCCCAACCTGGTGTCACACTCTGTGCTCCAAGAAGCTATAACTGCCTACGTGTCCTCTATAAGCCAATTGGAACTGTGAAATTAATAAGGAAAAAGGTAGAAAACCTTTGAGGTTTAATCAATGTGCCATCATAAGGAATTGGGACAAAGATACACTCACTGACTCTCTCACATCCTTCATCTGTATCCAGTAGTGAGGGCAAAGTATATAGAGCAGACTTGGTATGTTAACATCTTAGCAGTCTAGGTCAGGTGTGTCCCATAAACCATTGACTTACTCTTGTCTTGATACCACTGTAAAGCTTCTAGAGAGAAGAATTTCCATTCTGGATACCTACTAGGCTTCTCTTCCCAGGACATAAGATTTTCTGAAAAAGTCCAATTTCTTATGTCCATTGGTTTAGAAGTCTGGTAGATAAGATGACTTTTAAAAAATATGATCAGTTAACTAGGCCAATTACACTATTACCACGTTTTTTTTGTGTTCGCTTGTTTGTGCTAGAACAAACCTAAGCTGAGTAGTACTCCATTGTGTAGATGTACCACATTTTCTGTATCCATTCCTCTGTTGAGGGGCATCTGGGTTCTTTCCAGTTTCTGGCTATTATAAATAAGGCTGCTATGAACATAGTGGAGCATGTGTCCTTCTTACCAGTTGGGGCTTCTTCTGGATATATGCCCAGGAGAGGTATTGCTGGATCCTCTGGTAGTACTATGTCCAATTTTCTGAGGAACCGCCAGACTGATTTCCAGAGTGGTTGTACAAGCCTGCAATCCCACCAACAATGGAGGAGTGTTCCTCTTTCTCCACATCCTCGCCAGCATCTGCTGTCACCTGAATTTTTGATCTTAGCCATTCTCACTGGTGTGAGGTGGAATCTCAGGGTTGTTTTGATTTGCATTTCCCTGATGATTAAGGATGTTGAACATTTTTTCAGGTGCTTCTCTGCCATTCGGTATTCCTCAGGTGAGAATTCTTTGTTCAGTTCTGAGCCCCATTTTTTAAGGGGGTTATTTGATTTTCTGAGGTCCACCTTCTTGAGTTCTTTATATATGTTGGATATTAGTCCCCTATCTGATTTAGGATAGGTAAAGATCCTTTCCCAGTCTGTTGGTGGTCTTTTTGTCTTATAGACAGTGTCTTTTGCCTTGCAGAAACTTTGGAGTTTCATTAGGTCCCATTTGTCAACTCTCGATCTTACAGCACAAGCCATTGCTGTTCTGTTCAGGAATTTTTCCCCTGTGCCCATATCTTCAAGGCTTTTCCCCACTTTCTCCTCTATAAGTTTCAGTGTCTCTGGTTTTATGTGAAGTTCCTTGATCCACTTAGATTTGACCTTAGTACAAGGAGATAAGTATGGATCGATTCGCATTCTTCTACATGATAACAACCAGTTGTGCCAGCACCAATTGTTGAAAATGCTGTCTTTCTTCCACTGGATGGTTTTGGCTCCCTTGTCGAAGATCAAGTGACCATAGGTGTGTGGGTTCATTTCTGGGTCTTCAATTCTATTCCATTGGTCCACTTGTCTGTCTCTATACCAGTACCATGCAGTTTTTATCACAATTGCTCTGTAGTAAAGCTTTAGGTCAGGCATGGTGATTCCACCAGAGGTTCTTTTATCCTTGAGAAGAGTTTTTGCTATCCTCGGTTTTTTGTTATTCCAGATGAATTTGCAAATTGCTCCTTCTAATTCGTTGAAGAATTGAGTTGGAATTTTAATGGGGATTGCATTGAATCTGTAGATTGCTTTTGGCAAGATAGCCATTTTTACAATGTTGGTCCTGCCAATCCATGAGCATGGGAGATCTTTCCATCTTCTGAGATCTTCTTTAATTTCTTTCTTCAGGGACTTGAAGTTTTTATCATACAGATCTTTCACTTCCTTCGTTAGAGTCACGCCGAGATATTTTATATTATTTGTGGCTATTGAGAAGGGTGTTGTTTCCCTAATTTCTTTCTCAGCCTGTTTATTCTTTGTGTAGAGAAAGGCCATTGACTTGTTTGAGTTAATTTTATATCCAGCTACTTCACCGAAGCTGTTTATCAGGTTTAGGAGTTCTCTGTTGGAATTTTTAGGGTCACTTATATATACTATCATATCATCTGCAAAAAGTGATATTTTGACTTCCTCTTTTCCAATTTGTATCCCCTTGATCTCCTTTTGTTGTCGAATTGCTCTGGCTAATACTTCAAGTACTATGTTGAAAAGGTAGGGAGAAAGTGGGCAGCCTTGTCTAGTCCCTGATTTTAGTGGGATTGCTTCCAGCTTCTCTCCATTTACTTTGATGTTGGCTACTGGTTTGCTGTAGATTGCTTTTATCATGTTTAGGTATTGGCCTTGAATTCCTGATCTTTCCAGAACTTTTATCATGAATGGGTGTTGGATCTTGTCAAATGCTTTTTCTGCATCTAACGAGATGATCATGTGGTTTTTGTCTTTGAGTTTGTTTATATAATGGATTACATTGATGGATTTTCGTATATTAAACCATCCCTGCATCCCTGGAATAAAACCTACTTGGTCAGGATGGATGATTGCTTTAATGTGTTCTTGGATTCGGTTAGCGAGAATTTTATTAAGGATTTTTGCATCGATGTTCATAAGAGAAATTGGTCTGAAGTTCTCTATCTTTGTTGGATCTTTCTGTGGTTTAGGTATCAGAGTAATAGTGGCTTCATAAAATGAGTTGGGTAGAATACCTTCTACTTCTATCTTGTGAAAAAGTTTGTGCAGAACTGGAGTTAGATCTTCTTTGAAGGTCTGATAGAACTCTGCACTAAACCCGTCTGGTCCTGGGCTTTTTTTTGGCTGGGAGACTATTAATAACTGCTTCTATTTCTTTAGGGGATATGGGACTGTTTAGAAGGTCAACTTGATCCTGATTCAACTTTGGTACCTGGTATCTGTCCAGAAATTTGTCCATTTCATCCAGGTTTTCCAGTTTTGTTGAGTATAGCCTTTTGTAGAAGGATCTGATGGTGTTTTGGATTTCTTCAGGATCTGTTGTTATGTCTCCCTTTTCATTTCTGATTTTGTTAATTAGGATTTTGTCCCTGTGCCCTTTAGTAAGTCTAGCTAAGGGTTTATCTATCTTGTTGATTTTCTCAAAGAACCAACTCCTCGTTTGGTTAATTCTTTGAATAGTTCTTCTTGTTTCCACTTGGTTGATTTCACCCCTGAGTTTGATTATTTCCTGCCGTCTACTCCTCTTGGGTGAATTTGCTTCCTTTTATTCTAGAGCTTTTAGATGTGTTGTCAAGCTGCTAGTATGTGCTCTCTCCCGTTTTTTCTTGAAGGCACTCATAGCTATGAGTTTCCCTCTTAGAAATGCTTTCATTGTGTCCCAAAGGTTTGGGTACGTTGTGGCTTCATTTTCATTAAACTCTAAAAAGTCTTTAATTTCTTTCTTTATTCCTTCCTTGACCAAGGTATCATTGAGAAGAGTGTTGTTCAGTTTCCATGTGAATGTTGGCTTTCTGTTATTTATTTTGTTATTGAAGATCAGCCTTAGTGCATGGTGATCTGATAGGATACGTGGGACAATTTCAATATTTTTGAATCTGTTGAGGCCTGATTTGTGACCTATTATGTGGTCAATTTTGGAGAAGGTACCATGAGGTGCTGAGAAGAAGGTATATCCTTTTGTTTTAGGATAAAATGTTCTGTAGATATCTGTCAGATCCATTTGTTTCATCACTTCTGTTAGTTTCAGTGTGTCCCTGTTTAGTTTCTGTTTCCATGATCTGTCCATTGGTGAAAGTGGTGTGTTGAAGTCTCCCACTATTATTGTGTGAGGCGCAATGTGTGCTTTGAGCTTTACTAAAGTTTCTTTAGTGAATGTGGCTGCTCTTGTATTTGGAGCATAGATATTCAGAATTGAGAGTTCCTCTTGGAGGATTTTACCTTTGATGAGAATGAAGTGTCCCTCCTTGTCTTTTTTGATGACTTTGGGTTGGAAGTCAATCTTATCAGATATTAGGATGGCTACTCCTGCTTGTTTCTTCATACCATTTGCTTGGAAAATTGTTTTCCAGCCTTTCATTCTGAGGTAGTGTCTATCTTTTTCTCTGAGATGAGTTTCCTGTAAGCAGCAAAATGTTGGGTCTTGTTTGTGTAGCCAGTTTGTTAGTCTATGTCTTTTTATTGGCGAGTTGAGACCATTGATGTTAAGAGATATTAAGGAAAAGTAATTGTTGCTTCCTGTTATTTTAGTTGTTAAAGGTGGCATTCTGTTCTTGTGGCTGTCTTCTTTTAGGTTTGTTGAGGGATTACCTTCTTGTTTTTTCTAGGGCGTTGTTCCCGTTCTTGTATTGGTTTTTTTCTGTTATTATCCTTTGAAGGGCTGGATTCGTGGAGAGATAATGCGTGAATTTGGTTTTGTCGTGGAATACTTTGGTTTCTCCCTCTATGATAATTGAGAGTTTGGCTGGGTATAGTAGCCTGGGCTGCAGTTTGTGTTCTCTTAGTGTCTGTATAACATCTGTCCAGGCTCTTCTGGCTTTCATAGTCTCTGGTGAAAAATCTGGTGTAATTCTGATAGGCTTGCCTTTATATGTTACTTGACCTTTTTCCCTTACTGCTTTTAGTATTCTATCTTTATTTAGTGCATTTGATGTTCTGATTATTATGTGTCGGGAGGAATTTCTTTTCTGGTCCAGTCTATTTGGAGTTCTGTAGGCTTCTTGTATGTTCATATGTATCTCATTCTTTAGATTTGGGAAGTTTTCTTCAATAATTTTGTTGAAGATGTTTGCTGGACCTTTGAGTTGAAAATCTTCATTCTCATCCACTCCTATTATCCGTACGTTTGGTCTTCTTATTGTGTCCTGGATTTCCTGGATATTTTGAGTTAGGATCTTTTTGCATTTTCCATTTTCTTTGATTGTTGTGCCGATGTTCTCTATGGAATCTTCTGCACCTGAGATTCTCTCTTCCATCTCTTGTATTCTGTTGCTGATGCTCAAATCTATGGTTCCAGATTTCTTTCCTAGGGTTTCTATCTCTAGTGTTGCCTCGCTTTGAGTTTTCTTTATTGTGTCTACTTCCCTTTTTAGGTCTAGTATGGTTTTGTTCATTTCCATCACCTGTTTGTATGTTTTTTCCTCTTTTTCTGTAAGGACTTCTACCTGTTTGATTGTGTTTTCCTGTTTTTCTTTAAGGACTTGTAACTCTTTAGCAGTGTTCTCCTGTATTTCTTTAAGTGATTTATTAAAGTCCTTCTTGATGTCCTCTACCATCATCATGAGATATGCTTTTAAATCTAGGTCTAGGTTCTCAGGTGTGTTGGGGTTCCCTGGACTGGGCGAAGTGGGTGTGCTGGGTTCTGGTGATGGTGAGTGGTCTTGGTTCCTGTTAGTAAGATTCCTCCGTTTACCTTTCGCCATCTGGTAATCTCTGGAGTTAGTAGTTATAGTTGACTCTGTTTAGAGATTGTTCTTCTGGTGATTCTGTTACCGTCTATCAGCAGACCTGGGAGACAGATTCTCTCCTCTGAGTTTCAGTGCTCAGAGCACTCTCTGCTGGCAAGCTCTCTTACAGGGAAGGTGCGCAGATATCTTGTATTTGGACCTCCTCCTGGCCGAAGAAGAAGGCCCAAAACAGGACCTTTCTCAGACACTGTGTTGCTTTGGCAGTTCCCAGGTGGTACAGACTCTCACCTAAGCAGACTAAATTCCTAAGTTCCTTGGAGTCCCGGGACCAAGATGGCGACCGCTGCTGCTGTGGCTTAGGCCGCCTCCCCAGCCGGGTGGGCACCTGTCCTCCGGTCCGGACGGTGGCTGGCTGTCCCTGGCCCACACAGGGTGCTGCCTCAGCGCCTCTGTGCTTCCGCCTGTTCCAGAAGCTGTCAGGTTCTCTGGCGCACCCTCTCACCTGTTCAGACTAATTTCCTAAGTTCGGCGGGTCCCGGACCAAGATGGCTACCTAGAGTGAGATTGTTACAAGTAAGCAAATTAAAACATCTCTAAGTCTATATAGTTACTATTTTCGTGTTTGTAATATTGATGCCTCAACCCCTGGCCATAAAGCCCAGTTGTAATTCCAAAAACTCACGTTAACTAAGAGAAAATGACATGATATATGTGTGTGTGTGTGTGTGTGTGTGTGTGTGTGTGTGTGTGTATCATATATATAATCAAATTATTTACTTACACTTGGATCTAAAACTAGGGAAATAAACACTTCATCTGTGTTCACCTTGCCTACAGCTGTTATAATTTATCAAAAAGATGTAATAAAGCCAGGAAATCTGAATGTATAGATTTCCCTATGAAGCCTAACTTCATGAGCTAGGAGATAGGCTTATTGTCTAATGTCTGAACTTTGGCAGATAAACACCTTTCAGTCTCAACAATGTCATTTATTGAAAGAGTCCTCATTCCCAGGGTCCTTATTGTAGTATGAGTACCTAAAATATACTTTATTTTTTAATTCATTTTTATTAGATATTTTCTTTATATACATTTCAAATGGATGTACTTTATTTTTGATGATCCAACAGCACACGGCTTTTTTGTTAATCATTTTACTTATGTGCCAGATGTTGCCCACCCTCCAAGTTGACCCTTACAGAGTCATTATCCCCCCATTACCCTTCCATTTTCCTCTGAGAGGGTGCACTCCCATTTCCCCCTAACCTGCTGCATCACTTCCCTGCAGGATTAGTCACATCCTCTTCCACTGAGGCAAGATAAGACAGCACTTTGCTACATAAGTGCTGGAGGCCTCAGACCAGCCCTTGGATGCTCTTTGGTTGATGACTCTGAGAGCTCCCAGGTATCCAGATTAGTTGACACTGTCCTTCTTCCTATGGGGTTACCATTCCCTTCAATTCCTTCAATCCTTCACGTAACTCTTCCACGGAGGTCCCCAACCTCAATCCGATGCTTGGTTGTAAATATCTGCATCGGTCTCAGTCAGCTGCTGGTAGAGCCTCTCAGAGGACACCAATGCTAGCCCCCTGTCTGCAAGCATACCATAACATCAATAATAGTGTCAGGGATGGATTCCCGTCCAGGTTGGGGTGGTCACTGGCTGGACATTCCTTCTGTCTCTGCTCCATTTTTGTCCCCACATTTCTTTTAGACAAGAGAAAATTGGGGTAGAAAGTTTTATAGGTGGTTTGATGGGAGTCCTGTCTGATAACTGGAGGTAGTCTCTTCATAATCCATATCCCCACTGTTTCGCATTTTGGGTAAAGTCTCCCATATTGAGTCCTGGGTGCCTCTCCCATCCCAGGTCTCTGAGACTTTCTTGAGGTTCCTCCAACCCCCACTCCAGGCAGCTGCATATTTCTATTCATTCTCCTGGCCTCTGGGCCTTTACCTGTCTCCCCCATCCCCATACCTGATCCTGCCCCCTTTCCCCTCCCCTTTCCCTCTCCCACCCAGGTTTCTGCTCCCCCTATCTCTCATGATTATTTTGTTCCCCCTTCTAAGTGGGATTTAAGTATCCTCACTCAGGCCTTCCTTCTTGTTTAAGTTCTTAGGGTCTGTGGTATTCAGTACTTTTGGCTAATATCCACTTATCAGTGAGTATATACCATGCATGTCCTTTGGGGTCTGTGTTACCTCACCCAGGGTGATTGAGAGACATCAAAAATTTAGAAGATAATATACTGAATAGGAGGCAACAGTCTAATTCAAGAGAAAATATATGATATAAATAATGAGGAAAAAAACTAACCATGTGTAAGAGTATATAGTAAGGTTCGAAGTGCTACCATGAGAGGTAAAATTCCTGGGATTGAGGAAATTTTGAGAAGACTTCATGAGAACGCTGAGACAGAATGAATATGCATATGTGTATCAAATACCTTAGAGATCAAAACAGAAGTATCTTAGATGCTTGGCACCACAGAGGCAAACATAAAGTGTCTTTGAAAGGTGTTAGTAATAATCCCTCAATAGAGTGGGATGTAGTTTATTCAGCAGCTCCTCATGGGCATTGACTCAGGTTCTATCTTGACATCTTCCTCATTCATCATAAAACAAATGCTATTGGAGAGCTGTGGAACATTTCAGAATTCACATTGTTTGTCCTTATGAGTATGTGTGTGAAGCTCTCACAATTATCATTAACAGTGTCACTCCTCTACATGGAATTGTACAGTAGATTAATGTAGTTTAAAATTTCAGACACACACCAACAGAACACAATGTGCAAACTTCTTCACATGCTTAGTGAGCATAATGGAAATACACAACGATACCTGGAAGACCACAGGGAACAATAAGGATGCAGGCACCAAAGTGTTATGAGTAGCCAGAAAATTGGACCAACACACGTAAGAAATGAGAAATTTTTAGGGCCATTGAACACCACGTATTTGCAGTGTTCAGTAGCCCTGAAAATTTCTCATTTAAGCCAGGAAGTCCCTGTCTTGTTGAAAATGTTGAAATAAAGGCAGCGTGTGTAAGTTCTCATTGATCACATCTCTGCTGTAGTCTAGGACCTCCCACTATCTTTTAGGGTCCCCAATTCTGTTTCCAGGCTCTTGTCACAAGGCTATACTGCAGGCACCCCTCCTTTTCACTCTCTCAGGAGCTGTTACTGTAACTTCTAAGCAAGTTCTGGTATATGAATACATTCTAAAAGGAGATGATCCCTAAGGTTAAAATTAGTGAGGAAATAGTTATCATTTGCTTAGTCCCAGATCAAATCTCTTTCCTGTCTTTGGAATGATGACTATTTTGGTCTATTTACAAGTGTGATCAGTTTGTTTAAATTTCCTCTGAACTTCTATCTAATCCCTCTTTCATTTGACTTGATGGAATTATTTGCTGGGCTTCTTTGATATGGGCTGTTATTTTACAGACTACTGTTTCACTGTACTTCCGAGAACATCCTTTTTGGCCTCAGCCTGATTTTTTTTTTTAAACTATGTTCTGGGATATTTCCAGGTAGGCAATAGCAGTTGGCTCCAAGGGATAAGTGTTTGTATTTCTTGGTTTAAACCCTACAGGGATTCACTAGTATCCTTTCCAGTATAACGAACAGATGGAGAGATCTTGAAAGGGAAATAAGGCATAATCAGTACTTGGAAATGCAAAGAGAAGATTAGGCTGCAGGAAGCTTGGTTATGTTATTTATATTCTCTGATAACCACATACTCCAAACCTACACTTTTGGAATAGTCCCTCTCTCCCTCCTATACCAGAAAAAGGCCGATGCGCCCTCAGCCTGAAACTAAAGGTCAGGTTTGGATGATGTGTGTTTATTACTTTCCTATCACTAGGGCCTTTAAAAAGACTCTCTGTGGAACTTTGCAAAGGACATGACACAGAGTTGCAAACTCACTCTGCTCACTGCCTTGTGTAGCAGCAAACAATTGATAAAGGTTTTTCATAAAGAGAAAAGGAAATTAAAAATTGGACTAATCCTTTAAGACCAGGAAAAACCAAGGAAGGCTGCTTGGTTTTATTTTCTTGACTTGAAATTGAGTGGGTGTTCAGTGACGCTGTGTAGGAGCACAGACACATGAACTGATTTATTTGAAAATGTGATATCATTTTCTCCTGAAAGCCCCCAAGCTGAGAAACAAAAAATGGTTTCCAGTAGTGAAAATTATTTGTCTCATATTGAGGATTGCTAATTACTTTCTTTGTATTTCTTACTAGAGCCTCAAATAAACCATTGCATGTTCCCTAGAACCAGTAATGGATTATTAAGTGGTCAATAATAGTTTTTCAATTGTGTGAATTCATTATAATGGAGTCCTGTTTGTGATAGCCTGATTGTAGACTGCTAATTTTATGTTTACTGAGTAAGCATTTACATGATTGCCTTTTTACAATTAATATTTTAGATAATATATGTATTAATAATTTTGAGATTCTCACTGATTACCCAGGCAACATCAATTCTTTTAAGGCCCTGAGACTTCTAATGATAACACAAGAACTTATTTAGCTTCTATGTGTGCTTATTCATCTCAAAACAGTTTCTGTTTGAATGTTGACCAGTAACATTTTGTCCTAAGAGTCTCAGAATATAATTACAGAAGCATAGAACAAGTTGCCTTTTAGATATTTATTTTTAAAATTGAATTACCTGAATTTTCTCAAGTGATTTATTTTTTAAAACTATATAAATAATTAACTTTTATTTTATATAATTCAAAAAGGTTGTCATGACACAGGAATTAAAATCAGTAATTTCATTATCATCCATTATTTTGGAAATAATCTCTTTTCTTTACATGTTAAGTCTCCAAATTTCAAGTCATAGCTAAAATAACCATAGTTCTTGACCTCCCAGTACTTGTCTAGATCATGCTGCCTTGAAGATTCTTGGAGAGTTGATGGGTAGACTTTTAAAGATAATAAATTCTTGAACCTTTCAAAATTTTAGAAATGGTAAATCTCTAAAAATGATGATGGAGATATCATTACTGTACTGTTCTAGTTCTGATAAATGACTTTTCCAGACTTGCCACCTAAAAATCAACATCTTCATTCAGACAAAAAGTACTGTACATCAATTTATTCAGGACCTCAATATTTAAGTAATTAATTTCTTTTCATCAAAACAAATAGCCTAGGGTGATCGAATGTATCTGAATGTTTCAAATTAGTCTGATGATCCTCAGATAGTGGATGCTCATGTAGCTGTGGAAGGCTAAGCATTGGTCAGCTTCATCCTATTTTCTATCAAAATTTGAGTCATTTAATGTTCCTATGAAAACATTGAGCCCTAGAGGATCACTAAAATATCATGCATCCATTAACCTTGACGGCCTCTTGGCTTAGATATAAGTAAAAGAATATTTCTTTTCATGTTCAACTGCTTCCAGATCTGAGATTCTTGGCTCCATCTGTGAAGATGGATTGACTTAAAATCCCATAAGTATCTTCATTACTTTTGATATACAATTCATTACTTTTGATACACAATTCCATCAGAAAAACTATATAAAAGTGTAGTGAAAATATAATATATCAACTGGGCCCAAAGTATACTTTATTATTTCTCAAATTGTTATCTCCCCTGGTTAATTTTTAATTATCAGCATGAAACAACCAAAAGTCATCAGAGAAGAAGGAATTTCAATTAAGGGATTACTAAAATCAGATTCTTCTGTAGCCCTGCCTATAGGGAATTATCTTGATTGCTGATTGATGTGGGAGGGCACTGCTCACTGTTGGAAGCACCATTCCTAGGCAGGTCAGCCTAGGATCTATAAGAAAGCTACCTAAGCACAATCCTCAGACTAAGTGACCCAGCAAGCTCCATCCTTCCCCCCAGTTCCTGCTTCAAATGCTTATCCTGTCTTCTCTGAATAATGGATTGTGAATTGGAGGTGTAATTTGAGATAAACCCTTTCTTTCTGAAGTTGTTTTAGGCCATGGTGTTTATCACAATAGCAGAAAAAAAATCAGTATATATTCATTTACATACTTTTAGACATTTAGTAATTGGAAACACGGGATGTAGATTATGATCTGCTTGGTAGATTGTTTACTTTGTTTGGATTGTTAATCCTGTTGTTATACAACAAAATTCCCTTCCTTTATTAGAAGGGATTAATATTACAGTTGGTTTATTCACTTACCTTTTTAGAGACAGTTGCATCATTTTTACTTTTCAGCTATTGTGAAAATGAAGCTCCAACACACACACACACATAATTTGAATGTAAACTGAAGTTATAATTTCTCTGTGATTGGTGTCCAGGTGTACAACTTCTCTCTTGGAAAGTACAAATCTAATCAATGGAAAACTACTAGACTATTTTTCAAAGTGGCATACAATTTTATTTTTGACATCAGTGTATTAGACTTGTAGTTACTTTCCACAATTATTAGCACTTGATGAGTGTGATTCTTTTTTAAAAATGGCTCTTGTAGTCTCATATATTTGAATGCTTAGGCACCAGAGTGTGGAACAGTTTGCAAGGATTAAAAAGATTATGGGGTGTGGACTTCTTGAGTGGGAGTGGCCTTGTTGGAACCTACTGGGAGTGCATTCTGAGCTTGCTTTTCTTTCTTTCTTTCTTTCTTTCTTTCTTTCTTTCTTTCTTTCTTTCTTTCTTATATTTATTTTATTTACATTTCAAATGGTGTCATCTTTCCTAGTTTCCCCTCCGAAAACCCCCTACCCCCACTCACTAACCCCCCCACATGGCCCTGGCATTCCCCTACACTAGGGCATAGAGCCTTCACAGGACCAAGGGCTTCTCCTCTCATTGATAATCAACTAGGCCATCCTCTGCTACATATGCAGCTTGAGCCATGAGTTCCATTATGTGTACTTTTTGGTTGGTGATTTAGTCCCTGGGAGCTCTGGGGTTACTGGTTAGTTAGTTCCTCCTATGGGACTGCTAATGCTTTCATCTCTTTGGATCCTTTCTCTAGCTCCTTCATTGGGGACCCCATGCTCAGTTAGCTGAGAGCATCCACCCCTGTATTTGTCAGGCACTGGTAGAGCCTCTCGGAGACAGCTATAACAGGCTTCTGTCCGTAAGCACTTATCCCGCAATACCTCTCCTGGGCATATATCCAGAAGATGTTCCAACTGGTAAGAAGGACACATGCTCCACTATGTTCATAGCAGCCTTATTTATAATAGCCAGAAGCTGGAAAGAACCCAGATGCCCCTCAACAGAGGAATGGATATAGAAAATGTGGTACATTTACACAATGAAGTACTACTCAGCTATTAAAAAGAATGAATTTATGAAATTCCTAGGCAAATGGATGGACCTGGAGGGCATCATCCTGAGTGAGGTAACACATTCACAAAGGAACTCACACAATATGTACTCACTGATAAGTGGATATTAGCCCAGAAACTTAGGATACCCAAGATATAAGATACAATTTGCTAAACGCATGAAACTCAAGAAGAATGAAGACCAAAGTGTGGACACTTTGCCCCTTCTGAGAATTGGGAACAAAACACCCATGGAAGGAGTTACAGAGACAAAGGTTGGAGCTGTGATGAAAGAATGGACCATCTAGAAACTGCCATATCCGGGGTTCCCTCCCATAATCAGCTTCCAAAAGCTGACACCATTGCATACACTAGCAAGATTTTGCTGAAAGGGCCCAGATAGAGCTGTCTCTTGTGAGACTATGCCGGGGCCTAGCAAACACAGAAGTGGATGCTCACAGTCAGCTATTGGATGGATCACAGGGCCCCCAATGGAGGAGCTAGAAAAAGTAACCAAGGAGCTAAAGGGAACTGCAATCCTATAGGTGGAACAACAATATGAACTAACCAGTATCCCCCAGAGCTCGTGTCTCTAGCTGCATATGAATCAGAAGAGTGGAAAGAGAGGCCCATTGTTCGTGCAAACATTATATGCCTCAGTACAGGGGAATGACAGGGCCAAGAAGTGGGAGTGGGTGGGTGGGGGAGCATGTGGGGGACTTTTGGGATAGCATTGGAAACGTAAATGAAATAAATACCCAATTTTTAAAAAGTGTCTGGGTTTGGTGATTGTATATGGGATGGATCCCCAGGTGGTACAGTCTCTGGATGGTCATTCCTTCAGTCTCTGCTCCATACTTTTTGTCTATAACTCCTTTCATCTTGCGCGCGCTCAACTGGCCAGGAAGAACGACGCTGCAACAGGATCCTTCTGCACACGTTTATTCAGTCCTGTTTCTTCTTGTTTATATCTCCCTTGTTTATATCTCCCTCGAATAATCATTCTCCCTCTGACCCGGGCCTCTCACTCTCATGTACTCTCAGTTCCCATCCACGCACAGCAGGCCACGCCACCTCACCAGGCATGCAGCTTCAGCTAATCAGGGCAGCAGGGGCTATCTCCATCAAATGGATTCACCAGTATCCTGGTACACCTGTGCAGCTCTCAAGATGTTTGTGGCTTATATGAGGAAGTCAGGTGCAAATCATACGACTTAGCTACAGTCCCTGGCGCCTTTGGGACTGCCGCCACACCCGTTCCTCACACTTCCATGAGTATTTTGTTCCCCCTACTTAGAAGGATTGAAGTATCCACACTTTGGTCTTCCTTCTTCTTGAGTTCCATGTGGTTTGTGAATTGTATCTTGGGTATTCTGATCTTCTGGGCTAATATCCACTTATCAGTGAGTGCATTCCATGTGTGTTCTTTTGTGATTGTGTACCTCACTCAAGATGATATTTTCTAATTCCATCCATTTGCCTAAGAATTTCATAAATTTATTGTTTTTACGCCATTGTGTAAATGTACCACATTTTCTGTATCTATTCCTCTGTTGAGGGTCATATGGTATCACTTGGAGTGAGTTCTGAGGTTTCCTACGCCCATGTCAGCCTTAATGTCTCTCTCCTTTTCATTGCTTGTGGATCAAGGTTATCTCTCTATGACCAAAGCCTGCCTGTCACCATGCTCCTTGACATAATGATGATCATCTAATCTTTTGAAAGTGAAAGCAATTTCTCAAAGAAATGTGTTCTTTGATAAAAGTATCTTGGTCATGATGTCTCTTCACAGCAATAGAACACCAAGTCACTAAGGGGTTTCTTGTGCTGTTTTAGTTTTGGTTGGTTGTTTGTGTGTTTGTAATCAATACCAGACAATGTGGTTGTACCACATTGTAGTTTTAGTTTGTATTTTCCTGATAACTAAGTAGTAATAATCTTTTATTCCTTTATTAGCCATTCTTACATCATTTATTGTGAAATGTCTCCTCAAACTTATTATCTGTTTTAAAAATTACACTTTTACTCTTCTACACTCTTGAAAGAGCATAAAATATGTTTTCTTGAGAATAAAAATTAGAAACATATTCATGAGACTGCAGATACCCTTACTTGACCTTCTCTACACTATTTCATTCTTGAAATTTAGTTTCTCATGTTACCAGTGTATCCATGTAAACCATAGGTGTTCTAAGAGTATACATTTATTTCTCTTGCAGATAGCTCTTTGTTAAGAACAGATCTATAATAAACCCAGTTTAACTTTATCTCCTCTAGGGAATGTGCAGCATTTTAGGTAACAAGGTTATATGTGTAAGGCTAAAAACAACCACTAAGGGTACACTGAAGTGCTTGTTAAATAATGTATCTTATGGGAATTTTAAGCAGAATGCAGACTTTTGTGTGTTTAAGAAAATATTCTGTAATGATAACATTGACTTCAAGAAAGGAAAGTAAGACAGTTCAATGAACATCACTTATGGTGACAAGTAAAATATATCGATCTTTCTCTGATCCTTCATACACTCTTTAACTTTCCTTTAACACTTCATAAAAAGAAAGCTCATGTCTTGCTTGGATCTTTCTGAAAGTTAGGTTGTCTAACTTCCTTAATTGCAATATTTATGATTTAGTTTTTGCTTTCAAAATGACATAATTCCAACAAAAAAAAAGAAATTGGTTAACCTGTGCAAGTTTTGATAATCTTAAGTGATACTTACTTTGAAGAGAACAAATCAATACTCAAATTTCCTTTTGAGTTGGAAAATCTCTTCAACAAAAAATGGAGTCTGGCTATACATGTCAGTGCCCCCCAAGGGGGGGAAAAACACGTCTTATTCCAGTGTTTCATTAATCTAGAATGGCAAATGGTCCTCTATTTATTTGTATTTTCTCATCCCTTTTCAATAAATGCCATGACTCTGATATTCATATTTAAAAATCTGTGGAAAGTCACATCTCAAGTGCTATCACCTGAGTGAAACTAAACATACGCTAATTTTGGTGTGAGGGAGAACTAAGTTTCCTAATTAGTTCACTAAATCTATGAAAAAAATATGGAGGTACTTCACAGCCATTCAGAACAGATATTTTATTTCTTTGTCTCCAGAATTCAAGCAGGCACTACAAAAATCTGTGGTAGTGGCATGGTTGTAAATTCACTGCCCTCCTTCACCCATTTCAGAGAAAACTCTAGGGCAGAAATTTTCAAACTATGTTTCCTATGATGACTATAAGCCTCACCTTAAAGGCCTTTTAATTGCAAACTGTAATCCAACTACATACCAGCTGTTTTAGACATTAAGCCAAAGGGTAAGGTGGGAGTGAAGGTAAGCAATCTATGTTTTAACAAGCCTTTCAGGTGATTCTGGGGCAGGCAAGTTTGAGAACTGGTATTCTTGGGGAAGGTACAAAATCATGTTTAAATAACTACGTAATGTTCTTTTCTTACAGCTATAGGCTGATGTGTTTATTAGCACATGGGTGGAGGCACCACCATTGTAATTTTCAATAAAGAATCATACTGAAATTAGCATATAACTATTCCAAAGTTTCTAAGATTTGCTTTGAGTAGAATGAACTTTTAAACTTTATTTCAGAAAAAAAGCATAATTCAATAAGATTTAGTGTTTGATAAATGAAACCCTACATACATATCTTTAAAATAACATTTCTTTTGACTTGACATAGATTCTAGTAGAAAACTGCAATTATTTTTAAAAGAAACTAATCATTGAAATCATAAAATAGTATTCTGTGAAGTAATCTCTAACTCTTCAAGGGTTAATTGTTATTGACTTTCCTCATATGTTATAGCAGACTTATTTGTCTGCAATACCAGTTTTGCAAAGCACAGTCCTAGGAATATAACAACCACTAAACAAGCATTACCATTGGCTTCTAAAACCTGTATTTAGTAAGCTTTGTTTGCATCCAAGAAATAGTTACTATGACAAATAAATTGGAATTCTGAATTTTCTCTAGTACATGGTATACGATCAAACATTTTCTGTATTCAAAGAATTGAATTCATGTTAGAGTTTGCATTTTATTGATATGTGCTATGGATTAGATGCAGTCAGTTAAGCCCTTTCCGGGCCAATTGACATACCCTGTCTCTGATGTCAGTCTGAGAAAATCCTATATAGTGTACTACATCCTCAGATTAACTTATCTTAGAATTACATGGACATTTCAGATGATATGTCTTGGCATATGGTCATTTTTCATTAAATTATTAGGGATTGTTAAAGCATCTTTCCCCTTTTTTGACACCTTGCCATAATTGAATATAAATTGACTTTAAGACAGAATGCCAGATATTCATGCAGTAGGTTACTGGGGCTTCACTGGTGTCTAGCAGAAATAATGCTCACCTAGGGTATTGAAGCCAAATAAATAAATAAATAAATAAACCCAGAGGTTTTTGCTTTTTGATGTAGGCTCGTGGAAAAATGGCATCAGTATTCTAGATTTTATTTTCTCAACTATTTATATCTTTTTTGGAAGATGAACATTTAATATTCAGTATATACTTTTCCTTTTTCTTTTCTTTTAAACTCCAGATTTTATTCCCTTCCTGGTTCACCCTCCAACTGCTCCACATCCCATATCTCCTTCCTACTCCCCCTTCCCCACCCCCCAACCCCACCAGACCTCTAAATTCCCTGGGGCCTCCAGTCTCTTGAGGCTTAGGTGCAAAATGACATGATTACTAAGATTCTGTTTAAATTTCTAAAATTTGGAAGGATAGGGAGAAAATGGAAACCATGAAGCACTGCCATGGTGCAATACTTAAACTGTATGATTTTCTTCTCTGGTTATGTAAAGAGCAAAAAATAAATAAATAAAATAAATAAATAAATATCCCTTAACTAAGATAATGTGCTTTCTCTCCTTATCCACCTTCTCAGTCTGTTCTAGAACTACAGCCAACCAGTTTCCTAAGTCAACCTTCTTTTCTGAATTATCCAAAAAGCCATAACTTTTTTTTTTCTATCTCTGTTCTGTTGACCCTAACACTTTGAGCTTCATTATTCTTTCTCTAAAGTTTTCCTGCTCGCCTTGTGGCAGTCCCTGTAGGTTTAAGTCAAAGGGCATGGCTTTTTTCTTCCTCCTCCTCTTCTTCCTCTTCCTCTTCTTTCTTCTCCTCCAGGCTGTTTGGTGTTATAGCTTGTGCACCCTGGAATTTGTCATTTAAGCTATAATACAAGCCTCCTCCAGCTTCAAAACGAAACAAAATAATTGGCAAAAGTATGCCTTAAACTCATTTGGAAATAGTGAAAATAACATTAGTTGCTTGTAATTTTAGAGTTTAGCATATTTGAAAAATCTATTTGAATGTATTGTTTTTCTCAGTTTTATATTACTTATTAGATTACATATAATATATATGACATACTCAGAAAAACAAATCATTTTGTTATTTTAAGCATAGGTGTGCTGTGTAGATCACATATTTGTTCTAGAAAAGAAATTGCTTTAGAGGACATCTCTCTACACTTTATACTTATTGTATTCGCTTATTTCATTATATTTTGTGCAACCAAAAATTGTAGCTATAAGCTATTTTGAGAATGCATTTTTCCCCTAGAACCTTGTAAGGATCAACAGGAGCATAATTTTAAGTATCAGGAGTGCAAAATAAGCACAGACTCCTAACTACGATAAATAAAAGGCCAGAATTTTAACTTTGCAAAAACTCATAATTACTAGCAATGGGGAAGGGGAAACATGAGGATAGAAAAGTGAAAGTTAATGGGTTTTTTGAATATACTTATATATATATATATATTTGGTCTGAACTTTTTTCCTTTCCAGAGATAGAATTCTGTGAAACACCTCCTACTTTGTGCTCCGGCTACCACACAGACATGCACAGTGTTTCTCGACATGGCTACCAGCTGGAGATGGGATCTGATGTAGATACAGAGACAGAAGGAGCTGCATCACCTGACCATGCACTCAGAATGTGGATAAGAGGCATGAAATCAGAACACAGTTCCTGTCTGTCCAGTAGGGCCAACTCTGCACTGTCCTTGACCGACACTGATCATGAACGGAAGTCTGATGGGGAAAATGGTAAGAAAACTACATCTGCAGTTTTGCTTTGCTATCACTTCTGGTATTGGCCCATCTTTCATTTAGTATGCAGAGTACAAATACAAGATAGCAGGGTCCCAGGAACAAGGAGGGTACTTAAGTATCTAGCAAATAGACACATTTATTTATAACGACACAAAATAGTCTTCATTTCTGGGGAACCCTCAAGAGAAATTATCTCATGTAGTCAGCAATATTGTGAATGTCTTATTCATTACTCACCTTTTATTTTCATTTTTATTTTCCAGAGCTACCCCAGTGGGATTTATTATAGGAAGTACTCATTTCATGTATTTTAGCTTTACATCGGTGTATGAACAAGGAGATGAACAATTATATAGCATGCATATTCTCTGTAGGGACTCTCTATTTTGATCCAAATTAACTTGCTGAGTTTATAAACAGATTCACATTAACCACATTAGAATGAAATTATTTCACAAACACAATTATTTTAAAGACACCAGTCATTTGCCTGACAATAAGTACTAACAGCAATATCATTACGTTGTAATTATACATTATTTCCTTATACATTTTAGAAAATGAAATGTTTTCTCTTTTTGAGTTTTGAGGAAAGGGTTGGCTTATTGAATATATGTTCTTCTGCCTCTAACCAAAAAAGTAATTTCATAATAGACACATTAAATGAATATTAATCAAATTAATCTAGTCTATCCATCAGTTTCTTTGTCAAATTTTGATATGAGTTCTTTATCATCCACACTCATGCTAGAATATGTGAATTCAACTCATTTCAAAATGACAAATACTGTGTTTTCTCTCCTTTGAGCTTCCTAGATTTTATACAATCACATAAAATTATGTATGTACATATTAAATGAAAATGGAAATACATTTTTTTAGGGGAACAAAGGGACATAGAGAGCTGCATTGAGGGAAAAATGGATAGTAGAAAATATACTCCATATTCAATATATACCTGTCTGAATAGAATTTAAATGTAAAGATCATATTCTCCGCTATTGGCCGATCCTCCGAACTGTTTGAAATCACTTTCTGGGAGACAAAAGTTCAGACTCTGGTCGGTGCCTGTTCCTTTTTCCAGCATGAGTTTCCATTGTTTCAGTAGTTGAGAGTCAGATTGAAAGACACAATATCCTCTTTGTAATATCTTCATCTCTGCCAGGCTGCTTATAAACCCTCACATAAAGAATTACAGTTAAGTACATTCAGTTGAAACATCCACCATTAAAGAATTTTCCATTCTAGACTTTATCATTTTTCTATCTCTATATGATTGTCAATGGGAGGTTTCTTTTAGGAGTGTTGAAAATTGTAGAATTAAGTAAAATTGATTTTTTTAATGACTCAATACTACCAAATCTTGGTTTTAATGGAGGAATATTAGGGTACATAGAGTTTTTTTCATTAATGCTGTTAAATATTTTTAAATACTTTATAAAGAGTTCATGTTGAAATTTTAAGAATCTCAGGCACCATGGGCAAAGATTAATTAATAAAACATTTAATATTACAGGTTTTAAATTCTCTCCTGTTTGTTGTGACATGGAGGCTCCAGCTGATTCGGCTCAAGGCAAGTGTTTCCAAATATTAGAAGGACAAGTTGTTTTTACCTCAATCAATCATGACAGGTGCCCCATCCACAAATAGACCCTGACAGACTGACAAATAACTCATAAGGCCGAACAATGGAATTGTCAGAGATTATTCTAGTGGTCACATACTGCCTTACTTGTCTCTTTTTTCACTTATGAAGAGAAGCAGAGGGGCAACACTCATTTGTCTTGTCGTTGTTGTTGTTTTGCTGTTATTTTGTTTTGAATTTAGAATGGCTTTCGCTTTAACATGGTATCTAGCTGATGCTTTCATAACTTCCTAGTGTTCTCTGGCAGATGACTCCACCCTTTCTCCAGATGCTTCTACCTTGGCTTTGCAATCACATTTTATTCATGTCGTCAATTGCAAATAACTCAAAAAGGTCAAAGGGGAAAAATCATATGATTGTTCATCATTTTATGAAGTTTTTCTTTTTGTCACTCTTCAGTAAGGGGGCATTGCTCATTATTGATACTAACTAGGAATCACCTGTATTTAATACTTTTTTGGAGAAAACTTGAGGATGTGAATGCTTTTCTTTTTTCCCACAAATGCATGTTAATTCAAAGAAAAAAATCATTTTCAACTCATTTAACATTGTGTTTGCATGCAAATGGGAGCTATTTATTTCCCACTGATATCATCCATTCATGAAAGCATGCCTAGCAGGGTATCTAGCTCATTAACTCATTAACTTGAATTTATACATTCTATATTTGAAACATAAAAATGCTTAAAATATTTTTTATTTATAGGTTTCAGATTCCATGCCATCTTATCCCTGTGATACAACTAGTGTTGGTGACATTTTATTTTGTTTCTGCCTTCCTATACTTTCTGTTTTTTTTTCAATTATTGATGATGCTATGGACATAATATTATGTGAAAGTTTAGGATAAGATAAGCCTCACTGCTGTGAATGAGAAATACAAGCTTAAGTAAGGGAAGTTGTTAATCTGGGTGAGTTATACAACCATAAAAGAATCTAAGAAGTGGCATCAAAGATGCTTACAATTCTGTCCATCCCACAAGTAGACAGTATGACTTAGTGGCACTTTGTTTTTCTACTTGGATTTCCTGAATTTTGCCTAAGAAGACTGATTTCTTTCATTTCATCCATAGACCAAGCATTAAAAAATATTTTAGTACTGCTAACCCCGTTTTATTGTTCTAAATCTAATTTAATTCTATAACATGTTACAAAATCTTGAATTTTTGCTAAACTCAACTTCACTACTGGAATATTTGAAGCAGGAAGGGAAACTAACAGGTAATAAAAATAAGTATATTTTATAGGTTTGCACAGAACTATCAGAATATCATTTGTTTTTAAATCCTTCCCACTTGTCCTAAGACAATCCTTTAACATTTATTACTACTTAATTTTCTATTAAGCAAAAAGGCAGATTTAATTTTTAGCTTACTCCTGGTACCTGAATGACAATTTGGTATCATGCTTCCTTCAGTATAGCCTTCTCACTGTCCATTTCAAACATTTGTCATGTGTCTAAGTCATAGAGTCCTAGATTTTCATACCTACCAAAAGGGGTAGGTAAGCACCAGATTAGATAGAAGTGTGGTCTGTCTTATTCTCCATTATAGCTTCAATACCTAGCCACAGGATCTAGAGTATAATTACAGAGTCAATAAATGAGAATCACGTCATGTTTTGAGTGAGGGGATTAAAGTAAGAGATAAATATTTTCATGAATTATTTATGATCTTGTGCCACTCTTTGAAGGATAGAAATGCTGCATTGAGTGAGGCCTATGGTCACCTAATGTGCAACTTTGCCTCTAACAAATGATATCTTCATCAATTTGTATAATATGACAATACTATTTTGTATTAGTCAATGTTCTCTAAAGGAACTGAGCTTATATAATGAATATCCATCTGTTATACATGGGATTTAGAATTGTATATTGGCTGTTATATGGCTATTCCAACAAAGATTATCTCTTGACTCAAAGGCCAGAAATCTGGTAGTTAGTTGTTAACCCTGTCTCAGCAGTCTCAATCTGGTACTGGAGTCCTAGAGTCCTAGAGAGCTGTGACTCTTCAGTCTATGTTGGAGTCCTGAAGAAGTAGGCATTAATACCAGTGAAGGAATGCCTCAGCTACAGTATTAGTGAATTTACCAGTGAGACTTAAGGCAAGAAGACCAAAATCAAAAGCTTCTTTCTTCCATGTTTTTTTATGTGCCCTGTCACTAGAAGACATGGCCTAGATTTAAGGTTGGTCTTCCCAACTCAGATGATCCAATCAGGAAAGCCCTTCACAGTTGTGCTGAACTGTTTGGATTTTAGTTGATTCTAGATGTAGTCGAGTAGAAAACTAAGATTACATGTCTCTTGTGCACCCCTTGCTAAGTTTCATACCAGCACATCTCCTTAATTATGCTTAATTTCCAAATGGAAACAAAAACACTCAGGTATTTCTACAACTGGTCACATGACATGAGCTGGTATTTATAACTTCTTTTTTCTACTACTCTTTCTGTATTTTTTTCAACCTCATCAACCAACTCAGCTAATCTTAGTTCTTTTCTAGGAAGAGTGACCCATAGTTTTATTCCTGAAGGATCTGTGCCCTTTGTCATCTTGCTTGAACTGAGTTGTTGTAGTTTCACATTAACTTTAACCACAGGACATGGTAACAACATGAGAGACCCCACTGGATCTCTTGCATTCCAGGTATAATCTGTCTAACCTCCTTTATGGAGAAGTGTAGCAATTTGTCCCTGGTATTCTGGACCAATCACCTCTTAACATACTGTTACTCCTATCTTAACCTGTTGGCTAATGGTCATCATAAGTCCAAAGGAGCCAGTTGGTAATCTGAGCTCTCATCTTAATGGAATGATTGTTGTCTTCTAGCAACTTTGCCTCTAACAAGCACAGAGCATTCTCCATCTGGAACCAAAAGTTCTATGTCAGGAGAAATTGTGTTTGTGCGAACAGGAAGCAAAAATTTTCCTACTGGGTCACTAGGGGTGATAGTGAATGGAACCATTTCCATTTATACTACTTCATTCCTGGACCAGTGAATCCTGGGTATGGGAGAATATTACTATAGATTCAAATCATATAATATGTTTTACAGAACCTGCCTTCAGCCTTCTGAGTTACTGCCATCTAATTAAAACTGTCTTTAAATGTCATCTCCCTTTCTATGACGTCAGCTGGTTTCAGGATGGTGGAAAACATAATACTAGTGATTTCCATTGAGAGTAGATCCATTATAACATTACTCTGCATATTAAGTGGGTTTTTTAGTCAGAGGAAATTTTGTATAGACTACCATAACAGTGACTAAGACATTCTGTGAGTTTGTATATGGTAGGTTTTTTTTTTTTTTCAGAAACATCAGGTATAAAAAAGGCAAATCTGTAAACAAGATAAGTATCAATTTCAGTAAGGACAAAACATTGTCCTTTCCACATAGGAAGTAGGCCAGTGTAGTTAACCTGCTACTTGATAACTGGCTGGTCACCCTTGGGAATTGTATCATATTAGGAGCTCAGTGTTAGTCTCTGCTGTTGGCAGATCTGGCACTTAACAGCATCTGTAACCAGTTTACCTAGGTTAGTATAAGTGCATTTGTTGAGCCTGTGCACAAATTCTATTTCTGCTATAATAGCCACTCTGGTAATGGGCTTAGTAGAAAATAACAGTGAATGACTGTGAAAGACTCTGCCTATCAACAAGATGGGCCATCCTATCAGTAGTTTTTTACCTCTACTGAAGTCACTTTCTGACGAACATTTACATGAATAGACAAGCATCTTCACATTCTTTGCCCATTTGAAAAGACCTAGTTAAGTGCTTATTCCCAGGGTATTTTTCCTCACCAATTTTCTAATCATGCTCTTTCTAAATCCCTGACCATCCAACCAATCCATTGGGTAAAACTCATGAATCAAACAACAAGACATATGGTCATTTCTCCATCCAAGAAAAATGCATTACCTTGTATAATGCCCAAAGTTCTACCTACTTATGAAGATTTCCCTTCACTGGTGTCTTTCAGGGTTGTATCAGAAGGTTTGTAAATAATGCAGCTTTCCGTTTCTCAGTAGTTCTCGCATAGCATGCAGAAAGAGAACCATCAGTTCAAAAGTCCATAATTGCTAAAGAGATGATTCCGTGACTAAAAGCACTACTTGCTCTTTCAGAGGAACCTAATTCAATGCTCACCACCCACATGGCAACACACTACTGTCTGTAACTCCAGTTCCAGAGGACTCGACACTCTCACACAGACATACATGCAGTCAAAACACCACTGCACATGAAATAATATTTATTTTAAAAAGGCCCTCATTCTTCCTCAGTAAAATGTCCATAAGGAATACTTCAAGAGGCCATGGGCGCATGATTGGGAGTAGAAAGAATTTTAATGGGAGTAAAAACCATAAGTATTTAGGCAACTTCTTTGTATAATTTGCTTGTGCCCTCAGGAACTACTCTGGCCAGATCACATATATTCCACTTCCATTTGATAATAGATTGCTGCTGTGTACGTCCTAATTTATAACTTATGGGGTTAAATAATATCTAGATTACTATAGGCAGCCCCAGTTGCCTGACACCTTGGTGTCTCATTATCAAATATTCACTTTACACTAAGGCCCAATAGCAGGCCAAAAGCTGTCTTTCAAAAGAATAGTTGTCTATAGATAATGGTAGAGTTTTGATGCTAAATTTCTAGGGTTTACTTTGTGATTCATCTATATAGAAGTGCAAATGACTCCAGGCAACCTTCCTTGCAGCCACTGATACCATCAGGTCTCTGGAATCATATTGTCTCAGTAGAAGTGCAGCCTATGTCTCTTGTGAGACTATGCCAGGGCCTACCAAACACAGAAGTGGATGCTCACAGTCAGCTATTGGATGGATCACAGGGCCCCCAATGGAGGAGCTAGAGAAAGTACCCAAGGAGCTAAAGGGATCTGCAACCTTATAGGTGGAACAACATTATGAATTAACAAGTACCCCAGAGCTCTTGACTCTAGCTGCATATGTATCAAAAGATGGCCTAGTCAGCCATCACTGGAAAGAGAGGTCCATTGGACTTGCAAACTTTATATGCCCCAGTACAGGGGCCAGGGCCAAAAAATGGGAGTGAGTGGGTAGGGGTGTGGGGGGGGGAGGGTATGGGGGACTTTTGGGATAGCATTGGAAATGTAAATGAGGAAAATACCTAATAAAAATATTTTTTAAAAAGTGCAGCCTACACAGAAGTCTTGGTATACTGAAGACTCTTCTCCTATTCCAGACTCCATTTAAAGCTGGTGGCTTTCCAACTCACTTTATATATAGGATGACATAACATATTCTAGTAAGGAATATGATGCTTCTGCAGTCCAAATAAGCCTTCCTTTTGAAGGTGGGAATGGTCAGATACAATAATGTATACTTTAGTTTTATATGGCATATCTATGCCCCACACAGTGGGCTCCTGGGAATTTCCCTGAAGTTCTACCCTTGAAATTTGTTTGGATTTATTTCCCACCCTCAGAATCCATGTGTGTTGCCAACAAGTCCAATGTGGTGTGTATGTCCTGCTCTTATGGTCCACTCAGACTAATTTATCAATATAGTGGATCAGTGTGATATTTTTCAGGAGAGACAGATGATCAAGATCCTTTCAAACTAAGTTATGACACAGTGCTGGAGTGTTAATATGCCCTTGAGATAAACTTGTAAAAGAGTACTGTTGGCCTTGCCAGCTGAAGGGAAATTGCTTCTTGTGGTCCTTATGGACAGGTATCAAGAAAAAGACATTTGTTAAAGTAGTAGCTGCATACCATGTACCAGGAGATGTGTTAATCTGCTCAAGTAAAGATACTACATCTGGTACATCAGCTGCAATTGGTGTCGCTACTTGATTAATTTTTCAATAGTCAACTGCCATTCTCCATGATCCATCTGTCTTCTGTGCAATCCAAATAGGAGTTTTAAGGGGAGATGGGATACAAACTACAACCTCTGCATCTTTCAATTCCTTGATAGTAGTACTAACTTCTGCAAGCCCTCTTGGAATGTGATATTGTCTTTTGTTCACTATTTTCCCTAGTAGCAAGGACTTCAGTGACTTGCACTGGCTTTCATCAACCATAATAATCCTCACAAAACCAGTATAGGAATTCTGTCAACTTCTAAGTACATATACCCCAATTATACATTTTAGAAGTAGGTAAACAACCACACAATGCATTTTTGGGATTAACTGGGCCTGCTGTGAGTAAGACTTTAGCCAAAACTCTGTCATCTGATCTCCATAAACCCCTACTTCAACTGATTAGCCACATTTGCTGTTGGACCTCTCCCATAATCAGTGCCAATTATTTTCCTAGAACCAGTATCCCATAGACCCTGGAAAGTCTGATCATTTCCTTTCCCAGTGTGGAGTGGCCCATGTAAAAGAACATGTGTCCCTCTCCAGAAGGACTGAAGAAAGCTAACCTTAAAGAATTGAAGAAAACTAACCATAAATCTCTTAGGTATTTAATCAAGGCCCTTCCTCAGAGGACATTTGACATCCCCTCATTCAAGGTACCTAAGGTTTGCAAATAGGTTCAAGTCTAGAAATTGTTTCAGGAGCCAAGATTTCCTATTGCCACTATCCAATGTAGCCTTTCTTGGATTTGTTCAATAATGTATCTGCTTATACTAATCATGTAAAACAGTAGGCTTCTTCATGATTACATTTCTAAAAACACAATCCATTATTAGTCAGTGTCAGAGTTCCATATGAGATTTGTGACCATAAAAAGTACTTTGCTTCTGCTGCCCATTATGGGTCAGACCACTTTTGACATCGCTCTACCTGGGCTTCCATTGCCTTAACAGTGCTTATTATTGCCCTTGGTTATTCATTGTTGCCACATGAACCCTGCTACTCCAGTGCCCAATTATAACCCATTGCGTTTAATTCAAACAACTGAGCTGTGGTATTTACAACCCCAAAGGTCTGGCACAAGAAAGGAATTACCATAGAGTTCTTTAAGTGTGCTGGTGCCCCTTTCAGCAGTTTTCATGTTAGAGGATTAGTGAAGGGCTCTTCTGGGCCCTCCCACTGTGGAGGATTAGGTTTTGCCCAGCAAACCTTCTGTAGCTTCACAGTCTCCCAGAACCTTAAAATCCCTTTGTCAAGACTTAGGCAAGCTGTGTCAAACATCTTCATCTTCTTTTCAATAGGCCATCTTATGACAAATTTTGGCTGTGCAAACTTCCATACTAAACCTAGAATGTGTAGTCAGGGCTCTCACATCAGAAAACTCAGTCTGGTCCAGTTTTATATCCCAACTACAACTATCACACAGCCTTAAAACCCATTTCTACATATATTACCCAGAATTTTGCTTCAATGAATTAGCAAACTCACTAAGTTCTTTAGTGGTATATTACACATTTTCATGGACTGTATTTCTTACCTCTCTTCTAAGAGCATCTTTATCCATGAATGTGGTTGTAGGTCTAGAAGCACTATTGGCAGACACTGAATGACATCAGGGTTGTCTTGCCTGCCACCTCCTTCACAGAAGGACATCACTGTTAGTTCAGCAGATAGTGAAGGATTAATTTACACAGGCAAATATGGAGAGGGGAACACTGCAGTAGATGAAAGTGAAGAAGTATTCTATTGTAAGGGTGAAGAATTGATCAAGTGAGCTAAATCCTTCAGAATAAGAAAGTTCAATGCCTTCATGTTGAGATAGGTTGTCCCACACCTCTACATCCTCAGTTTTAGGATCCTTACCCGTCAGTGTACTTATTTCACCACTATCAATAACATTTTATGAGGCTGGGACTTGAATTTTCATTGTATGCAAATATTCATATACTGGGGACTTAGGATTGATTTTCTATAACTTGAACTCTATGGTTGCTGAGGACAAGATTCTCTTCCACAGCCCACTTATAAACTTTTAGACTATATGTATGGATCTGGAGTCAACCAATTAATTGTGTCACTGCATTCATTCATTTGTTACTGTACCCTGAGATATTAGAAGTTGGTTAATTTTATCAAGGAGTTCATTTTATCCTTTGCCAATTTATCCAGAGATGTTAGAAGCAAGCAGGTAGCACCATTCTTTTCCTTATTTTTCTACCAATTGTCAAAAGTGTTGAGTATAGAGTCACTAAATTTGCTGTTTCTTGCAATGGATAGGTCAGGATAATCAAATGAATCTATCTTGATAAGTTTAATACCATGGATATTTAATGCTTTCCATGCTACTGAGTAACCTTCAGTAAATATAGGTATTAGTGGATTAGAAAATTAGTTCCATGACCAAGTTATTATTGAAGAGAGCATTTTTCAGCTTCCATGTGTATGTGTGATTTCTGTTGTTTTTGTTGGTATTTAAGACCAGCCTTAGTCCATGGTGATCTGATAGGGTGCATGGGATTATTTCAATCTTCTTGTAACTGTTGACGCCTGTTTTGTGGCCAATTATATTTTCAGTTTTGGACATGAGGTTCTAAGAAGAATGTATATTCTTTGCTTTAGGGTGAAATGTTTTATAAATATCTGTTAGAACCACTTGGTTCATAACTTGTGTTAGTTTCACTGTGTCTCTGTTTAGTTTATGTTTCCATGATCTGTCCATTGCTGAGAGTGGTGTGTTGAAGTCTCCCCCACTATTATTGTGTGGGATGTGATGTGTCCTTTGAGCTTTAGTAAAGTTTCTTTTATGAATGTGGGTGCCCTTGCATTTGGAGCATAGATGCTCAGAATTGAGAATTCATCTTGGTAGATTTTTTTTTTCCTTTGGTGACTATGGAGTGTCCTTCCTTATCTTTTTTGATAACTTTTGGCTGAAAGTTGATTTTGTTTAATATTATAATATCTATTCCAGCTTGTTTTTTGGGACCATTTGCTTGGAAAATATTTTTCCAAACTTTTACTCTGAGGTAGTGTCTGCCTTTGAAACTAAACTGTATTTCCTGGATGCAACAAAATGCTGAGTCCTGTATGTTATGTATGTATATGGGCCCATATCCAGTATGTTAGTCTGTCTTTTGGGGAAAATTGAGTCCATTGATGTTAAGAGATATTAAGAAAAATGGTTGTTACTTCTTGTTATTTTTGTTGTTGGAGGTGGAGTTATGTTTGTGTGGCTATCTTCTTTTGGGTTTGTTAAAAGATTACTTTCTGGCTTTTTCTAGGGTGTGTTTTCCCTCCTTGTGTTGGGGTTTTCCATCTATTATCCTTTGTAGGGCTAGATTTATGGAAAGATATTGTGTAAATTTGATTTTGTCATGGAATATCTTCGTTTCTCCATCTATGGTAATTGAGAGTTTTGCTGGGTATAGTAGCCTGGGCTGGCATTTGTGTTCTCTTAGGGTCTGTATGACATCTGCCCAGGATCTTCTAGCTTTCATAGTCTCTGGTGAGAAGTCTGGTGTAATTCTGATAGGTCTGCTTTTATATATTACTTGACCTTTTTCTCTTACTGATTTTAATATTCCTTCTTTTTTTAGTGCATTTGGTGTTCTGATTATTATTTGATCAGAGGAATTTATTTTCTGGTCCAGTCTACTCAATGATAACTTGGTCAAGGAAGAAATAAAGAAATTACAGGCTTTTGTAGAATTTAATGAAAATGAAGACATATCTTACCAAAACTTACTGGACACAATGAAAGCTGTGGCAAGAGGAAAACACAAAGCTCTAAGTGCATCCATAAAGAAACTGAAGAGAGCTTACAGTAGCAGCTTGACAGCACACCTGAAAGCTCTAGATCAAAAAGAAGCAAATACACCCAAGAGGAGTAGACGGGAGGAAATAATCAAACTCAGGGCTGAAACAAATAGAAACAAAAAGAACTATACAAAGTATCAACAAAACCAGGAGCTAGTTCTCTGATAAAATCAAGAAGATAGATTTAACCCCTAGTCAGGCTAACCAGAGGGCACAGAGACAGTAACCAAAATAATAAAACCAGAAGTGAAAATGAGGAGATAACAACGAAATATATCTTTAAATGTTGTTTGTTCAATATTAACAGTTGAAAATATCAAAGTCATGTTCTACAAAAAAAGAAAAAAAGAAAGATTGGTATTATAAAAAAAAAGAAAAGAAAAAAGCAACCCAGATACTTAAAAAATGAGGCTGATGGATTTCTATAAATTCAAGGCCAACCTGGATTATTGAGTCAACTCCAAGACAGCCAAGACAGCATAGTAAGATCCTGCCTCAAAAACTAACAAACATATTTAACCAACCCCTCTCCCCCCCAAAAAAAATTCTTATAATTATGTTCTGTAGAATCCATTCTGATATTACTATCTGTACTAGTCAAGGTTCTATAAATGGTAAAGAACTGATAGAATAAGCACCCATATATTAAAAGGGATTTATTAGAGAAGTATGCAGGCTATGGTCTCTCTAGTCCAACAATTGTTGCTGTCTACCAAGTGAAGGACCAAGAGCCTGGTAGTAATTCGGTCCATGCAGCTAGTTTTTTTAGCAATCCCAATCTGGTGCGGAGTCCCAGAGAACTTCTAGAGAGCTGGCAGTCTTCAGTTCACATTGAAACCCAAATAAATAGGTTCTAACACCAGTAAAGGAAGGCCTCTCCAAAAGGGTACATGAATTTGCCTTTGAGAGGGAGAGCAAGCAGGCTTTATACTGTCATTAGTAGACCCACTGAGGTATACGTGCTGACTTGATATTTACTGCTTTGAAGTTGGGGGCTGCTTTAAATATCAAGTGGGTAGGCTTCCCAAAAGCAATATTTGTATTACTGATCTTATCCTCTGGTTGTAGCTAATGAGTGTTAGATACTTGAATCAAGTAGAGAAAATGATTCTATTTCCATGGAATGTAGCAATGACACTAAAACATTCATGATTCATTTTAGCTGCTTTTCTGGACAGAAATTAAGAGCTGGACTATATACAGAGTTGGTTTTGTTTTGTTTTGTTTTGTTTTGTTTTTTCACTCCAGATTTTATTCCCCTCCTGGTCTGTCCTCAAACTGTTACACATCCTGTACCTCCTCTGCCCTGCTGTCTCCTCAAGGATGTCCATCTACCCCCTCAGACCTCTAAACTCCCTCGGGCCTCCAGTCTCTTGAGGGTTAGGTGCATCCTCTATGACTGAACTCAGTCAGACCCAGCAGTCCCCTACTGTATGTGTGTTGAGGGGCCTCATATTAGCTGGTGTATGCTGTCTGTTTGGTGGTCCAGTGTTTGAAAGATCTCAAAAGGTCAGGTTAGTTGAGACTGCTGGTCTTCCCTCAGGGTCGTCCTCCTCCTCAGCTTCTTCCAGCTTTTCCCTAATTCAACCACAGGGGTTAACACCTTCTGTCTGTTGGTTGGGTACAAATATATGCATGTGACTCTTTAAGCTGCTTCTTGGGTCTTTCAGAGTACAGTCATGCTAGGTCCCTTTTTTTGAGTGCTTTATAGCCTCATTAATAGTGTTGCGCGGGCCCAACTGGCCAGGAAGAACGACACTACAACAGGATCCTTCTGCACACGTTTATTCAGTCCTGTTTCTTCTTGTTTATATCTCCCTCGTTTATATCTCCCTTGTTTATATCTCCCCCGAACCCTGGGCCTCTCACTCTTTTATACTCTCAGTTCCCATCCACGCACAGCAGGCCACGCCACCTCACCAGGCATGCATCTTAAGCTAATCAGGGCAGCAGGGGCATATCTCCATCAAAATGGATTTACCGGTATCCTGGTACACCTGCGCAGCTCTCAAGATGTTTGTGGCTTATATGAGGAAGTCAGGTGCAAATCATACGACTTAGCTGCAGTCCCTGGCGCCTTTGGGACTGCCACCACACCTGCTCCTCACATAATAGTGTCAGGCCTTAGGGCCTCCCCTTCAGCTGAATCCCACTTTGGGCCTGTAGCTAGACTTCTTTTCCACAGGCTCCTCTCCATTTCCATCCCTGCAATTCTTTCAGAGGTAAGAATTATGGGTTAGAATACTGACTGTGGGATGGCAACCCCCTCCCTCACTTGATGTCCTATCTTTCTTTTTTTTTTTTTCCATTTTTTTATTAGGTATTTAGCTCATTTACATTTCCAATGCTATACCAAAAGTCCCCCATACCCACCCAACCCCACTCCCCTACCCACCCACTCGCCCTTTTTGGCCCTGGCGTTCCCCTGTACTGGGGCATATAAAGTTTGCGTGTCCAATGGGCCTCTCTTTCCAGTGATGGCCGACTAGGCCATCTTTTGATACATATGCAGCTAGAGTCAAGAGCTCCCGGGTACTGGTTAGTTCATAATGTTGTTCCACCTATAGGGTTGCAGATCCCTTTAGCTCCTTGGGTTCTTTCTCTAGCTCCTCCATTGGGAGCCCTGTGATCCATCCATTAGCTGACTGTGAGCATCCACTTCTGTGTTTGCTAGACCCTGGCATAGTCTCACAAGAGACAGCTACATCTGGGTCCTTTCGATAAAATCTTGCTAGTGTATGCAATGGTGTCAGCGTTTGGATGCTGATTATGGGGTGGATCCCTGGATATGGCAGTCTCTACATGGTCCATCCTTTCATCTCAGCTCCAAACTTTGTCTCTGTAACTCCTGTTAAAGGTGCACTATACAAATTCCCTCTCCTCAATGTAGGGCATTTTATCTAGGGTCCCTCCCTTTGAGTCCTGAGTCTCTCTCACCTCCCAGATCTCTGGTACATTCTAGAAGGTCCCCCCATCCTCCTACCTCCTGAGGTTGCCTGTTTCCATTATGTACTATTAGTGAGTACCACGGATGTCCTTTGAGGTCTGACTTACCTCACTCAGGATAATATTTTCCAGTTCCATCCATTTGCCTGCAAAACTCAGGATGTCCTCATTCTTAATAACTGAGTAGTATTCCATTGTGTAAATCAACCACATTTTCTGTATCCATTCTTCTGTCATGGGACATCTAGGTTGTTTCCAGCTTCTGGCTATCACAAATAAGGCCACTATGAACTTAGTGGAACATGTGCCCCTATGGCATCGTGGGACATCTTTTGGGTATATGCCCAAGAGTGGTATAGCTTCAGGAAGATCTATTTCCAATTTCTAAGGAACCTCCAGATTTATTTCCAGAGTGGATGTACCAGTTTGCAATCCCACCAGCAATGGAGGAGTGTTCCTCTTTCTACACATCCTTGCAAACATGTGTTGTCACCTGAGGTTTTGATCTTAGCTATTCTGATGTATGGTGGAATCTCTGGGCCATTTTGATTTGCATTTCTCTGATCACTAAGCTCTTTGAACATTTCTTTAGGTGCTTGTCAGCCATTTGAGATTCCTTTGTTGTGAATTCTAGATTTAGTTTTATATCCCACTTCTTGATTGGGTTGTTTGTTTTTTTGGTGGTTAGCTTCTTGAGTTCCTTATATATTTTGGATATTAGCCCTCTATCGGATGTGGGGTTAGTGAAGTTTTTTTTTTCCCCAATCTATAGGTTGCCGATTTGTCAGTTTGATTGTTTCCTTTGCTTACTGGGTCTTATTCCTTTCTTTTGGATAAATATTTAGACACTAGTCAATCTGTACAGATATGGATAAATAACATGGATTCATGTTCAAAAATAAATGACTTAACAGTTTTCCTATTTAGTCCCTTTTTGTGATTATTTTCTGTTTAATATAGCTCAAATTGGTTTTGTCACGTATAATAAATCCTCTTAATTAATTGGACATTAATATTTCCCACCAGTCTAGAAATGCCTTGAGGTTGGGGATTATACATAATATTCATTTTTCAAGCATCTCTTGTAGTTAATACAAAGTTTGGCAGCAAGTAATTGTTCATTGGGCATTTTTTAATAGAAGCATCATTATCATTAAAACTATAGGTAAGTATAAATTCTTTGTAATTCATACTTTATTAAAATTAACAAATAAGATTTCTTACTATTTCTTTCTGTTTGGCTTATTAACAAGCAGGTTTATTTTTATATCTTATACTCCATCTTTGGTACTTACATTTCAAATTCCTGAGTACTAGCCATTGAATAAATAATTAACACTGCCCAAACCCCAGTTTGTTGTTCTATGAAACAGATACATTACCAATTTCATTTTTGTGTGTGTACAGAATAAAACTTTATAGTGTGACTTCTGTAATTATATATTCAGTGCATGTTAGGTGTGAATAGAGTTTATTACTATTCATTTACTATGCCTAAGTTGTGGGATAGAGGCTATGGGTGACATTTTTATTATCAGGAGTTATACAAGTAGCCAATGTGGAGTATCTGGCATCCTCAAGAAATTCTCTATCCTTGTAGAGTCCATCCTAATTTCTGCTCCTTTCAAAAAAGGTAAAAATTCTTGTGTTTCTCTTACTTTAACTAATATATCATTTTAATAGTTGAAAAATATTTTTCTACTAAGCACAGTATAACTTTAGAGGAAATACAGTGATGTGATTTTAACTAAACAAGGCCATTGTTATTTCCCATTGACATAAAGTAGACCTTTAAGATAGAGCTGGAAACTTGTTTCCTTAGAAGCCATAATGATTTTCATCATTGTTGAACACTTAAATTCTTTCTATGCTATTTAACAACTTTAGACAAAGGAAGATCTGACTAAATTCCATCAGAGCCACGAAATTTCTAACAGCTCCCTGTTACTTCTAAACTTCACACCCAGAAACTGACGACATAGCATGTGCAGCCAATAAATACAGTACTAGCGTAGCCTTGCTCATGCCATTTTGAGAGCCTAAATTGCTTCACTGGAACATCTGGAGTTGTGAGACAAAAATGCCTAAATGAACACCTGGAGGTCTTTAAATGGTATGTAATACTTATGCCCAAATGAGGAGTTACCCTTCTGATATCTGACCATGTGGGATCATTCATGCACACTTACTAGAAGGGATTTGTTTCTTTTACATTTCTTGCCTGTGCTTTCCATGTTTTCCCCTGGTGATATAAGTTATACAGGACACTTCTATAGCAGTGAAAACAGTTCCTTAGGAACCATCTAAAAGTTAAAGGAAGTGTGTGAAACAATACAATGATTTGGTAATAGCTTTGGCAGGAACCCTACCATATAACTGGCACCCTAATGGCTCTGTTGGAACCATTATGCATGTATGAGGCAGTGCGGTTGACTTTTGTAACAGCTATTTTAGAGAGTTCCATGGTCGGAGGAAGGGTATAAGTCATTTGGATGACTTTATGTGTGAGTCAGACATTTCTGTGACAACTGAGATACTCTTACAATTGAAAACCAGTCTAACGATATTGAACATTAAGCTATTGTCAAGGTAAATAGATAAATGCATATTTTCAAATAGAAAAACCTTTATTAATGTATTTTTTTGCTAAAGTAGTATCAGCTGATGGTTTAAAATTGATACTGTAAAACAGGATTAAGTTTTTTTTTAAATAAACTATTCTCACCTTTGCCCTGTAGATGCCACTCGAGTGATTGCCATTTCCACATTATCAGTATAAAAACAGACAGAATTCTGTGAAATGAAAAGTCTTGTAGCCTTTTCTAGTTTAGCCATCTTGCATATTATCTTCTTTGTTGGTCCTCAGTGATAGGTGCATGAGACCTGGACACATAGGTAACACTTTTCTATTTAGCTAGGTCATTGATACAAATGTAGGTGTCCATCAGTTTGTTTTTCCAAAAAAAAACTTTCTGTTACTTGTTTCTTACATACACTTCTTTTTACATAGCTGTTGGATAATTTCTTATAATTGGAAATGATTGATAGGTTGTGGTAATAGCCATTTAATGTTTACTAATAGCTATCACCACATTTTTCCCTCAAAAAAGAAAAGTCAGTGTATCTTTCTACTAATGCTTATGAAGAGTATCTATTTTCTCATATTCTCATCAAGGCTGGCAATGATGAAAAAAACATTTCTAATACATATTCTCCTAAGATATATAAAATGTTATTATACTATTATTTTTCATTTATGAGTGAGCTTAGGAAACATTTTATATGCTAATGACAGATTTTGCATCTCTTATTCTCAGTTGTTTGTTAATATGTCTGCTCATATTTCTACTTATAATTAGTAAGGACTTAGGTAATCTAACAACAAAGTAAAAAGATGCAGATATGTAAAGATAATGTAAATGCTTTTTTTTCTAATTCTAAATGTGCCATTGATTTTGTATTTTTTATGATTGTAGTATATAAGTGTATAAAATGTTTTCTAATAAAAGAGCTTAAAATTTAATGTTAAGTTTCATAATTTCCATATTTAACCTAAATTCTTTCTTTTTATTTTATTGTGTATTTATTTCATTTACATTTCCAATGCTATCCCAAAAGTCCCCCACACGCTCCCCCACCCACCCACTCCCACTTCTTGGCCCTGTCATTCCCCTGTACTGAGGCATATAAAGTTTGCACGACCAATGGGCCTCTCTTTCCACTGATGGCTGACTAGGCCATCTTCTGATACATGTGCAGCTAGAGACAGGAGCTCCAGGGGGTACTGGTTAGTTCATATTGTTGTTCCACCTATAGGATTGCAGATCCCTTTAGCTCCTTGGTTACTTTCTCTAGCTCCTCCATTGGGGGCCCTGTGATCCATCCAATAGCTGACTGTGAGCATCCACTTCTGTGTTTGCTAGGCCCCGGCTTAGACTCACAAGAGACAGCTATAATAGGGTCCTTTCAGCAAAGTCTTGCTAGTGTATGCAATGGTGTCAGCATTTGGAAGCTGATTATGGGATGGATCCCCGGATATGGCAGTCTCTAGATGGTCCATCCTTTCGTCTCAGCTCCAAACTTTGTCTCTGTAACTCCTTCCATGGGTGTTTTGTTCCCAATTCTCAGAAGGGGCAAAGTGTCCACACTTAGGTCTTCGTTCTTCTTGAGTTTCATGTGTTTAGCAAATTGTATCCTATATCTTGGGTATCCTAAGTCTCTGGGCTAATATCCAGTTATCAGTGAGTACATATTGTGTGAGTTCCTTTGTGATTGGGTTACCTCACTCAGGATGATGCCCTCCAGGTCCATCCATTTGCCTAGGAATTTCATAAATTCATTCTTTTTAATAGATAAGTAGTACTCCATTGTGTAAATGTCACTGATAGATCACAATCTGCAATTTAAAAATCATAATACATAGTATTCTATATTTTATGTGGTTTTAATGGAAGTATACACACATATATGCATAGATTAATTTGCAAATATTAAGATTAAATGAAGAAACAAAATTAGGCACATTCAAAATTGTATGGCTAGAGCCCAGTCATCATCAGAAAGACTTCATCCGCTACTCATCAAAGAAAATTCAGACACTCACAAGTCAAACAATAGGCAGAGGTCCCAGAACCCTTCAGAAGTTGGGAAGGAAGGATTGCAGGAGCACAGCCCATAGAATCAACTAAGCACCACTCATAGGAGCTTACAGAGACTGTCAAGGTAGTCTACATTTGTCTGTGCTAGATCCTTTGTATATGTTATGGTTGTATAGCTTAGTGTTCTTGTGGGATTCCTAACAGGGGCTGTCCATGAGATTTTTGCCTACTTGTGGGACCCTTTCCCCCCTACTTGATTGCTTTGTCCAGCCTTGATATGAGGGTATGTCCCTAGTCTTATTGGAACTTTTAATGCTAAGTTCAGTTAATATCCCCAGGAGGCATGCTGTTTTCTGAAGGGAAAATGAAGGGAAGTGGATCTGGGAGAAAGGGCAGGTGAGTAGAGGGACCAGGAAGAGTTGGCGGGGGGGGGGTGGTAAACTGCACTCAGGATATAATATATGAGAGGAAAATATAAAAACAATTAATTAATAATTATTATTACATTTGCAGAGAGCTAATTACTTGGCTAGGAGGTAGAATCTGGAGACAGTGGGTTTTTCCTCTGTACTTCTGTCCCCTTTAAGCTTCATATTATAGGCTGATAATTTTTAGCTTATGTTATTTTAAATTTATGAAATTAATATGGTATCACAGAGAAATTAATCCAAATTACCTGTTCTCTGGACTACTTTAGAGCATATTCAATAATGGCTGTTTTCAGGGGTGTTTTGAATGTCTTAAAGTAGTATACAAAAATTCTTTTGGGTGGGAAAATGTATAAAACCCTCCTTTTGTTTAGTTCTCCCATCTCTCACTCCCTTTCTTATGTGTGTACATGTTCGTGTGTGTGTGTGTGTGTAAACAAATGTATTAAATAATATCTTTATGTAATAATCTCTTCTTTGGTTTAATGTTAAGCTACCTGCTTGTTTTGATTTTGTTCATAAAATGCAACCCACGTTCATTTGTTTCCTTGAAAAAGCTGTTTTTGCAGATAAGTTTCTACCTCTCATAGGAAGCAGGGCATGGCAGCATTATAATCTAGTGGACAAGCAATGCTGCTTTCCTAAATTGTCTGCCAAAATTAGCAGTTTCAGTACAACAACAAAAAAAGACAGTTGTAAATTTCAATGCCTCCATGTAATATATACCATACTATTTTCCTTTGAGACCAACAGCATGTATTTGTCATTTTACAATTCTAGCAACATACACATAATCATGTTTCCATGAACAAACACCTATTATGCTAAGTGGCATATTTTAAGTATAATTTCTGTCATTCACACAGTTGACACCTTCAATTTTTGTGGTTCTATTTTATGGCCACTATCAACTAGAAATTTGTGCTTAAATACTTTTCATTTATTTTGATGTTTGTAAATGCAAAACCAGTTTTTCTGAGGCAATTTACCGTTTATTTTCATTGTTTCTGGGAAATGCAGTGTATACTGAAATAAATTTATCCTCTCCATGTTTATGTGGATTTGGAAGATCAAACTCTGCTTATCTGTCTTGCCTGGCAATCACCTTCACAGAATGAGCCATCTTTCTGGCCTTCACATGAGCAGAGCTTAAAGTTCACAAACATGGAATACAAATTGATTGTTCATAAATAAGGCATTTTTGTGAGTAAATTATGAAACAAGCAAGTCAATCAAAATTATCAAAAAGTTTATTCATTTAAGATACTTTCTAAATTGATGTGTGACTGAATTGTCTGATAATCCCTTTGGAAACTATTGAATATTTTGTTTATGAATATGTAATCATATTTTTAAGAAATAGCACATCCATTGATTGGTTAAAATAAGATTCAGTTAGAATTGATCAATCTAGTCAAAGTTGTCAAGAAATATTCCTTTGCAAGACAAACTCTTGGATAATAAAGACTAAAACTGAGTTGTTATGAGATTTGATAGTCCCAAATCATAGCAAAATTTGAGAAAATTTCCATGAAAGTTGAAAAGTATAGAAAATGAAACCCAAACATTCAGCCTTACAGGAATTATAAACCTATGAAATCATGACATCTTACATAGTTATAGGAAGTCAAAAATAATGACACTTAACTATCTCAAAGTGGAAATAAATAAAAACAATAAAATAAAACAACCACACAATAGTAAAAGTCAAGGGAAGGGAAGATTCAGACAACAGTAGTTCCCTGGATTAAGTATTTGATATAAGTATTTACTTCCCTCAGCAAATATACATAAATTATTTTAACATTTCACTGCTTCCCTTGAAGTTTTGATCTCTAGGCTACTATATGTTCATTTGAATACTTTATTTAAGGAACAGGAAGAATTTAGAAAATGTTTTCCCTTTTGATTCTGGTGTAGTCTTAGTCCTAAGTTTTGACACTTGTGTAGCCAGCTGGATTTTGTCATTTTAACGGCCTCAACCACAATAAGGTTTATTAAGATGTTTCTGCTTTTCAACACATTTCCAAACAGCTGTCTAGATGTACAGTCACAAATCTGCTATATTGGGCAGGCATTTGGAACACTTTTTATCATGTTGTCCCTAATATATATATATATATATATATGAAAAGAAATTAACCCAAGGTAAATCACAGCCTAAAAGTGATTTTCTGATAACTGTTTGCCTCCAAAATCGGGAATGGTCTTTACTCACAAGAACTAGAAAGAATAATTTGGACATATTTTCTTGGACCTTATATCTTTGGACCCACGAGACTTAAAATAAGAAATATCTTGCTTTCCTACAAGTTGAGTTTCAGTTGTTCCAGATTGAATTAGTGTAAATAAAATAGAAAGAAGGGCTCTAGCAAATCAATACTGCATTGGTAGTAAACTGGAAAATACTGACAAATTATCCTTTTAGGCCTTAGCGAGGTTTAATCTAAACATCGTTTTCTCCTGACAAGATGAGAGAGAAGAGAGTAATTTATTACCCAAGCCTGATATGGATGAGAAAAGACTGCAGCTTGTTCTTCACTGTTATGGCTCCGTCCCTTTTTGTGCCAGTTCAATTTTTGCCTTGCTCCAGAAAAGTCATTCTCCAATAATGTTTATGAGTCTTATATCTTCAATGCCACACCTTATCATGGTACATTTGGCTACTTGTCAGCTTGTTTAAGAAGAAGAATGTCAATTGAAAAATGTTCTCTTGAGATTCAAGAGTCTCTTATGTGCATGGAGAACCTTCTTAAGGTATGGTATGCATGAAATTTCACAGTTTTAGATAGTAGGAGAGAGCAATACCTACAGGAGTATTTTATGAAATCTGGTAATGTTTAACATGAATAATAACCCAACCCAATAACTTATAATAGCCAAAACATGAGTTTTAATTATTGGGGTTATATAAAACGGGTTCTAGTTTCAGTTCCATTCCAAACTTGTAGGAGGAGAATTTTTATTTTGAATGAAATATATGTTCACACTGTTTCCTTCCTAATCATGATTTTATTTCTCCCCATTCTACTCTTATTCATAGTTATAAACATGAAGCACAAATAAGTAAAAGATGTAGCAGAAATATTTTGTCAGCTATTTGTTCATCTATTCTTTTAAATAAAGTAGTTGTGTTAAATGTCACATCTTCCCAGATAGATATGATAAAATAGCATTTTTAATTAATCCAAGAGGGACATGGACACGAGAAAACCAAGTACGTGCTCCAGGCAGGATCATTTCTCAAGGCACTGTATTATGAACAGTATTTAAATTACTACCTATATTTATTCCTCACATTTTTTTAAAACCTAAGGTTTTATACTATTACAATTATATCTCCACAGTTATTATAATGGTAATAAAGATATCAGCCTAAAACACTTTTGTGTTCTTGGGGAATATATGCATATTTAATAGTAAGAAATAGTTCCTATTTATTGTATCCCATACCAAAGTGAAGTCTCAGTAGGTTTAGTTGCTCATTCAAACTTGAAAAATATGTACATTGCAAGGATCCTCTACCAACAAGGTAAAATGAATGTAGAATTAGTAAATATATTTATAGGATGAGGATCTTGACTGAGAAATTAAGTTACACACAATATTATTGTCTCACAGTGATATGGATTTCTTTGAAAAAACACTATCTAAAAGTACAGACTTTTTAAGAGGTGTACAACTGTGACATTTAAACATAAATGTTTCAAACTTATTCTACCATAGTCCTAGACAAGTAACACAACTTTCCTCTAAATCATAATGGCATGCTGCATATATCAATGAAGTAAGAGAAAAGAATCTTTTGGAGGATTAAAATCAAATATTTGCTTTATTACAAACAACAAATGAAGTACCATTTTTCTCTTGTGGAATCTCTTATTATATTAAATACCTTAAAACTCCCAAAACCAAGAAAGTTTTTATGTAGGAAAAATTGGAAGAAATGAGAAAGCTAAGAATAAAAGCACACGTGGTTTTAAGCCACCTACTTAGAAGCTTGATTGCTTGTACTTAGGGATGCTTTGAAAAATATGTATGAATTTTCCCCAAACATAAAATTAAAAATTATAATTCTTGTAGCATTGGAAGTTTGTTTCTGGTCAACTAAGTCAATTAGCCATAATAATACTAATACTTTCTCCCAATTGTCTAGACAATCTGTTTTGGTCATCTAATTCACTAGTTCAGATTGCTAAAAATGAACCACACTTAGAGAGATAAAAATATAAGATAGTGGGAAGTATCAGACAGTGTAAGAGTTCTATAAGAGCAAGCTCATCTACTGATTCCTGAGAGCAATTTATTTACTCCAAGAATTGATATGGTATCTAAATTCATGAGGGGTCTTCATGATAAAACGTAGAAGTGGTGTGTTTAAAAAAAGTTGTAAAACTGTTTATTAGAATTTGTTTCAACACTGGAATTTATTCAACAAACTTTTATCAAACACATATCATGGACAAAGGAATGGTGACCTAAAAATTAATCATTAGGCATATTTCCTTGACTAAATTTGAAGAATGAAAGAAGAGACAGACTAAACTTTGAGCAACTCTACAACTTCTGGCATTTATTTACTTGAAGTAAATCACATTGAAGCAAATCTCCTTTCCCTCCCCTACTACAGAATACATCATTTCAAAAAAAAAAAAAGCTTCATGCTGATCCATAAAGTAATCAATTATTTGTAAATAATGTCTTGGCCTGGTGTCTTCTACATGAATCTACTATGAAGAACTGATTAAGTAGGGTGTATAAACTATCTATCTATCTATCTATCTATCTATCTATCTATCTCTATATTTTCCTTCCTTTTCTGCGGAAATGTATAGTATGTACATGCCATACTGTCTATCCCTTCCCCTCTGTGCACTCCCAAGGCATAGAAGAAGTGATAACAGAAAAAAAATAGATTTGAACACTGAGAAGTATTCAATGTAAAAATGGTTCTCTGTTGCTGAGATGAAAGAGTTGCTGTATAGTAGATGCATTTTAAGTGTGCATATGATAAAGAAAAATTTCACAAAATTGTCCTTAAATTTATTTATTTAATTATTTAAAGTAGTCAGCATGATTTTATTGAAATGTCTTAGTAAATGGCACCAGATCTCAAAATTCTCTAGTCTCTAACACCAGGGCAAGCACTGCAAGGAATGTATTCCTGTATTTAGTTGACATTGTATGTTATAAAGTGCAACACATCAATAATCTTTTCTAGTCTGGTCTTATTAAGCCTAACCTGTTCTAGTCTCTATTTTACGCTATTCAGTGTTGCCTTATAGTCCATGTCATTATATCAAACATGCTTTATATGATACCATACATTTCTTTTATAATGATATATTGGGTTACTATGTGGAATTAAAAAACAAACACAAAACTATGCATAGTATATCCTTGTATTTCCTTTATAATTTTTTGATAGGATGAGTATTGGTTGATTCCCATGAAATGCTTCTGAACATTTGAAAGGTTCATGCTAGCATCTCTGTCCTTAAGCTTTTATTAGAAACAGAAAAAAAAATGTAGATCTGGATCACCACAATATGAACAGCTAGAGGAACTGTGCTTTATACATCAACCTTTTCTTTTGGGAATTGACTTCCATGTTTAAACAAGAATACTTAAATTTTTTCTAGAAATTCAATGTTTTGCCAATTCATTTTAAGGCACGGTCAGACATCCTCTAAAATTGAGAGAGGACTCATGGGTCTTGCCATTTGTAGTTTAAAGAAAGTCTCAGGTGATAAGGTCTCTCTGGTGTGACAAATAAAAAAGAAGCAAATTAAAATGTGCCTGATGGGAAGAAGAGGAATATCCAGAAAGATCATTTCTGATATGGCCCTTCTAACTTAGCTTCTTTATAAAAGATAATTGGCAGTCAAACTTAGGAAGGATAGATGTGTCTACAAGATACACCATCTTATTATATATTACATATAATTAATATAGTCTACATTATTATATTATGCATTATATTATATTTAATATGTACTTATTATATAGTGATAACTTGTTAAGAGAAACCAATTCACACCCTCTTCTCCAACACCCATTTATAGTTGAAAGAAAAAGACATCTCTATTCTCTTCCCAAGAAGACTTCATTGTGTTCTTTTCTCCTTTCTCCTGCCCTACATCCCAAACACACAAAAGCTAGAAAAACCACTCCTATACACAAACTTTCTTTTCTCCTTGACCTTATTCATTTGTATATTTCCTCTTCCCATAATCTGACTTTCCTGTTGTCTTGGTAACTAACTGTACTAATAATCAGAAAGGAAAAATTTATAGAATGTAGGAATTTGAGGTACGAACAGAAACTTTAACTTCACTCTGCCCAAAATCCCCTCATTTCTCTTCCTGACTTTCAAAAAACTAAGTTGTGAACTGAGAAATTAAGATTATGAGTCACATGGAATGAAGGGTCAAATGAATTCTAAAGAAAGGTTCAAAGTAATGATAGATGAAGAACCCTTCAGCTTGTTGTAGTTCCTTTCTTTATTGATTCGAACAGCATTTTACAGCCTGTATTTCAAGCATAGTTTATCAGAACAGCCCCATCAATCCTTTGATTTTGAACATTTTATGTGGGGAATTGTTATTGAATGATAATTTTACACAAAGCAGTATATTTAATTCATGTCACATTAATATATATACATATACATACATATATGTCCAAATCACAGTGCTTAGAGCTGCCGATTCCAGATTCACTACAAGGGCTGCTGACAAAGGCAGTCAACAATTAAAGAAGTTACTCAGCAGACTTTTTCTGAGAGAACAAAGCTTAATTTACTGGGCTTGGTACTCTTCTGTGGCCAGAAGAAAAACTATGAGCTCTTTTAACTCCTAGGGACCAGCCAGAAAGAGAAAAAGAGAGAAAATTCACACACACACACACACTGAGTGGATGAAAAAAAGGCAGACTTCAAAAACTTCATACACACTAACATGCACGCATGCATATATACATACATACATATATACATATGCACATATATACATGCAGACAGACCTATAGACAGATGTATACACATTCCCACATAGAATGGTTAGAGCAACTCTCAAGCAAGCAGGTTCCAAGCATTTCACACATATGTACATCTACATAATTGGTACATGCAAGCAAGCAGGGCATGTGGAGTATAACACATGCCCTGACAAGCTTCACATGTATACATACATGCAGACACATAAACCTTACACAAACACACATAGTTGGTTAGTGGTAGAAACATTGTTCCAGTCATGCATCCTTTATTCTTTCTTCCATAGCATATATATTCCAGCAAAATCTTTCAAACAGTATACAATTACAGCATGGTTACGGTTTAGTTTTCTTCTGGTGAATGATTACAAAAAAAACTGTGTTCCCCAATACCTTTACAAGAAAAAACATTGTGTAGTTCAGGTAATGAAAACAAAGTATTATAAAAATCCCATGTACATTCAGAACCTAACAACTTGCTATGGATTAACAAAGTGTAATTAAGCAAGGTGCTTTTCTCAGCCAGTTTCTCTTACTAGCAGGCAGCAATTTGTGGTCACAAAGAAAGGAGTACTAAACTTATATATAAAAATCAATCATATCTATCCTAAATCCTCAAAATGCATGTTTTTACTCATGGCAATTCTTCATAAATCATATCAGGAAGCTAAGGGCAAAACTAAGTATATGAAATCAATTATCACCAGTCCAGCCTCAGTGAGAGTCATGTCAGCCAGTGCTCCCATTGCTCTTGTTCTGTGACCCCATAAACAGTCCCTAAGTTAACTAATAAGAGTATGCCTTTCTGAACTTCAAATTATCCCCTAAGGTTTTTACATCAGTGCCAGTAGTAAAAACATCTCAACCTAACTTCATTAACAACTATTTTTCCAAATGTTTGCTAAGGGTGGTGGTCATTGTTGACAAACTATGTCTCTAAAATCTTGCTGATTTGATCATAATCTTCTCCAGCAGCAATGCCTGAAAGAGATCAAGCATTATTATTGTGAGTGCCAGAGGTACTGCACAGTGAGGGGCTGGAAGCCCCATTAGGGTTTTCATACAATTCTTAGATTAAGAGAGAGGTGAGTGTAGCAAGCAGTGTGGAACTCCATAAAGCATAGTCTTCAGGACATGCGGTTCTCAGGGCCGTGCCACACCCAGGCTCATCCATGTGGCTGTGCTAACCTGTGGGATGCATTCCATGAGTTCTAAAGCCATTTGCCATTCCTCTTGCATAGCCCTTGGAGGCAGTGTACTAATAAATCTACTTTTCTTATATGAGCAATATCAACCAGAAATAAATGGCCTGTGCTTCCCTGCAGATGAGTCGTCTCCATGTTGATCAGGGCAAAAGTGATCACGACATTTATCTCCACTTCCTCACTTTGCTTCTACTGCTGCTGCTCTGTTCTTCTCACCAGTCTACTTCCACTTTCATCAAAATCTTCACAGGGTCTCACCTACCCCTCCCCCCATCTTTTAGACCTTGTCATATTTTCTTGCTAATCATATTTCACCCATGAATATGTTGATACCTTTATATTACACTGTCTTGCCAATCAATTATGGATCAGTGTTACTTGGTGTTTACCCTATTCTTTCTCTCATCATGCTGAATATTACTCCCAAACAAACCATGTATTTGATTAGTGCCTATGAAAATTCACAATACCGAATTTTATCACAATCTTAAGACTGTTTGTTGCCTTTCTCCCACGATAGCTTCATTCTTCCCACTCTGATGGGGTTCTGGCAGAAATACTTATTCTAGTCGCATACCCTCACAGAGAGGTGCTTCCTAACTCATGCAGAAAACCTAGGTCTCCAGTAATGACAGTTCCTCAATTTCTGCCATCCCATTGTTAACATACTTGTAATTTGCATTTTATTTTACAATACATTTTACAGTCAGAAGTATCGTTATCCTTTTTAAATGCCAATTCTTCCATGCTGTTCCCACTTCCTTTGAACCTTAAATTTTCAATGTTCTTTTATGTGCTCTGCAATAGGCCTTCCATTGCCTTATAAATACTTCCTCTGTGATCACTCCATTCTCATTCTTTGTGAATTGTTCCCTTTCACTTCTTAATTTAAATGGGACTTAGATGTGTAAGGATTTCTATGATCATATTATTGAACAGTACAGCCTCATATACCCTAACTACATAATTAGTAGCAGCTCTAATTTCTTGCTTTCATTTTTCAGTTTGGTCTTTGTCACAGTCTAATGCCACTGGCTTATTTTTCTTAGTCATCTTTTTCCTTTCCCAGTGGAATAAATATTCCACAGGGCAGGGATTTGCATGTGAATACTCATTAGCTGAAACTATATTTGACATAGTATAATAGAAAAATATTTACTGAATAAAATTAATGAATGAACTATAAGTTGAGTCCTATTTTCTACTATTCTAATTAAGTTATAAAGAATATGCACATCAGGACTATATTCTGAATTTAACCTAGCTTCAGTATTAGTTAGTGTGATTGGTTAACTACTTCATTGAGAAAAAAATATTTTTTGAGCTCTCCAAATTTTCACACTCCTCTTTGGCATCTCTTCATCAGTCAAGTCTACTTTCAAAAAATACATTAGTCTTCTCAAGGGAACTGTCTCTAAGTAAATTTTCTTCTATATATAAATATTTCTCTGAGAAATTTTATCTATATCGTATTTCAAACCACTGCAATGCATTCCTAATGTAGAGCCCAAGCAGCAACTTTTAGCTGAAGTGGCTTATCTATCTGATCATGATCTGATCATGTGCATCTATTAGAGAGTACATAGCTTCTTCACATATAACACCAATTCAATAATCTTAGTTCTTCGGGATGTCTTGTATTAGTGGGACCAACATCTACTATAATTTCCATACCGTATATATTTTTAAATGTTCCACGGTATTCCTTCTCTCCTGCCTTCCCTTGTATGCTAAGTTCTCAGAAATCTATTTCCAAATTCCATTTCTGAAGCATTCATTTTTTTCCTCTGTCATTCCCACTTCTCTTTTTCATCTATACATCCTGGTTTTTCACATAGGGTGTGAGGATATTCGGCTACATGGTTTTCATATCTTCATGCCTTCACAAATTCAAGTTTTCAATATTTAATATTGTTACCTAAAACAGTAATACAAATTGCTCTCTTGACAGTTGCCATGACTTTTATACTACTTGCTCAGCTCCAACAAGTAATCAAATCTAGCCTAGACCTGCCTTCATCATCACAAACTCTATGGGCATACTCACTTCTTTATTTTTCCCAAAGTACACCAAACTTTCTCAATGTAAAAAAAACATGGTTAATTTTACCAAAATGTCAGTTCCCTCCCCCATACTTCTTGGAAAACTTCTAAGAATGTTTCAAGCCAATTAAACACTAGTTCTACAGACATTCTTCAGGTATCCTCACAGTAAGTAATGATGTTCACCGATCATCAAGCACTTTGTGTCACACATCTCTACAAAGCTATGTGTACATTATGTCTTAGAAATATTGTCTGATTTCTATCTTTTTCTCTAGATTATGAACTAGCAGGTAAGAATGCCCAAAGTGAGGAGACAGTCCACATATTTAAAAGAATAAGGGTCAGTGTTGGATAGGAGAGGATAGGCACAATATGACTGAAATGAACTAAGAAGAATAAAAGCAAACTATATTTGCTTCTTGAGTATGAGTATGGACAGTTAAAATTTAATGAGAATGTGGCAGTGACAGGTGAATGTTCATTTGAAAATAAAGTAGCAAAGGATTAATATTTCACTTGAAGATCATATTTTGGGATAATATTTTTAAAAATCAGACTGTACCACATTGTAGGCATTGGTACTGGCAGATCTGAACTTGATAGTAGGTTCCCCTTTGTTATCAAGTTATTATTCTATTATTCTGATATATATATATATATATATATATATATATATATATATGTGTGTGTGTGTGTGTGTGTGTGTGTGTGTGTGTGTGTGTGTGTGTATTCATGTATATATCCTGGTCCTTAGACAATAGACAGTTTTGACCTATCATCCATGCTTTTACATGTATTCTCATCCTAAAATTACCACATCTACAGTAAAAGTGTTCTGATGTCCACAGAGAATGCACCTATTTATACTCTTCTGCTTAGATCAATTTAAAGGATTGCTCTTGGAATCTGCTCAGTTCCTTTAGATCATAAGGTCCAGTTTAGAGAATGTTCTGATTCTGATAGATAAACAGTAAAAAAGATAGAATATAATTTGAATTGCAGAATTTGTTTGTTGAAATGTGGCACCAAGTTTCACCTATTAAAGTGAAGAGAGATAAGAGCAACTTGCATGTGCTTCTGCAGCTTGAGCAGCCAGTTGTATCTGTAGCACCCTAAGTCCTTTTTGCTCTCTGGTTGTCTCTTTATTCAGAAGTTTACATTAATTAAACGTGGCTCTCCTAGTGTTTGAATGGCAATTTAAACGCCTGTGGTAAGAAAAATCACAACCTATAAAATCAGCCAACATGCACATTCTAAGAGTCAACACAGTTGGTAGTGATATTTCCTAATGTCTCTTTGTCACACTGTTCTCGCTTTTTCTGTACTGTTTCTTTTCTAATTATTATCTGTTGAGATTAGTGGTTTGCCCTTTGATTTCTGGCATGGCACACTGTACAAATGTTTTGTGGTGGGACTTTAATTTGTTCATGATGACACTGCTTCTGCCTTTGCCCGTGGGAAAAATAAAATTGAGTCATTCTTCCTCTGGCCTTCTTCAGCTACATATCCTGTCAGTATGATGTTTATCTCAACTTGCCTATCGATGATCACATTGATTGTGGTGTATTCTAGTGTGAATCGTTGTGCTTCTGGCTTTTTAGTTTTGTAGAGTTTATGTCCCTTAAAAGAAAGCCTGTATGAACTTTAAAAAGTCACTGAGGAGATTATAAGGAATAGGACTTCCCCTAACATTAGAACTACTAATATACTAAGGAATAATTCAAAAAGGAAGTTGTGTGAATGCTGGAATATAAATTCTATGTGATGATCAACCACATTCTAGCAAAGCCAACTAACTGAAGTTTCTTTGTTTTTTTTTTCTTTTTATTGTTTGTTTGTTTATTTTGTTTTGTTTGTCTCTGAAGAAAAAGAGTGCTGTAATATATAATATATTGGGCAAGAAGAAAAGTAACTTTTTAAAGTACTACCTTTGCATGAATGGCTAGTCTTTCAACTTCTCCTCAGTGATTTTTATTAGATATTTTTTTATTTACATTTCAAATGCTATCCCCTTTCCTAGTTTCCCCTCTGAAAAACCCCTATCCCCTCCCTCCTTCACCTGTTCCCCAACCCACCCACACCCATTCCCAATCCTGGCATCCCCCTACACTGGGGCATAGAACCTTCACAGGACCTAGGGCCTCTCCTCCCATTGATGACTGACTAGGCCATCCTCAGCTACATATACATCTAGAGCCACATGTCCCACCATGTGTTTTCTTTGGTTGGTGGTTTAGTTCCAAGGAGCTGTGGGTGTACTAGTTAGCTCATATTAATGTTCCTCCTATGGGGCTTCAGACATCTTCAGCTCCTTGGATACTTTTTTAGCTCCTTCATTGGGGACCTTGTGCTCTGTCCAATGGATGACTGTGAGCATCCACTTCTGTATATGCCAGGCACAGGCAAAGGCCCTAGGAAGACAGTTATATCAGGCTCCTGTCAGCAGGCTCTTGTTGGCGTCTGCCATTGTGTCTGGGTTTAGTGGTTGTTTATGGGATGGATCCCCAAGTGGAACAGTTTCTTCATGGTCATTCCTTCAGACTCTGCTCTGAACTTTTCCTTTGTAACCCCTTCCATGGGTATTTTGTTCCCCCTTCTAAGAAGGATTCTGAGCTTCTGGGCTAATATCCACTTATCAGTGAATGCACACCATGTGTGTTCTTTTGTAATTGGGTTACCTCACTCAAGATGATATCCTCCAGAAAAGCAAATAATCCTATTTAAAAATGGGGTACAGAGCTAAACAAAGAATTCTCAACTGGGGAATACTGAATGGCTGAGAAGCACCTAAAAAATGTTCAGCACCCTTAATCATCAGGGAAATGCAAATCAAACCAACCCTGTGATTCCACCTCACACCAGTCAGAATGGCTAAGATCAAAAACTCAGGTGACAGTAGATGCTGGCAAGGATGTGGAGAAAGAGGAACACTCACTCCTCCATTGCTGGTGGGATTGTAAGTTGGTACAACAACTCTGGAAATCAGTTGGCAGTCCCTCAGAAAATTGGACATAGTTCTACAGGAACATCCAGCAATACCACTCTTGTACATATACCCAGAAGATGTCCCAACATGTGATAAGGACACATGCTCTACTATGTTCATAGCAGCCTTATTTATAATAGCCAGAAGCTGGAAAGAACCCAGATGTCCCTCAACAGAAAAATGGATACAGAAAATATGGTGCATTTACACAATGGATTACTACTTAGCTATTAAAAACAATGAGTTTATGAAATTATCATCAGTGATTTTTAAAGTGTTATCAGGAATGGCATTGAGATTTCAAACATTTATATTTCTTATTTTTTCAGTTTTTACAACCTCTTACGCACAGCCTCTGACTATTAATCCTGACTTATCTACATAGTGGACTGTCCATGTTTATGATATTTTGTAGCCCCTTATATTTACAGCAAATTTATATAAGGCTAGTGCACAAGAGGTTAGTGACAGCCATGTAAGATGAAAGATAGTTCCTTGTATATATTTGCTGGAGTTACAGCATGAGGCCAGTTACAAATAAAGCCAATTACATACTTTCTCCTTTCTTCCATAAAAGAGTATAACATTAGATAAATATATGAATTAAGAATTTAGTATTTTTGTATATTAAATTACTACAGGTTTAAGAAGTTAAAACATCATTTATTATTCTTCAGTTACTCTAAGTTCAGTTACTCTAACTCTAAGTTTTAAGGGTCTGAGCACATAAAACTGAGTTCTCTGCTTGTAGTTTCAACTAGGATGAAATGATGATAACAACTGGGACTGGGCTTTTTCCTCATGATTCTCATTAATGTGTCTATGGCTGGTGACAGAATTCGATCCATTTGATTATAATACCAAATGCCTGTTTTCTTCCTGCCATTAGCCTGTTGTCACTATCAGGTGTTAGAAGTAGCTCTCTAGTCTACGCTATATGATATTCTGCATATGTTCACTCATAGCATGGCATATACTTCAAAGTCAGCATTTCTGACATAGGCAGAACAGAGGTAGATACAGACTGACATAGGCAAATTCATACAGATAACAGGATAAGAGAGACAGAAACAAAGACAGGCTAAAAAAAGAAGCTAACAAAGATAAGAGAGAGGAAAGGAAGGTGGGTAGAATTCATTATTTGCTAAGAAAAATTAATCATGTAGATATATAGAATAATATCCATGAATAATGTCTTTTGCCATTTATGATTAATTATGAGTGAATAACACATCACCTCTACCCATAAAGTAACAATTGTATAATGGCATAAACAAGGAACTATCTGAGGACCCATGAGTTTCAGTCCTCAAAGAAATAAGACACAATTCACTAGCGTGAAACCTACATGGTATGATGAGAATTATTCTTTTGATAGTTACTTAAGATGCATAAGTGAACAAAATATCAAATGGTTCATATTTTATTTTCCTAAGTGTATACTTTAAAAAGTAACTTTTCAGATTATTGAAGGAGCCTCTCACTTTAAAAAAAAGTTGTCCTAGTAATTCATAATCAAAACTTAGTATAAAAACAATTATAGACCTGTCTAAAATAGAACTGTCCTTTCTGCTCAACTCTAACCTGCCATAGCACGTTACTCTATTCAGAAGTTATCAGATGAAACACTGTACTTCTTTTATATTTTAATAATGAAAATGAAATTATACTCTAAAGGATGCTCTATAGCTATGCTTTTCAGACCATGCTTTGGGCGGGCACTTCTACATCACTTTTTGTAGTTCCCAGTACATTCCTTGATAATTCTCTATTTGTATGGACCATTGAATGAATCTTAAATTATTTTTACTTTAATAAATTTTATGTACATATGTATTTATGTACCTGTGACGATTATCTTGTACAAATACTTTCCCTTAAAATAGAACTCACAAGTAGAAAGATATACACAATTATTATTTTGATAGAAAATTAAGATACTGGTAAAATATCCTCCACAAATGATTTATATTTTAAAACTTCCTGACAATATTATGGATGAGGTTTTTTTTTTCCCCTATATTTTCATCTCTAAAATGCTTTACTGCTAGAAACCCAGTGGGGAGACAAAATAGTAGTTAGTAAACACAATAATGAAAGAGAGAAAAGAAAGAGACAGAAAGAGAAAAAAAGAGAGACAGAAACAGAGAGATAGAGAGCCACAGAGAGATTCACGGAGAGAACAAGAGAGCAAACACACTGGAAAGCATGGAAATGGTAGTGTCCATTTAGGTGAACACAGAAAATTTACCTTTTTTAAGTGTTTGAAAAAAAAAAAAACACTTTCAAAGGGATACCGTTTCTCATGCTATATAAAATTAGAGCATTCTTTCTAATTCAGCACACACTTACATAATGTAGAGGAAAGGAATAAGTTTGAGAAAGTCAACAGCATGTTTAGAGAATGAACATTCTAGAACTCTTAAAAAATATCATGGAATGCTAGTAATGCATGTTATTAATTCAATGACTCTAAGAGTCCTTCTTCAAAGCCATCTCTAAATCACCTATGATTACATAGAGGCCTCTTAAAACAAGTAAAATGGATCTATAAACTAGGTTGTGTACTAGAGTACTAAAAAGCTATCATATAAGAGATATCACATAAAAATGTCAAAATTTGTAGCTACCCTTCCCCCAAAAGAAAGAGAATTCCTTTGCTAATATATAATAATGTCAAATGCTATTTTTGGATGGCATTTCTGGAACTCCATGGAGATTTTTTTTAATTTTATGATTATAAAAATTACTCAGAATCTCAAGGCTGATATCCAAGCATCATGATTTGTTCACACCCACATATCTTGTCCATCCTGTGAAACTAATTATGAATGCTATAAAAAATACTCAATTTTCTCCAATTTCTGATTCCTATATCCCTTCTAGTTTTTCTCTTTTGAAAGAGAATACATAAGGAGACGACAACAATCAAATAAACCTTACTCAATGCTTTCTGTAATGCACAGACCCTTTCGTTTAATTATGTCTACAATTTGTGGATCAATCATGTAAAGTGGAAATCTTGGCTTAGTCCAATTGGTTTAATCACCCTGAATTACAACTCTAGTGAAGAAATTACAGTCACCCTGTGCTTCTAATGCTTAAAGTTGCTGATGATCCAATGTTGTCTAAGAATATTTTAAAGGACTATTTTGTGCATAAGCAACTTTCCCAGCAAAGGTTAAACAAAATGTATACTATTTCTTATGTTTATAAGTAAATCATTATTTGAAGTATGTTTGATCTCCCAGGTTATTTTCTAGTAGATGTCTACTTTCAGACTATATTTAAACAAACAAACAAACAAAAACAGAATAAATGTGTTTAGGAGCTTCATTTACCATTTCTCTTCTTGTTGATTGGTAATATCAGTATTTTCATTTAATAATGAAATGTCTGTTCAAATATGTTTAACACAAAGCTCTCCAAATTTATTTATACTGAGAATTCTTTTAGTTATTAACACTAGCCTTCTCTCATATCAGGATTCGATATGTTGCCCTTACCAGTAGCAGTGTCAAACTCTACACAGTTTCTTTCAGCATCTACCATGGTGATTTCACATCATCACTTTCAACTCGTTTCTTGAAATTAATTTATTCTACAACCTCAGTTATATTTCAAAAATTTAAATATATTGAGCTGGCAAGCTATAGGCAGATGTACTTATAAACACATACCATGAACGTTTAATAATTTAAAGACAGTGGATTTAATTATGTAATGTGTAGGGGAATACAATTCTCAATAACCATATCTCTCTTTTCAAAAGGTTATTTTATTCATGGTTAATAAAATGCAACCCTCAGAAGATAGAATTTGATAAACCCTCTTCTTTGAATTAATTTATTGTCCTGTTATCATTGTTAACTGTGTTTATGAAAGATAATCTAAGGATATCACAGGAATTAGATAAAGAAGTGCTCTGAAGTCACCTTCATCCGGGTGATGGACTGAAAACTGTGATTGAAAATTGTAGCCAACTTAAGGAAAAACAAAATAAAAAAGGAAATCACTGTCGCATAGAAGTATAGTTTTGGAGGTTGAACCCTTATAAATCGTATTGATACGAAACCTGCACCTGAGCCACAGTGAATCATGCCACTTGGATTATATTTAATGGCAATTGGAAATATCCTTGTTCCTTATGTTTTTATTGTATGGCACTGTTTTGTGGCTCACCACAGAAAGTCAAGTTTATTGGGAAATAAATTTTCAGAGTTTCATATGTTGTCTTTAAGGAAACAGTAGTCACCACCTGCCACTTGACACCCACTGATGTCATTTTTCTTCCCAATCAAAAAAGCAGGTCAGCAATTTCCTAGCAGGACAACAGTACTAAAGGATTCTTTTCCCTTCTGCGTTGTCTTGTGGGTAGGACTTACACTTAGTAGGACACAGGGCATATATTTTTAAATGTACTAAGCTATTTTCTCTATGAAAGAAAAAGAACATATATACATATTACTTTTTTAAGGTTTGAAGCACAGAGTTGAGTGTATATTTACATAAAATTTTTGTTACTTGTAGAAATTGTATAATCATTTTGCTTTACCTGGAACATTCTACTCTCATTTCCCTTCACCTACTCATGCTGATCCTCACTATTCTACTCTATACCTTTACGAATCCTTTAGATCCAGATTTCATTCTACTTTCTCCAGGATGTTGGCAACACATGCTTCCATGTACATGTTCCATGTTCCAAAAACAGCTTGTAGGCAACATACATTATACAAATGACATATGTCCTAGGGTGTTTTCCTTGCTCAACTTGAAGTTCCCAACTCTATCTTGTGATCAATAGTATCATCACCTATGATATTCAAGGCAAAGTAAACAACTCTATGTTTCTTATGTCAGACTAAAGAATTTGTGTGATGCTCTGAATATAGGACGTTCATACAGCAGAGAAAATAATGTGACATAATGTAATGTTCCTACAAATAAATACGACCTAAATGTTGTATTAATGAATACATTAATTAATGTATTCATTAATAAATTAATACAGCCAAAGTAGAGTCCCTTAGATGCTACATGTCACTAGGTACTGCAAGAGTTATCCACAAAACCTGTAACACCTTAGAAATATAAAATCTGACTATCACGATCATTCAGTGGGTAAAACACCTGCTTCACAAGCTTCTGTACCTGGGTTCGAATCCCCAGAATTCATGTAAAGCATGAGAGGGAGGCAAGGAGGGAGGGAGAAGACATAGACACAAAGGGAGACAAAAAGACACAGCAAGACAGAGAAATACAAAATCTATTCCCACCCAAGATCCTGAGTTTGAATAAAGCTTTGCCATGATTCCCAGATGATTTGGGGAGTATTAAATGTGAATACGCAGTGCTCCAAGTGAATTGTGTCTTGTACTCTATCTTTGTGAAGTAGTGAAAAGGATAAAAAATGGGATCCTGTGAAAAATGTTCCCATTAGTATCTATTGATACTGCCATTATTCCAGTCATTTCTATGCAGTCTCTTTCAAAAATGACTGGTTCACAGTAGACGTCCTGGTATTCTGTCTCTTCCAACCCCCTCTTTTGCAATGTTCCCTGATCCACACATGTAAGATCTTTAATATAGATACACCTATTAGAATTCATCTCCCCCAAATCTGCCAATCTCTGCATTGTATCCAATTGTGTGTTTCTCTGATGTTCTCCACTGCTATAAATAGAGGTTTCTATGACAAGTATGCTCACTACACTGTCCTGTGGGTATAAGGATAAAATTTGAAATGTAGTAAGGAATTATGCGGGTCTAGTAAAATAAACCCAGTACATTCTTTTCTAAGATTCATGACATTAGTAGCCATACAAATCTGATTAGTATTTTAGTAATGATTGCTGGGAGAAGAATTAGCTTTCCCCAGAGATAACCCCCCCAATAGTTGCCAAATACAGAGTGGTCATCCCTGAAAATATATACACCCAAACAGCAAAAATGGACTATGCAAGTTACTGTTGAGTTTTGAACCCAAGAATAAACAGATGACATTCAGAAGATGACCTTGTCAGGCATCACTGAGAAAAGAAGCCTTGGTCTTGTGAAGGCTGATGCCCCAGTGTAGGGGAATGCCAGGGTGGTGAGGTGGTTGGGGGAGTATCCTCATAGGAGCAGGGGGAGGGGGATGAGATGGGGAGTTTGTGGAGGGGAATCAGGGAAGGGGGATAACATTTGAAATGTAAATAAAGAAAATATCCAATACATACATACATACATACATACATACATACATACATAAACAAACAGATGACGTTTTCATATTACACATTCCAATGCAGGCCTTGTTTCTGGTTTTCCCAGCTGCCCTCAGTCTATACCTGGCATAACCCACTCTCTACCCTGAACTTTCCAACTTAGGAGGTAGGGTGCCCTTCCACCAGGGCCACTTCTATTTATAACACATTTTGGTCTCCCTCTCCCTTAGCTCTCTTTTCTTTCCCTCTCTCTTCACATGCACGCACTTTCTTTCTCTTGCCCCTCGCTTCTGTTTCCCACTCCATGGCAACTTCCCTGGACTCATTCCTTGGGACCAGTTAACTCAACCTGCCTGAGAGCACATGCCCAATAATCCTGCTTATATATACTCTAATCTGGCTTGAATTGGCTCATTCTTACCAGCCAGAGAAATAACTTATCAGTTGTATTTATATATTCATACATACACATAAATATCTGTGTGTGTGTGTGTGTAACAATACTAATCAGAAAGAAAATGAGTCTATCACCTTGAGTGTGGCAAAAAATATTGGAGGGGTTGGAGTGAGGGTACCCAGAAGAGGCTAGAGGGAGAAAGGGATGGGGGAGAGGTGTGACATACTTTTATTTTAATTAAAAACATTGGTCATTAAAATGCATTAAACAAGGAGAGGGAATTAGCTTATATTTATCTGACATAATATTACTATTTCAGAATCTCCAGCCCATCCAACATAGTATTACTATCTTAGAATCTCAAGTCTAAAATGAATCAAAGTGCTGAGATTTTTGAGATTTTATATTATCTAATGGTTATAAGCAATTTCACCGCATTAATATATCTGTCTCACATGCATGTGTGGTGTCTGTGAACGCCAGAAGACAGCATCAGAAGACATGCACCTGGAGATACAGATGATTATAAACTGTCAAGTAGGTTCTGGAAACGAAACCTGGCCCTCTGCCTGAGCCCCAAAACATTATTTTAAAATTAAGATAAAATGTACTTTTAAAAATTTATAATAAATAAATTTACATCTATATTTACAACACCTCTTCAAGTATACAGTGACACTATAATAGTAGTGGACTCTACCAGTCACCTTACCGTTTGTCATACACAGATTTTTTTTTTTTAGAACACAGCCTCAGAGATTCTAAATTATAAAGATATCTTGTGAAGTCCATGGTTCTGCCATTTATTGAGCTGCATAGATCTTGATACAGGTTTCTGTTGAAACTAATTTTTAAAAAAAAAGTTGTATTTGACAATATGGGGGGAAGATGCAATATAAATGTGTTAAAATGAGCACTATCTTGATCAGACCTGTAGTCAGCTTGCTAAATGTCCAAAATCAACTGGTATGTAACTTATACTCGCAGGACCTGATAAAGAACATGGCTTGCCTTAAGTAAAATTTTATTTATATTTACCAAAGATTTACTATTGGTGACATTATTGTCAACACGAATTATTGGTTCTAGAGAAGGAACTATAGTTAAAAGCCTTAGCTCTCCTAGAGTCTTTCACTGGATATACTCAAAACAGAACATAAAGCTGGTCAGCCTTTCCCCTTGAATACTCTCATTCTATTCAACAGCACAGTCCATCAAAACCAAGATAATAGTACCTTTCTCTTCACAATCCATTGAGTGTTGGCTATCCTGAGCATTTTAAATGCTTGAGAATAAATTTGGTCCATTTTGCTCCTATTGTCAGGCAGCAGATAATGAGGTTAAGTAATTAGGTACATTGGAAATGATCATCTAGAATTTATATTGAAATACTAAGATGCTATAAACATAAAAATACTTATTGTTGTACCTTGGAAAAATATTTCCTAATGTAACTTAGAAAACAGATTATATAAGCCTGTTATGGCACTAAAAGTCATTTTCCTAGTTCTAAGTAACGATTCCACTGAGCACTGCATTGGAACAGGATTTCTTTTCAATGAGCTCAGTATCTAGAGAGAAGCTTATGAGAGCTATTGGGTGCATAATGTGTTTCCCCAAGAACAGAACAAGAAATCTGAGTTGACAAAGATGAATTTTTTAATTCTACTTTGCCTGTTAATAGTAATTAAACATTTAATGCTTATTCTGTTCCTTGTGTCACTATGTCATCCCAGGAGGAGAGAAGCATAAAATAGAGATTCTCAAAGAATTTAAACACCACTACAAAATGAAAACAAGAGTCCTACTAAGCAAGGTAGACATAGTAATGGATGACCCACAAGTACCAAGTGGCCCTGTTTTGAGAGGCAAGATAACTATTAAGAACTGTTAAATCAACTGATGTTTTATAGGCAACAAATAGAGTCAAGTTTAGTCACCTCCTTTAAAGCAAGAGTGATTTTTGCTGAAAGTGCTAAAAATATGTGAATTGCATCCCATGTACTGCTTCCATATTTCATGAAATAGGAGAAAATAAATTCATCAGTTTTACTCAAAGTCATGCATTGTGAAAGATACTTGAAGAACCATCAACAATTTTGTGAAATGAGGCAAAGATGGCAGAAAGGCAGAAGTGGTAAAAGGAATAAGGGGATCAAGGAGGAAACAGCAGTGAACTATAGTTAATTTACTTGTAGATTCTAAATGGAGTGGAAAACCAAATTCCTTATCCTCTTAAGCACTGAAAGCATTTCAAAGGCCAGGCAGAACAACTGGCTCTAGGAGAGAAGGGAGGGAGGGGAGGCTGCAGCCAGGAGGTATGCTGTGAAAGAGGAATGAAAAAGGAACCAATAACAAGGGGCAACTGGTTCTCAAGAAGCAGAGTGTTTGGTAAACCTGTTTAGCAAGGTAATGAACTTGTTCAGGGCCTGGAAATGTAGATGACAACACACATTGAATTAAAAACATCGTTTCATTTGGAAAACAAAACAGTACTTCAAGGTAAAAACAAAGAGGGCTGTTTATTAAAGGTGCTATGTAATTGCAGGATAGCAATTGGAATGCCTACCATAATTTATTTCTCTCAAGTTTTGATGAGGAGAAAACTGATAACCCCAAATGAGACAATCCATACATTTTAAGTTTTTATTACTATGGGAATCTGCATGGTTGACAGAAAAAAAAGTTTAGCTATCACATAATAAGTAATACAATTTCAGGAATTGTACCACTTACTACAGGAAAATCTTTTTTTTTTAATACATTTTTTTATTTATTACGTATTTTCCTCAATTACATTTCCAATGCTATCCCAAAAGCCCCCCATACCCTCCCCCCCACTTCCCTGCCCACCCATTCCCATTTTTTTGGCCCTGGCGTTCCCCTGTACTGGGGCATATAAAGTTTGTGTGTCCAATGGGCCTCTCTTTCCAGTGATGGCCAACTAGGCCAACTTTTGATACATATGTAGCTAGAGTCAAGACCTCTGGGGTACTGGTTAGTTCATAATGTTGTTGCACCTACAGGGTTGTAGATCTCTTTAGCTCCTTGGATACTTTCTCTAGCTCCTCCATTGGGGGCCCTGTGATCCATCCAATAGCTGACTGTGAGCATCCACTTATGTGTTTGCTAGGCCCCGGCCTAGTCTCAGAAGAGACAGCTATATCTGGGTCCTTTCAGCAAAATCTTGCTAGTGTATGCAATGGTGTCAGCGTTTGGAAGCTGATTATGGGGTGGATCCCTAGATATGGCAGTCTCTAGATGGTTCATCCTTTTGTCACGGCTCCAAACTTTGTCTCTGTAACTTCTTCCATGGGTGTTTTGTTCCCAATTCGAAGAAGTGTCCACACTTTGGTCTTCATTCTTCTAGAGTTTCATGCATTTGGCAAATTGTATCTTATATCTTGGGTATCCTAAGTTTTGGGCTAATATCCACTTATCAGTGAGTACATATTGTGTGAGTTCCTTTGTGATTGGGTTACCTCGCTCAGAGTCGGCTGACACCCGCCAGCTACCCACAACACCCGCCACAGGAAAATCTTTTTTTTTTTTTGTTAGAAAACAGTATGTTTATTGGTTATTCATATTTTATATCCTTTTTAAATTATTTTTTATTTTTTATTAGGTATTTTCCTCATTTACATTTTCAATGCTATCCCAAAGGTCCCCCATACCCACCCGCCCAATCCCCTACCCACCCACTCCCCCTTTTTGGCCCTGGCGTTCCCATGTACTGGGGTATATAAAGTTTGCAAGTCCAATGGGCCTCTCTTTGCAGTGATGGCCAACTAGGCCATCTTTTGATACATATGCAGCTAAAGACAAGAGCTCCCGGGTACTGGTTAGTTCATATTGTTGTTCCACCTATAGGGTTGCAGTTCCCAATAGCTCCTTGGGTAATTACTCTAGCTCCTCCATTAGGGGCTGTGTGACCCATCCAATAGCTGACTGTGATCATCCACTTCTGTGTTTGCTAGGCCCCAGCATAGTCTCACAAGAGAGAGCTATAACTGGGTCCTTTCAGCGAAATCTTGCTAGTGTATGCAATGGTGTCAGCATTTGGAAGCTGATTATGGGATGGATCCCTAATGGAATGACTGTAAGTGATTGTGTCAAGATTCTGTACAGTTTGATAGACCCAAGGAAAATATGGGTTTTTTTTTGGGGGGGGGATATAGTTCCTTGGTGTTCTGGCCTCTGTCCTAGAAATCTTGATAATTAGTTGAGTGAAAAGAGAATGCTATAGAATAGGTTTTGTCCTTTTGTAAATTAATGTATAGAAACCCTATTCTTGGATATGGAAATGTGGGACATTTTGTGGGTTATTACATTTAGGTGAGGTTTTTGTGATTTTGGTGGAAGTGGGTTGTTGAAGTGTCCCATGATTAATGTGTGGAGTTTGATATGTGATTTAAGCTTTAGTAATGTATATTTTATGAATGTGGGTGCACTTGCATTTGGGGTATAGATGTTCAGAACTGAGACATCATTGTGATGTATTTTTTCTTGATTAATATGGCATGTCCTTCTCCACATTTATTTCAAGGTGAATCATACTTTTTGTTGATCAAAATAGCAACATAGATACCATGCAAAAATTATTACCATACTCAAATCATCTTCCCTACACCCACACAGATGTCCATAAGTGTGCCTTATTAATCTACTAGCTGTCTGTCAATTCAATCAAAATTAACAATCAGAACAAAGGGTATAAATATTGCAGGATTTTACATAACCTTTGGCAAGTCTCAGTATCAAGATAATGTTATCATTATAATGTGTCTTATTCAGTAAACAGAAAACTGTTTGGGAGTCTCCATGGTAAATAAAATATGTAGTAATACACACACACACACACGAGTATGTGTGTGTGTGTGTGTGTGTATGAGAGAGAGAGAGAGAGAGAGAGAGAGAGAGAGAGAGAGAGAGAGAGAGAGAGAGAACGCTAGATTACTCACCTGCTTGCCAAGATAGGTCATAACCCATGCTCTGCATGCATAGCTTTTGAGAAGCCTTAGGCTACCAGAAATGGTACAAAAAGCAATTGTTCATGATTGGTACTCCTTTGTGCTAACTTTTGTCCACTCTTTCTTAATAACAGGGAACACATGTTGCTTGCTGAGGAAGGCTTTTTGCTTCATAGGAGTCCTTGCTTTCATGTACAGAATCCAAACTCCCTCAATATTGTAGCTGAGTTTAGTTTTAGTTTAAACTCTATTGCTAATTTATTTCAGCCTCTATTTTTTACTTTCTTGAACCAAAAGGACAAAAGGCACCGTGCTCCTCCCCCCACCCACCCCCCCTCTCTCTCTCTCTCTGTATGTGTGTGCGTATGCATTTTGTATCAACCAAGAAACATATGGGGGGACTTTCTCCACCCATCTTAGGTAATGGTTAGAGACATGTAATAATTTCTATTTACTCATTTTTTCCTTGCAGATATTTTGCATACATATGTACACACACACACACACACACACACACACACACACACACACATGAATGACAGGGTTTTACTCTTCTGAGCTCTCAGGTACAAAATCTCTGGAGGTAATTTTGAGCACAGAAAAATCTTTTCCATGGTAACCATGTACCTATTTTGATCAACAAAAAGTGTAAATTAAATTTAAATAAGTACAGCAAATCATATTCTAACAGTACTCCTGTCCTGCTCTAGAAAATTAAATGTTAAAGTGGCATGTTCACTTCACCATAACATATTATTACCTAACTAAAATTATAATGTATAGCCATGCATTATAAAACTATAATAAGGATAATTATTTATTAGAAAATTATATGCGTGTCTGTGCATGTATAAATAAATAGCCAAGCATTCTTGATCTCCTTTGTCAAATTGTATTGTTATTAATCCTCTAGATTTTCACTTGGGGTCATCAAATAGGCAATTACACTCTGATTAGCACATGTTGTGATGTTTTAGAATGCAGAACATTTCAAAAACATTATATGTACTTGCTGAATTAAGAAAATTTTAAACCATATGGTATCCCCTGTCTTTTAATCTTGTACAGTTGTACATCATTGTGAACTTAAGAGTCTAGTCCTATTAACCATATTTAATATTCATTGTCAACTTAAATGAGTTTAGAATCACCATGGAAATACCCACTTGGGTATACTTGTGATAATGTTTCCAGATATATTTAACTGAGGAGATAAAAACCCATCCATGGTCCAAGTTTGTGCACTGAATAAATGAGCAAAGCCAACTGAGCAATAATGTTCTTCAATTCATTCCATTACTCCTTTCTCCTTCTTGACTGTAAAGACCAACTGAGGATCATTCTCACATTCTTGCATCCATGATTTCCCCATCACTATGGGCTGTTCTCTTCAACTGAGAACAAAATGAACCCTTCCTTCCATAAATCACTTTGCTCATAGCAGTTTTGTCACAGCAACAAGAAAAACTAATGTTCCGTTTAAACTAATTTATACTCCTAATTTTTATTGAGATCTTTTTATTTTGTTGTTCGAAGCAGGATCTTACCAAGATTAGCTCCTAATTTGTAATGCTCTCTTTTCAGCCTCCTCTGTAACTGGGATTACACACTACCATGCCTGGCTAATGAAGATTGTTCTGTTATTCTTATAACTTTCTTATTTGTGATGCTGAGAATTAACTAGTGCTTAGTGCATGCTACAGCAATGCTTTTTCACTGAACTACATACTCAGTCATTGATTTATTCTGAGTTAAATAAATGTCTGATTTTTAAAGTTTCTTCCATGTTTATTACTGATCATCAGTGTGAATTATAATACTTCATAATATTATAGACTCAAAATACTCATTATTAACAGGTCAGTCTGCATACTTTCTCAAATAGCATTTTGTTGGGAATCTCAAAGGGAAGTACAGATTCCAGTAGCATTATTATTATTCATAAGGGTGTTCTGTAGCACCTTATAATCATATAATAGTATGCATCAAGAACAGAAGTATATTTTAAAAGTAGTATCTGTTGGTCAATATGTTAACCTTATTTGAACGATTTAAGGAAAGAGGTTCTGAGAGGTCAAACCACATGTCCAGCTTATACGAAGTTATTGCCAGAGATTGAATTCTCAAGGCTGCGATCCCATACTCTATCCACTCCTGTCACTCAGCTCTCAGCCATCAAGGATTTACTATAATCAGAACTAAAAACAGCAGGACCTTCTTCACTTGTGATGTACCAAAGAGATAAGGTCCAATCACTTGACAGAATGGATTGAGGTTGATTGGATCTGAATGACATAGGCCAGATGATTTAAAAGACTGTTTTATTTTGTCCATACCTGAAGCAGCTGCTGAAGTACTTTATTTAGAAAAAAAAGTTGCAAAAAGATATTTATTGAATTTTCCTGTTTCAAATATGGCACTTTAATGTCTAGCTGATAATATTTTTTATTTGATGAACAGAGCTAAAAATGATCCTAATCAACATCAACAACTTTCCTTCATAATTTTGTATATTGTGGTACTCTGTTTTATTACACACACACCCCACACACACATTAACAAAAGCACCTTCGTTTTTGTCTGTATGAAGCCTTTCAAACATAGCTCCCAAAGTAGAGAGAGCATGACATTTTTGTTCCTATAACTAGAATTAAATTTATGTCACCATTTTGCCATGTTTAGTTCATATACACTTTTTGCTTTGCTTTTCAAACTTTATGATTTTTTTTGTGCTAATGAAACAAAATGTTTAACAACTGATAGAGATTTTCTCCTCCCCTACCATTTTAGTTCCAGAGTTAGCTATTATCTGGAAGCTGCATTTGTTTAACGTGGTTGGTATGTAGATGGAAAGCCTGTCTTTTCATCTAATGGTAAAAATCTCTCCATGTAGCCAGATGACTGATCATTTTCTCAAAGTTTAACAAGGTGATTATTTCTCAAACATGTCAGAAACATCACTGGCGGAGACTGCGGTACATAGGGAAGCAGGCTACCCGGGCCTGATCTGGGGCACAAGTCCCTTCCACTCAACTCGAGCCCCGGGCTACCTTGCCAGCAGAGTCTTGCCCAACACCCGCAAGGGCCCACACGGGACTCCCCACGGGATCCTAAGACCTCTGGTGAGTGGAACATAGCGCCTGCCCCAATCCAATCGCGTGGAACCTGAGACTGCGGTACATAGGGAAGCAGGCTACCCGGGCCTGATCTGGGGCACAAGTCCTTTCAGCTCGAGTCGAGCCCTGGGCTACCTTGCCAGCAGAGTCTTGCCCAACACCCCCAAGGGCCCACACGGGACCCCCCACGGGATCCTAAGACCTCTGGTGAGTGGAACACAGCGCCTGCCCCAATCCAATCACGCGGAACCTGAGACTGCGGTACATAGGGAAGCAGGCTACCCGGGCCTGATCTGGGGCACAAGTCCCTTCCACTCCACTCGAGCCCCGGGCTACCTTGCCAGCGGAGTCGCCTGACACCCGCAAGGGCCCAGACAGGATTCCACAGGAGATCCTAAGACCTCTAGTGAGTGGAACACAACTTCTGCCAGGAGTCTGGTTCGAACACCAGATATCTGGGTACCTGCCCTGCAAGAAGAGAGCTTGCCTGCAGAGAATACTCTGCCCACTGAAACTAAGGAGAGTGCTACCCTCCAGGTCTGCTTATAGAGGCTAACAGAGTCACCTGAAGAACAAGCTCTTAACAGTGACAACTAAAACAGCTAGCTTCAGAGATTACCAGATGGCGAAAGGCAAACGTAAGAATCCTACTAACAAAAAGCAAGACCACTCACCATCATCAGAACGCAGCACTCCCACCCTACCTAGTCCTGGGCACCCCAACACAACCGAAAATCTAGACACAGATTTAAAAACATTTCTCATGATGATGATAGAGGACATCAAGAAGGACTTTCATAAGTCACTTAAAGAATTACAGGAGAGCACTGCTAAAGAGTTACAGGCCCTTAAAGAAAAGCAGGAAAACACAGCCAAACAGGTAGAAATCATTAAAGAAAAACAGGAAAACACATCCAAACAGGTGATGGAAATGAACAAAACCATACTAGAACTAAAAGGGGAAGTAGACACAATAGAAAACCCAAAGCGAGGCAACGCTGGAGATAGAAACCCTAGGAAAGAGATCTGGAACCATAGATGCGAGCATCAGCAACAGAATACAAGAAATGGAAGAGAGAATCTCAGGTGCAGAAGATTCCATAGAGAACATCGACACAACAGTCAAAGAAAATACAAAATGCAAAAGGATCCTAACTCAAAACATCCAGGTAATCCAGGACACAATGAGAAGACCAAACCTACGGATAATAGGAATTGATGAGAATGAAGATTTTCAACTTAAAGGGCCAGCTAATATCTTCAACAAAATAATAGAAGAAAACTTCCCAAACATAAAAAAAGAGATGCCCATGATCATACAAGAAGCCTACAGAACTCCAAACAGACTGGACCAGAAAAGAAATTCCTCCCGACACATAATAATCAGAACAACAAATGCACTAAATAAAGATAGAATATTAAAAGCAGTAAGGGAGAAAGGTCAAGTAACATATAAAGGAAGGCCTATCAGAATTACACCAGACTTTTCACCAGAGACTATGAAAGCCAGAAGAGCCTGGATAGATGTTATACAGACACTAAGAGAACACAAATGCCAGCCCAGGCTACTATACCCGGCCAAACTCTCAATTACCATAGATGGAGAAATCAAAGTATTCCACGACAAAAACAAATTCACACAATATCTTTCCATGAATCCAGCCCTTCAAAGGATAATAACAGAAAAGAAGCAATACAAGGACGGAAATCACGCCCTAGAACAACCAAGAAGTAATCATTCAACAAACCAAAAAGAAGACAGCCACAAGAACAGAATGCCAACTCTAACAACAAAAATAAAAGGAAGCAACAATTACTTTTCCTTAATGTCTCTTCATATCAATGGACTCAATTCCCCAATAAAAAGACATAGACTAACAGACTGGCTACACAAACAGGACCCAACATTCTGTTGCTTACAGGAAACCCATCTCAGGGAAAAAGACAGACACTACCTCAGAGTGAAAGGCTGGAAAACAATTTTCCAAGCAAATGGACTGAAGAAACAAGCTGGAGTAGCCATTTTAATATCGGATAAAATCGACTTCCAACCCAAAGTTATCAAAAAAGACAAGGAGGGACACTTCATATTCATCAAAGGTAAAATCCTCCAAGAGGAACTCTCAATTCTGAATATCTACGCACCAAATGCAAGGGCAGCCACATTCATTAGAGACACTTTAGTAAAGCTCAAAGCATACATTGCACCTCACACAATAATAGTGGGAGACTTCAACACACCACTTTCATCAATGGACAGATCGTGGAAACAGAAACTAAACAGGGACACAGTGAAACTAACAGAAGTTATGAAACAAATGGACCTGACAGATATCTACAGAACATTTTATCCTAAAACAAAAGGATATACCTTCTTCTCAGCACCTCATGGGACCTTCTCCAAAATTGACCATATAATTGGTCACAAAACAGGCCTCAATAGATACAAAAATATTGAAATTGTCCCATGTATCCTATCAGACCACCATGGCCTAAGACTGATCTTCAATAACAACATAAATAATGGAAAGCCAACATTCACGTGGAAACTGAATAACACTCTTCTCAATGATACCTTGGTCAAGGAAGGAATAAAGAAAGAAATTAAAGACTTCTTAGAGTTTAATGAAAATGAAGCCACAACGTAAACAAACCTATGGGACACAATGAAAGCATTTCTAAGAGGGAAACTCATAGCTCTGAGTGCCTCCAAAAAGAAACGGGAGACAGCACATACTAGCAGCTTGACAACACATCTAAAAGCCCTAGAAAAAAAGGAAGCAAATTCACCCAAGAGGAGTAGACGGCAGGAAATAATCAAACTCAGGGGTGAAATCAACCAAGTGGAAACAAGAAGAACTATTCAAAGAATTAACCAAACGAGGAGTTGGTTCTTTGAGAAAATCAACAAGATAGATAAACCCTTAGCTAGACTCACTAAAGGGCACAGGGACAAAATCCTAATTAACAAAATCAGAAATGAAAAGGGAGACATAACAACAGATCCTGAAGAAATCCAAAACACCATCAGATCCTTCTACAAAAGGCTATACTCAACAAAACTGGAAAACCTGGACGAAATGGACAAATTTCTGGACAGATACCAGTTACCAAAGTTGAATCAGGATCAAGTTGATCATCTAAACAGTCCCATATCACCTAAAGAAATAGAAGCAGTTATTAATAGTCTCCCAACCAAAAAAAGCCCAGGACCAGATGGGTTTAGTGCAGAGTTCTATCAGACCTTCAAAGAAGATCTAATTCCAGTTCTGCACAAACTATTTCACAAAATAGAAGTAGAAGGTACTCTACCCAACTCATTTTATGAAGCCACTATTACTCTGATACCTAAACCACAGAAAGACCCAACAAAGATAGAGAACTTCAGACCAATTTCTCTTATGAATATCGATGCAAAAATCCTCAATAAAATTCTCGCTACCCGAATCCAAGAACACATTAAAGCAATCATCCATCCTGACCAAGTAGGTTTTATTCCAGGGATGCAGGGATGGTTTAATATACGAAAATCCATCAATGTAATCCATTATATAAACAAACTCAAAGACAAAAACCACATGATCATCTCGTTAGATGCAGAAAAAGCATTTGACAAGATCCAACACCCATTCATGATAAAAGTGTTGGAAAGATCAGGAATTCAAGGCCCATACCTAAACATGATAAAAGCAATCTACAGCAAACCAGTAGCCAACATCAAAGTAAATGGAGAGAAGCTGGAAGCAATCCCACTAAAATCAGGGACTAGACAAGGCTGCCCACTTTCTCCCTACCTTTTCAACATAGTACTTGAAGTATTAGCCAGAGCAATTCGACAACAAAAGGAGATCAAGGGGATACAAATTGGAAAAGAGGAAGTCAAAATATCACTTTTTGCAGATGATATGATAGTATATATAAGTGACCCTAAAAATTCTACCAGAGAACTCCTAAACCTGATAAACAGCTTCGGTGAAGTAGCTGGATATAAAATAAACTCAAACAAGTCAATGGCCTTTCTCTATACAAAGAATAAACAGGCTGAGAAAGAAATTAGGGAAACAACACCCTTCTCAATAGTCACAAATAATATAAAATATCTTGGCGTGACTCTAACTAAGGAAGTGAAAGATCTGTATGATAAAAACTTCAAATCTCTGAAGAAAGAAATTAAGGAAGATCTCAGAAGATGGAAAGATCTCCCATGCTCATGGATTGGCAGGATCAACATTGTAAAAATGGCTATCTTGCCAAAAGCAATCTACAGATTCAATGCAATCCCCATCAAAATTCCAACTCAATTCTTCACCGAATTGGAAGGAGCAATTTGCAAATTTGTCTGGAATAACAAAAAACCTAGGATAGCAAAAAGTCTTCTCAAGGATAAAAGAACTTCTGGCGGAATCACCATGCCAGACCTAAAGCTTTACTACAGAGCAATTGTGATAAAAACTGCATGGTACTGGTATAGAGACAGACAAGTAGACCAATGGAATAGAATTGAAGACCCAGAAATGAACCCACACACCTATGGTCACTTGATCTTCGACAAGGGAGCTAAAACCATCCAGTGGAAGAAAGACAGCATTTTCAACAATTGGTGCTGGCACAACTGGTTGTTATCGTGTAGAAGAATGCGAATCGATCCATACTTATCTCCTTGTACTAAGGTCAAATCTAAGTGGATCAAGGAACTTCACATAAAACCAGAGACACTGAAACTTATAGAGGAGAAAGTGGGGAAAAGCCTTGAAGATATGGGCACAGGGGAAAAATTCCTGAACAGAACAGCAATGGCTTGTGCTGTAAGATCGAGAATTGACAAATGGGACCTAATGAAACTCCAAAGTTTCTGCAAGGCAAAAGACACCGTCAATAAGACAAAAAGACCACCAACAGATTGGGAAAGGATCTTTACCTATCCTAAATCAGATAGGGGACTAATATCCAACATATATAAAGAGCTCAAGAAGGTGGACTTCAGAAAATCAAATAACCCCATTAAAAAATGGGGCTCAGAACTGAACAAAGAATTCTCACCTGAGGAATACCGAATGGCAGAGAAACACCTGAAAAAATGTTCAACATCCTTAATCATCAGGGAAATGCAAATCAAAACAACCCTGAGATTTCACCTCACACCAGTCAGAATGGCTAAGATCAAAAATTCAGGTGACAGCAGATGCTGGCGTGGATGTAGAGAAAGAGGAACACTCCTCCATTATTGGTGGGAGTGCAGGCTTGTACAACCACTCTGGAAATCAGTCTGGCGGTTCCTCAGAAAATTGGACATAGTACTACCGGAGGATCCAGCAATACCTCTCCTGGGCATATATCCAGAAGATGCCCCAACTGGTAAGAAGGACACATGCTCCACTATGTTCATAGCAGCCTTATTTATAATAGCCAGAAGCTAGAAAGAACCTAGATGCCCCTCAACAGAGGAATGGATACAGAAAATGTGGTACATCTACACAATGGAGTACTACTCAGCTATTAAAAAGAATGAATTTATGAAATTCCTAGCCAAATGGATGGACCTGGAGGGCATCATCCTGAGTGAGGTAACACATTCACAAAGAAACTCACACAATATGTACTCACTGATAAGTGGATATTAGCCCCAAACCTAGGATACCCAAGATATAAGATATAATTTGCTAAACACATGAAACTCAAGAAGAATGAAGACTGAAGTGTGGACACTATGCCCCTCCTTAGATTTGGGAACAAAACACCCATGGAAGGAGTTACAGAGACAAAGTTTGGAGCTGAGATGAAAGGATGGACCATGTAGAGACTGCCATATCCAGGGATCCACCCCATAATCAGCATCCAAACGCTGACACCATTGCATACACTAGCAAGATTTTATCAAAAGGACCCAGATGTAGCTGTCTCTTGTGAGACTATGCCGGGGCCTAGCAAACACAGAAGTGGATGCTCACAGTCAGCTAATGGATGGATCATAGGGCTCCCAATGGAGGAGCTAGAGAAAGTAGCCAAGGAGCTAAAGGGATCTGCAACCCTATAGGTGGAACAACATTATGAACTAACCAGTACCCCGGAGCTCTTGACTCTAGCTGCATATATATCAAAAGATGGCCTAGTCGGCCATCACTGGAAAGAGAGGCCCATTGGACTTGCAAACTTTATATGCCCCAGTACAGGGGAACACCAGGGCCAAAAAGGGGGAGTGGGTGGGCAGGGGAGTGGGGGTGGGTGGATATGGGGGACTTTTGGTATAGCATTGGAAATGTAAATGTGCTAAATACCTAATAAAAAATGGAAAAAAAACTCAAAAAAAAAAAAGAAGAAAAAAGAAACATCACTGGCCATCTTTTATCCTATTCTATTTCATTAAGTGTGAGTTGTATATTGTCTGATTGTGAAGGATGTCAGAAAGCATATTTTTCCAATATATATTAATGTGCTTTTGGTTTTGTCACCTAACTAGGTAGCAGTTAATATCCATATCTGTAAGTTGTAAAAGTCTTTGTAGCTCTTCTTTTTGACTAACCTATAATTAAGCTAGTGTTAAATTTAAAATATTTTTCCTTTGTTCACAGCCCATCTTTATGAGTTTCAATAATTCCCTTTGCCAAACTTTGGGCAGCAAATAACTCAGATATAATGGAATTCATGTCACATTCACTCAAATGTGATTGCTTAGGATTTGTGGATGCTATTCTGCTACATTTAGAGGCAGCATTTATACAGTTTCAAAGTAACTAAGCCATTTTGCACTTCATTGATCTTTACTAGAGAACAGTTCTGCATGTGCTCCCTCTATCCATAAAGCCATATCCAGCTTTTTACATATAATAAGCAAGTAGTATTTTTGCAAACTCCATTTTATAAATACTTGAGACACTGAACCAATTGATCTAGTAATAATACAGAAAACATGGTGCATGTTATTGCGACTAGATGGCAAAACTTATAATTCACTCTAGAATTAATACTTTAGTAGACTGAAGCCAGTGAGAAGCTCAGAAAAAATAATCTATGAAGCTCACAAGTCATACAGTTAGCAAACTAGTATCAGTACAGGAAGGATTAGAATCAACAGCAAGTCCAAAATAGAGTAAATTTGAATTAGAATAAATAACCAAACTCAGAAATCCAAAACAAGTAGAAAGTTATGATCAAATAGCAATTAGCTAGGAGCCCATGAGGATACACTCAGTTTTCTTAAGGAAGTCATTTCATTTATCTGACCTTCAATGACATCATCTATAAGTACAAAGATTTTCTTATTAGCAAAAGCTGTTTTGGAATTTTTGTTGCTGCTTTCAACATTTTTAGTTCTCATTCTAAGGTGCAAAATAACACATAGAACTGTTAAAACCAGACATCAGAGAAGCTGTCTACTTCTATGAAATTGTAAAACAACTATCAAGAAAAAAATTAACAGACTATTTAGGTCTATTTTATCAAGCATTATACATTTTCCAGAGTTTAGGATACACAGGGTTAGAAAAAATACAAGGAAATTACTTCACTACTAAGAAAGAACTAAGACTATACTCTGCCTGTTCTACAAATGGTGATCAGACAAAGTAGTAAAGAGTTCTCATGAAGAATATGGGAAGAAGGGGAGTAAAGAAGAAAAGAAGAGAAACTATAAAATTTTGAGTTAAAAATTTTAAGGAAGGTTGAAGAGAGGTTCAAAAATTTATTGCAATAAGTATTGTGTTGGCCCTAGGAATAAATGATAGAGCATTACTAAAAGCAATATAATTATTTTCCTGATTGGTTACAAATGTTATGTAGGTACATACAGTAGAATAGCTTAAGTAAAAACTATTAGTATAAAATTGCTTTGTATATCCTCAATATTATAACACAGATTTATAAATAAATCTGTTGCCTTTACTGCAATGTCACCAAGTTACCTATGATCCTGCTAAAATTTTTGAATAGAAAGTCACCATGAGAGTTTACATGGCTCATCCTATATATTTTTGTACTTGAAACCCAACTCTGCCTCCCTTCCCCAACTACCTAGTAGGTACTCAACAACAATGCCCTCAAAGCTACTTTTAAGAAATGGTTAAATGGGATGATTCCACTGAGGAAAGAGATTCCAATGATCATTTCTCACTTGTAGGGGCCCAGATTTTGCTTTTATTTCTTTAATTTTAATATTTCCCATTAACTTGAATCATTTATGAAGGTAAATTGTGCCAAGTCTTGGTGACCAGATTAACTGGAAACAAACCAGTGACCTCCTAGAAGCTAATGTGGAGAATGTGTCCTGTTGCTCCCAAAAGGATGGAAAAGATGAACACTTAGGCTAAGAGGTTAATAAAAACTAGAGGAGAATATGGTAATGAATTCATTCGTAGGGCAGAAGTATATTTGAACATTTTGTAATATATATATAAAACATTTATAAATATCAACTAATGTATATTTAATGAATATGGCAAGGATTATACTACCTAATACATAAACATTATATTTTATAATTATGATCTGCTCACTGGGCAACATTTCACAGATGAAAGGTCAAGGCTGAGAAAACACTTTGTAGAAGCATAAAAGCCCCAAATGCATCTTTTATAGCACTTTTAGCATACTGGATTACTGTATTTACTCATGTTCACTTCAATCCTTTAATTTTGCAAAGGAAAAAAATATTCACCCTTGTTGTTTCAGGCAAAAGATATTCACTAAGTAGCTCCTATGGGCTCAGGTGTCTGACTGGACAGATCAGATATTTCAGAAAGTAGGATTAATATAAGGAAAAATCAGAGGCATGGCAGATTATAGAGTTACTGGAGAAACTAAGGCTTATTCAGTTTAACCAAAGAGAACAGTGCCTAAGTAGTGGTGTAAATGAGGCTAGAGAAGATGGGGGCTTCTTTATAATAGACCTTCTGGAGTGGATTTTATTCTGAAGGTAGAGGGGAGCAGGAAATTGAAGTGATTACATTTGCATAACAAAAATCTCAGTCTAGCAACTAAAAAATAAAGATTGAAATGTGGGTACATCTAGAAAAAAGATAGCCATTTCAGAGGTTATCTTATTGGTTCAAATATGGGTTTAGACAAAAACTATGAAAGAAAATGAGTTGAAGACTCACAAAGTGATGATACAGAGGCCCTGTGATAAAACAATAGGCTTTGAAGTCCCCCAGAAATCATATTAAATTTCACCAATATTATTCATTGGCTCTTAGTAATGTTAACTTTTCTGGGTCTACAGTTAATGAGATTCAATACCTCGTGTGAGTGCTTTGATCAAGTGGTTTGATCATAGGAGAATATATACTCTCATTTGTATTTTGATATCGAGTATATGATTTAAAAATAAAATACTGGCCCTATCCAATATGTAAGTAACCTTTAGCTGTTCTTGCTAATTTTAGTCAGTCAAACAGAACATATAATTTCCTTTGAGTTCACTTGGTGCCCTTATTAATATTTTGCTATTTTATGTATATTTTATATTTTTTGCCATTTCTATATGTGTGTACAATACATGTTACCACACTCACTTGCACCATGCTTCGTACCCAACTCAGTCCAATCATTGTGTTATACTTTAGCAGTAATAATAATTATAATTTAATAATAGTATGTTAATTGCAAGAAGCCTTCTAGACACTGTTCCACAAGTTTTCCTTATGTGTCTACAATCCTTAGATGAAATAGATAATATTATCATTAACATTTTATGGAAAAGGAAGCCAAGCTTACAAAACTTAAGCAGGGAGGCCTATAAGCTGCAACATCCGTGCTCAACATGGGCAGTGGCAGTAGGGACTCCAGAGACCATTATTACCCCCTCATTGCTATGACTAATACTTTTTGCAGCTAAGAACCTGATCCTCCTACCTTGATCATTACTGAGTGCTGCTCTATACAGGTGTAATTATGTCTCCCTTAACATTATTTATTTCTCTATGTTGCCTCTGATGAAATCCACACGCAGGCAGATATTTCTGTTTTGACAGTTGCCTTAAGAAGAACATGTTTTCATTGGTCCTAATTTTGTTTAAGTTTATCATTATGAATATGCACCGAGGGCAATGGCAAGTATTGCATTGTAAAAAGAGGGGAGAGTAAAGAAGTAAATAAATGTAAGACCTTACTTCTTGGATCTTGAGGGACTAAGAGGTGATAAAGGAAAACACTGTTAAAAATTCATACTAGCAACTTGTGTTGTATATTATGCATGGAGACTAAACTTTTTAGTGTCTTGACAAAGCCCTGGGGCAGCAGAGAGGTACCTTAGAGCAGAGAAAGTGCATTTGAAATGGTAATGAGAAGTGAGCCCCATGACAAAGTGCTAGCCACTGAAATATTTCTCTGAGACAAACATAAATTTAGAGAGGGCAGAGAGTCATTGACTGCTGCCAGATGACCTATTTTAAGGCTTCTTTTTTTCCCCTGGGTATACTCAGATGACTTCACAGTGGGTACAATTTTAATAATGCAATAGCTGTCCATCTATTTGAAGTTTGATGCTACCATCTTCACCTCTTATTTCTTGGGATACCAACTTTGAGTTTTATTGTTTTCAAATAGCAGCAGCATCATGAAAGCCCTCTCAAGGTTTAGGATACCTTTAATACTGCTTCCTATTTAAATAAAATTCCAACACTTTTCTTCATCATCCTTTAATAGCATGACAATTTGCCTTTTCTCTGGACTGTAGGGTGAACAGCACAAGAAGTCCCTTATGTGACACATTCGTGTTGCTTCAAAGTTTGGAAAGTCTCAGCCTTCTGTTTCCTGGCAAAGGAGGCCACGTCCAAATTTTCAAGGGTCATTGACTACCATTTCTCACCCCACACACATGCTTGGATATTCAGTGGAATCTATGAGATAGTATTACAATGAATCCCTCAACTCAACTAGGTATTCCTAACAATTTTGATGTAGCTAAAAATCTTGAGGTAAGACAATGGGAGAAAGATGATAATGCCTAGGGAATTGTTCCAGGCTCAGCGCCTTAAGATATTCTGATAAGGAAGTTAGGAATGCTTCTTGGGTTGGAGCTAAAGAAACAGTCTTCAGAGACAGAGCACCCAGAAAACAGAACGAAGCTGTGAGAATGTTTCGTAGGAACAAGGAAGGATGGCCAGGGCCACGTAGCTCCACAAAAAGAGGGTCTTGTGCCAATACAAAACATTAATTTGAACCTCCAAATAGTCAAAAACAAAACACCTGAAAATTTGAAACAAAAGTAATTTCTGGTAAAACATGCTGCTTTTCATTCTCCTTCGAGAAAGTATGTGGAGTTCTGTGCACAAACATCAAAAAAAAAAAAAAAATGTATGCCAGAGTGAGCACTGATGGCTAAAGTCACCAACCTGATAATAAAATTGTTGGATATTTTTTTCCTCATTATATAAATGTCTGACCCCTTCTTCCATACAGGAACAAATTTGGACACACAGTCTCTAACATTCCAGCAAATACAGCTTTTTCCTACATCAATGGAGGATCACAGCTTTCATAGCCAAAGACTCCCAATTATTTGTTGGGTTCCCACTATCTCACTTGTCCCAAGCCAATTATTTTGTGGTTTTTCTGTTTTTAAAATTGTGCTGCTGTGCAATGTTGTCAGCATTTGGAGGCTGGTTATGGGATGGATCCCCGGGTATGGCAGTCTCTAGATGGTCCATCCTTTCGTCTCAGCTCCAAACTTTGTCTCTGTAACTCCCTCCATGGGTATTTTGTTCCCAATTCTAAGAAGGGGCAAAGTGCCCACACTTTGGTCTTCATTCTTCTTGAGTTTCATGTGTTTTGCAAATTGTATCTTATATCTTGCACACACTAGCAAGATTTTGCTGAAAGGACCCTGATATAGCTGTCTCTTGTGAGGCTATGCCGGGGCCTAGCAAACATAGAAGTGAATGCTCACAGTCAGCTATTGGATGGAACACAGGGCCCCTAATGGAGGAGCTAGAGAAAGTACCCATGGAGCTAAAGGGGTCTGCAACCCTATAGGTGGAACAATATGAACTAAGCAGTACCCCCTCCCCCCGAGCTCGTGTCTCTAGCTGCATATGTATCAGAAGATAGCTTAGTCGGCCATCAGTGGAAAGAGAGGCCCATTGGTCTTGCAAACTTTATATGCCTCAGTATAGGGGAACGCCAGGGCCAAGAAGTGGGAGTGGGTGGGTAGGGGAGTCGGGGGGAGGGTATGGGGGACTTTTGGGATAGCATTGGAAACGTAAATGAAGAAAATACCTCATTAAAATAAAATAAAATAAAAAATTTTAAAAAATGCTGGTGGGAAAAAAAAAGTGTGGTTGCCTTAGCAAGGCCATTGTCATAGCTAACAATAACCTTCTTGATGGTACTCCTTGTACTTCTTCCCCATCAGGCTTTCCAAAGCTATTATCTAAATCCTCTTACTGCATCTCAACCCTCATTATGTTCTCAGAACAACTGTGCTCCAGGAAGGCATGGGGAAACAGTCCCTCTGCCCAGTTCTTCGAAGCGACCACTTATATTCAGGATTTATGAACATAGTTCCTTCAAATATTTTTGACAGAACTCATGATGGTAGAGCCAGAGCAAAGCAAATAACTGGTTTCAGATAAGGCTATCCTCTGCTCACAGTCAGCTATTGGATGGATCACAGGGCCCCCAATGGAGGAGCTAGAGAAAGTAACCAAGGAGCTAAAGGGATCTGCAACCCTATAGGTGGAACAATAATATGAACTAACCAGTACCCCCCGGAGCTTGTGTCTCTATCTGCATATGTATCAGAAGATGGCCTAGTCGGCCACCAGTGGAAAGACAGGCCCATTGGTCGTGCAAACTTTATATGTCTCAGTACAGGGGAACCCCAGGGCCAAGAAGTAGGAGTGGGTGGGTGGGGGAGCGTGTGGGGGACTTTTGGGATAGCATTGGAAATGTAAATGAAATAAATACCTAATAAAAAAAGATACAAAAAAAAGATAAGGCTATCCTCAGTTGTCCAATTCTGGCTCTAGATATTACCACTACTATTCCTTCAAAACATATATCATACTCCATATCCAATTGACTAATGTAAGCAATCCCTTGGAAGTTATTCAATTTCCCATAATAATTTTTAAATCCCACCAGGTCAGAACCACATAGCTTCCTGAGAATCAAATATTTCTGTAATCAGCATGCCACATAAAAAATACCCCACCTCACCCCCAACATGCACAGGTTTTATGTAAAATCTAAAGCCACTACAACAAATGGCTATTGTATAAGACAGGTAGGATATTGTGTGAGTAGAGGTGTAACGGAAGTAGAGTTTGTGATAAATTTCCCCACAGATTATAACATAATCAAGTGTCTTTTAAGCATGAGCACAGTCAGAACTTTGAGTTTACAGGGCAAGAACCCTTTGAGGAAACAGTAAAGTAATCCAAGCCAAACTCCTATTTTTCCCACTTTGAAATCTCTCACCTACAAGCTTTGTCGACGGATTCCTTTTAAAGTAGCTGCTAGTCTTGTTTATTATGCCCCTGAGACTAAAAATATGATTGTTTAAATGTGGGATACCTAGAGGACACTGAGTAAGTCTCATACATATCTTTTCATCATCCAGCACCTGTGTACTCTCAATGAATATTAAGCAATAAGTTCTGACCCTCTTAGCTATACAAGATGATTCCTTGTTTTGAGATGACATGCCCTGTGAATAAACAATAATTCCTTCATTTTCCATGGCTGTCAAGCTGGCATCTTTGATCAGAACTAAATTTGCTTTAAGTAGTTGAATGCCTAACAGTTTTAACAGAAAATCTCTCATTACCTTTATCTATTCAAAAAATGTAAAACATAGTGTTATATTTAGCAGGAAAGAAATAAGTCCTGAATCACAGTGTCAGCTTCATCATTTCCTTAATGGTGTAATGGTGATTATTTTTACCATAATCTTCTTCTGGCTGTTAGCCCAGGGTGGGAAATGACATCGTTACATTGTTAAATAAATGACAGTGGAGACATTCCGGGGTTTGTTTTTCCCCCAAAGGATCTGTACATATGTATGTGGGAAGAGTGTGGGTGTAATCCTCAGGACAGAAATTTCCTACCTACTATTTTCATAATAATTCATAAAAACTTGAATTTTAACACTTGTCGTTCAAACCTTGGAAATATTCTCTAATCCTCAACAGTGTTTCAAAAAAATATAAACACCATGGTGTATTTGAAACCACTAAACAAACTTACACTCATGTATATTTTGTGGCTTCTTAATTTGTATTTTTTTTCTTTTTCACTCAAAAGTCATTTTCTCATAATAAAGAGAGGTACAGGTATATACAGAATGAGTTCCTTTCTTACCCTTCGTCTCTATGATAATCATCCTTACTGTTTTTGTCTATTCAAATATATACAGTTCTAAAAATAGCAGCTTCTTTGAAAAGGGTCTAATTGGCATGAGCTGCTCTTGCTGTCATGCTGAAGTCCTGCCGACAAGGTGAAGGTTGGCAGAAAAACAAATAAAAGCAACTGATAAATGTCAGAAGTAAGTTGTAGTAAAAACATCCTGTTTTGTTCATTTGGATAAAAGGGCAAGTGCAATGTACATCAATTTTTTTCCTTAGAGAGTTCTCAACAGATAGATTGAAAATCCCCATTGAGAACTAAGTTTATGTCTTATTTAGTTATACTTAAAAGTATATAACATCCATAGTAGTAAGAGTAGAGTGTATATCAGGCACTACAATGTTTAGCAGATTGAAGAGTTATTATGGAAAATCTGTTTCAAAAGGATAATATTCAAACATATTATTTCACTACTATACACACTTAGTTATTAACATCAGAGCAAAATAATGATTAGGATGTTATAGGAAACAAGCCTGAGATGAGATAAGTAAAGACTCAAAATAAGACTTCACTGGAAAATAGACATAAATGGCTGTTAATTAAAGCCCATTTTAATTTGATTTTACTAGATTGTATTTCAAGGTCTGTTGCATTCTTTTCTGATTATGACTCCCTCTGTTTTATCCTAAGTTTGAATTTCCTATTTTCTTTCTCTCATCTGCCTACTGTACCATTGGGGCACTCCATATTTTAAAAGTACCTTTTTGTTGAAGTATATTAATTTAAAAGATGTTTGTTATTAATAGTTTGCTTCTTTTGGTCATTGTGTAACACTACTTCAAATAAATTTTTTTTGTTTGTTTGTTTGTTTTGGGTTTTTTTTTTTTGGAATGGGAAAACCTGTGAAGAACAAATTCTAATCAAGGATATTTTAATTTACATGTTGATTTTTTAAAAACATAATAAGGCAAAGAACTTCTAAGTTAGCATTATAAATATATAATTCTTGTAATAAGAAAACATGCTACTTCTCAAATTTGACATTTCTTTCAGGACCAGGAGGTCAGGGATTTCTCTCTCTCTCTCTCTCTCTCTCTCTCTCTCTCTCTATATATATATATATATATATATATATATATATATATATATGTGTGTGTGTGTGTGTGTGTGTGTGTGTGTGTGTACATATATGTGTGTGTGTGTGTGTGTGTGTCTGTATAGTAGAAATCATTTGCTAGAAAGGTTACAGACCTTGGATCTAAGCCAATGATCTATAGGGCTTGAATCAAATGTTCTTAAAGGATCTCCTTAGATTCACTTATCTTTCAAATGAAGTTATTTCAGCCCCTTTCAGATTCAGTGTATGAATGCCCTTTGTTGGGCAGTATTCATAATCCTACAAAAGAGAGCAATGCCGAGTTTCTCATCCAGAAAAAGAAAAGAAAAGAAGAGAAAAGAAGAGAAAAGAAAAGAAACAAATAAAAGAGGTTGACAAAAATGAATAAATAAGTCTACCTACCATTTTAACATATTCACCCTTCATGACTTCTTTTATTCTTGTAAGGACTCTGCAGTTTAAAGAGAACACACAGATTTCTTTTGCATTTTTGTAAATACCAATAATGTAAGAGACAACCAAAGAATATATTAGTGAGCAAGATGTATCTTTGCAAACATAGGTTCTATTAATAAAAGTTACAAAATACCATTAAAGGGTGGGTTTTTTCCTTATTTTGCAGAAACTAGATAATCACTTTGGAAAAGTTAAAAGCATAAATTAGTGTATTTTGAAAATACAGAAGCATATAAAAATTCAAGGAAGTAAAATTTGAAGAAAAGCTAGGAACCGTTTCACATATTTACTGTCAAGCTTTTTATGTTTTGCATAATTTGGGTCATGTTATTTATGTCCTTGTACATCTTGCCATTTGGTTAACAGTCACATTTAAGTTATAAAACCAGTAAATAGTTTTGTGACAGTCCATATAATTGTTCTTTTATGATCTGTAATTTACATAAATGTCCCCCATCTGATGGATTTGTAAGGTGTCTTCAATTTTCTACACTCTAAGTTAAGCCGTCTATTGTTATCAATCTTTTCCTCTTTCATATGTACCCAGTAGCGCTTACAGAAATAAAAGTAACAGGTCAAACAGAATGAATGTTCTTAAATATCTGTAATATGGTTGCAAATTAATTTTCAGAAAAACAACTATGGCAGATTAAGGACCATATTCTGTGCTTTGTACTCTTACAATGTAAGTAAAACTTCCTTCACCCTTTGCCATTGAGAATTACTAAGCATTGGTTCATGTAAGAATACTTAGCCCTAACTCACATTTTATATCATTAAAGCAAAGAGTAAAAACAAGAGACATTCAGGCAGCTTTAAAAAAATATTAGTGCTTAGTTAATGCTTGATTTGCTATATTTGTTATACTTTTAAGAACTTTATAGTTCATGCACATAAAGTAAGGGCTGTGCAGTGGTGTTAAAAATGTTCAGCTTGTGTCTTTCTGGTTTGCTACACTGCTCACTTTTCACGTAGAAGTCAACAAAGAAAGTTCATATGAATCAGTATGGAAAGTCAAGTATGAGAGAGTAGTTGTCAGTTTTCACTAATAGATTACGATTTGATCTACAATTATCCCTTTTGTGTAGTTGAAATATCTTTTCTAAAATAAAGACAGACTCATTGTCAGTTTCTTGAAATTTATGTTTGGAAAGGCAAGAGTTGAAAAAGGAGAATAATTTATATCTAGAAATCCCCAAGTTGGGAAAAGTTTTACCCTTAAAAAGAATATGACTCTGATCTTAATATGTAAAAAAGGAAAATTTCACACTAGTAGTAGTACATGGGAAATGGCTTGTGATCTAAAATGTTATTGTATATGTATATTATTTTATATGTTAAGAATACCTTCACAGCAGGTAAACCATGAAGAACAAGCTAATCAGACTTGTTTCAAGTTTTGGTAACATGAGGCAAGCTAACATTTAATTTATCAGAAACATTTTTCTATTTTTCCTCTTCCTTCTCTTCTTCCCTCTTCCCAAAACCTTTTGGTAAGAGTTTGACAGAAACACAAATGTCTCATAAAATGTGATAAACATATTTCTAAACTTAGCACAGGTAGCCATAAATCTAAATTTATTTGTGTACTTCACGAATATGGATGTTCTGTCAGCATGCACACCTGTATACCAGAAAAGGGCATCAGATCCCATTACAGATGGTTGTGAGCTGCCATGTGGTGCTCAGAATTGAACTCAGGTCCTCTTGAATAGCAGCCAGTGCTAGAAACCTTTGAGTCAGCTCTTCAGTCTCATGTAGGCATAAATGGAGTAAACACAAATGTATAAAGAGAAATATACAAGGGAAGCCAATAATGTTGTTTTGACTCAATCAATCATGGAATAGCCATATCCTACAATATAATTCGTCATTAAAAATGGATAGATGACATTTCTATGTTGAGTGGTAAATACATTACAATAAAATAGCATCTACAGGATGATCATTTCTTTTAAAAAAATATGTGTTTAAATCAACCAGAAGAAGACCACTGTACTATGGTTGCTTCTAGTCTTCATTCTCTTTAAATTATTATAGGAATTTATCTTATAAAGATAGTATGTTGATTTTTTTTCCTATCCTTTCCACATAGACTGGCAAGATCAATGTGCCCCTCACCCCATCCCTGAGATGCTTCTATTTTCAGGAGATAATCATTAACACAGATGGCCACATCTTCCCAAAGTATAGAGAATATAGGACTCAGAATGCTCAGTCTGAAGAGAAAAGGTATACTGCATTGCCTTCTCCCAAGGCTTAGAGATCATTATGGAAGTGGCAGTATAAGGAGTATGAGAACCAGGGGCAGTAGACAATTATAAGGAAGCATATTCTGGGCATAGTAACAGCATGAAAGTTATACATATGACCTCACAGTGATTGCAACACCATGCACAAAACCTATGGAAGCCCAAATCAGACCAAATCCCGGTGTGAAGTGGATAGTTATATGCACACAATCTCACCAGTACCTGTGCAGCTAATGGCAGTTGTTGGCTTCTGGAAAATAGACAACTTTCTCTAAGAATGCAGTCCCTCATAAGTTGACCACACTCCAGTTGAAGACCACACATCCAAGAATACTTGGGCAGCACAAATTGCCCTTGAAGGGCATTACAAAATAAATAAATAAACAAAAATTGGGTGAGTACGCTTTGGAGCATAGCTTATGGAAGAATTAGAGGAGGGGTATAAACATTAAACTCAAGAGAACGAAGACCAAAGTGTGGACACTTTGCCCCTTCTTAGAATAGGAAACAAAACACACATGGAAGGAGTTACAGAGACAAAATTTGGAAGTGTGACGAAAGGATGGACCATCTAGTGATTGCCATATCCAGAGATCCATCCCATGATCAGCTTCCAAACGCTGACACCATTGCATACACTAGCAAGATTTTGCTGAAAGGACCCAGATATAGCTGTCTCTTGTGAGACTATGCCAGGGCCTAGCAAACACAGAAATGGATGCTCACAGTCAGCTATTGAATGGACCACAGGGCCCCCAATGGAGGAACTAGAGAAAGCACCCAAGGAACTAAAGGGAACTGCAACCCTATAGGTGGAACAACAATATGAACTAAGCAGTACCCCGGAGCTCTTGTCTCTAGCTGCATATGTATCAAAAGATGGCCTAGTCGGCCATCACTGCAAAGAGAGGCCCATTGGGCTTGCAAACTTTATATGCTCCAGTACAGGGGAACACCAGGGCCAAAAAGGGGGAGTGGGTGGGTAGGGGAGTAGGGGGGTGGGTATGGGGGACTTTTGGTATAGCATTGGAAATGTAAATGAGCTAAATACCTAATAAAAATGGAAAAAATATAATCAAAACATGGTATGCAACTTAAAACTCTCAGAGAAACATTTTTTATATAAATCTGATGTAAAATTCTGATATCAAATATTGTCAACTGGACAGAACCTAAAATCAAGTAGGAGACATACCTCTGGGCATGTCTATGATGGTAGTTTCAGATCATATTAACTGAGGTGGAAAAACCCACATCAAATGTGAGAAGCACCTTTCTATTGTTTGGGGTCCTTAACAGAATGAAAAAGATAAAAGTGAATTCAGCACTAGAATTCAGCATTCTCTACCTCCTGATTGTATAACAGGTTCTGTGCCTTGCTCTGTCTTGGTGTCCTATATAATTGACATATAAAATAAAGTAACACATTCCTTAAATTGTTTTTGTAAGGTATTCTGAAACAACAAAATAGAAAGTAACTACCATAGAAAAATATTACTTTTATAAATTTAAAATATTTCCAGAAAATGAAGAAAAATTACTATACAAAAATAGTGTATTTGGATGCTTCTCTTTAGGACTACAAATAAAAAAACATTTCCAAGTGTCTGATTTTTTTCTCTTAAGTTTCTCCTTTGATTAGCACAAGTAATTAAACTAAATTAATGGATGATGCTAAAAAGAAGAAAAACATTTCATAAACTGCTGTGCCCCATCCTCTCAGTCTTCCATTGATTTTTGTTGACAGGAAAATTATCTCAGCCAAAAGGTCCTATGTGCAAATCTGTAAGGAGATTTGTTTTAAAAACGTATCTTAGAGGTCACCATTGCCCAAAGCAATTACTTTCCATGCTGTTCACCCATCTAAGTGATTTCTTTGAAAATTTCAAGCAATTTTCTAGTTTTCCCAAGTACTAGTACACTGTCTTATAAAATAGAGCATTGTAAATCTAGGGGACATTATAGAATTGTGGTGATATGTAAAGTAAAAGAAATCTCTTAATGTAACAGTGTAGGTACTATTCAAGTGATTCTTGGTCCATCAGTACTTTATTCAATTAAGCCTTTATGATAGAACACAAAGCTATTGACAATGGGCACTTTCAAACAGCTGAGTTATGAATGTAAATTATTTTACATTAACTACAATCCATTATCTTCCTGTATGTTCTTTTGTGTTACAGAATATTAGAAATAGAGGACAGCATAAGGTATGAGACAGTAGATTGGAGAAAACAGTTATCATGCGTTCATTTTTTAAACATCAATCCTGAAACCTATACTCTTTTTGGTCTCTATTGCCTATAACAAATGTGTACTTGCTCCAGGCTCATATGGTTACAACAGCATATTATAGACAAGCAGCATGCAGCTCAAGTATTTCAGTCCTTCATTCAGTCAAAAAGCACTTTAGGAGAGAGATCCTACCTCGGAATTGTAAAAGGTACACAGGAGACTAAGATATGAACTCAATACTCATGGAGCTTGCTCTGCTTGAAGAGATAAGACATATACAAACAGAACTCTGATATGATTCTGAAAAAATAAGAGTCCTGTGAGAAAGAAGCAAACAAGAGATAGCATGATAGAAATTTGGAGGCATATCAGAAAGTGTTATGTGGCAAAATTATATGTGAGTTATAAACTAAAATATGAACAATGTTTTGGCACAAATGAATGGATGCCATGAGCACATGTTAAAAAAACATCTTAAACAGTCTTAAGTATTGGCTCCATTTATTATGTTGCAAAAGGCTTATTCACGGTAACAACATGACCCAAAACAGAATATCAGTGCACTATCATGTAATACTCTATAGGAGGTTTACGGAGCAAACACATCCACTGCATACAGTTTAAGGCTATGTTAGAACATGGAATTATATCGTTCATATTATTTAATGAGCACTTAAATGAAGAGCAGATTGATCCATATATGAACCAGGACTCAGTGATAAGAATTCTACAAGCGCAGTCCTATGATTCTATTGTAACTCTGAATATCTAGTAATGAAGGAATACATTTTGTTGGCTAGTAAAAAGTCTCTCCTCCAGCTTATGTTATCACCAAATAATGTGTTATCTCCATGCCATAGGTACATCCTAGTAATCTGACATTGAAATTCACCATTCTAAGCAGTGAATTTTCTGTTTTACAAATAGATTCAACCCAATATATTCATGATTTCTGTGGGTTTTTAAGATAGTCTTGTGTAGCCCAGGCTATTCTCTAACTCACAAGTTAGTAGTGCCTCACCTTGAATTCTTGATTTCCCAGTTTCCACCTTCGCAGCACTTAGATTACAAGTATGTGCTACTGTGCCCAGTCAAAGACAGTACTGTTACTCTTCTCTAAAATAGAAAACTATCCCCAAGGCCCACCTCAATTCAGATCTAAGAAAAATGCCTCAAATAAGTAATGTTCACATACTTGTCCTTAGCTATCCCAGACTATGAAGAGATAGGTTATAAAACATTGAATAATCAAACAAGTATATGCCCCCGAACTGAATTGTCTTTGGTAAATATCCCTGACAATAAAGTGACAAGGGAAAGTTAGTTGAACTATTTTCATTTCATATGGGCCAAAATTATGAAAATGTATATTTCAAAATATACAGTTTTAAGATTGTTCTCAGATTTCCTAAACAACCTGCAGTGTATGTTTTGACAAAGGATCTTTCTATATAAGCTCATCCTGATAAGACCATAGCACAACTGTTAATCGTATCATATCACAAGTGCTCCTAATACTGAAAGAAGATAAACTTCTCTGTGATAGGAAGTTCAGAGTTAGTGCATTCCTCAATGTTGATAAATTATATTTGATGAAGGTATTGATGAAAATGATAAAAATAGTGAAAATAACAACTACAAAAGCTGCATCATTTTTATTAACCAAAAAGATAAATTTCACAAAGACCTTTTCTCTTTTTCTTCCCTCCCCCCTCTCCCCCTTTTCTCCCAATCATATAGAGTAAAGTCTAGACCATAGCTGTATAAATCATGAAAAAGTCTTAAAACACACAATCTGAGAAATTTGTAAAGGAAGCACTGTTCTACACTTTTTATTTCTGTTATTGCATTTACTTATCCTACAAATCTATGAGAAACACAGGCTAAATAGTCATACTTTCATTAATATAAATAATAAGAAAATAGATTTAGCCTTTTCATTGGTTTTTTAATTAATAGAAAATTGTAGCCGGGCGTGGTGGCGCACGCCTTTAATCCCAGCACTTGGGAGGCAGAGGCAGGTGGATTTCTGAGTTTGAGGCCAGCCTGGTCTACAAAGTGAGTTCCATGACAGCCAGGGCTATACAGAGAAACCCTGTCTCAAAAAAACAAAAAACAAAAAACAAAAAAAAAAAAACAAAAAAAAGAAAAGAAAAGAAAAGAAAAAAGAAAAAGAAAATTGTACTTCAATTCTTTTTTAATTTAAACTCTTTGTATGGCTAGGCATGCACTCTGCCTTTAAGCTACACCTGTGGCCCAATTTTAACCTTTTCAAACTGCATTATACAAGAAAATAATCTCAGGCTCTCCAGACCAAAAAGAGAGCCCATAGGGGTTCTTCATTAAATAAAATGCACAAATAATTCCATAACATTCTCTAAATGGTTTTCTTTGTTCTTTCTTCAGGTACAGACGAAGGTATATTGTTGTAGTCTTAGGGCATGTAATCTTGTTTACACCATCCAGTTCTCCCATTTGCTTGTCGATAGTCCATCGAGAGACAACGTGATTTCTGAGGACAAAGCACAAGCTTCAGAGGATGAAAGGACAGGAGAATAATCTTTCTTTAAGAGGCTGTGTGCTTTGGGCATCTTAAGATTTCAGAACTTTTATTTACTTTTAGTACCTCCTTTATAAAAGGAGATGCAAAATAGAAGAAGCTTTGTTTGGACAGTTGAACAAGATAGGGTATGTAAAGTTTCTCTCAAATAGTTCCACAGCTGTAAGAATTGTACAATGTGCACTGCCTCAGTTACTTTCTACTGCCACGAGAAAACCTGACCAAAAAATACTTAGAGACAAATAATTTGATGGGGGCTTATAGTTTCAGAGGGTGAGCCCTTGAACTTCATGGAAAGGAGCATGTCAGCAGGCAGGCAGGTATAGCAGCGGATGAATAGTTGAGCGCTTACCTGCTGAGACACAACCATAAATCGGGGCGGGGGGGGGTCGAGAGAGAGAGAGAGAGAGAGAGAGAGAGAGAGAGAGAGAGAGAGAACACAGGGAATAGTGTGAAGTTTTGACACCTCAAAGACCACCCCACCTCCACTGACACACCTCCTCCAACAAGGCCACACCTCCTAAACCTTCCAGAATAGTTCAACCAAGGAGAGACCAAGCATATATGAATCTATGGAGGAAGATAATCTCATTCAAACTGCCTCATGTACTCTAAAGGTAACTGAAAAATATGACTTGCCTCTGAAATATAGGAAATGTAATACATAGGTAAGAACATATTCTTTGAGGTCTGGCAGATTTTATAAAAAAGATATACAAACATAACTAGAAAGCATCTTGTTCTTATTACAACCAATAATAATGGTAAACACTAATCCCAATTGTTTTTACTTTAAAACCAAATTAGCTGTTTTTTACATTTTCTATAGACAATTGTCTTCATTCAAAAATAACTGATGACTTGTGATTGTAAATCACAAAGTCAAGCTGGAAAATAGCCCCTTGATCTGTAGATTGAAAGCAAATTTAGGTAAGTAAAAATAACATGATTTCTGACATATATCTTCAGGCATCCTTATAATTATTTTAGCCCTCATCTTTCCCTTTTCTTCTGTATCTCTAACTAAAGCACCCCTTTTCCCATTTTCCCCATTAAATCACTCGGTACCCTACTATTCCCCTCTCTATTATTATTCCCCTCTCCCACAATGCCCCGTTTACTTTCCTGGCTTCTGTACTTACTTCAGGTTTTATAGTTGCACCTGAAGATTTGGAGTTAGGGTCCATAGATGGAAGAAAATATGTGATGTTTGGATTTCTGAATCTTGGTTACACCATTCTTATACTCTTTTCTGGTTCTTTCCATTTACCTGCAAATTTCATAATTTCATTTTATTTACAGCTGTAGTGTTCCATGGAGTATATAAAACATGATTTAGCTATCCATTTGTTACATAAAGGATATTTAAGATATTTCCATTTGCTAGATATTATTAATAGGCCTGCAATGGCATGGCTGAACAAGTATCTGTGAAATAGGATATGTGCATCTTATGGTAGATTTACTTTGAGATTTCTGAGGGTTCTTCATAGTGATTTTCAGAGTTCCTGGGACAGTTTGCAATGTTGCTAACAGTGAATGAGGTTTTCATTCACCCCCACATCCTTTATAAGATGTTTGTTGATATGTAATATTTTGGCTAGAGTAAAATAAAAGGGAAGCTATACCCATAGTCTCACCAACATGGCTGCCTAAAAAAGACCTGAACACTGATGACACTAATAGATATTCTGATGTAAAAGAGGTCAATCTCATAGGGCACCAACACTAGACAAAGAGCTACAGGCAAGGAAGGAATGCTTAAAGAAGGGAAAATAGTCTTCTTTGGAAGAAGAGCCACACATTCGTTATCCAAAACCAAATGATCATCCTTAAATTTATATATGCACATAATTAACATAATACTCACAGACAGAGTAGGATGTATTTATGTATTTAGGGAAAGGCCAGCAATTACACAAAGTAAAAGAGCAGAATCAGAGAGAGCAAAGGATGCTACAGGGGTTGGGAGGAAGAAAGAGGGAAAGGATATATGTATATATACATATATATCTTTAATCTCAAAATCTTGTAAAGCAAATTTATAAATGAAGATAATAGAAAGCATATAATACTCCAGAGAAAAAAGTTTTGTACTTTATAAATATTTGTGTACATCTAAATACACTGATATGCAAATTAAAATTCACTCTTCTATATTCCAAAAGCGTGTGCTTTCAGAGACATTCCATTAATTCATCTGTTGAGCTATTTGGAAAATGGTGTGTCAGAAATCCAAGATACATACATACATATTGTGTGTTTGTAAATAAACTATAAATGTAGTCTCACAATACATTATCTGTGAATGGAAATTTATTACATAATTTATTTGTTGTTTATATATTTTGTATATTTGAGTGCATATACCTGAGGAGGCCAGAGATAGATTCCTAGATTGCTCTCCCAGTAAATTTTGTAAATAAGGTCTCTCACTGAAACTCACAACTCAGCAATTTGCCTAAATTGGCTCTCCAGCAAGCCCTAGAGATTGCGATGCCTCTGCCTCACTAGTACTAGGATTACAAATTCACACCACCATGTTCAGCATTTTATTTTTCTACATATATGTTGAGGATAAAACTGATTTTTTTATGCTTAAGGGGTGTGTAGGGGAGTGGGGGGGTGTGGGAGACTTTTGGGATAGCATTGGAAATGTAATTGAGGAATATACGTAATAAAAAAAAGAGAGATAAAAGAGGCAGATCTTTGCTGACTGAGCCATTTCCCCATCTCTGATGCATCATTATTCTTACACTTTGGGGTCAATTTTTATCAGAAATGGTATTTTGGTGTGTTTTATCAACATCTATTTGATACACCTAATAACTGGCTTTGTCATTATGACAGCTAATTGATGATTGTTATTAATCTTGAATATATTCACAAATCGAAAAATTTCCAAATATTTGGTGAGAAACAAAAATGTGTCTTGTTTTGCTGAAAACTTTAAACCTAATTCTTCTCTAGCACATTTACGTTATGAGAAAATACTTTTCTTCATTTTCAGATGAGCTTATCCTCAATGTAAGCTAAGCATTCACAATGCCTTAAATCAGTTTTATTTCCCTAAGTGCAGTGTTTATATAAATTTTTCTTTGTGTACCTAAAGTGCTTTTTTTAATTAACAAAGATTTTTTTATTATTGAAAATTATATCTAAAATACTGATGGTGTTTTAAAAGAAAGATTCTATTTAGTTATTGCCCATAACTTCCTTGGCAACTAATTCAAAGGACAAGAGTCATTTAAAATTTAATATCTAGAATATTGGAAAGTCCCAATTAGAACATTATCTTTTGCAGTATAATGAAATCAGTGTTGGAATGAAAACACCCAGCATTCACAGAGCTGTTTAGGTTTTAGGGAAGTTTCCTCAGTGTTTTAATTCATGGTACCAAACAGAATATTTCCTTTATGAATTTGGAAGAGCACTCACTAACTTTCAGAGTCTTGTTCCCTAATATATTTCCAGTCAGCTTATGGGATGTGATGTGATGGATGATACAGAGCAAACTCTTTCTTCTATGCACATTGGCTTCAGGAAGTGTACAAATAAGCATTTCTAAAACCCCTAGCTGACTCTGACAGACCCAATGTATTGATGTAGTAGCCTGCCAGCCATCTACAACCATGCATAGCTTCTTGAACTCCTCATTAGGAAATAATGAGGGAACAGTCATAAATACGTTCAATTGATTATGCATTACTACTGATGCCTGCATTTACTTTCAGTACTGGTTAGGCCTACTTGAAACATTTAATTAATAGTTTGCAGGCACTTGCTGATGGAAACATTGAGTATATACCATCAAGACAGAAATAATTTATTTCCTTGCTTGATTTAATGAAAATGTTAAATCCTTTTAAGACTTGTTTACCACAGTCCTGGCATTGGGAGTTACTTTCAGTTTCAGCTCATGCCCATAGTATTCAGTTAAATAAGGCAGGTCCCAAACAGGAATCATTCCTGACAATCAGTGCCAATCAGACCTTTCTTCTCCTCTACCTTTAATCACAGCTCTCTATGTTGTTTGCCTGTGTCATTTGGAATCTAAACAGAAAAGGCATAATAGAAATTATAACGAAGATGCTTAATATTGGCTCCTGGTCACACAGATTGTGGAAGCATAAAGCAGCTGAACATGGCAGATGCTCTCTGACTGTGTCATGACAGGAAGCCTCCGATGTTTTTAGGGTGAAGGATAAGGGCAGAACCCACTGACATGGTAACCTAAGAATGAGGGCAGGACCAAGAGAGTATAAACGTGAATGAATGGTGGATCTAAAAGCAAATAAACACCAAATGGGTGTGGTTGTATGGTTGTAGTGATAATTTAGAAGGGAGAGAGAGAGAGAGGGAGGCAGGGAGGGAGGGAAGAAGAGAAAGGGAAGAAGAGAAAGGGATGGAGTGAGGGAAGGAAAAGGATGAAGGGAAGGAGAGAGGGAGGGAGGGAAGGAGAGAGGGAGAGAGGGAGGAAGAAAGGTAGAGATATGAAGCTGTTGACAAGTTATAGACCAAACCTTAACCACAGTGTAATATGCATAAGTGATATTTAATCCAAGTCAAGATGGTGAGAGTACTTACTATTTGCATTTTTATTAATATCCTGGTATGAGTTCCCAACAGATTAGCCCAGAAATCTCTAGTTGTAGCATTCTAGGCTTTCTCTAGTTTGTTTTCCCACACTTTCCCAGACTCTTCCCACCAAACATTTTTTAACATTTTTAAACTATATCGCCAGGTCAGAACAGTAATGAACACTACACAAAGTTTAACTCATTTATTATTTTTAATGTAATAAAGTTTATAATTTTATGTGTAGCCCCTTGTTCACCTCAGCAGTTTAGAAGTAATTTGATTCTAAAGTATCTATACATTTTTAATTTTGATAAATACTGATATGCTTGACAAATAATGCCAAATTACTTTCCACAGAAGCCGGACTGATTCTATTCCCCATTATAAATATGTGAGAGTTCTGTTTCCTTAAACATGTGCAAACACAATATATATGTAAGCACGGTGTTATTCAGTAGTTAGTGTATAGACACTGCCTCAGGCTGGAGATACATATCCATTAAAGAGCTGACCTCTTGTTCATTGAGGAAGTTGTCATTTTCTCATCATCCTCTATACATAGTCACTGGCCCCATTCTTTGCTTACCTCCCTTGTCTTTATCAGTCTCTGAAAACATAATGTGTCCATTTTATCTGATAAGTCATTTGCCTTACATTTATGCCCTTTATAGTCCTCCTAAAGGTATTTCCTGGTTGAAAATATCACTCATCACTCCCTTTAGTGTTAATTTGATGTTACTTGGTATGTCTTCACAACACATTCATTACTATAGTAATATCAGCACAGCACACTTCAACCAAAGTCTCACTTTGTGTATTAGTCTTCTCTCATTATCTGTTTCCTCCCTCTCCTTCAGGCTAACATGTAGCTGTGTTAAAAAAAAAAATCACATACTGGCATATCAACTGCCTATAACTATGTGACTTTGAATAATTTAAATGAAATAAAGTCGGTATTATGTTTCCTGGCACAAAGTAGGTGCCAGTCTCTTCTCTCTCATCCTCCCTTCACATGGTTTTCTATAGATTTCCTTAGCTGTATACACTCCCCACTTCCCTGAACTCTTTTGGTATCTTTCAATAAAGTTATTTGGCTTTTGTCTTCCTAGCTAATGTGAGAATGTGATCCTTTCGCATCCTTTGTTTGCCTCAGCAATGTTTTTGCTACTTAATGCTGAGAAGACTGCTCAGGAATGTATACATAATGGTTGCTTTGTCTGTGTTTAAAAATAAAATAACAGTGTCAACTTTCTTACATCAACTGGCAAAATATAATTGTATGACCAAAGATAATTTAAGACTTGTTCTCCCTTTTTGTCACCTTGCATTGATAACAGCTATTGGGTCACAGATAATAATATGCCAAAATCTAGCAAGAGTTATTTTCTGACTCAAAAATCTTTCTTATTGGAAATCACTTTTCAATACCTCTTAATTGCTTTTGAGCTCGTAGTAGGAAATCCAATCAAAACTATAGTGATTCAAAATATCATAGGATAGAGGAAGCAGGAAATTATCATATTTAATTATAGATTTTGAATGACTTCAAAGGAAACTCTGAGTTTTCAAGGGATTAATGCAGGAACTGGTCCCTTATTATAGGAGGCTACTTGGGCTTCTATTTAGCTGGTTTCTGGCACATTCATTGACAGGAATAATTTAATGATTGTGAATAATCACCAAGTGTAGGAAATAAGGTCCTCTTTGAGTCATAAAGCTTTTAAACATGAGTAATATTATGCATTTGTTTGAGAATGGTGAAATGTGTGAACTAATTTCACATTGTCCTACCAATTATGAATGTGTTATTTCTGGCAAGCAGGTCTCTTTAAAATTGCATATGCTTAGTTGCTTGCCAGGGAGGTGAGAGAAAAACATTGTCAGCCTCTTTATACCCAGCTGGGGCCAGGTGTTGATCATTAACATGTAAATAGTACAATTACTGCCAATTAAGATTTTTTAAACATTAAAATTTGTGGGAACACAGTTATATCCTCTACAAGATTTAAAAAATATCTATATCTTAGTGCTTTAGGTTCCTATAAGGCATACACTGTAACTTGTAGTCTTAATTACACATGATTTCAAAGTTGCCTTCCTTTGTAGAATGCCATATTTATCATATTTACCATTAGAATTGAAAATGAAAGGATGTTGCTAGAATTAGGTTCATAGCCAAATTGCATTACAATTACTATTACTTGGAAAATTATAGTTATTTTTCTCCCACAAATATTTATTGAACTTGCTGTATATAAAGAACTATGTTTGAGTTAAATTATGAATAAGTCAAACATGGTCTCTTCTCACTAATAACACACAAACCAACATAGAAATAAGTACACAAACCGATCAACGATGTTATAGGAAGTCTTACATAAAATGTCTTAAGAAACAAAATGATGAGGGTGGATGCAGTTTGCTCTGGGAGGTCTCTCTATGAATTAGCATCTTTTCAGGTTCTAAAGGGAGAATCGATGCTATCCAGGTGAAGACATGGGCAGGAGTATATTAGGAAGAGAAAACACTGTTTAGGCAGCTGTAAACAAGAAAAAGTGGAATGTCATTATAAAACTGAAAAACAAAAATACATACCTGTCACCAAGATCTTTGTCCAGCCTCTCCTTAACTCCAAAGTCTTTGTGATCTCTATATAAAGAATTCAAAAAGACACACAAAGTTCACTGTTATAGTGTAAAGCAGGAACACTCTCAAGAGATGAGAGTGAACAACGACTAAAGAGACTGCTGTATAAAGTACATACTCAGGGGAGGGAATGGGCAATGGGCTAAGGGACTATTGTTCAGACTTCCATTTTAAGTAGGCTTTAAACTATTTTTAACATCTCTGGAACAGACAACTTTCCTGACGGACATTTTGTTGTCCAGGTGATTGACAGGCCCTACTTGCATTGATGCTTCTAGAAAGGGGCACTGGTATGACCTTGATCTTTATCTGAAAGTCTCTTGTTAGATAATGATCCTGTATGGTTCTGGGCTGCTGGACCCAGGTTTAGATAGTTATCAATTAATAACCTTCCAAGCAGTTCCAGATGACACATCTACTCTTAGGACCACAGATGTGACTTAGGTCCCATTTCTCTGACTCAGGATTTGTTTTTTTACAAAGTGTTCACTATGATGGAAGGGCTCTGCCTTAAAGTTTTCTGATCCCACTAATATTAAACTAGCTATTTAACATGCCTACTTCAAAGTAATGGTTGCCTTAGGGGATAAGAACACAAAAAGAAATATTAACCCTGTTATTCTCTAATAATATAAATTCATTTTATTCACAAATGCAACTTGTCTGTAAGCACCTCTTTATCATCACGATCTTGGGGATACAATACTTTGTATGTAAGGTAATAGGTCCACTTAGACTCACAATTTTATATCTCACTTTATTGGGTGCTCAGGTCTCATTAAAAATAACTCAATTATTCTATACTGCATCAAATGGTAACCAAGTCTTTTTGTGATATAAACAGGTTCACAGGTAAATCACAGCACTATCTCCCAAATCCGAAGAGAGAAACTCCAGGGATTTATAGTAATTTCTGGAATTTCAGTCCTTTAACCCTCCTGTTTATCAAGGTGCTCTTGTATATGAATTAACAACTTTCTAGAAATAGCGAGTAAATGAAATAGCAAGAGCTAAAGAAACTCAGAAATGGTCATGGGCAGGTCCAAGGAACCACCATAATATAGGGAAGCATTAAAATAACCATCAGTCCTTGTCTATGGATCTGATGAAAGGAATCCAGATCTACCTAACCAATTCAGTCACATTACTTCCTTAAGTATTTGATTTAGTACCATATGCAATACACTTGAGCTACAAAACTTAGCAGCTTTAATGTTAAAGAGCTTACTGTTCCCTTTGGGCAATAAAATACAGTTCTTACCTATTTCTGGTTGAATCTAAGAATAGAACTGTAAGAGTCTGAAAGTTGCTAAAGGAAGACCCCAGACTCAGAGAGCATGCAAAGACAAATAGCTTTAATTCTGCAAAAATATCCAGTATGTGGGAGTCAATCAATCTCCAAAATAGCAATCACAGACAAAGTCACACAGGCCTTCTTATAGGGAACCATAGGGAATTGGAGGAACTCTTTAGAAGGACTGGGTAATCTAAAATATCATTGGTGAGTACTAGTGGCTTAGAGGTGGTGATCAGTGGTCTGCATTCCTACGTCATGACCCTTTAACCATAGGATGAGATAGGGATGTCTAGCACAGATGGCCCATTCTGTGCTGATATTTCCTCATTTCTGTGGTTATCCCTGGGGTATCATTTGGGAGGGGGTTTTATGATCTTGTTTCTGGTTTTTATGGCCTTTTCCTGGAGCTGGTAACTATGGCCTTCTTTTCAAAATCAGGCCTGTTCCTTAAATGGAGCCAAAAGGGGGTTTATGTTTTCCTTTCATAAGTCAACTGAGGATCCAGTAAGTAGAGAATAGGAAATGACTGCTTCTTTCACTTCAGAGATGAATTGAGTCAAATTAAACTAATGTTCCATATTCTTATGAGATTCTCACAGGAGAGAAATGAGCAGAAATCTAGAAATAGTCATTGTAGTCAAATAGATCTTTTAAATGTCAATATAAAATTCAGTTGTATATCATTATCATTCACAATTGATGAAATTATCTCTTTTTCTGGACAAAGTCATTTATAACCATGAATATCAAAGTTCTTTATATGTAAACCTTACAGCTGAGGTTTAAATAACTAACATTTTTAGCACTCCAGAAAATATAGATTGATAAGTTATGTAGACAAGTCGCTATCTTATAGACCATACCATTTATCTTAAGTAGGATAATTGGGTTTTACTAGAAGAGTGCAATATTATCAAAATCTAATGTCTGATACTAGCCTCGATATGGTTAAGGTGCTTGCTTTTTCAAAAAGGAAGTAGAGCAATTGTCCTGAATTTTAAAGTGGAGAAGTCCTGGCTTTATGAATTGACTTGGATAGAGAGAAGTGCATAAAACATCATGCAAGGGTCAGTAGGGTTGATTGTCCATTCCAAACTAGTGATCCCTCGTGGAAAAGCAGTGTAGTACATGTCACCATGTTCTCAGAAATGCAAATGTGTGCTACGACAGTGTGTGAACAGTACCTGCTGCACGAAATAAGCACAGATGTACTTCAAATTAATATTTAATCTGAGATGAAAAGCACTTAAAGGAGTTAGGGATATGAGTTCCTCAGAAGAAATTACTTCTTTCTCGCACACAGCAATTATAGCACTACAAAGATAACAAAAATAAGACTGTCATAGTCTCCTTGGGCTTCAGTAGGAAGTCTGGAGGTGAAGTGCCTCTCTCTCTCTTTTTTTTTTCTTATAAAAAGACAAATAATTCTCCCGGACTGTCATTGCCTGGATCAAATCTAAAGCTCATAAGGTGCTTTTGAAGGAAAGACTTGCTAAGTCCTTGAGGGTGGATGAGAGTGACTTTTAATTGACATCATTAGAGTGTTATTAGGATGAAATAGAACAAAGAAACCATTATTAATCTTTAAAAAGAAAATGCCTACAATCAGATTATAATTTTTGAGTTCTTCCTGTGAGGCTATCTTCTGAATCACATTCTAAGAGCAAATTGGAGTCTGAAGCTATTGTGTTCTTGTCTTTCATTTTAAACCCGTTTATATGGCCTGAAAGAAGTTTAAACATCACATTGGAGAGCGAGTACACAAAACCACTACCTCAAAAGAGGGAAGAAGACAAAAACACAATACCACTTCCTTAATCTCTGAGAGTATTTTTGCGTAATTATCTATAAAAGAAATGACTAAACCATCTACATTCAGAGGAGGCTTAAACTAAAGGCATTTTATGATAATGGTAGGTATTGTAGGGTAGATGTGTCATCAAAATGCCACACAAAAAATTGTTTTACCGTGGCTATTTTTAGATAATAGGTTAGTCATATATGTTGGGGCAATTAGAAGTTTCTCCAGCTTTTAAGTTGATAAGATAAAAGGTGTCATTTGACAGAAACTCATTCATCAACCATTGAAACTAATCTTCGTTCAACCATCCACATGTATTTATTGAGTACCAACTATGTGCCAAACACTGGAAGTAATATTGAAGTGAAGTCATAGCGACAGGGATGTGAAGCAGCTGGTCACACATGCACAACAGGAAACAGGAATGAATGTATGCATACTACTCACATCCACTTATCCCTCTATATACTCTCAAATCCTTGTTCAGAAAAATTGGTGTTGCTCACAGTGAGTAAATCTTTCAGCCGCAATTCATGAAATCATGACAGTATCCCAGAAACATGCCTGCAGGCTCATCTCTCAAATCATCCTAGATTCTTTCTGGTTGATAATACTGATATGATGTAGAGATGTGATGAGGTCAAATGTTTTCCGAAGCCATGGAATGAGCTTGAAATTTTGTTTTGTAAAACTGAAAATTGAACCCTCATAGTGTGTGTGTGTGTGTGTGTGTGTGTGTGTGTGTGTGTGTTAGACAAGTAATGTAACAAATACATCCTGAGTCCTTGTTTTATTATTCCATTTTTATTCTTTGAGACAGACTCTTGTTAAATTGCAAGACTCACCTTGAACTTTCTTTAATGTATTCATCTATCTATCTATCTATCTATCTATCTATCTATTTTTTATTTTAAGCTCCAGATTTTATTCCCCTCCATGTCCACCCTCCAAGTGTTCCACATCCCATCCCTCCTCCCTGTCTCCACTAGAATGTCCCCACTCCCACCCCTACCCCACCTGACCTCTAAACTCCCTAGGGCCTCCAGTCTCCCGAGGGTTAGGTGCATCAACTCTGATTAAACACAGACCAGGCAGTCCTCTGCTGTATATGTGTTGGGGGCCTCATAACAGCTCGTGTATGCTACCTGGTTGGTGGACCAGTGTTTGATAGATCTTGGGTGTCCAGATTAGTTGAGACTACTGGTCCTCCTACAAGGTTGCCCTTCTCCTCAGCTTCTTTCAGCTTTTCCCTAATTCATCAATGGGGGTCAGCTGCTTCTGTCCATTGGTTGGGTGAAAATATCTGCATCTGACTCTTTCAGCTGCTTGTTGGGTCTTTCAGAAGGAAGTCATGATAGGTCCCATTTTGTGAGTGTTCCATAGCCTTAGAAATAGTGCCAGGCCTTGGGACCTCCCCTTGACCTGGATCCCACTTTGGGCCTCGCTCTGGACCTTCTTTTTCTGAGGCTCCTCATCTCCATTTCCATTCCTGCAGTTCTTTCAGACAGGAACAAATTCGGGTCAGTGCTTTTGACTGTGGTATGGCCACCCCATCCCTCACTTGATGTCCTGTCTTCCTGCTGGAGGTGGGGTCTATAAGTTCCCTCTCCCTACTGTCTGGTCTGGTGCATTCTGGAGGGTCCCCCCACCTCCTACCTCCTGATGTTGCCTGTTTTCATTCTTTATGCTGGCCCTCGCGGCTTCAGTCCTTTTTGATCTTCCTTCCTCACCATCTCAGTGCGAAGTTACTGGAATTAGAACCCCATAATCAGCATCCAAACGCTGACACCATTGCATACACTAGCAAGATTTTATCGAAAGGACCCAGATGTAGCTGTCTCTTGTGAGACTATGCCGGGGCCTAGCAAACACAGAAGTGGATGCTCACAGTCAGCTAATGGATGGATCACAGGGCTCCCAATGGAGGAGCTAGAGAAAGAACCCAAGGAGCTAAAGGGATCTGCAACCCTATAGGTGGAACAACATTATGAACTAACCAGTACCCCGGAGCTCTTGACTCTAGCTGCATATGTATCAAAAGATGGCCTAGTCGGCCATCACTGGAAAGAGAGGCCCATTAGACACGCAAATTTTATATGCCCCAGTACAGGGGGACGCCAGGGCCAAAAAGGGGGAGTGGGTGGGTAGGGGAGTGGGGGTGGGTGGGTATGGGGGACTTTTGGTATAGCATTGGAAATGTAAATGAGCTAAATACCTAATAAAAAATGGGAAAAAAAGAAGATTACCTTTAGATTTTTACATAATAATTATGGATATGTATGAAATACAGGGTGCTATTTCCATGTGTGTTCAAAATATGTACTGATCAAATGAAGCATTTCATTCACCTTGATATTTAGGTTTGAGCTCCCTTTTCCAGGCCTTTTTTTTTCCTTAATTTATATACATTTTATTTTTCCATTCATATATTATGAGCACATATGTTGATCTTAACTCTTGATAAATGCTGCAACTAACCCTGAGGATGAAGGTGGTGTATCTTTGGTTTGTTCATTTCATTTATGAATATACACTCAAAAGTATGATTTCTGAATCATTGACTATCATTAATCTAGTTTTAGTAGTGGTACTGTTTTTTTGGGGGGATTCTTATACAAAATCATTGCCTGTATTTACATCTTGGAGTATTTTCTTTATGTTTTCTTCTAGCCATTTCATGGTTTGAGATTGAATATTTGTATCATTAATCCACTCTTTATACATGTGAATACAGAGCATTATTTATTGAACTGTTCCTTCTGAGATATATGTTTTTTTCTTTCTCTTGAGAATTAGTTAGCTATAAATATGGAAGATTATTTCTAGTGTCTTAATATCACTCCCATACTATAGTACTATAATATGTCTTGAGATCAGATATTGAGATATGTCCATCTTTGTACTGATTTTAAATCTTAAGATTTTCCTATTTTGTATATTTTGTGTTTGCTTTTTTAGTTATGTGAAGAATTGTCAATACTATTGTAGTGGAAACTGCATCACATCTGTAAATTGCTTTGGGTATTAATGTGTATTTTGATTTATTTATTTATTTATTTATTTATTTATCTATCTATTTAAATGTATATGTATGTTTGGCCTGTATCTGTCTGTGTACCCCATGTATGACTAGTGCCTGCAGAGGCCAGAAGATAGTATCAGATCCCATGAGACTGTACCATGTAAGTTTGGGAAACAACCCTGGGTCTTCTTCCAGCCCTTCATAGATAGTTTAATATTAATAATACCACTTATTCAAATTGTGAGATTTAGAATTCCTCCAGTTATTCTGCCTTTTATTTGTTTCACTGGATATTATAATTTTCATTGTAATTCAACGGGGAAAAATAAGTTCCCATGAGCCTTCTCCATCAATAAATGATTGTTGACCAGGCCAGCTTTGTACATGCTCAATGCAGGTAGCTACAACTGCTATGAGTTCAAGATTGCAGTGGCTTTATCATGCCCAGAGGACTTTGTAGGGAGAAGGTATAGCTTTCAGGGGTAAAAGACAAAAATAATTACAATGCCTTTTTTATGTGCGTGAAAATGTCAGAGGATAAATGTAATCTAATCAATAAAAAATATATGTTTTATGCTGAAAGTATGCCTGTCTACTACTTTGACTGTTATATGCTGAATTCCAGCTGGATGTGTGCACTTAAGCACAAAAAGCAACAATTTCAAGAAATTGAAAGGAATCAACAAGCATCAGCATATATAGTCACAAGAGTTCTTGAAATTCCCAGTCTTCAGGCATTGATGGTTCTTTTCAAAGTGTCTACCTACCTGGGAATCCATCTTATCAGATGTTGTCTCCTGACAGTTCCTTGAAAGTATGTGCCTGAGGATAAGTTGCTATTGCTGGAATAAAGCAGGTATTGTAAAAGACATGAGGATTATATAGGTCTAATTAAGAAAGCAGAATGAGGACTTGAGGAATTGCTCAATGATTTGCTCTTACAAAAGACCCAGGATAGGTTCCTAGAACCCACATGGCAGCTAACAACCATCCATAACTCCAAGGTGAGGGAATCCAATCCCCTTTTCTGACCTTTGTGGGCACCAATCCTGTATTTGGTACACTTACATACATGAAGGAAAAATACTCATATACAAAAAATGAAGTAAGACTTTATTTAAAACAAAATAAGATTCATGTGGAATTGACAGTCCAAAGGCACTACACGGGAGAAGAGAAAACTAATAGCATGAAAACTAAACATGAAGAGAGATTTACTCTGAATGAAAGTAAATCATTTTTTAATTTTGCAGAGAGACAGGGCTACTAATATATTTATCTGTAGGTTTCTCTGAGTTTAATTTCATTAATAATAATTGTTTAACAATTATCTTGTAGGAGGGGGTCACAGATTTAAATATATAAAATGAACTAATTCATTTGTTTGTTTGCAGAGAGCTAGGAAATGTTTGTTACAGGTATTAAATGATGTATTTTAATTTTAGCCTGACTAGTCAATTTCTATTATAATTTGTCAGTATATTCTTAAACACTATATACATTATTAATATGACATAACTTGTACATGAATATAATATAACATGTGCAAGTACATTATTATATTTTTAACATTTAAGGTTTTGCTACAGATAGACATTAATGTTAATATTCATATTTTTATTCCATAAATATCATACATTAAGGCATTTCCATATAAAGGCAAAAATATATTTCTATGTAAGTGGAACTATAATATTAACACAGCAGCCTTATATAGTCTTATATAGTCTTTTATTTTCTTCTGTTTAATTTTATTTTTGTTTTCTTTTTCATGTCTTTGTCCTTTAAAAATTCTTTAATGATCAGTATTTATCAGTCATTATAGAAACCACTACCCATTTCTAAGGCAGTGATATTGATTATAATTTATTGATGAGGGTTTTCTTTTCAAAGCTTTCATCTATATTTTCTCCCATGAGGAAAATGTTATAAATTTTTTCCTTGTCAGGCACATTAAACTCCAGAAACTTGTATCTAACTGCTAGAGCACAACTCCAACCGCTTTTCTAGGACAACAGCCCATTTGCCTCACAGAGAAAAATGAAGCGTGTTAATTGTCTAGTTAATACATTATATGTCTAAATGGTATGGCTTAGTTTAGTAATAAATTAAAACAATGTTTAGAGACTAACCTATTTTCTAACAAGGCCAAAAGTGTCTTGCTATAATAAAATAAAGGATATTTTTGACTGACAGGAGTTGGTGAAACAAACCAAAATTATCTTTTTATGAAGTTACAAATAAGAATAATATGAGGTTATTTTACATCCTCAAAAACTTAAAATTTCTTTAAATTTTGTGTTAAGAAATGCTTTTTAAATCACTATTTTTAAAGTGCTTTGCCTTTTTGAAATGATTTTCTTTTTAAATCAAGGGAAGTATTTCTATTTTCATGACTAGGTCCCATCTGTCATCATGCATATGGGCTTGCCCTTTTCCTTTTGCAAATGGTCTATTTTTCTTCCCTTTTAACAAATATGTTCAAAATTTTCATAGCAAATAAGGAAAATATTTTCTCTCATTATTATTTGGCTGAGAAGTGGCATAAACTTATGACTCTAAAGAATTAATTACTGAAAATGCTTGTCATTTCAGGACTTCTATTTGCAAAATATAAACAAAAGATTTTCTTTACTTCCATTGTGAACAATATTTCCATTGAAGATTGTTGTCAGAGTACGAATTCCCATGCCAGTGATATGTTTTTAATGTACTACCCGGGAAAAGGAAAATCTTTCAGAAAAAGTTCAAGTTCTGGGAATTAAATATGAAATAACTAACATATAATCTGTACTCAACATTTGGCATAAAAACAAAATGCAAATTCTGCCATAGAGAATTGCTTCAGGGAAGAGTCTTGGAAAAGGAAGGTGGAGAAGATTTGGATAATGGTGGAAATGAGGTTATGTGAATTATTGAAATGATTCAGGTTGGCAAGTTTCTAATATATTCCCAGGTTCCATCTGAGATAATTCAGTCCCCCTGAAAGATAGGTCAGGTGTTCCCCAGACTGAGGAAATATTGGGCTATCTGAAAGAAATAAAACCCATGCCTTGATCCACCCTTCATATTGAGGTTAATACCTCCCTGAAGGTTTTCCATCAGCCCTGGAACTAAAATCATGAGCCTGTGCTGTATATTCTTGCAAGCATTGGAGTGTATACATGCATGCACACACACATAAGTACACTTCAACTTGCATATATGCAAACCCTTAAAATAAGGTAGAAATAATAACTCTACTTAGCAGCTTCCAACTGAAATGTGCCAACCATGTCATTCTTCTAATGGAGAAAATTAATATATCCCATCAGGGCTCCATGATATGAAATGCTGTGAAGTGGCTGCTTATAGAAAAGTCGGGAAATCCACTTTGATCTACATTTTTGATGTTTGATAATTGCACTTATTATCAGGTCCTCTCTGCTCTTTTACTTTGACATGAGATCCATTATCAGTGACAGCATGAGTGTGAGCATGGGTTTGATTTGAAAAACTGCTTAAGATGAGATAATGGAAAAGAAGGTTTTTTATATGTTCATATTAACAGGCTAAAAGAAAATTAAATTTTATCATGCAGTGGCTCCCTTGAAATTATTTCTCTTTCATACATTGCTTAGTTTGAAAGAAATTAATCCATAGTGAAATGTTTTGTACATAAAAATCTAGTATCATTTGCCTTTAGGCTTTTATTCCATGATCAAATATCATGTGAACAACAACAACAAAAAAATGGCCACAAAGAATAAGACAGGCTGTGTTGTTCATCTTTGCATGCTCAGAAATTACTAAAATTAAAGTGTATAGTCATATGTGAGTAGAGTAAGACAAGAATAAAAATGAAAACTCATATTTGATGAAAGGAAATATATACAAACTCACATTTCTATGAAATCACTGGTAAATTCATTAATTGGGTGTCTTTGGTATCATTTGATTTATTTAAATAAATCAGGTTACCTAGAAGCAAGTCATTATGGCAATTAATATGGGCTAATGTAGCTGAACTTTTCTGCTTGCCTAAATTTTACAACAAGGACCAATGCTAATTTAGAACTTTAATGGTTTCCTGTACACATTGACAAATTATTATTCTCACAGTGGAAGCCTAAGTAAAATAGGTGGTTTATTTATTCACTTATTCTTTATCTCTGTTATGAGCATTGTTTGTTGTTTGGTTAAACACGCGTGCACACACACACACACACACACACACACACACACACGATGAAATCATGAAATTATTTTAGCCAAAATTAAATATTTTCTTATGTTTATGAGTTTTAATTGTTTTGCTGAAGGACATAGAAAAATAAATTTACCTGTACTCGATCCTTAATCTTGTGTTCAGTTCAATTCAAAAGCAATTCTGTTTGGTTTGCCTGTTTCCCATTAACTTTTCTTTCTACCTTTTTTTTTTCCCTCAGATAAATGCTCACCACAAGGTTACTGGAGAAGTAATATTCTCTGTAGCTTTGGAGAATATGATAATGTGTTTGGAAGTGCTTTATGAACTAGCTTTGTTTTAAAATTCTTTAACTCTTTCCTATACTATACTGAGTTTAGAGAATTTTAGCAAAACCCAAAGAGCTTACTCATTTCCTGTTTCTCCTGCTGGTCTGCTTCTTTTTTCCAACACTGCTACTTTTTTAACACACTGATTTAATTATAATCACTCATAAGCATGAGTGGCAGGTTATTTACCAGAACATACGCAATGTACTAATTGCCACACTACTGAGGAAAATTTCAGGCAGTCTCCAAGTACTCATTAACTGCCCAGAGACACTCAGTGAGGAGTGCGGCCTCAGCAGCCTCTATCCCAGGCATGATGAAATAGTGTAAAAAGGCCCCAGTCTTGTACAGCTGCAGTAGAAAAGAAAGGATTCTGAAATAGCTTTTGTCCATAAAACTACTTGCTTAAATATAAACTGTGTATGTTGTGAAACCACAGTAATTATCCACTACAACATCAAGCCTCCATTGACCTATTATCCTTCCAGTCTTTCAATTTTGTTTTATAGTATTTGAATAGTCTTATTAAATCCCTGTCAATCTTTCATATGGATAGATTTTTTGAAGATTGTTCAATCTTTGCATAGTGCTAATTTAAGAATTTCACAAATGTTTGAAAAAAGAGTAATTTAAATGATGACTTCCTATTCAGTAACTCATTGAGGTTATACTTTAGAAACATACATTGGTTTTGGATATGTATTCCAAGGAATAGTATAGCTTACTACAATTTGATTTTTAGTTAAAATACAATGTGATAGAACACTACTTATACTTTCTTGAGCACATGTCTAAAGACACAATGACAGAAGCAAATTCCTATGGATCCGTATAAATTCCTTTGCAAATAGCAACTCTTACTCATTACCAAACAGAGATAAGGTAGAGTACATAAAGCATCCTTTTCTTCTTGCCTCAAAATAATACATAGGTGATGTATATTATGCTTAAATTGAAAATTATTATAATGTTTTTTATTCAGCTTCCCTTGGAAGAGGTTCAATACATTTCTGCATGTGTATTGTCTGACTTTGACCTATTACACTTCCTTAAAATTTTTTTCTATTGGTGTTTGACCTTCATGTAATTCTGTGTCAGGGTGTCAGAAGTCCTGGTACTGGACTTACAAACAGATGTGAACTCTTAAGAACGAATACTCTTAACAACTGAACCATCTCTCCAGCCTAATTTTTCCAACCACATTCTTTTTTTCTTCTTCTTTTCAACCTGTTACATTCTTAAGAAAATTCAAGACTTGTACACAGTTGCTACCTAAACCAAATCATAAGAAGATATTACAAAGTATTCAAAACATTCGTTGACCATTCAAATAAAAAGGAAACACTGATGAGCAGTGTATGCTATTTGCCTTTAAGCTGAAGTGTCACCACCTGAGATATCTCTCACAGAAATGACAAAACAGAATCATTGTCTAGAAAACTGGTTCAGAACTCAGTGTCTCTCAGGAGTGGTGCTATCCTGTGTTTTACTAAAGCATTATTCTGATACTTCAAGCACATTCTGTTTTATTATAGCATAAAGAGTTCATTGATTGCAAAGGGTCTACCTCATCTCGAACTCTTAAGACATTCATAAATTTATAAGAAATACAAGTGACCTTTAAGCAACATAGATTTAAACTATAAAATTACAATTATGCTTAGATATATTTTTGAGATTTAAAAATAGCTCGAAACAAACTTTTAGACAAACCACATATGCTAAAATTAGTGACAGAAAGGAAACATTAGGTACGACATGATCACACAAAAATCATGTATATAACATTCTATTTTATCATATATCCTACCATAAAATGTATACAAATATAGAAAGTTAAAAATTTAAAAGTTGATATAGATGCTTACAGATCATACTTGGAATCATTTAAAGGCAATATAAAAGAAACAAATGGAATGATGTTTTAAATTGTAAATTTGAAATTGTGTAAAATGCATAGCTTAGCATTGTAATAGTTACATAGCCGATTCCCATTGCTTTGCTTTGAGCAAATGTGTTGTAATTATCCACATAAAATGCAATGTCAACTTTCTCCATAAGTGCTATTTGTATTTCCAATAAATGTTATATCCTGTTATAAAGTGGCCTCTCAGGATTCCCATGGACTTTTAACTATATCCATACCTATAACATACAAAATCTTCCTTGATTGACTGAACATATTACCAGGGAGCTACATGCAAAATCAATTGATAAGCAGAAGTTTCCTGGACAAGGATAGATATGAGCACAAAGGTGTCTGTGGGAAGATTGAATCCTGATAATTTGATATGAAATATGCCTAGTGCTATGTCAGATACATTAATTCAGGGGACCCCCTTAACTAGATTAGTAGTTCTCAACCTTCCTAATTCCACAACCTTGTGGTGACCCACATATTATGGTGATCGACAACCATAAATTTTTTGTTTTTATTTCATAGCTGTAATTCTGTTATGAATTATGATATAAATATCTGATACACAGGATATCTAATATGGGACCCCTATTAATGTAAAAGGTTTATTCATTTGACTTCCTAAAAAAGTCACCACCTACAGATTAAGAACCACTGAACTAGACAAAAGTAGAAACCACAAAATGATAACATTTTTTCTGTTTCTCCCCTTTTCTGTGCCCCACATTTCTGGGAAGAAAAAGTTTCTCCAAACTTCTAGAGCTTTTAACCAGTCAATTTAATCACATCTGACTGGATTCTCCTAAAATATGTTTGTACTGGCTAGTTTTGTGTCAACTTGACACAGCTGGAGTTATCACAGAGAAAGGAGCTTCAGTTGCGGAAATGCCTCCATGAGATCCAACTGTAAGGCATTTTCTCAATTAGTGATCAAGGGGGAAGACCCCTTGTGGGTGGGACCATATCTGGGCTGGTAGTCTTGGTTCTATAAGAGAGCAGGCTGAGCAAGCCAGGGGAGGCAAGCCAGTAAAGAACATCCCTCCATGGGCTTTGCATCAGCTCCTGCTTTCTGACCTGCTTGAGTTCCAGTCCTGACTTCCTTGGTGATGAACAGCAGTATGGAAGTGTAAGCCGAATAAACCCTTTCCTCCCCAACTTGCTTCTTGGTCATGATGTTTGTGCAGGAATAGAAACCCTGACTAAGACAATGTTAAAACTCACTTAAAGAATATTATATAGAATAGATCTTTCATTCAGATATTTATTGTATTGTCCTTAATTTCATTCTGAATCAATGGCCTTTACCTTTTAAAATATAAATATTGTTTGAGAATTTCATATTTAAGTACCACATTTACATCATTTCTCCCCCTTTATTTACCCATCCTCCAACTTGTGTTATGGCCTTTGGAAATGTAGTATTCTAACCATCACCCTACCTAAAGCCTTCTAAGTAGGCTGAAAAATATAAATATAGATTACTATGTAAATAAGATTATTCTGATGGTAAATTGCAAAAACATCAGTGAAATACATAGGGTACCAAATTTATTATAAGGATCTACCAGGAGTTTGGCAAGATGGCTCCACAGTTAAAAGACTGTACTGCTCTTATACTTTAGGTACTCATCAGGCTCCACTATGATATCTGGCACCTGCTTCTCATCTCTGTGTGTACTGGACATACATGCAAAAGCATACACAAAATAAGAATAAAACAAACTATCTTCTCATAACTCAATGAAATTAATCGCTATAGTGTCTACTGAGGTCCTGACCTAAGGAACTGGAAAGAACTCACTAATCCCCCACTGTCTCTATTACTTTGTATATTTCTTTATGTATGTTTGTCTATTTATCCCTACAGATAGTCTGTTTGATTCTCACTTTGCATGGTCAGAAAGAGCCACACTTCTGATTTTGAATGGGCATGGCTTTTAAATCTAAAGCACCGTTCAATTTTACCATGTCTCAACCCTGATTCTCAAATGCCAGGAAAGAGCATCTTCTTAGTAAAGTTTGGATCAAGAACCTAATGCCAATGTACTTGGGTCTCAAAATAGGAAAAGGATAACCACACAGCTGCCACAAAAGTTTTAACTCTGCACTACATGCAATTGTTGGGAAAAGAGGTAAGCGGACTCAGCCAAAGTGCCTGAAGTAAGATGTTCTGGTGGTCTGCTTTAAAGTCTTGCTATGCTAATTATAATATCTGAGTTATTATTGGATTTATCTCAACAGCTTGTCCATTTTCCTTTACAGAAAATCATAATTTTCCTTGATTTTTGTAGGCTACAATTTAGGAATATATTTTGGACACTGATTATTTCTGGAGACTGTAGGATCTATTTTACAACTGTGTGCAGTTGTGCTTGTTTTTCTTTTGGTTTAGAAATTGGTTAAAAATTTTGGACATGAATATCAGACTTTGGTTCTAGCATTACAGCTCAAAACTCAGTTTTGTTTTTGTTATTCTCAGCAAGAGATTTTAGAATGAATTCTACACTAACTATGCCGTATATTTTCTTTGTTTGTGTACTTTTGAGGATAAACCCTTTACTTTCCCTTGACTTATAGTTGCCTATCTAATCTCTGTCCCATGGTTAAGTTTGAGATACTGTAGTTTTCTGCTAGGATATTTGACACCTTAAGGAGTCTCTTACTGTTTTATACATTATGTTTAAAAAAATAAAATGAAACAACCATCAACTGGAAACTCACCCTTGACTTTAAATTTTTGGTTCCTCACCAAAACCTACTACGTTTACTCATTCTCTAGTGCCTGTGGGACATTCTGTTGTTGTTGTTGATGATGATATCATGATGAAGGTGATGATGATGTTGATAATGATGATGATATTGCTGTTGAGTTTTTTCTTTCTTTTCACTATTTTCTCATTTCTTACATCCCAACTGCAGTTTCTTCTCTTTCTACCCCTATCATTCCATCTCCTTACCTGCCATCACCCATCTCCCTAAGAATTACTCCTCCATTTACTTTCTGAAAAAAAAAAAAAAAGCAGGCCTCCCAGGGATATCTAGTGGACATGGCTTAACAATACACAATAAGACTAGGCAGAAACCCAGTAGGTGTAAAATGGTTTCAAGTGTAAGCAAAAGAGTTGGAGACACTCCCATTCCCTTTGTTAGAAGTACTACAAAACCACCAAGCTACAGGACTATTAAATATGTGCAGATAATCTAGCTCAGATTTATACAAGGTTTATGTTGGTTGCTTCAGTCTCTGGGAGCCCCTATAAGCCCTACTTAGTTGATACTGTGGGCCTTGTTATGATATTCTCTATTGCTCTGGCTTCAACAATCCTCCCTCCCCTCTTCTGAGGGGTTTCCCTGGCTCTACCTAGAGTTCTGCTGTGAGTCTCTGCATCTGTTCCCAATAACTGTGGGATGATACCCCTTATGATTTCAGTTGGCCTAGGCATCGATTTATGAGTATAGCAGAATATCATTAAGAATCATTTCATTGACACTTTTTTCCTGTTTTTCTTTTTTTTATCTTTTTCCTTTTTTTTTTTTTGTCTCAGTCGTATTTGTTTCTATTGTAGTTCTCTGTGCTGGATCTTTCGTCTAGTCGTTGGCCTTCAGGCAGTGGCAGGAGTGGGCTCAAGTTGGACCTGTCATTGGTTAGTCACTTCACAAGTTCTGTGCCACAATTGCTACAGCAATATGTTGCAGGAAGGACTAATTGTAGGTCAGAAGTTTTGTGGCTACGTTGATGCCCCAGTCTCACTTCTGGGACCCTACTCTGGTTACAGAAGATGGCCAGTTTGGGCTTTCTATTCCCTATTACTAGGATTCACTTCCCTAGGGTCACTTTTGCAGATTCCAGGTGTTTATACCTAACTCGATTTCTACACTGCACCCTAAGGGACCCCAACTGCAATCACCTCTCTCAGGATTCTCTCCCTCTATCCTTCCCACCTCCCACCTGATTTCTCTTGTTCCCATCCCAACCTGCCCCAAGTCAGGCACAAATCTTATTGTCTATAGATGAACATAATATGATAGAACTCAATTAAAACTTTCTCATCACTTGGACTTTTTCCACTGTTCTTTATAAGTGTCTCAAGAAAGTAATCCATACACACCCACTTTAAACTTAATATAACCCAAACACCTACTGTGTATATAATGTTTTACATCTGCTAGGCTTCTTTTTAGCAATTTATATAAAAAGTTTGTTTATGGAACCAAATATCAAAGGATCATGTGAAGTGATATAAAGAGTTCTATTTCTTTCATTCTCATACTCCCTGAGAGATGTGTTCATCCTGACATTTCTTAGGCAAATGAGATTTTTGCTATATATGACCTTTCTATAATTTCTATACTCAAAGGTACAGTTCTAATTCAATTTAATATTGAATTATCTACAATACATTTGTAATTACAACCCTATCAAATTCACACACAGACACACACACACATGCAAGCATTAACACATTAGGTACTTACATAGAAAATATTAAAAATCATTTTTATGAATAGATTTCTTTAAGATAGGTTTACTTAATCAGTTTTACTTATCATCTTCCTTATATAGCAAAACATTAACATGATCTAGACTATAATCTACCTAAATTTTCTGTTCAATATTATTTAATAAATAAATGAATTGTAATAATTTAAATCAGTTTGTTTAAATGTACATGGTTACATAGAGACTAGCTATAAAATAATACATGTGGAAAATACTTTGAAATTTTTAAATTGTAAAAAAAGTATCCTTTTAGATGCATATCTGGAGGACCTACTATATGTAAAATTCTAAACTAGTTGTTTTGGATTGAAACACAATGAAGTACAATTTCTTCTCCCAAGTGAAGACCATCTAGTTTTAAAACAGACTTTTGAACAGCTGAACTATGTTTTTTTCTTGAGAGATACAATTAATGCCATGATGTTAAGATATGATGTATAATATCAAGTCAGTCAGTGAGGGATTTCAATTGTAGCAACAGGATGATGCATTAGTCACAATTCTACCTTGTATTACAGATAACATAAAAATGTACGGAGGCTAAAAATAGTAATTGATTCTTTATTCATCTAAATGCCACTAAATTTTTCTTATTAGTGAGCAGTTCTCTGGGGATTAACTAAAGGACCACACTTCTTTCCATCTTTGCACCTTCACTGTCTTCAACATGAGGCATGGACATTACTGTGTTTATTTGCATCAAAACAGATAAAAGGGGAAAGACAAAGTTTTATCAGACCTGGAAGTAGTATTAATTTTTCTGACATCACTCATATGCCTTTATCTTTCACACAAAAAAGTGAAAACACACAAGAAAAGTGTGTCTCATAGAGTAAATAGAAAACAGTTAGTGAAGAGCTTTGTAGTCTCTGCTGTGAATTGTCAGACTTAGTTGCTAGAAAGTATATTCTAGTTACAGTGTGGGTGAGGAGGTGGACAGAAAGAAGCTAAAGGTGGATTAAATTAAGGAAGTCTCAAATTATAAGATATTTGTGTACTAATGCAGGGATACCTCTCAGTAGTATGATCTAGTGACTGAATTTAGAGATGGCAAAGTGGACAAAATGAACAAAAGATTGATGATAATATAACTGATCAGCTGTTTGCCGGCAAGCAATGCTTCAGTGTTTATTGAGTGCCACAATACTGAGAACTCACCTCATTGCACTGAAGTGCTTGCCTAGCAAACAAAACATCCCAACTTTGATCCCTTTCATAGAAAAAGAAAGGAAAAGAAGAAAGAAAAAAGGAAAGAGAGAAAGCAGGTGGTAGATAGAGGAGGGAAGGGATAGAGAAAATCAGTGTTTTCCTTCAAAATGTTTGTGATAAGAGAAAACACATGAACGGAATAGGTTAAATTCATAGGTTCTTTTTGTTTGTAGATGTGTGTGTGTATGTGTGTGTGTGTGTGTGTGTATATGTGTGTATGTGTGTGTATGTGTGTATGTATGTGTGTGTGTATGCGTGTGTATGTGTGTGTGTGTGTACGTGTGCAAATACAAACTAAAAAGAAACAAATGAAAGACTATGATAGAATTTCTAGGATTAAAAAGAACAAGGTGTACGGGCTCTAATACACTTGAATCATAAAACATATAATTCTTCTCTTTATTTCTCTTTTGTATTGTTTTGAAATGTCAGGATGAGTTAGCCTAGGTATTACACTCAATAGAAAAAAATGCATTTTAAGAATAAGAGGATCAAGCAAAGAATGATGGAAATAAATAAAAGCATGGCAAGAAAAAAATTATACTTTTAAACTTCAACAGTTACCAGACAATTCATTTTTAATGTGCTATGAATTTTCTGCCTTTCCAATGAGATGGAATAATGGAAATATAAAATAAAGCATTCTATACATGGAAATTGGTTTAAATAATAAAACATATCTATAAACAAACAAACAAACAAAGACAAGCGAAGTCACTATGCACTTACTCACACTTACTCCCAAATGATAACGAGATTTAGGAGGAGACCAGGTATCAGGAATGTATGTATAGGTTATTTGAGCATAGGCTGAAGCTTTGAATTCAATTTGGTATTTGTTGATACTGTTATTTCAGTTAAGCATCTCAGTTTGAACAGAACATAGATGGTGTATATCAGTGGTGGCTTGCAACTCTGATTTAAAGCAACCATACACATCTGCAAATGACTTTCATTCATTTGAAAAATATGTATTAAGGTTATATATTATAGTAAATAACTAGTACCTGACCACTAAAGATTTCAATAATCATTTTTTTCATTTTTTAATTTATGTGGCAAATAAAATGCCCATTACTTTTGAGAAATTGGGAATATGTAAAATGGTTTAGTAGAGCTCACATAAAGCTAAAGAAGTAATGGCATGTTATAATAGAGAGGTCTGGTATGTGTAGGTACAAAGCAAACATATTCAGAAGTCACAGAGCAAGAGATATTGATGGCAGGAGAGACCTTTGAGATTGTCATCAAATAAGAGTACACATGCCCATGTATTTAAAGGTGAAAGGTAAGATCTTAAATGTCTTTCCAATGGAGAGGCAAAGAGTAAGCAATAAGAGTCAATGGTTAAGATCATCAAGTACCTAGACTTTCATGTATAGCACTTAGTCCTTTAAAGCACTTTAAAGATGCTCAGAAAATATCCAATTCCATCCTGGTTGGTATACTTTTGCATAGTCCTTGGTACTGTGTCTAGTTTACTTCTTTTCAGCTTCAGACATCTAACTAATTAACAGAGGTGGGGAAATAATGATTTTTCCATCAGTAGTTGAAGGCTCTGCTTGTCCCTGCTCATGACCTCACTTTGCATTCCCCGAAGGCTACAAAGTCATTTGCAGATGTGTATGGTTGCTTTAAATCACAGTTGCAAGCCACCACTGATATATACCATCTATGTTCTGTTCAAACTGAGATGCTTAACTGAAATAACAGTATCAACAAATACCATCTTGAATTCCAAATCAGATGGAATTGACAAAAGTTTTATGTGACGTGAATCGCCAACATCTTGAATGTCTCCTACTATAGCAGTACTACATTTCTTAGAAGCTAATAACCATAGTTTCTTAGTAAAATGTACTGTTTAAAGTGTGTAAATATACACTGGTCCTTGGAGGGTGCTAATTTTAACCTGAAATGTTTCAGAACAAGATAGTAAACTAAGAAATGAGTGTTTGGGCATAAAGTATGAAAATGTCATTCAAGTGCCACTGCTGTACCTCATCTCATCAGTGTGTTTATATACAAAGTAAGTATCTATAATAACTTCAGCCCTTTTTGTCTAATTTCCCATGATCTTATTTCTGATTCCACACTAGTCACGATAACTCTTTTTAAATGAAGGTTAATCTGGAGCTTTCTTTTTTGTTTCTTTGCTAATAGTTATCAAAATAAAAGTAGGCCAGGATTGATGTTTGGAATCAGCCAAACTTATGTTCATTGCCCATGGTTGCCACTTCTTAACAGTGTGGTCAGGTGGCTCCATAGCACAATGTATTTCTGACAGTGTAGCCTTACACCAGGCACTGTACTCTCTGTGCCTTGACTTTTTTCCTCTATGAAATGGAACAGAATTAGCTACCCCTCTGTAGCCTGTCTGTGAGCATCAGAGGTTGTATTGTACATATTACCAAATGTAAACATTTGTAACTCATTGCCAACAGTGTTTGCATCTCTCAAGTAAAGTAAGTCACTTCCAGTGGGAACAATTCTTTTTCATATACCCCTGCCCACATTCCTCAAGAATATATTCCAAGACCATTACTAAAGGCTTGAACCCTCATATTATACACATATGTGGGTTCTCATGTACTGATTCATCTTTAATGAAGTTTCGTTTAGAAATTAGTCATATACAACATTATTATGAAGATAGAATGACATACATTTATCATAATTCAATTGTCAATATCCACTATCCTTGTACTTCATTTATCTTTCATATTATTTGGTTAAAGAAGAGTTACTTGAAAACAAACACGATGATACTAAAACAGCTGATCTGAGAACTTAAATGGCTATAAACTAGTGGGTAGATCCCATAGCCAGGTTAGAGATGTTAGACAAAGGTATGATTTACATGTCAGACATAATAACATGAGATTTTTCTCTTGCTAAACAGAATGGTACACAATTTAAAACTGTACATATTCTTTATTTCCTGATTTTGCTCCAGTACTTTCAGAGCTTTGTTAACCATCATGCTGAAACTATTCAAAGTAGAAACAAATGTAAGGGAGGTCTATTATAATGGTTTTAAATTTCCCTTCTTTTCTCCATACCATTATGCTAGACTCCTAAGTGAGGAGGAGAAGTAAAACTGAAGACAATATATCTAGGCCTCCAGTCCCATCCCATTCCCTAAAACATAATCCTAAAAGATAATTTGAAAACCATTCCATTGGTGACACCCATTACAAAGTACTGGGGAAGCAGACAAAATGATTAGATTAGGAAAACACTGTATGGCTTCTCTTACATCTAAATGGCCCAAAATGCATATTCTATAATACATGTAATTTTAATAAAAGCACTGCAGAGGTAGGGAGTATAGCTCAAAGATAGAACATCTGTATAGCATCTTCAACACCCTTGATATAAAAGTTTTGCAGTAAAGATATATGAAAAAAATTGTATGCATTGAGTACTGACCTTCAATTTACAAAAGAAACATATGAGAAATGGATTTTCTTTGAATAATATAAAATTTTTATGGATTCCTCAATTTCCAGCAGTCTTCCTAAGGAAATGAGCTACAACCCATGCTTACAGTTGTTGAATGATAAGTTGTTCGCAAAATACTTCCTGGCAATCCATCAGAAAATTATTATAAAATACTGGCTGTTAGAATAAGATCTTGTGAAGTCATTTTCCACAAATTTATTTTAATCTGTCAACTTCTAGTCTCTGATGTGAATGGAACACTCACATACAATGTGTGAACTCCATCATTTATGTCAGAACACTGCAACTCTCCATGGTTTTGAAATGGAGATGACTTCTCTAGGTGATTATAATTGGCAAATAATTTAAAATACAATGGTTTCTTAATAAGTTGTATAGATACATTAGAACATGTGTTAAAAAAAAAGAAAACAGTAAACCAGGCTAGAGAGATGGCTCAGCAATTAAAAGCACTGTTTACTCTTCCAGAGGATCTGAGTTCAATTCCCAGCATCCATACGACAGCTCACAACTGTCTGTAACTCCTGTTCCCAGGGATCTGACTTCCTCACACAGATGTACATGTAGGCAGAACACCAATGTACATAAAAAAATATATTTTTTAAAAGCAATAAACCAAGTAGAGATTCATGAATTTCGGAAGCTTTTCTACAAGTTGGTAGATAATGTGGTAGAAATTCAGCTCTCAATAAAATTATAGGCAGATTAGATGCTATTTAATAATTTAAATGTAAAGTTTATAGATGATCTTGCTCAAGCTTATTGGGTTGAATATGATTTACCTGCACTAACACATGGAACTTTTCCTACCTTTTTTTTTTTCTGACTTAGAATGTATTTGGAAATATAAATGCATCCCCCCTGACCCTAAGGTGAACTAATTTAAAATACTAAAAAATAAAAGAAAATAGTATTCATTTATTCCAGAGTTCAAAGAAAATTTTGTTTTAAAAGTTCAGCTTAAATAACCACTTATTTAAGTAATCCTGGTAGTAAGCTCAGTGTTATGAAATGAATCCTCTGGATAATGAAAACCTGTCAAGTCCAGCATAAATGCATGAGACAGTGGCTATATGACCCACATAAAATAAAATCTTTATTATCTACATGAAAATTTGCCTAAACCATGTATTCAAATTCATCTTACATGGAAAATTAGGCATTATATATGTTTGTCTGAACAACTTCATCAATACTGAGAGTGCAAACCCATGTTTCACTCTTGATGTTAATTGTTATCTAGAAAGAACAAGTGTTGGATAAAACTGAATTTAAATTAAATGAAACAAAGGAAGGACCCTTTTATCAGAGATATTTAAACTTCAGTAGTGATTTTATAGAAATTTTCAAAGGTAAAAAGCCAATGATATGGTGAGCCCCAACATTTTACTAAAGCACCCCTCTCTCTAAAAACAATTAGCATTCTAAGGACCAGTGATTGCTGGAGGGAGAAGTCCTGCTGATCTTCCTACTGAGATTATTTAATGGCATTAAATAGAGGTAGAAGTCACACATATAATCATTAAGAGACATTTTATGAAGGAAAATGAACAGTGGGAAATATGAGGGAGAAAATATACATATATATGAATGAATGAAATCTCATATGGGGGAAAAAAACAAAAACAAAAACAAAACCAACCAACCAACCAATCAAGGAAACAAAACCCCAGTAGCCCTGATCTCTGACTTCCAACCATCCCATAGAGGGCGCTGTTGTGACAGGCTTTGATGACAGAAAGTTTTGGTTTACTTGTCAAGGAGACTGGAAGAGGTATGATACAGAAAAGTGATTTATTCACATTGGTGGACAAAATCCTACTTTGCCATTTTAAATGGGCTAATAGCTCCTATGGTATAGTTGAAAAATCTCTAGTCATTCTAACTGCAGCCTCATTGTAAGTAATTGCTCTGCACAACCCAATTGCTTTCATTATCAAATAAATAATAATAATAATAATAATAATAATAATAAATAAAATAAAATAAAAATAAAAAATAAAAATAAATAAAAAAGCAAAGATCGACTAAAATGGACAAAAGCTTGGGAGACAGTAGTCTTTAAAGTATGATGGAGCGAACAGAAAAAGAAAGCACGAGCCTCAGAATGCAGTGCAGTCTGTTACTTGGGGACAAGAAGATAAGAAGACTAACTAACACCATTCAACACTGCAGTAAAGATCCAGAAAAGTTTTGGACAGGTCAGTAAACAGTGCTAGAATAAAACTTGACCAGCTAAGGACTGGGACTCAGCTTGGACACGTTTGTTGGTTTCAGAATGAAAACCAGGGGTCCTGTCAATGATTCCGGTATAGTAGAACAGAATCATGGATTGTTATACGTGCCTCTGATATTTTGAAAAAAATGTGGATTTATTTCAATTTTCCATGTTTGGTGGGCTGTGCTTTTTTAATCTGAGAATTGTCTGGGATTCTTTTTTTTTTTTTTTTTTTTTTTAACAATCTGAGGATATCCTTAGCTATCATGACTCCTTCCTGTTGTCATTTTCTAAAATCGTAATTAGAGTTAAATGATGTCATGTCTTACTTACTTCCATGAATCCTAACTTTTGTTTCAGATATGTCATTAAGTTCTCCCACTTTACTTTGGGTAATTTGACCTTTGCGACCAAGTTCATTAAATCTTGCTTTATTAATGCACCTCTTGTTATTAAACATGCCTTTTTTTAAAAATTAGGTATTTTCCTCGTTTACATTTTCAATGCTATCCCAAAGGTCCCCCATACCCACCCCCCCCCAATCCCCTACCCACCCACTCCCCCTTTTTGGCCCTGGCGTTCCCCTGTACTGGGGCATATAAAGTTTGCAAGTCCAATGGGCCTCTCTTTGCAGTGATGGCCGACTAGGCCATCTTTTGATACATATGCAGCTAAAGACAAGAGCTCCCGGGTACTTTTGAATTTTACTTTTTCATTTGTATTGAAAATATATTTTTTCTCATATAATACATCCTGACCGCAATACATTCACTTCCCCCCACTTCTACTCCTCCCAAGTCCCACCCCACTCCCCAGTCCCCCACATCCACTCTTCCTCCTTTTTGTGTTCAGAAAAGAACAGGCCTCCAAGAGACAAAAGCCAAACAGGACAAAACAAGATACAAAAAGACAAGGCAAAAAATTCTCCTATTGAGGCTAGACAAGGCAACCCAAATAGGAGGAAAGGAGTCCCAAGAACAGGCAAACAAGTCAGAGATACACCTGATCCTACTGTTAGGAAAGGGATACAAATTGGAAAGAAAGAAGTCAAAGTGTAGTTCTTGGCAGGGGTATGATAATATACATAAGTGGCCCTAAAATTTCACTAGACAACTCCTCCAGCTGCCTTTTCAATTTTATTCTGCATTACAGTTTACATTTTAATACTACATCATTTCTATAATTTCTGGTAGTTTTTAAATATAGTGCTATGTTTTCCATTATTTAGTTTTGCCAGTTTAAATATGTGTATTTTATAAATTCTAATTAATCCATTATCTGAAGTTCTTGAAATTTATTTTTGAGCTTTTAAAATCTTTTATTTAAAGTGGATTTTCTCTTTTTAAGTCTTTTATTTAAAGTGGATTTTCTCATATAATTTTCAACTGTGTTTGTTGATCTCATTTACATTTGTCTCAACCAGGATGTCTTGATAGTTTTATATTAATTTCACATATTGACAATACTTGGAATATACACATAGGAAGAAATCAGCTTTAAACCTGTCCTTAATATATGCATGTTTATAAATACACAAGAATTTTTTTTAATTATCTTCATATAAATCCAAGGTCATGGCAGACAAGCTTGTTTATTTTCCCTTGTACAAAGGAACAGAACTTGTTCTAGAGTACACTTGAGCATAGCATTTTGAGGGTTCATATACCTGCGCCACTTAAACACCAACCGCAATCCCAGCCTTTTAAAGCCCTATTTATCTGAATGACTCTATTTACTCTAATGACTGTTAAAATGTATATCTTTATTAAGTCCCTAGCAAGAAAGATACAGCATAATACAAGGTCATGTGGCTCTAGTTTACAATTCCTGCTATGGTGGGTTTGGCTTTTGAGCCTGTTTGGTTTGGGTTTTGTCTTTTTATTTCTTCTGCCAGGGTTCTCCACTTGAAAATATATGTGTGTTATTTATCTTTCTTTTCTAGGTTTTTGGAGTATGGAATGAAGTGTTGGTTTTGGGGAGTCTTGTTGTTGTTGCAGTTATTGTATTTCATTTTGATTTGGATTGGGGTTTAGCTTTCTGGTATAGTATCATTGTCAGAAATGGGGTTCTTAATTTACTCTATTCTATTTCCATGTATCTTGATTTTAAAGTAACAAATTTTCTCTTTATAACATAAGATTATGATGTTAAAAAAAAGATGCATCTACATTCAGAGAAAATTACATTGCTTCCAGGGCAAGTAGAAGAGCTTAGGGACATGTTAGGCTGGGGTACTCGAAAATGCTTTGACCAAGCTTACTATTGTGTCACTGAAAGAAGAGCAGATGTCTTGTTTTAGAGAGCACTAGAAAGGCATGTTGCTCTGTTTTTAGTGTAGGTCATTGCTTGTTTCAAGGAAATTGCTCTAATGTTATCTGTTTTCTATCGTCTCATAAGAACGGTAAGGATATAATCCCACAGTAACCCAGATGGATAGATGTGTACATTGTAAAGTTTTATTTCATCAATAAAGACTTACTTTTCTTAAGAAGGTTTGAGTTCCTGAGCCCTATAAAAACAAGATACAAGAAGCCAACTGCTAGCTTATTACCACATAAGGTTACATCTTATGACAAATATTGTGCAAACATGAGTCAATATCCTTCTAGAAAATTTTTAAAGTTTCATTTTATAAAAATGACAATAAAAGGCATCTGCTATTTTATAATCAGCCCCCTTACAATCCCTTTTATATTGAAAATATCCTTTTCCTTTGCAGTATGTTATAATATTGCTTTAGCCCTCCTATTAACTTAATTTTGAATTATTATCTAGCAAGTACACAGTCAAAATCAGAGATTGGCTTTGTAAAATTTTACCACCTTTTATAGGGCACTTAAGTGATGAATTTTTAGGTCATTTAATGTAACAAAGTCTCATAATTTTTAAGACATGTCATCCTTATAGCAGAGCTCAAGTGAAAAGTGCACTGAACTATCACATGTAAGAAGGGAATGCATTTCACCTGTTGAAGACAATCAACAATTTCAGTACCACAAAGTAATAATGATGCAATTATTGTAATTATTTCTACGTTCAAACCAGTGAGCCTAAGGGCCTCCATTGTAGGACCATCCATGTATTACACTTGAGAGTAACTGTAAAGGATATGATGAATGCTATTTGCACTTAATAATTAGTAAAATTTACTCTTTCCAAATTAATCTGAAATTAATAGGGTCTTAAAATATTTCTGCTGATTTTTTATTAAATATTAATCTTTTCTATGCTGTTGGAAAGCACAGTTTCCTTTTCTTAAACTGTTTTTCTTTTGAGAATGGTTGTGTTTATTCGACTCACATATTTGAATTTCATCTTCACTTACTCTTGCAATTAGAGCTGTTCATGTCTTTTCTACATTTAAAACAATTCTTTGCCCTACTCATTGTGAATGTGTGGTCAGAGACAAGGGAGGAGTAGATAATATCCAATCTGAACATCTTTCCTACTCATAATTGAAGGCACTCACTGCATTCTAAACTGACATTTACGGATGGCTCTGGACTAATTTATCCTTCTCTCTTCAGCCTGCATATTTCTTCTGTGCATAATTCCTTCTTGAAGTTAATGGGAATTTGGCATGTGACATGAGTACATGTTTCATGAGATGGGAATCTGGGATCCGTCATTTAATAAAGAATCTGCCTTTTCCCTTAATTGGTCTGTCTTCCTAATGTCTTTCATTATACCGTAGTAGTGCAGGCAGGCCTTCCATCCTAATGTGAAGTGGAACTGTTTTAAAATGCAGGTTATATATGGCTTACCATGAACAGAAAGCAGGTGCATGATCTATTGGACTAAAGATGGATTTTGAAATGTTATACTTTTGAATAGAAGATAAAAGTAAAAAAAATTCTGTGTGCATGCTACATTGTAAACATTTTAAGAATAAGACACAATATCACTTGCCTAGGCTAAGTGAACTCTCAAAACACCTTACTTAGGCAATGAACTTGAAATCTGAAAGAAACTACAGCTTTGTTTTTTTTTTTTCCTTATTGTTCTTGAGTGTTGTGCATTACTGTGCTGAAGCTTAGCTTGGCATTGCTAATATCTGCATTTCTGGTTTGCAAATAACTTTCATTTATATGTATGGTGAAATTATTTTATTATCTACACCATTTTCAAGAACTTACTGATAATGTCACAACACATTGAATAAATAAGCTATAGTGTCAAAGCAAGAGAATGCCATGCAGAAACAAAGAAAAGTGAGAAGAGATGTCTCTATACTTATTAGAAGGATCTTAATATGCAAAATTTTAAAAGTCAAGTTGAAAAATGTATATATAACACATTATGATATATATATACAATTTTTAAGAGGCCATGCATTTAAAAGAAAGAAGATTGTGGATGCATGGAAGTTTTAAGGAAGGTGGAATGATGTAATTATATTGTGATCTCAAAAAATAAGATCATCATTTAAATAAAAATTGTGAAAATGTAATGATAATATATTCTTATATTTGTAGTTGGATAAAAATTGACTGGAATTATTAATAGAAAATAGTAAATACATTTGACTCCCTAGAAGGGAAAGAATTGAATGAATAGAAAGAAAACATAAATGAAGCTTTTCAGTATTTGCCTTTCTACCCATAATTGGTTTTTAATCTCATTGATTTATTACATAGTCATTATTTACTTACTCACTTTTCCTGATAGGAATGAAGTTAAAACTTAGAACCTAGATTTTTTTTTCACACTGCCACTAATTAGCTATATGAGACTTTGTATATGTCACCAAACCTATCTGGACTTTAATAGTTATAACTTATGGAAATTAGAATAAATGATTTCAAAAGCAATTATTTGTTCTTATGTCTTGAGAGATAGAAAATGTATAACAGTATAGTATGGCGACATGTAGATCACTTTCTTAAGGAATAAGAATGTGAGTAACTGACAATAATTTTACCTACTATAGGATTTATATGCTTTCCCTATTTATTCTCTGAAATTATAGTTAAAATAAGTTCTGTCAATAAGTCAAACAGATAGGCATGCCTTTACCATTTGAAAACCCAAGTTTACTGCCATGCTAAAACTAATATCTATCTTTTAACCTTAAGCTAAAACTTTTTACAAATATTTGCTAAAATATCCTAAGTGTTGTAATAGCAGATGAACTCAAAACATTGACTTTTAACTGCTAATCAGCATTTTGATAAGCTTCTGAGTCTTTATTAAATATGTGTTCATGTTTGATATCCATTCTGTTTAGGCTTCAATTATTTAATTACAGGTCTTGATATGAAACGAATCATGCACACATCCATACGAAGCTTGCATACTGACAGGAGAAAATCATTAAACAGTCATTACTGTAAACTGACGTTGGCCTCAAATCTTTGCAGTTAACGGGGGACTTGATGCTTGATGAACAATCCAATTAAAATTGGCAACAAAAGACCTAAAATGTCAGCCAAATTGCTTTTTAATAGTCAATGCAGCCGTCACAAAACATAAACATTAAAGTCCCCATAGAAGCATAAAGCTTCATGGTGAAACAATTCTAGAAAATGAATAATAATTACAGCATCCTGAGGATTCTTTTAATAGATGTGCACTCATTAAAATGATTTTGTTGGTTAGAAATAAGATGACAAAGTTTGTTTCTCTGAATATTTCTTTTTATTTGTTATGTTAACAGTTTGGTTTAGAGAGGTGTGATTTCAGTTAGTAACCAAAGAAATAATTTTCAAAGGGTTTTAAAAATCCTGAAAGTTTTGACAAAAAAGGAGTATAAAAAGTATACATCATAGCATGCTACACTTTAAAATAATAATGACGAATCATTTACTTCCCTGACTTTTCTCTTTTATTGAAAATAGATTTTTCTTTTATAATATATACTGATTATGTTTTTCATCCGTCTACACCTCTCAGTTCCTTCCCATCTCCTTTCTGTCTCTCATTGGAAATCAGTCTTCTAATAGATAATAATAAAATAAAAATAAAAAGATAAAAAAATATCAAACACTTTGGAAAAGACAAAACCAACAGAGGTAAAACAGTCTAAGAAAAGGCTCAGAATCACATAAAGACTCATTCATTCAGAAAACCCAAAACCATAATATATATGCAAAGGACAAATAAGCTAAGAAGTAAATAAATAAAATAAAAGTAAAAATAAAAATTAAAAAAGAAAATTAAAATTACAAAATGAAATAAAAAGCCCTAATACCGCTTTCTGAGACCAGAATCCAAAGGTACCATTGAGGTTTTTTGTTTGTCTCTCTGTTTTTCTCTTGGCCATCTACTTCAGAGCATGCAGACTACCCAAAGAGCCATTTGTTTGCTTATTGAGACTCCACTGGAGGGAAATAAGTTTTCATTTACAAATGGTTATCAATTATAGATTGTTTCTACGTTATGAATGAAAGCACGTGTCTACTTCTTTCAGCTCTAGGACCTCATCTGGTGCAGACCCATGTAGGCCCTGTGCATGCTGCCTCAGTCTCTGTGAGTTCATATGTATGTCAATCTTGTTGGTTTAGAGGGCCTTTTTTTCTTGGTGTCTTCCATTCCTTCTAGCTCTTATCCTCCATGTACCTCCTCTTAGACATGTTACCTTATGCCTTAAAGGGTAAGATTTTATGGCAATAACCCATTTACAGCTGAGTGTTCCAAGATCTCCTACTCACTGCATTTTGTCTGACCATATGTCTCTGTATTAGTTCCTGATCTTGCACTGACTTAAAAAATAAAATTGATTGCATATTTCATAGATATATAACATGCCATTGTAAAATAACATATAAATGAAACGGGTGAAAACCAGTCAGTAATCTCTGAGTAGCAATTAACATTCAGAGGCTTCAGTCTCTGGATAAGCAATATCAAATACATAAGTGGATTCATCACATTGATATGCCTTATGGAGCAGTTTTATTTTTAGTTGATGGTACAGATTCAAAGGTATTAATGCATGTTTTTTTTTTACCTCTGGTTCAATTGTTTTGCACATGGAGAGCAAAGTAGTAGATTTTAGGAAATTTTATTTTATGTGCTATGAAAAACTTACTTGTCATTATTGGTATGTATTTCAATAGATAGAGAAAGAAATTGTGTATTTTTTTTATCTGTTTGATGTTGCCACAGGGGGGAAAACACCAAATGTCTCCTAAAGAAAATGTTTTAAACATTATGATTTTAATAATACATATTTATTTTCTCAATGAATTATTGATACATATATAATGTACCAACAGAGTATTGACCACTCTGATAATCAAAAATGAGTAAGATTTGTATATGATCCCAAACTTACTTTTTACTTGAAGTTTAGACATATAAACAATTTACGATAGTTCTTCAAAGTATTCAAATCAAGAAAATAAGAAAAAAGATCTCCCCAATACTCATGAGAGTCTTCTTACCACATCTTATATATTTTTAAAACGACTTACCCACATTGATAGATGAGTAGAGCCCTCATTCAGATGGTGCCCTAATACATTTATGTTTTGAAATATCTGTCAATTAAACATAGCCTTCCTCTACAATCATAGACTTTAATTTAATGTGTGATGAAGGATATCTTGATACTTACACTTCTCCAGACGCTGTTCCTCTCTTTTATATATTGGATAACTTGATGCTATGGTTTCAGAACAACATTTATTTTTTTTAAATCCCTCAAAGGGGTAATAGATATATTGGGACTTCAAACTCTATTAGCTGAAGCAGTGAGGAGAAAAGCCTATAGGAATATAAATGAAACTTTAATGGCACCATATCACAAAATATTAAATGATTCAACTCTTCATAAAAATTGCTCATGTTTTCTGCTCTTTTTCATAATATAATGATGACTACCTATGTACACACATATATTTATATCTAGCTATCTCTAAGTATATATAAGAGAGAAGTGATATTTAGGCTATGTCTTTAAACTACCATTTCAGCCTGTGTGGAAATAAAGATGCCTTGGTCTTTTATGCGCATAATCATATAAAGTCCTGTCAGTAATTTGGTTAAGTGTGTTTTAACAAACCAAATCTACCAGCTCTTTTGTCACTGCATGGACTATAGAGTAACGGAGTTAAGCATAATGTGTATACAAAAATAGTATTTAGACATTCACAAAGAATTTATAAAAGTTCAGCTTGCAAAATAACAATAGAGAGTGATAAAGTATGTATGTGTGAGAGATCTAAACCTTCTTCTGGCCAATATAAAACTGTTTTCTGAATGCTTCATATTTACCAGTTTCAATTCAAAGTTAAAACTCTTTATTACTTTACTAAACAAAAATTGAAATTGAGTCCTGTTATGACCTAAGCGTTTGATGGACATTGAGAATTTAAAGATGAAGAATATACAGAATTACTCCCAAGGTCGAGGCTGTCAATGAAAAAAAAAAAAAACCAATCAAAACAACAAAGAGAAAATACTATGATAATGCAGTCAGATTTCTGATAGGTAACTGTAATATATGACTTGAATATACAAAGTATAGTGGAATAAAGCATTACAGACAAAGTAACATTGCTAAAAAGATCACAGGAGCATCACAGCAAAGGCGACATATACAATACTGTGGCGATGCATAAGAACAAGACAGGTATAATGGAAGTTATCCAGGCTTATATGTTCTATCAATGATTTTGAACTGTATCTTACAAGCAATAATGAAACATTTTTTCATCATACTTAATAAAATGATGACAAACTAATTCATTTTGATAGTGTATTAGAAACACACATGATTAAATAAGGTGTTGATAAATTATAGAAATAACATTTATTTATTTATTTATTTATTTATTTGACTGTTCATTTGTTTATTCAAATATTTTGATGAGACTCCAACATGTTAATCTCAGGAAAAGGTACAATCAATATTCCTGAATATTTTTAATTCATATAAATCTTTTACTGCATGTTTTCTTTGTAAAGCACAATCAGCACATTTTCATATAGAAAGAATAAAACCAGTTTCATAACCATTTTAAAAATCTTCATTTTTAAGTTACAGTATTCAGACACAACACTCAATAATATTCAAGATCGTCTCATCAAGGAAACTTCTCTTTGTAATGGGCAGAGATCACCACAGAAAACTAAAGTCCTATAAAAACACAGTTGGAGAGCCCAACTCCAACTGATACATCTACAACACAACTCTCTTAACCAAGGCTCAGAGAATATTGAAGAAGAAGAAGGAATGGAATGTTTCTAGGAGCCAGGGCATCATGGAGTTTAGAACGAGATTTTGCTTTCTCGTAATTTCTTAAGCTACACCCAAAAAGTGTCAACAACGGGACCACCCAAACCTGACTAACTCCAGTGTACATACCAAAGTGGACAGAAAAAAAGTGAGGACTCCAACCTATACAAAGAACTACAGGTAACTAATGATGCTGAGAGAGGAGAAATAGTCTTCATCAGGGAAAAGTACATCAATTGACTTCTGATACAATATGATCAGGTCTGAAAATATACATACAAGTAACATTATTCAGACTGATCTGGTTATACTTATGAATATGTATATACATATATTCATGTCACAACATTGTTTTTAAAAAGGGGCCATGAATTTGAACAGGGCTATTTGGGAGGGTTTGGAAGGTGAAATGATGTAATTATAATCTTAACCAAAAAATAGCAAAAATAAAAATTATTCAAACAATGAAACTCCCCACATAATTAATACTTAACTAATGATATGCAAAAGTATATCATTTTAATCCACAATTGTTTTACAGTTAAAACCAGTAGCATGATAAACAACTTGACATATCAATCATTTGACCAGATTGTAAATCAATGTTTTACAATTTATTTGTCTCACTATATTCCACATTTAGAATCAGATTTTAAATCATACTATACAAAACTAAAACCAAAGTTTCATGGAACAATTTATTCCTTTACTCATTGTGATGCTCTACCATATATACTGTTTTATTTCAGTTTTTAACATGTTGGTCAAAATGTTGTTTTCATAACACATCAAATGATCATAGTTGGACTCCTGAAAACACCAATCAAAATCGAAAATGTGGCAAACAGTGAATTCAGAGTCAGAGAGAGAGTTTCACGACAGCCAAGCAAGACAATGTTAAGAGACTGTCTCAAAATCCTTAGGGGAAAAAGACTTTGTGCCCTTTGCCTGCTTTCTTTTCACTACTTATTATCTCTGTGACCTTGGTAAAGTCGGTTAACTTATTTGGTTTTTATATACAAAATGGAATGATGCCTTCCTTGTCTATATCACAGACTTCTGTTGTAGGGAACAAATGAGATAATATATTTCAAAGTGCTTTGCAAGCCATAAAACACTATGTAAGTGTAAGGAGGTGATAGCCATAAAATGAGACTATACTTCATAGTTATGTATTTCATGTGACTTTGGTGAGCCTTTTAATCCTTCAAATTCATTCATGAAAAATAATTTCCTTGAGGGTATCTAGTCACACCAGATATATATGAAAATAAGTTTGACAAAGTGCTTCCCGTTCTGAATAAAAGACATCAGTGACATCAATTCAAGTACAGTTTACATTTTTAGCCTCCTAGAAAAGAGTTTGATACAGATCACCACACTTTAAACTAAAAAGACTCTTGCTAAAATAATGGGAAGAGTCCATGACTTTATATTATATAATTTGCTTATATGACACATCCTTTGTGATACATGGCACTACTGCTAAAGTTAGCCTTTGGCAAAAATATGTCATAAACACGTTTGCAGAGCTCTAATAGAAAGAAATCTATAACAGTGAAAAAGGCAGGCAAGCTATTTATTTGAAAAAGCAATGCTTAGTAAAACATCATTATGAACTGTGTTCATCACTTGCTTTAAAAAAATTTAAAAAGACCTGAAATTCAGTGATATGGGGGGGGGGGGAGTTGACCAATTTTGTCCATAAGAAGTTTGTTCAGTACTGACTGTGTGCCAAACTGGAAGTGCTAAGAATCTCTTTCCAGGAGCTTTATCCTCTGTTTTTTGTTTGTTGGGGGTTTTGTTTGTTTTTTGTTTGTTGTTGTTGTTGTTATTGTTTTTTTCTAATAAACCAAGATACAAAAATTCTTTTTTATTAGATATTTTCTTCATTTACATTTCAAATGCTATCTCGAAAGTCCCCTATACCCTCCCCCTGCTCTGCTTCCCTACCCACCCACTCCCACTTCTTGGCCCTGGCTTTCCACTGTACTGAGGCATATAAAGTTTGCTAGACCAAGGGGCCTCTCTTCCCAGTGATGGCTGACTAGGCCATCTTCTGCTACATATGCAGCTAGAGACACAAGCTCTGGGGGTACTGATTAGTTCATATTACTGTTCCACCTATAGGGTTGTAGACCCATTCAGCTCTTGGGTACTTTCTCTAGCTCCTCCATTGGGGGCCCTGTGTTCCACCCTATAGATGACTGTGAGCATCCACTTCTGTATTTGCCAGGTGCTGGCAAAGGCTCACAGGAGACAGCTATATCAGGGTCCTTTCAGCAAAATCTGTTAACAATAGTAAAACAGGCAAAAATGTAGCCACAGTGCCTGAGAGATGGCTGAATGGATAAAGGCACTTGTTGCCAAAACAGGTGATGTGAGTTCAAGTACCATAATTAACACAGTGGAATAAAACATCTGAACTGACTCCCACAAGTTTTCCTCTGACCTCCACACAAATGCAAGACTACACACATCTATGCACAGACATGCTACATAGTGTAAAAAAATAAATAAAGAGCGAGCTATATGAAAATTCACAGACACAGTGGCAGGCCTGGTTTGTATTACCTTACTCAAACTCCCGCAAGTGATGAAGATTTATAGATTTATTACAAGTGTGGGGTGTGTGTGTGTGTGTGTGTGTGTGTGTGTATAAAGTTCAAAGTAAAGGCAAAAGTAAAAGTGACTCTCATTCAGGAAATTTCAGTAGAAAGAATTTGAATGTTATGGTGTCCATAGAATACAGTGGCTGTATTTAGTCCTGGTATTTTGTGTATCTGTTCTCTCCTTGCTACTACATGGTGTCAGATATATTAAGAAATCTGTAGGTATATGTAGAATATCATGTTTTTGGAGGTTAAAATAGAAAGTATCTGCTTATTTTTTAAATCTCAATCACAAGTTACAATATAGAGGGTTAGAAATAAAGATGGCATTTTTTGAACAAGTGTGTTTTAGCAGATTCGCCTTCCCCTTCATCTGCTTTTCATTTAGATTTCAAGAACTTTTTAGTGAATAAGACAGGACTGTTCCTTAGAGAGAAGGAATATGGACAATGAGGCATGAATGTAAGGGCTTAGAGGTGGAAACCGTCAATGGTCTGTTGGATGGTAAGCAATGGAGTTTGACAGGACATGAAGTATAGAAAGTGAGAATAGACTGAAATCATGTGTTTTTCGTGTTTAAATTTTTAATAAAATCAAATTCAATTGCAATGTAATAATTCTGGTTGCATTTTAAAATACAGTGGGCATTTTCTAATTAAAAAAAAACAACATTATTTTAAATAAGGCATTCTTCAAAAGATGTATCCCATTGGCCTTTTTAGAAACTAGAACCCAGTTTTCACTCCACCATCAAGCTTCTCTAGTGTTAGGCATGGTGTTAGATCATACATAGCCTGATAACATGAGAAGCTCCCTATTTTAAATTTCTCTGAGGCACAAGGACAAACACATACAGAAGACATCCAGAGATGAACACTTGTGCAAACGCCTCCATTGGATTTCTTGCTCTGTTATTTTTCCATATCCCTTACTCCTCAGTCTTCCTTATATTCGACAGCTGCAGAGACACCTAATTGGTTATGAAATTGAAATGTCAAGCCAAAGATTTATGTCCCTCTATCAGTTATACAACCCCCCCTCTACTTGTCCATATTCTTTTCCCATATTCCTGTTTCCAGGAGCATAAAATAAATAGTTTCCCATAGGAATATATTGTCCTTAAAGAATATTGATGCCTTTAGAGAAGTCTGGGATGTGGACAGTGAATCTCTGATAAAATTTGATTATACTTTATAGTGTCACATTAGTAAATATTTTAAACATAAATTCCTGAATAATTGTTGAACCAAAGCTTAGCCAATCCTTGCAAATATAAGTTCTATGTAGTCGTTTGTACCAGTAGAAGACTTATTTTTTGTAATAATTCTCCAGGTAATACAGGTTCCCAATATGACACAGTTACAATGGTATCCAACAAGATCATAATCCACTTTGGGATAGAAAAGTATCATTCTAATCCTTCTGAATGTCTTCCAGAAAGAAAAAGGTACACATCTAATAAGGTTATTTCAATTTAATCCCCAAATTGGGATCTATTGCTAACTGTATTGAGTACCAGGTTCAGATGATCATCTACTGGCATAGCACTGGTCATATGTGTAAATGGATCTAAAGCCAAAGAAATATCTTCATAAGAATCCTATAATATTTATAAAATGGGTATTTACAAGTTAATCATGAGACACTAGGGTAACAAAACCTTTCTGGAGAGACAGAGCCTTCATAACACATGCCTTCCCACTGATTTCAAGCATTTGTATACACGTGCTTATATTTGTGTATATGCATAGTAGAATTTAATATTTTATGTAATCTAGTAGATCAGCACAATATTTCACTGGCTTTTACATTCTTTCTTCATCTTCTTCCACAATTCTCCCTGAGGCTTAGAGAGAGGACAGATGAAACATACATTTAGGACTGATATTCCCCAGTATTGTATTCTCTGCACATTAACAAGTTGAGTGTCTCTGTATTAATAACCATCTATTTTAAAAGAAGCTTCTTGACATAAGATAAGTTAGATGCATGACTCACAGTAGCTGGGTCTTCATGCACAAGACCTTTGCAGTACTGAGCCAGCTAAATCTCCATCATGGAAGGGAGTAGGGTACACTCTTTAAAGTCATACTTCTGGCTGGAAGCTGCTGGCTATTGATGACTGCTGGGAGAGAGAGAATAAGTTTTCTTCAGAGATGTGGCTCCCAAAATGCTACACATGCTCCAGTAAATAGCCCTATATGCAGGCACATATTATATAGGAGTATCCAGTTGGTGAAACATGAAGTTGGGAGGAAATAATGGTGGAAGGTATAGGAGAGATATTTAAAATTTTTCCTTTTCAAAACATAATTAAATTTTAAATGATTCAAAAACAAAAACAATGAGCATACAATTTTCTGTTGAACATTTTTTTCCAGGAACCCTGGGTTAAGAATACTTATAATGGAGGCAAACAAAATACTTTTTGTTCAAAAGAATGCATTATAGTACATTCATAGCAGACAACATTTTACAATAGCGGACAAAAGTAAATGAAATTGGCAAGTGAAAAATACTGCTGAAACTAAGGTCATGTCGAATGCTCAGTTGTTTATATGATGTCTCTTATGGCCTATTGAGAGAAGTGACATTCACTTTTAACATTATGTCTTGCGTATATTACAAAGCCAACAATAACCAGTATAAACACTCTTGTTTAGATAACAAAATAGACAGCTTAGGGTCAGAAAAATTTCAAGTCAACATTAGAGCATCTGTCATTTTTGTTCTCTGTCTTTATCCATTTGTTTATTTCCATTCATTGCTCAAGCCACCCAGTTACTTTGTTCCTTTACAAGAGGTCCATTTCCCTTTTCTATGTACCATTCAGCCTTTCTGTAAACGTTCTGGGATCTCTTTGCAACTTTGGCACTGGTTGCTAGACCTGGCTCTTTCAGTCACCTCTGTGCATGTACATACACTTGTCCTATCCTGATGACTACTCACTGTTGCTTGTGGTTATTTCTCAGACAGATACATCCAGTAGGTAAAAAGGAAGATATATTTAATAACAGCTTGATTTATATACTTTTTTTTAGAATAAAGTGAGTAAAGGAAGCATAAATGTAACTGTTGCTCTTTTATTTCCAACATATATTTTCTGAAAGACAGATGCTGGTAACCATTCTATATAGAGGTAAAAGGGTTATTAATACTTGGAGGGAAAGAAGTCATGTTCCTCTCAAATGCCTCTAATGGTTTAAACATGTGATCTTGAGAAAATAATATAAATTTTTCATGCTTCATTTTTCCTCATCTTGTATTTAAATGTATTTATTTATTGCACCAGCAACTTTATAATAGCAATAACTTACCACATCTTATAATGAGAATGATGATGGCGATGATAAATAAATGGAATGATATTTGCACCTCTCTCTGTCAGAGACCTGAAAGTAATTAAACACAGTAGAAACTATTTACTCAGAATGTCTTAGACCCGATCTCTTCTAGATTAATTATATTAGAATTTAGATATCTTAATTTCAGGCAAACATAACAATTTTTAAAGGCATGTTAGCTCATAAATTTTCCTACATAGTGTGGGATGCAAAGCAGAGTAAGAAATAATTTTTGAAAAATTCTCTGTGCTTTAGAAAGCATGATGCATAACGTAAAATTAAGATTTGTATAAAATAAAGACATGTTTTAAAACCTGTCTTGATAACGTTTATAGCATGCTATTATGCAATCAAGGTTAATTAATGCTATATACTGAGGTATGTTCCCCCAAATCCTTGTGTTAAAATCATAGCAGAGGTGATAGCATGGTCTTGCTACCCTATATACCAACATGATTGTATTTGCAGATGGGACTTGCAGGGATCATTGCGTCTAGATAATGCCATGACAGTTCACTCTCATGGGAGAGTAATGTCCTTATGAGGAGAGACTCATTCTCCCTTCACCCTATGAGCACACAGCAAAAAGGGTGTCATCTGAAAGCCAGGAATAAGATCCTCCTAAGAAAGCAACAATGTTGGCATTTGGAAATTTATACTTCTCGTCTCCAAGTTGTGAGAACATAATGTTCTGTTATTTAAGCCTGACTTTTTCTCTGGGTAAAATATCTTCCAGGTCTACCTATCTGTGCCATTGAAAGTGGTAGGATTTCCTTTATGGTTAATAATACCCCATTATGTCTACATATCACATACTATGTATCTATTTATTTGTTAATGGGTGTTTGGGTTGACAGCATTTCTTGGCTATTACAGCCAAAGCAACAGTGACTATGGATGTGCAAATATGTTTTAAAATTCTGTTTCCAACTAATTTATTTAAATTCTCTTAAGTGAAATTGCTGGATCATGTAGGAACTAAACTTTTTATAATTTGAAAACTTCATTATTTGTGTTTCATAGCATTCTAAGAGCACAAAACTGCATCTTGTCTACACTCTCTCCAACATTTGTTATTTTTCTGAATATTTATAATTCACATCATAATGGGGTAAGTGACAGCTTGCTGTGGTTTCATTTGCTTTTTTATAAAGAGCTGTATTGATCATCTGTAGATCTTCTTTGGAAAAGTATCTATTGAGCATCTTTTATTTATTTCCTTACCAAGTTATTCATATTTTGCTGTTGACTTGCATGGTGGTTTGAATGAAAATGGCCCCTAGAAGATGGTAGATTTGAATATGTGGCCTCTAGTTTGGGGAACTGTTTTGGGAAGAATTAGGTGGTATGGTCTTTTTGGAAGAAGTGTATAATTAAGCATAGGTTTTGAGCTATCAAAAGTCCATGCCAGGCCCAGGCTCTTGCATCTCTTTCTCTCCTCCTTCCTTCCCTCCAACTTGCAGAACTGGGTATAAGCTCTTAGTTGTTGCTCCAGTGCCGTGCCTCTGTTCTCCAATGAAATGCATTCATTTATAACCTTTCTTGGTTATAGTGACTCTTCACAGCAACAGAACAGTGACTAAAGTGACTAAGATGATTTGTATGCATTCCATGCATATAATGGATGAAAATTCCTCCTTAAACTTGTACTTGCAAATATTTATCCCATTTCATAGGAATTTTCAATTTACTCAGTGTTTTCCTTTGATACATGAGATAAACAAGCTTAAAGTAATTTCAAAAAAATTTTCATTGTTCATATATTTCCACTCATTAGTCTTCTATATAAACTTTTGTTGTATTGTTTAGGGCTTGAGGATGCATTTGTTTACTGCACATTTTTTTGATTTTTATAAATAAAAATGTTGTTTAAGTTGATTTTATCTACATGTTGTATTTTGAAGAATATAGGTACATATACATACCAGATCTCCAAATATGAAATAACAATCAACATGTTTTTACAGAATGTAATTTTAAATTCAATTTTAATTTTAATGGACAAGACACTGCTCACCCTTGGCCCAGATAACCACCTCTTTTGTCATGGTATAGAAATAGAAATGCTTTATATAACACATGTATTCTGTCTATACATATTAAATTTATTTTCATTATATTATGAAGTATTATGTTTTATATGTATAAATATAATTCTTTCATTTATGATTTTTATTAGAGTGTGATTGGAAAACAAAATTATATATATACATATATATATGTATATCATTATGAGAACTTACTCACCTTGTTTAATGATTCTTATAATGATATATAATAAACTCCTCACTTGACACAGATTATTCATGCATATACTTATTTTAAACTGACTGTCAGGGAGCTCAGACTGGCCTTGAACTTACTATGTAGTTGAGGATAACCTTGATCTTTTGATGTTTCTGCCTCTACAAGCTGAGTGCTTAGGTTGTAGGCATGCACCATTAAGCACAGTTAGTGCAGTGCAAAGTACCAAACCCAATGCTTTTATCTATATTATTCAAACACAGTATCAACTGAACTGAATATATCCTTAGCCTTTTATGCACATTTTTGAGACCAGCTTAGTATCCACAAAATTGTTAAATATTAGATGTGGGTATATCTGTGGAGGATTTCACTATGGGTATATTTAGTATAATCAACCATTACAGCTATTTTACTGAGTAACATATGCACTGTTACTATTTGTAGAGTTACTAAGCCCCTAGTATCCCCTCATAATTATCCATTGTTGTAATTATAAAGTACATTTAGAGGAAAATCCCTACACATAATTCATAACTTAAATAGATCTATTTTATTTTGATACAATTTATTTGATACTAACTTGGCATTCCCCATAAAGGAAGAGATGGATATCAGGAATGATCAAACTGACTACCAGAGGATATATTATAATATACTCCAATGAACATATGTACACCACGGCATACATGAACATACACATGAGGATATACATGTGCATGTACACATACAGAAATAAACATAATAAAAACATCCTTAAAGTAGAAAGTGATCTAAATACTTGAGTAGCCTTGCCCAATCCCATCACTGGTGGCTCTTACAGAGAAAGAGGGAGGGATTTTTTTCTTTGTTTCTTTTTTTTTTTTTTGTATTTTTTTCAGGAACATTTTAACAAATAGTAGAAAAAGCAGTAGTAACAGAAACAACAACAAACATGAATATGCCAGTCTTCTCTTAAAATTATTTTTAATATAGGTTAATTGAATATAATTGTATTACTTTCCCCCTTCCTTTCCTCCAACCAACCCTGCCAGCCATCCTCCCTCAAACCAGCCCCATGTTCCTCACTCTCAAGCTGATAGCCTTTTTTTAGTATTGGTACATACATATACATATGTGTGCATGTATGTTCATATATTCTTGGATATATAAATACAACCTGCTGAATCCATTTTAATGATGTGTGTGTGGAGGTAGCTTGAATGAAAATAGCCCCTATATCATCATAGAAGGTGGCACTGTTAGGAGATGTGGCCTTGTTGGAGAAAGTATGTTACTACATGTGGGCTTTTATGTCTCAGATGCTTAAGCTAGACCTTGTGTCACCTTCTCTTGCTACTGACTTTGACTTCAGATATAGAACTGTCAGCTGCTCTTCATCATGTCTGCCTAAGTGCTTCATACTTCCCACCAGGATGATAATGGACTAAACTTCAGAGCTATAAGACAGTTACAATTAAATGTTTTCCTTTAAAAGAGTTGCCTTGGTCATGGTGGCTCTTCACAGCCATAGAAATTTTAATGAAGAAGTTGATACCCAGGAATGGGGTATTGCTGAGTTAGACTTGACCATGCTTTTGATTAAGAGAACATGGACATTGGGACGTTGGATTTGGAAAGTAGTGGAATTCTTTAAACAACACTCAATGGGCCATAATAGTATAAGCACAGACGACAGTGGTGCTGAGAGTAATTTGAACTGTGAGGGCCCAAAGATGTTTCAGATGTATTAGTCTATGGGCTGGAAACCATTCTTGTAATATTTTGGCTAAGAAAATGTTTGCTTTCTGCCCTTGTGCAAAAAAAAAAAAAAAAAAAAATCTGCCTGAGGTTAAACTGAAGAGATATGAATTAATAGCTTTGGCAGAGGAAGTTTCCAGATAGCCTAATAGTGACTGTGTTACTTGGTAATTAGTGACCATGCTTATGCAGATCTATAGTGTAAAGTAATAATCTGAGCCAAGAAAAATAACAAATGTACAGTTTGAGGATAAAGGAGTACAAGGAAAAAGGTTTTTTTTTTTTTTTTTAAAGTCTATTGCTAAATGGATTAAATGGAGTGACCCCAGATCAAAACCTCACCTAGCTAAGCTTCCAATTTGTGGAAGGGCGTTAAGGAGAAGATGGGTAGCAAACACCTTTAATCACAGCAGAAATCAGGAGGAAACAGGCAGTGGATTTCTGATTTCAAGAAGAGCCTGGGCTATAGAGCTAATTCCAGTACAGCCAAACTTAGGCAATGAAGGAAACAGTGGAAAACAGAAATTGACTGAAAATGCATTTGACCAAGGGAGCCATGTTTCACTCCCAGCAAACAGTAGAACTTGATAGCTTCAGCTGTGTGCTTCTGGCTTTAGAGTCAAGGATACAAGAAAGGGGTTACAGAATCTCCCTCCATAACTAAAGAAAGCCAAGGCTAGGAATATATCAGGGGTATCCCACATTGAGTATTAGAGAGGGCATTTCATGTTCCTATGAAGGTGAAACCTGGATTGCTTTGGAGACCCCAAATGTTGGAGTTGTCAGAATTGTGCGATACCTGCAGAAGAAAGCTACTTATATGAGTGGAACCATCCCAAGAGAAAGAAGTGTTGCAGTCAGCAAAGCTAAAATGAGTTATAGATCTGAAGAGCACTTTGACATCAGACATGGAGATGTAGAGTTTGGAGTTTTCCCAGCTGGTTTTTGGTCTTGTTTTGGCTCAGTATTTACTATGCTTCATTTCCTGCTTTTTTGAATGTAAATATGTATTCTGTGCCAGATATGTCAGAAGTATGCGATCTGCTGTTTGATTTTGATTTTATAAAATACTATAGTTAAGCGATTGTCATAGATTTCAAAAGAGATTTTAGCCTTTGGCCTTTTAAACAATTTGAGACTTATGGACTATGGAGACTTTTGTAGGGGAGCTAAATGCATTTCTGCAATATGATATAGCTATAAGCCTATTGGTCAGGGAGAGGAATGTGATAGTTTGAATGAAAATGTAGCCACAGGTCATTGGGAATACCACTATTAGGGGATATGGCCTTATTGGAGTAGATGTGGCCATGTTGGAGCTCATTGTTGGTAGGCTTTGAGGTTTCAAATACTCAAGTCAGGCCCAATGACACTCTCTCTTCCTGATGCCTGTGGATTTGGATACAGAACTATCAGGTCCTTCTCCAGTACCATGTCTGCCTGCATACCACCATGCTTCCTGTCATAACAATAATGGACTATGCTTCTGAACCTGTTGGTCAGCCCCAATTAAATGATTCCCTTTATATGAATTATTTTGTCATGGTGTCTTTTCACAGCAATTGAAACCCTAGCTAAAATAGTGAGTATATCGTTTTTAAGGATGTCTAGTCTGCATTGTATAGCCAACAAGGGGTTCATCCATATATGAAGCTAATTCTCCTTTCCCAGTAATAATTGGTTACCTGTAGTTCTTTGTCTAGACGACTCTGTACACGTTTCCTATTTCCATGTTAACATATCCATTGATATTTTCACTGTTCTCATCTTGTTTATGCAATTTCTAGAAGACTGTTTCACCAAAGACTTACTGGTATTCTGGCTTCTCCACTATTCTGACCCCTCTTCTGGATAATGTTCTTTGAACCATATATGCAGAAACTGTGATGGAGAGGTATCTGTTGGGACTGGGCTCCTCATGATCTGTTGATCTCTAAATTATGTCAGATGTTTTATTTTGTTTTGTTTTGTTTTAATTTCACTGGCTTAATTTTTTAAAATGAAAAATTCAGGTGATGCCAGTGTTGTTTACATATAATATAAACTATCATCAATATTGTCATGTATTAAAATTATATTTGGGGCAGGGTGTCTTAGCAGTTAAGAACACTGGCTGCTCTTCCAGAGATTTGAGTTCAATTCCAAGCAGTTGAATACATGCTGTCTCATAACCATCTGTAAAGGGATCTGATGTTTTCTCCTGGCTTGTAGGTTTAAAACATTCCTACATTTAAGAAATGCATGAAGAAATTAATTGTAAAGACTATATTTGGGTACATGGTAAAGCAGGGTTATTGTATGATGACAAACAGCTCAGATATTATTAGCTTATAATATGGCTGCTGGTCTTTATGTCTATAAAGTTTCTGCTTATATATCTACTGTAAAAAACTCTACTTGTAGGTCATTATTCTTCTAAATCACATAGTTTGTTATGTGGTATTTCACGTATATGATCTTTAGATGTTTCTGAAAATTCTGGCACTTTGACCAGATATACAAACTCCTACTAACCTCATGAGGTCTGTTATACTTTGAGAAAATTCTTTGAAAGGCAGCTTTGCTTGAAGCTTGGCCCAGTGAATAAAGCATCAGATAATATTTGTGAAAGTCTTTGAGGAACGCAGATGAAAGGTGCCTTGTAAATACAAAGCACTAATGTTGCATGCATGGAAATACTTTCCCTTCACATCATTGCTATAATAGCTAAGTTCTGAGGTGCTGTTGAAATAGATACTTTCAGAAAGCATGCATATCCCCAAATTATTGAGTATGGAGGCATATGCAAGATAATGCATCCAAAGTCCTCAAATGAGAAACATGAAGCACTACTTGTTATGGGAAGTAAAAGAAACTGAGACTAATAAAAAAGCCAATCAATAGAGGGGTTCAGAGTGCTTAGAGGAAGCATAAAGGATAGACATCAGCAATTCTTGTTTACTCATGACTTCAATAACATCTTTGAAGACTATTATATGAAAAGGAGAAAGTGAAAAATCTAGAAAGAATTTTAACTATAATGGAGGAATTGCTAAAAACCAAGTGTCTTGAAACCAAGTAGATTTCATTTCATTTACTTGCTAGATGGTACTTGAATATTACAGATCTCATGGTGTTCACAAATTCATCATTCATTTACTAATTATATGCATTCTTTATACATTATACCAAGTACTCTACACATTCGTACATTTGATTGTAGCAAGTTTTTAAAGATGCTAACACTATCCTAACTTCATAGAAGAGAAAACAGAGGCTTGAAAAGTTGTATTTGCACTTTGTGGTAAATGGCACAGCCATGCTGATCTGATTCTAATGCCTGAAACTGAGTTCATCATCACTTAGAAATGTCATAATGTAGCCACTAACCTAAACTTATATAAAATGGTACCTTTTATGAATATTTTCATTAATTCCTTGAGGATTTCATACATAGTATTTTGATCGTGTCTACTCCCATTTCCAAAGACCTCCTAGATCTACCCCTGATTCTGTATCTATCCATCTCTTTCCCATCTAATAGGACAAAATTCAGTCCCATTAGAGTTGACTATATATTCTTAGGTATGTGGTCATTTACTGGGTTGTATTAGAGACATACTTTAAAAATAATTAAATTTAAATTAATTTAAAAATCTCCAGGCAACTACAAATTACCAACAGCTCCTCAATCTAGGAGTGGAACTTCATACTATCTTCTAATTTTATACTGTGATTTTGTCTGGCTTCAATGTCCTTGGGCCTTGTGCACATCATCACAATTTCAGGGAATTCATATGAACAACTGCCTGGGTGCGTCTGGAAGTCACAGTTTCATTGAAGTTATCTATTGCCTCTGTCTATTACAATCTTCTTTAAGTAAGCAAGGTAGTAATAGAGAACTCATGGTATACTTAATCCACTTTACTTAAAAACTAAACAAAACAAAACAAAACTGAAACCAATATGTTTATTTCTTCATTCTGCATCAATGTGCAAGTATTCCACAACTAATTAGGTCAGTTTCTGTTTATCTTTTCCTTTTTGATAATTTGTATTAATGGTCACAAGTAATAATAGCACACTATTAAGGTTTTACTCCTCCTTTTAAAGATAGATATTTGTTCAATAATATATTACCCTTGAGTTTGTACTTTCTGCATCTATAGGTCTTGACCTATAGGTGAGTTTTGATAACAACTGGGAGATCCTATGGTAGACTATGATCAAACATGCCAATAGACATATTTAGCTAGATAAATGGAGCATACTTGGGCTCTGTGTTCTGTTTTCTGATGAGACAAGTTTCCGTAATGTTGGCATAGATTTGAAGATCAAAGAGCTAAACAATAAGCTTGAGTGACATGACATCCTGAAAATCACAATCATGATTTATATTACAGTTTCCCAATACCAGTGAGGCTAAGAGTACACACAACATCAATCACATAATTTTATGTTAGTGTATGCTGATGTAAAAACATATTAATGTGAGTGAGAGCTTGACTTTATAGAGTACAAGGGATGTAAAAAGGATCCATGTACCCACCTGAATCCTGATTTGAATTCTGTCTTTACAATGAGTTTTTGACACTCAACAATAAACCAAAGCAAAAGCAAAGTTGAATCCAATCCAGGTTATCATCAGGACCATCCATGAACTTAAATCACTGTGTGGTCTATGCAAATTTAGACATTCAGGAAAGAGCATTATGCACTCAGCCACTGAGTTAAGATCCTAGAATTCTCTTTTAGAAACTACTTCACATAAGTAATATGTCTAATGCTATGTTCCTCTTAACATCTCACACACCATCAGCACAATACTTCTCCCCCCACCTTGGATATTTTCTCAAATTATATTTAAATTAGCCTAAGTTAAAATTAACTTGTTCATGAGACTTGCTTGAATGAAACTTACCAATCACTACCATGAATTTTTTTATTTCTAGGATAATGACTAGTATTGTTATCAGCATAATACATTCATAATGTTTTCAAAACACATTCTTACTTTTCCTTCTGTGTATATAATCTGATTTTCTTCCCTTTGAGATGAGCTATTTTTTCATTTGACCTATTTTCTAGTTTGAAAAACTTCTATTTATCTATGCCTTCCATTAATCTCAATGGTAGGAGCTGTCCAATATAGTTTTCAATCCACATTGAATATTATAGTAGAACATTCTACTAATTTGCTTATTTTGATGAACATTTTTCACTTGATCCAGTAAGGGAAGTATCTACATAAAAGTATGTTTCCTAACTGAGCTGTTTCCTTATTACTTCTTTAGCTGTCTTTCAGTTAGTGAATTCTCCAAACAATGTACATATAGCTTGAAGCTGCATGTGGAAATCTATTGCTACAAAAGGATTTATGTCAACATTTTTGGATTCTGGATGATATTCATCTAAGATATTGTATCTCTTTGAAGAACCATAATGATCTACTTAATTTTAAAGAGTATCTGTGGAGATTAGCAATAATGTAATTGAAGGGAAGAATCAGATATTGAAAGAAAAATAAAGCAAGTTAAAAATGAAAAGCTTACCACAAGCAATGCTTGTAAGATAGCTTTGTAATAGTTTCATAGATCCTCAAGTTGACATCTCAGAAAATATCTCAACATAATCTCTTATAAAAAATGTTGAAAGAGAAAAATAAAATTTATGATAAGAGAATTAATCAAATGACATTTCAGGTAAAAGATATTTTTCAGATATAAGCTATGTCCACACAATGAGAAAACAGTTAGTAAAAAGGGAAAATGCAGGCAAGTAAGTTATTAGGCATCATAAAACATTCTGCACAAACACTTGGTAGTTTTTGACAAAATGGTTGAATTAAAATTTTAAAGATTTAAATTTGTTCAAATTAATTCCTTTTGAAAAAAAAAACCTTGAAAATAAAATAATACAAAGACAGGCTAGACAGGAGAATCGTAATGGTTATTCAAATCCAAATCATAAGGGATATATTCCCTGAGTTCACAATAGGAAATCAAGGGTGCCTGTCTATGTGTGTGTCTCTGTGTATGTGTGTGTGTTTGTGTTTATGTGTGTGGGTGTGTGAGAGAGAGAGTTAAGCAATGAGAAAAAATCCTTTCAGATCTTATATATATATATATATTCATATAATTGTGCCATATGTTCCCATTTTACAAGATGGAAGCCTATTCAACTGTTCCCCAAAATAATGTCATGCCAGAATTCCTTCACAAAACTCAACTTACTCCTTTCAACTGGTATTCTTTGTCCCTAAAATTGTGTTTAAGGTGGGACTGCAGAGTACAGGGATAGGTTTTCATCAGATGTGTAGGAATTGATGCTTGGCAGTAGGATTTAGAACCTGAATGTTTTCTTTGGCTTTGGAGGACTTTGGGTAATGATAAAAATCCTCTCTAGGCTTCCCTGCTCTCTAGGTTTTGTTCATATTTCTTAGACTCATCTTTTTATTTTTGTAGCTAATGTTGCTGTTTTTTTATTTCTGTTACTATTTTTATAGGATGCTCTAATCAATTAATATATGATACCTTAGAACTTCTGACATTAAATACCAGGAAGGTAAGATGGAGAGGTGACATGCAGCCTGGATTCAGTTTCTTTTCACAGTGTTTATTTGACACTAAGGTGTTAAGCAAAGTAAAACCAAAGTTTCTGATTTGTGCTTCGGTGTTCTAAATTCTGTTTTCACAAATAACACTGCAATAATTTTTATGCATTGCTTTCTGAGCAAATATAAGATGACCATTTATAACAGTGCAATATAAATGAAGCCCTGAAAATGAAAATCGTAAAATTCTAGAATATCTGTTATTAATGTATTAAATGATACACTGACACTTAATTCAGGACTTTCCATTAGTAGCTTTTCAATAAATAATGATCTTCGGGCTGAAATAACTTACATACCTACATGTAACTTTAATTTCAGTGTAAAGTAAATATTAAACATCCATAGATGATTACTTTTTTATATTTTCTTTATGGTATACTTCACTAGCTAAAAGTGGAAGCCAAAGAATCAATGTTAGCATGCTATAAAATATGCCAATTACCTATTTCTTGTTTTATGGTATATACTGGATGACAGTTTCCATTAAGGACATATGAGTACTTATTTTAATTTTATTATCTTATATTAATATATAGTGATATTTGAAATTCCAAATTATACAATAAACCATGTTTGTTTGTTTGTTTGTTTTTACAATTCTGCTTACATAAAGGATAATTTCTTAGTGTAACAAATGCTTTGGCTCTAATAGACATGCTTAAATAAATAGGAAAAGAGGTTTGAACCATATCAAAAGAACTACAGGAAACTAAGAAGAGTGCTAAGAGTGGGAGGAAATAGGTTTCTTTAAGGAAAATCAAACCAATTGGCTATTTAATATTAACTGATCACCCCTGGAAACATGCATTCAAATAACACTGTATAGACTGAGCAGATTATATTTAGTATGTATGTATGTGTGTGGATAGATAGATAGATAGATAGATAGATATGCAAGTAGCAACAATTAAAAGAAAGAAAGTGACATGTGTTTGAAAGAGAGAAAGAATAGGAAGGTTTGGTAAAATTGAATGAATGATATAATTAAAAACAATAGAAAAATTAAAATATAGAATTGCCAATTTGGGGGAATGGGAAGCTCATCTGTTAAGACTTGTGGCTCCTACAGGCCACATCAGGCACGTTTCAAACACTTGTTAGCTCTAGCTCCAGGGATTTAACACTGCCTTCCCAGCAACACTGCCTTCCCAGCACACACACACACACACACACACACACACACACACACACACACACGACTCAAATGTTTAAAATTGTCAATTAGTCTAAAATACAAGCAAAGATTCACAGCAGTGAAAATTAGGTAATTTTACTACTACAGTAATAATTTAAGCAAAACAGCATTTACTAGAGCTCTCTCCTTCCTCTTGCTTGTAAAGTCCTAGTTTACTCATCATAGTCTGAATTGAAGAATTGTCTTAGCAAACAAGCCACTTATAAGCAGAAACATTAACTATTATGCCTAAGGTTGGGTAATTTGACTAAGTAAAGGCAATCCAGTGCACATCTCAGCGAAGTCAGGAACAATTGGGCTCGAGGCATGCTGCTTTGTGGATTGTTTTTCTTGTAACGCCCATGAAATAACAAAAAGAAAAAAAAAAGGAAGTGAAGAAGACATAGAAACTTTCTGAAGGTTGATCTCTCGCTTCAAATGTAAACATGAGAGAGCTTACGTGTAACATATGAGTTTCAGCATAATCATCTCAAATGGGAGATCCTTCAGCATTGACCTTTACACCTAGTAGTTATGACAACACAACTAACAAAACTTAACTATGAATACTACTTTACTTGATGGCTTAACAAGAAGATAATACAAAGTCTTCAAAGAGGTATATTTTGCCATCTCAGAGACACTGAATGGTGTCAGAGAGCTGTGGGAGCATGCCTAGGTCACTGATACAGTACCAAACTAAACTCATGTACAATTCAAAGCATTATAATTTATTGGTAGCCTAGCCCCAGAACTTCTCTGAGGCTTCTCCTCCAGTAATCCACCTTAATTGTGAATTCTCCCTTTCTCTTCAGCTGCTCTTTCTATTGTTGCTTGGATCTGCCTCAGCAGCATGGCCATACACATACATAAACATTCGCACTTTTTGAGATTATAACACGATTACATTTCTCCCTTCTCTTTTCACTCTGAACCATCCTGTATACCCTTTTGTTCAAATTCATGAACTCTTTTTGCTTAGTTCTTCTGTGCATTGTTATATTTGTTATGTTAAAACCTCTTGAGCCTTTCCTCATCCATTTCAGCATCTCCTAGGCTATCTCTTTAATAGAATTCATTTTTCTCCTCAAACCACTTGAATGCTTAACAGGTGATTATATATTTATATGTGTGTGTGTGGGGTGTGTGTGTGTGTGTGTGTGCATAAAACCTATAAGTACAATAGAGGCTGGGGAGATGCCTTGGCAGTTAAAATCAGTTGTTGGCTCTTGCAAAAGACCCAGGTTTCGTTGCCATCACCCACATATAACCATCTGTCACTCCAGTTCCAGAGGATCTAATACACTCTTCTTGCCCATGTGGGCAGCAGTTACATGGTGGCACTCAAACATACATTAAGAGAGAATACCCATATATACAATATAAAATGTATTAATGTTTAAAGAAAGAATTACAGTCACATTAATATTAAAGATGTTTTGGTTCATCCAGAGAAAGGATAAACTATACTTGTCCACTCTCTTTTCTTGAAAAAAAAAAAACAAATTTCTTAGCTTTTTGATCTTCTACTCTCTAATAGTAAATTGTACGTTTGAAACCTCAAGTGTCCATAGGCAGATATACTTAAGATTAACTTCTTGATCACTGAGCACTGTGAAGGTAACAGTCATTAGCCTTAAGATTAACATTTATGTGCTAGTTTCACATGAGTTATAAGAACTTATTATGACAAGTGAACAATTTAACACTATAAAGTAGACATATATGCTTAGGATTTGTAGGAGTGGTTAATACTAGTAATAAACCCCTCTGCCTTCCTGGAAGCCCGTTTCCTTTGATTTCCTCTCAAGCCTAGGAGAACAGTTGAGAAAGTAACACCAAGTGGCACAGCCTTATAATTATCCTTGAGATACCTGATAAAAGTAGTTATGACAAAAGCCTGGTGTTATTTGCACACATACATTATGATGATCTTTATGCAAATGCATTAATGTTACTTCCAAAAATTCATCATTACTAACATATGCCAATAATTCCTAATTCAATATATTTTGGGTCTACCTGATTCAAAATTTCAATTTTTTTTTCTGAACTTATAAAGGCAACTTTACGCACACACTGTGCATTGCATAATACCATGTGTTGGGTTGTAGGCTAATATCCTTTAATGAAATTCACTATTTTTCCAATCCAATGTATAAACCCCCCTTTAATAAAAGATCATAATTATGCTGAAACAATACCACTCTGCCACCAGAGGAATTGGAAAGAAAGCCAACAGTCTTCATGATCTTTTTTTACTTTAGCCCAGTAAGAGATACAATTTCTGACTCTTTATGACATTTATCCTAAATGATAGAAGTAGATATGGCCTCTTTGGCAACATGCACAACATGATATCTTTGGGGGAAAACAAATTTGAGAGAACATAATCACAGTATCACTAAAGTAAAGAGAGGTAATTTTAATACATAATATTGTTTTAAAAACGGATAGTATATCTACTTTGGTTAAATTGTCCAAGAGAAATGACATAGTTGGCATAATTTTAATACTGGTAATATTTTTAACATCCAAATAAAATTATTTTTTATGTTCAGTTAATTCTGCTACAGCATTTATTTTGAAAGCATTAATTTGTTCCTTTGCTATTCGGTGTCTTTAAAACAGCTTTTAAATTTAAGCCAAAATTTGTGTTTCCAACCTGTTAAAAACAAGCACTAGATGAATGAGGAAAAACTGCATGCAGAGGAACGCCACATGCAAATCCATGCAATGGGCACACTGAAACACCCCCATGCATATTAGTAGCCTTCTCTATGAACAGCTGACATTAGGACTACTGTCACAGGCAGATAATCCTCCTACTATTTTCTTTCTATCTTTTATTATTTATTAATCATTTTACTATTTAAATTTCAAATGTTATCCCCATCACTGTCCCCCCCCATGAACTTCCTACCGAATTCCCCTCCCCTTTGCCTCTATGAGGGTGCTCCTCCACCCAATCACCCAGCCCATCTCACCTCTCTAGCATTCTCCTCCTCTGGAGCATCAAGCCTCCACAGGTTCAAGCGCCTCCCCTCCCACTGATGCCAGATGAGGCAATCCTCTGCTACATATATAGTGGGAGCCATGGACAGGTTCATGTTTACTCTTTGGTTGGTAATTAATCCCTGGGAGCTCTGAAGAGTTCTAATAACACAATGTTTGCAACCCTCCAACACCCATTTTCACAAACAGATTTCAAATATTTTTGAAAATAAAATATCATACTTGGTTTGCCATTCGTCCATTTGTTAATTACCAATATGTATAAAACTCTACTATCACTCTTACTAAGTCTCTTTCTTTAAATATATCATTGATAGTTTAGGGAGTATTATATTCTGTATTAGTTCTTCTGTTGCCATGACACAATATTGGACAGAAACAAATTAGAAAAGAATTGTTGTCTTACAAGTCCTGGGGGTACAGTTTAATATAACAAGGAAGGCATAGCAGTACAAGTAGAAGGTGACTGGGTACATTACTTACAAGGACAATAATTATAGAACAATGAATAATTTAGCTCAGTTCCATCTCCGCTTTTCATGAAGAAGAGGGTCCGAGCCTAGGAAATGGTACCCACTACAGCTAGAATGGTTCACCACTGTCCCGGTTAACTTAATATCTCTTCACAAATTGTCCACTTGCTTGTCTTTTCAATGATTCTAGCTCTTGTCAAGCTAAAAATTTACATTCACTATCACACTCTCCAACATAATTTTTAAAGAATTTCAACGTTGATTTCCATAGTATAATAAATTTTAAAAATGAATGCAATGCCTTTTAGCAGAACTCAATGTTAATGAAATATAAAAGGCAAGATATCCTAGAGAGGTTTTGTAATTTCTGCTGAAAGTTTATACAACAGTGATCCATATTAAGCATCATCTGCAAAATCAGTTGGGGAAGATGCATGCCACCTTCTTACCTTATAGAGAAAAAAGAAGTACTCTTTAAAAGCATATACTTCTACCAACAACCCTGCCACATGTAAAATATCTTAGATCTACAGTTTGGAGTGATTTCCCCACTGAGTGATTATTTTACCCAGTTATTTTAGGACCTCACACCTGAAATTGGTTCATTTCCACATATATTATATGAATTAGACCTTGCCATTTGAAAACTTAATTTACTTCTAGAAAGCTTTAGAACTGTGTTTGAACATTGATATTTGTGTAACCCCCCATAGCTCCCAATTTTGCTTCTTTCACTTGGGCACTGGACTGTATGGTTGCCAAAAACATTTGGAAGTGCGTGCATACAACTCCAAACCTGACAGAATTAGTGCTCTATAGCTCCTAACACTGAACACTAATGTATTTTTCATTACTGTTTAATGTTGGGAAATCCCATTTCATGGAGCCCAAGGATTAAATTGCTTTACTTGGAGGGAACAAGTGCATTCTCCATCTTTTTCCTGAGGTGATAAAAAGAAAAAGAAAAGAAAAGAAAAGAAAAGAAAAGAAAAGAAAAGAAAGAAAAATGAGTATGAGATCATTTGTATTTCATAAAGGTTAAGGTCTGCATGTAAGAAATTAAGTATAACATACCAAAACTGTGAAAGCATTTAAAGAAAATATTAGCATTATGAATGACTCTGCATTTGAAATATGGGAATAAAAATAGATAGTAAAATTCATTGTTATATGCATATGAGTAAATATGCATATTTAATTATGCATGTATGCACATGTATCAATATACACATATATAATTATGATTACTGTACATAACAATTCTACCTGCAGTAGAAGTGTAATAATATATACTAATGTGTGTGTGTGTATATATATATACACACACACATAAAAGTAGATTATATTGATTGATTTTTATTTTGTACAACACTACTGAATGGCAACTTTCTTTTGAATAACTTCCTTAAAGAAAGTATGGCATAGGCTAGTAAATATCATGTGTTTGTTTAGAGGTATTCTAAACTTGAACACTGAAATAAAACTTCCTCTGGCTGTGAAAAACCACAATGGCTTCTTTTTCTCTACATCATTAAATGTTTCTTATACGTGATTTTGGATGCCAAATCTGTACTGTGATAGTATTCCTCTTGACACTTTGTGAGAGAATTGCTTAAAATGCCTCCTTTTGCATAGTATTGTTCTTCCCCAGGGTCCTAAGAAAAGACTTTCAATGAAGAAACATACCTGTCTATGAGCAATCAACTAGATATTCAGTAGATATGCATAAGAATGATAACCAAAGAAAACACTACAGGAAATTCTTTAGGACCCATGAATGAATCAAAATCCTTTGGGACCTTGCTTTAAATCAGTACTGTACTCCATGGTTTCTGACATAAAAGAGAAGTTGAATATGACAATTCACTAAGAAATACATATTCTTAGAGAAAAGGCAAAACGTGTGCTCTATAAAATAAATACCATAGTTTATCAACCTCAAAGGCTAAACTTTATTAAGAACAGTAAATGTTAAAATTATAGAAAAGAGTCACCTTCATTATCCAAGTTAATATAATAGAGAGTACTGAATAATGAATCACCACACAGGCGATTTTATAACAGTTTATTCTGATGGGCAGTGTCAATTTTCAACTTGATAGACACTAGAATCATCTCGGAGATAAGCCTCTGGTCTTGACTATGGGGAATAATTTTGGTTGCATGTTGATTGATGTGGGGAAAGTCATCTTAATCCCCAAGGCACAGAACTGCGAACTGTATAAGATCAAGAAAGCAAGCTAAGCAAGAGCTCACATTCAGTCCTCTCTGTTTTCCAATTGTGGATGTGATATGATCAACTGCATCAAGCTTCTGCTCCCTTGACTTCCCCACTACAGTAGATTGTCCTTTGAACTGGGCCTTAGTGAGGGTTTCATTGCTGTGAAGGGACATTGTGACTATAGCAACTCTTATAAAGGAAAATATTTTACTAGGGCTGGCTTACAGTTTCAGAGTTTCGGTCCATTATCATTATGACAGGAACCATGACAACATACAGGCAGACACTGTGCTGAAGAAGAAGCCCAGAGTTCTACATTTTGATTCAAAGACTGCAGAAGTAGACTGTGTTCCACACTGACTATAGTTTGAACACAGGAGACCTCAAAGGCCACCTCAACAGTGACATGCTTCCTCCAACAAGGCTGAACCTACTCCAACAAGGCCATATCTCCTAATAGTGCCACTCTCTATGAGCCAAGCATTCAAAATCATGAATCTTGGGTGAAGGCATTTCTATGAAAACCACTACAATTGTAAGTTAAAATAAAACATTTCTCCTTGAAGTTGCTTTTGTGAGAATATTTTTATCATATCAAAAGGAAAAGAAACTAAGGTAGTGCGTGACTGGGCATGTCATTTCAACTCTCCAGGGCCTTCCGGTTCATCATCTGAAGCCAGACTACAGACTCTGTATTCTTCCCATTCTTAACATCTTCTACTACAGTCAGCATATAGTCATCAGCATATTATCTTCATCTCCATCTTTTAGCAGCCAAATTCATCAAAAGGATATTATATTAGATATAATAGACATATTGTAAGTGACAGGTTCAAGTTTAGGTATGAAAGAAACTGAACTCCAAGCCAAGTTTGACATTCCGCCAAAGCCTGTGCTCTTTTATAGCATTTTGCCATCCACTACCTTTCATTCTGTGTTTTATAAGTTATAGTAACTTAGGAAGGAAGCAGACACATAAAGATAAGTGAAACATTTAGAAAATGTACAAGATTTTATGTCTGTGAATCATAAGGAAAAAAACTGTATTAGCCATATCTGTACCATGGTACTGGTCAAAGAATCATATGTGCATTCTATTCATGTTAAACTACTAATTTGCTTTGGTTCCTAGACAACTTTCCCATCTGAAAAATGAGAGAATCTACTAGCACTTTATGCTTCCTTGAATCTAAAAAATGCAAATCATATTTCTGTCTATGTGATTATGAATACGGATGCAAACGTTTTAAAATATTAAAAAAATGTTAGGTACTAGTGATGATGTTTGGGGATTTATGGGTTTGGTGTTGAACAGAGAGTCCTAGGGTAGTTTAGGAATTTTACGGATTGCTTTAAGTATAGAAAGATAACTGAACTCCTAGAGGAATCTGTAAATAACATAATCTTCACTCTTTACCCTATCTGCCTTTTGTGCAATTCATATTTTCATATGTTGAGTTTATTTAAAAGGGGAACCACGTGTACTAGAAAATTCAACCAAGAATTTGTCATACTTTTGCTCCTGGGATAGCATTTTTCTTTTTTGATATGAAAACCAAGCCAATGTCTTTAAAATTCATGTCTGAAGTGGAAGGATTGAAAGAAGTGATTTTTTTTCCTCTGATCAGTCCCTGCAAAGTGGGCCTCAGAACACACCAGCTGAGCCCTCTGTTAGGCAGAGAAAGCCTCTGGCATTTTTCTGCTTTTCAATTCTGTCATTGGGGAGGTGGGACAAAGCTGTACCATCTACAAAGTTTATCCAGAACGTGCTGGTGTTACAAGCTATACTTGACATCTATTATGTTTCTCCTGTGGAAGAGGAAAAACTATCTGTTACAATAGTGATTTCTTTTCAAAGGGCTTTAATTGGGGTATTTCTCCTGGGCCAGATTCTAACTAACTTTCTTGATATGTGCCTGTCCAGACAGCGATGGAAAACTACCAAACACTAGCAACATCAGGAGTCTGAGGACTTCTTTCCCTATCTGCAAACAAGCAGGAAAAAAATATCTTTCCATTGCTACCTAGGGTATTCTAACATAGCAGAGCTCCTAAAAGGGTGTAGCAAAAGGCAAGGTGTTCAGACTTCGCTTTGCATGGCCATGGAAATGTGTATAGTAGCCAGAACAACATCCCCTTAGCCTACTTTTTACAAGGAGATGTTGGGTTTATGAAGAGATTAGTTCCGCACAGTTGAGTTACACACTTGTGAAGTATTTTTCTGAAATATGGATTTCCTCCTGTGTAGGCAGGCTAACATCCTTTCCTGAGGTAAGTCAGAAGGTGGCCTTATATTTTTATTTGAAGTACAGAATGATTTCTCCTCACAACAAATTTGTGCCTCTCACTAGTATTTTCAGAAATGTGATTTTTTTTTTTGCAACGGATGGAAATCATGTCCCTTCCATTCTGTAGCCGTATATCTCGTTGATGACAAATTGTGTGAGGTGGCCTCATTACTTTTAGCTTCTATATTCCTGAAGAATTTACACATAAATGTAACCATGGATGTTTTACATTTCATATGCTTGCTGGACGTGCTTTTTTAAGTGACGTCTTTACAGATGAACTTCAAACTTTTCTTCCACCCCACAGGTTACATTATCTGAAAGCCCAGTAAGTCTGTCATGCTGTGCTCCCAAAGTAGGAGAGTAAGTTTTTTATTTTCTGTTTTTCTTCTCTCAATTTTAGACATGCAAAGCAGCCCACACAACCAGTTCACCTTCAGACCCCTCCCACCACCGCCACCTCCTCCACATGCCTGCACCTGTGCCAGGAAGCCACCTCCTACAGTGGACTCTCTACAAAGAAGATCAATGACTACCCGCAGCCAGCCCAGCCCAGCTGCTCCTGCTCCTCCAACCAGCACACAGGATTCAGTTCATCTGCATAACAGCTGGGTCTTGAACAGTAACATACCACTGGAGACCAGGTACTTAAGCTATTATTCACCCTACTACATTTGAATATTGACAGATGATGACTCTCCTGATTGCAGGAACTCCTTTCACCATAGTTATCTGCAAAGAAACAAACATGTACCATTACACACAGCCAGGTATACAAATAAAAGGGCAGATCCCTTCATAGGCACACATGGAATAATGTACTGGGCACATTTTCACATAGATGTATGTATAAAGATGCAATCCCGTGCATAAATAGCTCATTTTCAGACACCCTCCAAAACTAAAATAAAGCAATGATCTGAACTGTCACTGTGCCCTTAACATGAAAAATAACTGTGTTGTGTTTCAAAGATTTACAGAGAGAGAGAGAGAGAGAGAGAGAGAGAGAGAGAGAGAGAGAGAAAAGAAAAGAGAGAAAGAGAGGAAGAAAGGAAGAAAGAAAGAAAGAAAGAAAGGAAGGAAGGAAGGAAGGAAGGAAGGAAGGAAGGAAGAAAGAAAGAAAGAAAGAAAGAAAGAAAGAAGAAAGAGAAAGAGAAAGAGAGGAAGAAAGGAAGGAAGGAAGGAAGGAAGGAAGGAAGGAAGGAAGGAAGAAAGAAGAAAGAAAGAAAGAAAGACAAACAGTTGGATAAATAGTAGTCACTGCCATATTATTTCTTATAAAAATCATTTGAAAAGAAAGTGCCTTCTAATAGTTTAGAAAGGGTAACATGAAAATTGTATTCTAGTAGCATGACTCGTAGAAGGGAAATAAGGCACTATTTTTCTGTCATATTTGAGTTTCTAAATTCATTCCCTAAATTTTATTGTGAGCAAAGTTCTACTCCTCTGTAGCTCTGGGTCCTCTGAGCAGAAAGGCACTTTGGCACTAGGCAAATGGAAAGTCACTCGCCATTTCCCATCGTTCTTTCTTTAAAAATTTACCATTTTTAGAAAAGGCAGTCTAGCTCAGCAATAGAGCTCTTGCCAGTCATTCAGAAGACCCTGACTTCAATCCTCATCATCACATACCCAAATGTCACTTTCTATTAACATAGGAAAGGATAACTAGTGAAGCATACTGCTCTGTTGTCAAATTCCAGGAGTTCCTGTTGACTTCTTTATGTCTTAATTATTTTTGAAAGACAATTTTATATAAACAACATTCATAATATATCAGTCAATAAACAATGCCTGTCATGAACTTCTATCTTAATATCCTCTGGGAATCATAACAGAAAGGGAGTGACTAATAAACTCACATTATGAGGTTTTCCTCCTTAGTAGCATATTAAATTAGAGGGCATCAGCAAGTATCACCATTAACACACTGAAAGTGCTGTGGCCGCAATCCAGAAAACTGTATCATTTACCACATACTTGATTAAAAAGGTTTTATAAGCCACTCTTTTCTGCTACCTTCTGATAGAAAGCACAGTGGTAGTAGTCAGCACCTATGGTGAAGACAACAGATTTTGAATACTAGTAATGATAAGGTTTGTGCATTTTTATTATCATTGAGAATTTCATACAGGTATACGTGTTTTTCGATAAAATCTAACCTTTATTTCTTCCCCATTCCTTTCCTTATCCTCCTACTCCTTGTTCATCTTCTTCTTATTTTTTATTGTAATCAAAGGGAGAAAATGTATAAAGTGAGAGAAGCAAAGGTTAAAGGAACTATTCAGGGGCAGAAGAGGTAGCTCAGCAGTTAAGAGAACTCTCTGTTCCTCCAGTAGACCTGGGTTTAATTCCCAGCTCCAAGGTCACTCACAGCTATGTACCTCTAGTCCCATGGGATCTGATAACATTTTCTGCCTAACTTGGGCACCAGGCATGCACATGGTACACAGATGTATGTGTGAGGCAAAACACCTAAAGTAAACATATAAAATTAAATTTTTTGAATAATAATAGAAATCCTTATAGTTTTAAACAGATGTATCTCCCTCATTCTCCTTTCGACTCTTCTGTGGGGCTTGCAATAGCTAAGGAAAGAGTGGGACAATATGGTTAACTAGCTGTTCTGTCAAGTAACACAGTTCCATCCTCAGGAAGACAAATAACAGGAAATCTGGAAGGAGGATGAGCAGGCTCAGGCAAATTAAGAAATAAAACTATTCTTATTTGAAATGTGCATCTAGGCATGTTTGTACAAATTGCACCCACGGACCTTCTGTATCTGTACAAGGAATGTATTAATTGGTCTCAGTTTCCTAAGATGTAGAGACAAACATAAGTTTCCATGTGATACTGAGAAGAGAGCCTTTTTAGTCCATTTGGAAATATATTCAGCATCAGAAAAATAAGTTAAAAATACTTGGAAGCCTTACTGGCCTGATTAACTAAAGCTTTCCAATTTTATCCTTGAAAAATATTCATTTCATGCTTAGTCAATAAAGCGTAAGAGTGAGTGCACAGTAACTTATGCACAAGCTGGATAATAGGACCCTTTAGAGCTTTAGCTTCCTCATTTGTAACAAAATAAATAGAAAATTGCCTTAGGAGCAAGCACTTAGTCCCTGGCTCCCATCACTAGCACACCCCCAAAATTGCCTACCATGATCATGTGATAAAAAGAACAAACTACTCCAATATAGAGTATGTCATGAATTGTAAAACACTGTACATTTGAAAGGTGATATTATTATCCCTACTAAGTAGTTGCCTGCCTGTTTGTGTATCTCTATTAAAAGAATTGACTAATAACTGAAATATTCCCTTCTATCTCGGACAATTACTCAGATTCCTTTTAAACCAAACTTGACCGTTTTTAATTAGCTATTTTGTTTATTTACATTTCAAATGTTATTCCCTTTCCCATTTCTCCACCCCACCTGGAAACCCCCTATCCCATCCCCCCCCCATTCTCCTGCTTCTATGAGGGTGTCCCCACCCACCCATTCCCTCCTCCCTGCCCTGGCATTCCCCTTCACTGGGGCATCAAACAACATCAGGCCCAAGGGCCTCTCCTCCCACTGACATCCAATTAGGTCATCCCCTGCTACTACATATGCAGCCAGCGTCATGGATCGCTCCACGTGAACTCTCTGGTTGGTTGTCCAGTCCCCGGGAGCTCGGGGGATTCTGGTCTGTTGACACTGTTGCTCCCCCCATGGAGCTGCAAACCCCTTCAGCTCCTTCAGTCCTTTCTCTAACTCCTCCATCAGGGACCCCATGCTCAGTCCATTGGCTGGCTGCGAGCATACGATGAGTTGGTTTGTTATATGTAATATGTTATATGTTTGCTAAATTGTCTCCCAGTTACTTAAAGTAATTGTCTCCCAATTACTTCATAGGTTCCTCATATTTCTGGGTTCCAACTTCCTCTTTAAAGCACACTCACTTTTCACAAACTGCTCTCAGATTCTAAAGTCTAACACTCAATGCATCCTGAGGCTTAGTTTCTTTGCCTTCACAGAGCAAAGGTCATTCAGGTTTCCCTGAAAACCTCACATTTTCAATTGGATATTAGTCCCTGGAAACTTGGAAACACTGGTCAACACCCAAAGAAAAGGCAAAGTTTGTAGACACATATTGCTACTTTCCTTTTCCAGTAGCTTTTTCTTGCTGTTGGCTCTATTTCTTGTGTCTACCGCACTGTCTGCTTTGACCACTGCAATACAGGACTTCTTATGTAACACTTAATACCTCTCACCACATTTCTTCATCTTCCTGTGTCATTGCTAACTGTTTCATTTCATTGTGGTACTAGGTTCCAAAGTCTTTAAACGGGAATTTGATTAGCCCAGGTCATCTCTTATGTATCCTGATTTAAGCATTTTAGCAAACCTTGTCAGTTAGTCTCTCCCCCACTGAGACTAGGGCCAAGCAGAAAGCCATGAAGGAGTTACAGAGACAAAATTTGGAGCTGTGACGAAAGGATGGACCATCTAGTGATTGCCATATACAGGGATCCATCCCATAATCAGCTTCCAAACGCTGACACCATTGCATACACTAGCAAGATTTTGCTGAAAGGACCCAGATATAGCTCTCTCTTGTGAGACTATGCCGGGGCCTAGCAAACACAGAAGTGGATGATCACAGTCAGCTATTGGATGGGTCACACGGCCCCTAATGGAGGAGCTAGAGAAATTACCCAAGGAGCTAAAGGGAACTGCAACCCTATAGGTGGAACAACAATATGAACTAACCAGTACCCGGGAGCTCTTGTCTTTAGCTGCATATGTATCAAAAGATGGCCTAGTCGGCCATCACTGCAAAGAGAGGCCCATTGGACTTGCAAACTTTATATGCCCCAGTACAGGGGAACGCCAGGGCCAAAAAGGGGCAGTGGGTGGGTAGGGGATTGGGGGGGGTGGGTATGGGGGACCTTTGGGATAGCATTGAAAATGTAAACGAGGAAAATACCTAATTAAAAAAAAAAAAGGAGTAATAACATACTGAACACCAACCAGGCATTTGACAAGCACTCTCAAGATATTCCTAAGATTGCTGGTTGGAAAAGAGCTGGGAGCATATCACATGCCCTTTAAATAGGATTCTTGGTAGTTGCCTTAACTCATCTATCCAGGGATCTATGCTATGGCCATATATATATGCAAGATGATGAGATAATCATCCTTATTTTCATGTAAGTCACTGACAAAAATGTATATAAAACCAGTATCTTGCGAGAGCTCTCCAGAATGCAATGAGAAACGCTTCTGCATGGCTGTCTTTGCAGTCAGGTAGCATACTACTACTAACATACAACCCACAGTTCTGCCTCTTATTCAGAGACATACCATGTAAGATCTTGCCAAATGTCTTGGTGATATCTACATAATACGGCACACCTACATTATTACTGATCTGCCAATCTAATAACTGCTCAAACAGAAGGGAAGTTTTACCTAACATGAATACCTTTGAGATAATTTATACTTTCTTCTCAAGAGTTTCTCAAAATCATTTTCAAAAATAATTTGTACTACATTTATCCCATGATGTTTGGACTCTACCATATGGAGACTATATGTTGCCTTTCCATTTTCAAAACTAATGTCTCTGTTTACCATCTCCAGTTTTCTGCCACATTTTACCTGTGCCACAGTCCCTGAAATGGGTATTGCCCTTTGGTAAATGCCCTTGTGTATGTAGAACTCTGTGATCAGGCACATAAACACATATGTCTGTGTGTGTGTGTGTGTGTGTGTAAGGGAGATGTGTGTGTGTGTGTGTGTGTGTGTGTGTGTGTGTGTGTGTAAGGGAGAGAGAGAGATGAAACTCAAGCATCATTGTTCAGATACCATCTATCTTGTTTGATGAAACAAGGTTTTGCATTGGTCTGAGGTTTGCAAACTTACCTAGTCTGCTGGCCAGCATACTTCGAGCACCTGCCTCTCTGCCTCCCCAGAACTGGGTAACAAGTACACCCCAAGTTTATTGGCTTCCATTTTATTTATCCATTTTATTAATTTTCATGTAATATATTTTTATCATATTCTTCCCCCTCCCCTAATTCTTCCCATATCCTCCCCTTATCCAACTCATGATCATTCTTATAAAATGAAAAAACAAAGCAAAGATGATATAAACAATCAAACAAAACAACAACACACACTCTCTCTCTTTATTAACTTAGCCTCAAATGTTTTTAATGAATGCCCAGTTTGTGCTTTAATGTATATTTACTGATGCTTGTTTGCCATATTAAGTGCTTAGGTTCTTTTTGCAAAAAATGTTAGTAGTTAAAAAAGGATTCCCTAATCATTCATTCCAATAGCAGTTGCAAAAAACAAAAACAAAAAAATTTGCTATAATCCTTAGTGTTTTCTCAAAGGTGTGGGTTCATTTTGGATGTGAATATTATTGGTATTATTTTCATTATACATTCTATACCTTTGTATCTCTGGTCCACATGACCTTATTTCGGTACATACCCTTCTAATATTGAAGCTAAATGGAGACGATATAGTTGAGACACACAGATTTCTATCATTAACAAACTTTCTGATTTCCATTTTAAAGAGCCTCAGGATATGTAACCATACCTACTGTACTTAAAAAAAATAGAACTCTTTTCCTACAGTCTAGGATCTTAGCTTCATACTCTATTCATTAAGCCCAAGATAAAATAATTTCTTTCTCAAAAGCTTTAACCTACAAATTCCTCTATATTTTAGCTACTTATCTACATTTCATTTATACTAGCTTCTGGGGTGTACAGTCAAGTTGAGACTTTGCTATATATTTGAGTTTAGGTAAATAATATATCACTATGGGCCTATAGTCATTTTCTGTTCAGTATATATTTCTCTTATGGCACTTCTCGGCCTGTGTTGTAAGTTAACAGATATTCTTATTTATATGGAGAAATATATCATAGATTTCTGATCTGCTATTTATAAGGTAATGTGTCTTTGTATGTGCTCTTCAGCATCACCATGTTCTAGTTTTCTCATCTCTACAATAAAGATGATAGTAAAACCTATTCCATGAGGTCTATATGAGTATTTTAAGAATTAAATAAATTAAATTTGCAGTGTTCTTAGAGCAGCCATGAACCCAGGAAGCACTTGATAAATAGTAATAATAATACCAATAATAATAATACAAGGACTAGTTGTCCTTCTTATTCCCTTTCAATTTCTTTCTTCATCCATTTAAAAGTGTTTCTCTCTTTATGCTCATGCTTGCCCCAAAGTAAAAACATACTTACTGTAGTGCCTTTCTTGGCATCCTTTTACATAAAATATTCACTGTAATCACCTTATTCCAGTATTCAGAGTCATAGTGCCTTTTTTGTATTTTTATGACAAAAACATGCACGGTTTAGTGAGCCTGCCTTGTCATCAACGTCCAGAAGAGCTTTAGGATTGCTGCTACCTGTTTGCCATCAATCAGAGAAACAATGCCCTAACAACCCACTACATTCCAATTTATACCCTGCCATGAACCTTTCCTTCCTTAGCCATCAGCCTTTTTACCTCCTCTTTTATCTCTTCTCTCAACAGTGCCAGTACTAATACATTTTGGATGACCTATCTTTTTCAACCAAAGAGTGGGCACCTTACCAAATCAGAGAGAGTTAATGATGTACTTAGACATATGGACTCCAGCATCCCTAGACTAAGGCACTTAACTTTGGTCATGGCCTAGATATTACTAGCTGCCACCAGCCTCAGTTCCTCTAAGTGTTATATGGAGAAAATTGCAGGCCTTATATTGTGACTTTGTCTCAAGAGTTGAATGAAAAAATATTTGTAAAATATCAGTTCAAAGTCAAGAACATGTAAAGTATGAACAAAATATTATCATTTCCAGTTCGGTTTAAGATCCTGGCAGGAACCAGATGACAAGGAGAGAAATTCAGAGTCACTACAGTTCAAAGAGCCACATTAGCTTCAATCTGTTCTAAAAAAATCAACTGTTCTTAAATAAGAGTAGTCTATGACTTACTGAGCATGTCTTGCAGAGTGAGACATTCACTGAACACTTACTGATACTGGTTCTCTGTGGCCCCTTCAAAGATCTCTGTACTCCAGAACCTTAATTCTGTCTGTCCTCTTTCACCCTAACCTCCATCTTGATGCTATTATATAGCTTTGACCCTTTGCCATTCTAATGAAAGCTGTCAAGAGTAGATCACAGAAGCCACTAGATCTAGTGATGAATTTCACTTCCGTAATGTGGCCAGGGGAAATTTGTGGAATTCTAAACCTCAGTTTTCTCATCTTAAAAATGGGCTCCTCCTCACTCATATCACTCACTGACATCCAATCAACTGTGACAAGGTTTGCTTTAGAACTTATATAGGATTTATACACACCTTTTAGCTTTCTCTAGATTTTTAGAATCTCCTGTTTGTTTTGGTTTGGCTTTGCTTGCCTGTCTGAATGTCCCTCAATTCCATCCACACATCTTTGAGTTTATGTGGCCAGGCACACTTTAAGATCCGGTTAAGTGGTACTTCTTTCTGTGGTAACATCTAAAAGCCACACCCACAGCCTGCAAAACCAGAGCATGACCTTCAGCTTCTCAAACTTCTCATGCAGCTTCTCCTTCAATGACAATTTTCACTATTATAGTCTCCCTTAACTATGCTCTTTTGTGTCTCTCAAGTCAATTCCCTAACTCAGTTTATAGCCTCTCATTCATCAGAATATTTAGCCAAGTGCTAGTTCAAGACCATGGAAGTTGGTTTGCCATGCTCCTGAAAAGGTAATTTATTTATTTTGAATGACAGCTATAGACCTGAACCTTGGTCTTCCACCAAAATAATTCCTACTTAAAACTTTTGCTGTTAATTTTCCAATGCTAGGGAGAACATGAGTTTAAGAAAAGAATAGTCACATCAACTAATAAAGGCAAACCAGAACGATGTGAAGGAGTTATGCCTGCCCACAGGAGTTGGGGAAAGGTCTATCTATTTATTTTTAGCATATTCTGACAGATGACTATACCTTGGTATGACACTAATTGCCTTTATTGGTTTTAGGCCCATATATACAGGATTATTTTTTTTAAAGAAGAACAAAAACAATCAGTGAATAAGACAGTGACTGGCAAAGACTAAAGAAAGAAATTAAATCCATATAACTAATGCTTATTATCATACTTCTAGACCTAGTGTCTGTCTCTGGGAAAAGTAACATTTGGAAGAAATATTAACTGTAATGACAGTATTATAAATATCTTTGAAATAATACCTTTTACATATTAACCCATAAATATAAGCTATCTAGTGATAATTTTATTTCTGTATTATAAAGTAGTACTAAAATCTACCTAAGATTTATAAGTAGCTTTTTCCTTAGGATATTTGCAATAGAAAAATAGATTTACAGACACAATTTTTCCTCCAATAATGACTAAAGGAAAAAAAAAAGCTTGGATGTACACATTCAGTGCTTAAATTTGACAATTTCTCATGTTCTAATCCTTTAACAGCACCGGGGTTAGCCAAATCTATCTTCAGCCACAGATTTAAAGATTCATTTTAAGACAGGAAAATACTTCTGAGAACTAATCTATGACCTATAAATCCTGTTTAATACACATGAACAGGGATCAACCAATCTTTTCAGACTATAACAAATGATAAATGTGGAATATTTTAAATTTAAATAAAGATAACTCTGCATTCTCAATATATTCTTTGGATATTGGAGATGGAGTTTTAGTAATAAAGAACAATACATTGGACACCATTGTCACAACAGTCTGCCATCATTTTGGTGATGGTATTTTTAATCATGCTTTTTAATAAAATATCCTCAGGTTTATCTCAAAATAAAACCATAAGTAAACATAATTTGTTATATTTTATAAGGAAGGGGAATTTCTTCCAAGATGAGAAGAAATCTAATTTTATATGGAGATTTATCTAGCAATCCAAATGTAAATGTAAACAGGTGTTTTTAGGAATTTAAAGAGATGAACTGCTTGATGTAATATATGAGAAAAACAGTCAAAAATTAAAATGTAGACAAATCAATCTCTCTGACTTTTTTCCTTCCCTCACTGTATATCTACACAGTTCCCTACTGAATTCAATATTTAACACAAAAATGCCTGATTTTCAGCAAGAGAGAAACCTCTTTTAATAATTATCCCACTCCAATGATATTTGATTAATCATAATCAATATGTTCATTGTCGTGTCAAGTTAATCCACACTTGTGTGATATATTTTTCTGAAAGCATGGAATATATTTGACATGCTAGAAACACATTTCCTTTTTCTTTTTTTCTACAGAAGTCTCTCTCTCTCTCTTTCTCTCTCTCTCTATCTCTCTCTGTGTGTGTGTGTGTGTGTGTGTGTGTGTGTGTGTGTGTAGTGAGTGCATACACATAAATGTATGTGTTTGTTTCTGTGTATGTATCAAGGAGATTCTACTGAATCTCACCCATTGGGAGAAACCAGCTGGTTCTTTATTAATCCACAACACAAAAATGTTTGTGCTCTAAAAGCAGCAGATAAAATTGGGTTAAGTATTCAGATCTTTGAAGCATCTCTGCAAGATCTGTGAAAGCTTGATACTGAGCATTTCATTTAAGAACTTGAAAGCTCAAGAAAGAATTGCCCCCTTTGGCAAAGAGATAAGCAAATAAGCAGTAACATCTGCTTCTCTGTTCTATTAAAAAACAAAACAAAACAAAACAAAACAACCTCAGCTTCGGTGTGAGGGTATAAGACTGTGCATAAGAAAGACTTTAAATGGAAAAACTGTTCATTATAAATGCAATGATGGATTAAATGCCATGTAGATGCCTTTTAACAAATTTCATCAGGTTATTATTATTTCTTTACCATGTTCCAGTCCTGTTCTAGTTGCTCGGGATTACAACATAGTACACAATGAAAGAAAACCCTACCTTCAAAGATCTTATATTCTTTTTTTTTCTTTTTTTTTTTTTAATTACGTATTTTCCTCAATTACATTTCCAATGCTATCCCAAAAGTCCCCCACCACCACCCCCACTCCCCTACCCACCCATTCCCATTTTTTGGCCCTGGCGTTCCCCTGTACTGGGGCATATAAAGTTTGCGTGTCCAATGGGCCTCTCTTTCCAGTGATGGCCGACTAGGCCATCTTTTGATACATATGCAGCTAGAGTCAAGAGCTCCGGCATACTGGTGGGGAGTATAGTCTTTTCTCTTAGAAAAGTGAACAATTGACAACAGCAGCGGTCGCCATCTTGGTCCGGGACCCGCCGAACTTAGGAAATTAGTCTGAACAGGTGAGAGGGTGCGCCAGAGAACCTGACAGCTTCTGGAACAGGCGGAAGCACAGAGGCGCTGAGGCAGCACCCTGTGTGGGCCGGGGACAGCCGGCCACCTTCCGGACCAGAGGACAGGTGCCCGCCCGGCTGGGGAGGCGACCTAAGCCACAGCAGCAGCGGTCGCCATCTTGGTCCGGGACCCGCCGAACTTAGGGAATTAGTCTGAACAGGTGAGAGGGTGCGCCAGAGAACCTGACAGCTTCTGGAACAGGCGGAAGCACAGAGGCGCTGAGGCAGCACCCTTTGTGGGCCGGGGACAGCCAGCCACCGTCCGGACCGGAGGACAGGTGCCCACCCGGCAGGGGAGGCGGCCTAAGCCACAGCAGCAGCGGTCGCCATCTTGGTCCCGGGACTCCAAGGAACTTAGGAATTTAGTCTGCTTAGGTGAGAGTCTGTACCACCTGGGAACTGCCAAAGCAACACAGTGTCTGAGAAAGGTCCTGTTTTGGGCCTTCTTCTTCGGCCAGGAGGAGGTCCAAATACAAGATATCTGCGCACCTTCCCTGTAAGAGAGCTTGCCAGCAGAGAGTGCTCTGAGCACTGAAACTCAGAGGAGAGAATCTGTCTCCCAGGTCTGCTGATAGACGGTAACAGAATCACCAGAAGAACAATCTCTAAACAGAGTCAACTATAACTACTAACTCCAGAGATTACCAGATGGCGAAAGGTAAACGGAGGAATCTTACTAACAGGAACCAAGACCACTCACCATCACCAGAACCCAGCACACCCACTTCGCCCAGTCCAGGGAACCCCAACACACCTGAGAACCTAGACCTAGATTTAAAAGCATATCTCATGATGATGGTAGAGGACATCAAGAAGGACTTTAATAAATCACTTAAAGAAATACAGGAGAACACTGCTAAAGAGTTACAAGTCCTTAAAGAAAAACAGGAAAACACAATCAAACAGGTAGAAGTCCTTACAGAAAAAGAGGAAAAAACATACAAACAGGTGATGGAAATGAACAAAACCATACTAGACCTAAAAAGGGAAGTAGACACAATAAAGAAAACTCAAAGCGAGGCAACACTAGAGATAGAAACCCTAGGAAAGAAATCTGGAACCATAGATTTGAGCATCAGCAACAGAATACAAGAGATGGAAGAGAGAATCTCAGGTGCAGAAGATTCCATAGAGAACATCGGCACAACAATCAAAGAAAATGGAAAATGCAAAAAGATCCTAACTCAAAATATCCAGGAAATCCAGGACACAATAAGAAGACCAAACGTACGGATAATAGGAGTGGATGAGAATGAAGATTTTCAACTCAAAGGTCCAGCAAACATCTTCAACAAAATTATTGAAGAAAACTTCCCAAATCTAAAGAATGAGATGCATATGAACATACAAGAAGCCTACAGAACTCCAAATAGACTGGACCAGAAAAGAAATTCCTCCCGACACATAATAATCAGAACATCAAATGCACTAAATAAAGATAGAATACTAAAAGCAGTAAGGGAAAAAGGTCAAGTAACATATAAAGGCAAGCCTATCAGAATTACACCAGATTTTTCACCAGAGACTATGAAAGCCAGAAGAGCCTGGACAGATGTTATACAGACACTAAGAGAACACAAACTGCAGCCCAGGCTACTATACCCAGCCAAACTCTCAATTATCATAGAGGGAGAAACCAAAGTATTCCACGACAAAACCAAATTCACGCATTATCTCTCCACGAATCCAGCCCTTCAAAGGATAATAACAGAAAAAAACCAATACAAGAACGGGAACAACGCCCTAGAAAAAACAAGAAGGTAATCCCTCAACAAACCTAAAAGAAGACAGCCACAAGAACAGAATGCCACCTTTAACAACTAAAATAACAGGAAGCAACAATTACTTTTCCTTAATATCTCTTAACATCAATGGTCTCAACTCGCCAATAAAAAGACATAGACTAACAAACTGGCTACACAAACAAGACCCAACATTTTGCTGCTTACAGGAAACTCATCTCAGAGAAAAAGATAGACACTACCTCAGAATGAAAGGCTGGAAAACAATTTTCCAAGCAAATGGTATGAAGAAACAAGCAGGAGTAGCCATCCTAATATCTGATAAGATTGACTTCCAACCCAAAGTCATCAAAAAAGACAAGGAGGGACACTTCATTCTCATCAAAGGTAAAATCCTCCAAGAGGAACTCTCAATTCTGAATATCTATGCTCCAAATACAAGAGCAGCCACATTCACTAAAGAAACTTTAGTAAAGCTCAAAGCACACATTGCGCCTCACACAATAATAGTGGGAGACTTCAACACACCACTTTCACCAATGGACAGATCATGGAAACAGAAACTAAACAGGGACACACTGAAACTAACAGAAGTTATGAAACAAATGGATCTGACAGATATCTACAGAACATTTTACCCTAAAACAAAAGGATATACCTTCTTCTCAGCACCTCATGGTACCTTCTCCAAAATTGACCACATAATAGGTCACAAATCAGGCCTCAACAGATTCAAAAATATTGAAATTGTCCCATGTATCCTATCAGATCACCATGCACTAAGGCTGATCTTCAATAACAAAATAAATAACAGAAAGCCAACATTCACATGGAAACTGAACAACACTCTTCTCAATGATACCTTGGTCAAGGAAGGAATAAAGAAAGAAATTAAAGACTTTTTAGAGTTTAATGAAAATGAAGCCACAACGTACCCAAACCTTTGGGACACAATGAAAGCATTTCTAAGAGGGAAACTCATAGCTATGAGTGCCTTCAAGAAAAAACGGGAGAGAGCACATACTAGCAGCTTGACAACACATCTAAAAGCTCTAGAAAAAAAGGAAGCAAATTCACCCAAGAGGAGTAGACGGCAGGAAAAAATCAAACTCAGGGGTGAAATCAACCAAGTGGAAACAAGAAGAACTATTCAAAGAATTAACCAAACGAGGAGTTGGTTCTTTGAGAAAATCAACAAGATAGATAAACCCTTAGCTAGACTCACTAAAGGGCACAGGGACAAAATCCTAATTAACAAAATCAGAAATGAAAAGGGAGACATAACAACAGATCCTGAAGAAATCCAAAACACCATCAGATCCTTCTACAAAAGGCTATACTCAACAAAACTGGAAAACCTGGACGAAATGGACAAATTTCTGGACAGATACCAGGTACCAAAGTTGAATCAGGATCAAGTTGACCTTCTAAACAGTCCCATATCCCCTAAAGAAATAGAAGCAGTTATTAATAGTCTCCCAGCCAAAAAAAGCCCAGGACCAGACGGGTTTAGTGCAGAGTTCTATCAGACCTTCAAAGAAGATCTAACTCCAGTTCTGCACAAACTTTTTCACAAGATAGAAGTAGAAGGTATTCTACCCAACTCATTTTATGAAGCCACTATTACTCTGATACCTAAACCACAGAAAGATCCAACAAAGATAGAGAACTTCAGACCAATTTCTCTTATGAACATCGATGCAAAAATCCTTAATAAAATTCTCGCTAACCGAATCCAAGAACACATTAAAGCAATCATCCATCCTGACCAAGTAGGTTTTATTCCAGGGATGCAGGGATGGTTTAATATACGAAAATCCATCAATGTAATCCATTATATAAACAAACTCAAAGACAAAAACCACATGATCATCTCGTTAGATGCAGAAAAAGCATTTGACAAGATCCAACACCCATTCATGATAAAAGTTCTGGAAAGATCAGGAATTCAAGGCCAATACCTAAACATGATAAAAGCAATCTACAGCAAACCAGTAGCCAACATCAAAGTAAATGGAGAGAAGCTGGAAGCAATCCCACTAAAATCAGGGACTAGACAAGGCTGCCCACTTTCTCCCTACCTTTTCAACATAGTACTTGAAGTATTAGCCAGAGCAATTCGACAACAAAAGGAGATCAAGGGGATACAAATTGGAAAAGAGGAAGTCAAAATATCACTTTTTGCAGATGATATGATAGTATATATAAGTGACCCTAAAAATTCCAACAGAGAACTCCTAAACCTGATAAACAGCTTCGGTGAAGTAGCTGGATATAAAATTAACTCAAACAAGTCAATGGCCTTTCTCTACACAAAGAATAAACAGGCTGAGAAAGAAATTAGGGAAACAACACCCTTCTCAATAGCCACAAATAATATAAAATATCTCGGCGTGACTCTAACGAAGGAAGTGAAAGATCTGTATGATAAAAACTTCAAGTCCCTGAAGAAAGAAATTAAAGAAGATCTCAGAAGATGGAAAGATCTCCCATGCTCATGGATTGGCAGGACCAACATTGTAAAAATGGCTATCTTGCCAAAAGCAATCTACAGATTCAATGCAATCCCCATTAAAATTCCAACTCAATTCTTCAACGAATTAGAAGGAGCAATTTGCAAATTCATCTGGAATAACAAAAAACCGAGGATAGCAAAAACTCTTCTCAAGGATAAAAGAACCTCTGGTGGAATCACCATGCCTGACCTAAAGCTTTACTACAGAGCAATTGTGATAAAAACTGCATGGTACTGGTATAGAGACAGACAAGTGGACCAATGGAATAGAATTGAAGACCCAGAAATGAACCCACACACCTATGGTCACTTGATCTTCGACAAGGGAGCCAAAACCATCCAGTGGAAGAAAGACAGCATTTTCAACAATTGGTGCTGGCACAACTGGTTGTTATCATGTAGAAGAATGCGAATCGATCCATACTTATCTCCTTGTACTAAGGTCAAATCTAAGTGGATCAAGGAACTTCACATAAAACCAGAGACACTGAAACTTATAGAGGAGAAAGTGGGGAAAAGCCTTGAAGATATGGGCACAGGGGAAAAATTCCTGAACAGAACAGCAATGGCTTGTGCTGTAAGATCGAGAATTGACAAATGGGACCTAATGAAACTCCAAAGTTTCTGCAAGGCAAAAGACACTGTCTATAAGACAAAAAGACCACCAACAGACTGGGAAAGGATCTTTACCTATCCTAAATCAGATAGGGGACTAATATCCAACATATATAAAGAACTCAAGAAGGTGGACCTCAGAAAATCAAATAACCCCCTTAAAAAATGGGGCTCAGAACTGAACAAAGAATTCTCACCTGAGGAATACCGAATGGCAGAGAAGCAACTGAAAAAATGTTCAACATCCTTAATCATCAGGGAAATGCAAATCAAAACAACCCTGAGATTCCACCTCACACCAGTGAGAATGGCTAAGATCAAAAATTCAGGTGACAGCAGATGCTGGCGAGGATGTGGAGAAAGAGGAACACTCCTCCATTGTTGGTGGGATTGCAGGCTTGTACAACCACTCTGGAAATCAGTCTGGCGGTTCCTCAGAAAATTGGACATAGTACTACCGGAGGATCCAGCAATACCTCTCCTGGGCATATATCCAGAAGAAGCCCCAACTGGTAAGAAGGACACATGCTCCACTATGTTCATAGCAGCCTTATTTATAATAGCCAGAAACTGGAAAGAACCCAGATGCCCCTCAACAGAGGAATGGATACAGAAAATGTGGTACATCTACACAATGGAGTACTACTCAGCTATTAAAAAGAATGAATTTATGAAATTCCTAGCCAAATGGATGGACCTGGAGAGCATCATCCTGAGTGAGGTAACACAATCACAAAGGAACTCACACAATATGTACTCACTGATAAGTGGATACTAGCCCAAAACCTAGGATACCCACGATATAAGATACAATTTCCTAAACACATGAAACTCAAGAAAAATGAAGACTGAAGTGTGGACACTATGCCCCTCCTTAGAAGTGGGAACAAAACACCCATGGAAGGAGTTACAGAAACAAAGTTTGGAGCTGAGATGAAAGGATGGACCATGTAGAGACTGCCATATCCAGGGATCCACCCCATAATCAGCATCCAAACGCTGACACCATTGCATATACTAGCAAGATTTTATCGAAAGGACCCAGATGTAGCTGTCTCTTGTGAGACTATCCCGGGGCCTAGCAAACACAGAAGTGGATGCTCACAGTCAGCTAATGGATGGATCACAGGGCTCCCAATGGAGGAGCTAGAGAAAGTATCCAAGGAGCTAAAGGGATCTTCAACCCTATAGGTGGAAAAACATTATGAACTAACCAGTACCCCTGAGCTCTTGACTCTAGCTGCATATGTATCAAAAGATGGCCTAGTCGGCCATCACTGGAAAGAGAGGCCCATTGGACACGCAGACCTTGTGTGCCCCGGTACAGGGGAACGCCAGGGCCAAATGGGGGGAGTGGGTGGGTAGGGGAGTGGGGGTGGGTGGGTAAGGGGGACTTTTGGTATAGCATTGGAAATGTAAATGAGCTAAATACCTAATAAAAAATGGAAAAAAAAAAAAAAAAAAGAAAAGTGAACAATTTGTACCAGACTTGTAGACTAACTAGATGTGGTCTGGAAGAGGAAAGATACAACTCAAAGAAATATTTTAACTTTCCCCTTTTCTTGCTTTCACATTTGTTTTAATTAAAACTGTGTTAATGAAATCTCTTAAACTGGGTAATTTGTGAACAGCAGAAATGCATTACTCATAACTATGGAGCTTTGGAGATCTATGATCAAGGCAAAAAGGAGTGGTGTCTGGTGAGGATCTGTCCTTCATAGATGGCATATGTTGCTATGTCCTTCTCTAGGGGTAGTTGTTCACTTGACTCTTTTATGCATGGACATTAGTATTATTCATGACCTAACAATTTCCCAAATATTCTAACTCACTAGACATTAGAATTCAACATACAAATTAAAGAAGACTAACACATTTAGGCTATACCAAATTCCTACCACAGCTTTTTGTATGAAAACATCTTATCTGTATTTTTATAGCATGCTGTGGGAGTAGTGACACATATCATTTATTCCAGTCCTTGAGGGGCATAGGCAGGTAGATCTTTGTGAACTAGGGGATAACCTAGTCAACATAGCAAATTCCTGGCTACTGAAGAGATATTCAGACCCTAACAACCACCACACCAAATTTTGGCAGGGTACATAGAAAAATAGAATAACTGAGAGTAAACAAAAGAATATATGTAAAATCAGGAAGAGGGGTTAGTAGAAAAAAAGATAGTTTTATTCTGGAAATATTAGGACACCTGTATAAGTTATACAATTTTTCATGTAATTAATAATTGAAAATATTAATCTATATCCATAAGAAGAGAAAAAACTATACTGTCACTTTTTTCAGTGTCTGTGTGTATACGTGTGAATATATAGATTCAAGAGTATGCACATAATAGTGTGTGTGTGTGTGTGTGTGTGTGTGTGTGTGTGTGTGTATGTGTGTGTATGTATGTAAGTCAGAGGATGATTATAGGTTTGGGTCTTCATTTTTCACCTTATTTGAAACCATGTATTTTTGATGTTTGCTAATGTGTATGCCAAGTTGGCTGGCCCACAAACTTCCAGGGATTTTCTTGTCTCCACCTCCCAACTTGCTGTAATGTCAGTCATTGTTTATGTGGCTTCTTGATTTTGAACTCATCCATTCATCCTAGCAGAGCAAATGCTTTCTTACTGAGCCATCTCTCCATCTATCATTTTCTGAATGCTTATAATGGAGAAAACATTTTACCATATTTGTTTTAACTTGTGGTTTTAAAACCAATAGTCACAAAAGTTTAACAATATTCCTCTAGGTCACTAAGTAGTTTGCAGAGAATCTAGTTTAAACCTAAGTGTTTCTGGGCTAGGTGTTGTAATATATACCTATAATTTTAGAACCCAGAAAGTTGAGGCAGGACGATTTCCATGAGTTGAGGCCCACTTTATATAAATAATGAATGCCAAATCACTCCATGCTACATACAGACTGAGAACATCTTTGTCTCAATTTAAGAACACACGTAACAACCAGAAAAACCTACAACAACAAAATTTGGAGGTTAAAAAAAACAAACAAAATTTGTATATTGTCTGACTCTAGAGCTCACCTATGATAGGTACGGGAAAGTAAGAGTTTCACAGATAGACATGATGAGTTTCTGTGAATGATGTATGAAATCTTGGACATATTAAAATAGTTTAATGCAAGAGTGAGAAAACTAAATTTTCGAGAATACTGATATAAAAGTCTAAAGAAAAGGACAAAATTGCTGAAAAGGAATAGCCTAAAAGTATAGAAATGAAAGGAGAATTATTTCAAGGCAATGGTAATCACAATTTTCAATGTTAGAGATGAGTCAAATTAAATATGGATGAGAAGAGAGACCTTTGACTCTGACTGTTAAAAGTGTTATGCAGCCAGTTTTACTAAAATGGTGAGTAGGAAGCAGCACAGATTTGGATTAGAGGAAGCAGGACAATGGAGGCGTCTGAGAAACAGCCCACTGTTTTACACAAAGCTGAGTCAAGGTAAATCCCTCATATACATTGAAATGGGAAATAAAAGAATGACTTTCTATAATTATGTATTTGGTAGTCAGAATAATTATAGTATTGAGAGGTATAAGAGAGTAAGAATATGGGAAAAAGTACAGGTATGACCAAATGGTTGTAAAGGAAGGAGCACAATTCCACACAGCAGGTCAGTCTTCTAAACCTCTCACAAGGGTGATATGGTGATGATTCAGTTTGAGAATTCCTCCATTGCCCATCTGCAAAACGATTGCTTTTTTCAGTATCAAGGCAGAAGAAGGCATTAAAATCCCCCCGCCCTTACTAAAAATCTGCTGTCAAACTTAAATCATATATTCCCAAAGGCAAACAGCTACCTTGCCAAGTCATGATTATAAGACATATTTCTTTCCCCCATCTGACATACATACACAGAACTCTAGGCAGTCCCACATTACTGACAAAAATACTCAGTAGTGACATATGTACACCTCAGGGCTTACATTGATAAAACAGCTGCTAACTTATGACTACTTCTAATTCATCCATGGAATTATCAAATACAACATGATATTAGCCCCCTTAGAAAATTTAATTTCTTTTGGCATAAAATATTCACAATCTTCTGTTTCTCCTGAATTCAATTAAAATAATTGTCCTTCATGTGTGACAGTCCAATCGCTCAAATTTTGTCATCTACTGTAGTGAACTATGTCAAGAACCGAGGTAACTTTGTAGCAACACATTACTGGTTGCCTTTCAACAGCTAAATATTTTTAACAAAGTCAAAACCTTGGATTTTAAATAATGCATTGGATATATGTAAAAATGTGTGCATGTACATATAAACATACATGCATATATGTGTCCATAGGTTTTTATTCAAAATACTTTTACATGGCATCTTATCTCAGACTGTGCAACCCTGGCAGGGCAATATGATAGGAAGCAGTCCCAATTTAAATGCAAGTAACAGAATCTTGGGGAAATGTTATTAACAGAGTAAGAATTGAAACTTTACAAAATCAACACAATAATCTTTGCGTATGACCATGTCTCTGCTCTAAGAAGAACTCCAGATTATCCCATTTTGTCTATTTGTGAGTTGGTTTATGGTTCAGCTAATTTTCCCTGACTATGAATGTATGTTAGTTTGTATTCTATTAATATGAAAATCTTAATGAGGCTAAATGCTCAGAAAATGGCGGGCTTCTGGTTAATTGGATTTGGTGATTAGCTTAATGTTAAAAAGAACTTTTCAAAAAAAATTATCATTCTTATTGAAAATCACTCAAAAATGAATCAACATTTTAAAATCCAAATGATAATAAATTCAATCTTTCACAGTTATATAAGAATTGTCATTTTAGACATGAATTTTTATTATAAAGTGCTCTAAACTGGAAAGATGTTGGAGAGTGTGTAAAATATCTAATGGCCCGAAGATATTTGTTGCAAATTTTAATAGTCACCTGTGAGTAGTGGAAAGGCACAAGATTTGAAGTTAGAAATCTTGAGCCCAAGTCCAATTTTGCTGCTAAATAAGTATATGACATTGATTATTTTCTTTCTTCAACATAACATCATTTTCATCAACTGTCAGATGAGAGACTGAAGCAAAATGTTTAAGATCACTTATGGTTTGCAATTTCTGTCACTCTGTGGCTTATCTTTCTGTGACTTGCTCCTCCATTGGAAGAATTCTGATAATTTAAGCTTTCCAACAAGTTGAGTTATAATTAATTGCAAGTTGGTTAATTCTATGTGACATGCCTATATATGAGAAATAAATTTAACTCGGAACACTGAGATACCTTCAGAATTTCTATTATGTAAGGAGAAGTGAAGAAACTAAACATGCCAGCCTGTCAGAACAGAGTAGTAATGGCAGTCAAGTATACTTACGTCATGCTAGCCTAAGCAATGATCTCTTTGATACATTCTCTCTCTCTCTCTCTCTCTCTCTCTCTCTCTCTCTCTCTCTCTGTGTGTGTGTGTGTGTGTGTGTGAGAGAGAGAGAGAGAGAGAGAGAGAGAGAGAGAGAGTATTTTAAAACACAAACTTTTCATGGACATAGGATTTAAAGCACTTCATATAAAAATTTGTCACACATAGGGCCATACTTTGAAGCTAAAGTAGAATTTCAATCTCTTTCCTCATACTTTTATTTTTTGTCTAATTATAAAGGAAATAGAACAGTATGTCATGTAGTCTGAGTTACACTCACAACCCAACCAGCCATTTTTATGCTGCATCTTATGAATCTTTGATGGAAGTTCTTTTCCCAAATGTTGACAATTATGCATAGAGAAAAGAAGTATAGATTTCTCATTCTATTTATCATATAGGTCAAAACAGTGCATGGAATCATTGCACTCTTGACATTGACCTTCTGTTAGCTGTGCCCCTGTGTTGTATTGGAGGAGAAAATGTGAACCAATGCTTCTCTTTATGTTCTAACATTCATACAGAAGTATGGACAATTCAGAGGGAGGCCTGATTTTTCAAAAATTCTCCTGTGATTCAAGGGGGATTGTACTTACTGAGTTTTAAATCACAGCACAGAGCCTGATTTGGCTGTTTCATAGGTTTTCAAATTGTGGGGGAAGTTAATGTTTAAATTGATGTGATTATTATATATTTCACATATTTTAATCAGCAGTTAAGGATTTGGATTTATGCTTTGTGGCAAGTTCATGAAAGCTGCAATTTGAAAAGCAAATTTTTAAAATTGAAGTACCAAATGTCTTCAATTCTCCATAACTTACAAAGATTTCCTATGTTTGGTCAGCAAGGGTAAATATTTACGGCAATTATGAATGAGTTGTATATGATTGTATATGTGTTCTGGCCCTAAAGTTTGGGGCATTTGTTTGGATAATAGAGAAATCACAAGTGAAAATAGCCTCAAGTAGTAATAACTGTGAGCTTAGAGAAAAGGATAAAATCATAAATTTCCGACAGAAAAATATTTCCCTGGAAAAATTTCAAGAGTGGCTAGTTCCCTCTCATAGAGTTAGTGATACTGAAGACTGCATGTTCCCATTAAATGAATAGTTTTAGACCATGTTATTTCCAAACTGTCATTGACATTTCAAGGTGAACAAATCATTGATGTGTGCATCTTGAAGAGACAACTTGCCAGGATGTTTTGCAGCCTCTCCCACTGCATGTCAGTAACAAGAAACACCATCCCCCAGTTGTGGAAATATAAAATGTTCTTTAAACATTTCCATATGTTCCTTTCTATGACAAAATCAATCCACAGTTGAAAACACATCTAACTTCACCTAAGACAGAATTTTCTATGGTTGTTAGCCAGCCTATCTTCAGTATCTGGGAGGCAAAATCTGTCATTGTCTTCTCACTCTTTTTGTTTTATTTAAATTAACTTATTTTTTTACACTCCCTATTCCATTCCCCGCCCCCCATCCACCCTCCGACTGTTCCACATCCCACACCTCCTCCCCACCCCTGTCTCCATGTGGATGCTCTACCCCACCCCACCCCCCACACCTGACCTCTAATCTCCCTGGGCCTCCAGTCTCTTGAGGGTTAGGTGCATCATCTCTATATGAACACAGACCCAGAAGTCCTCTACTGTATGTGTGTTGGGGGCCTCATATCAGCTGGAGTATGCTGTCTGTTTTATGGTCCAGTGTTTGAGAGATCTCAGGGGTCCAGATTAATTGAAACTGCTGGTCCTCCTACAAGATTGCCCTTCTCCTCAGCTTCTTTCAGCCTTCCCTAATTCAACAACAGAGGTCAGCTGCTTCTGTCCATTGGTTGGGTGCAAATATCTGCATCTGACTCTTTCAGCTGCTTGTTGGGTCTTTTCGAGGACAGTCATGCAGGTCCTTTTTTGTGAGTGTTCCATAGCCTCAGTAATAGGCCTTGGGACCTCCCCTTAACCTGGATCCCACTTTGGGCCTGTGGCTGTACCTTCTTTTCCTCAGGCTCCTCTCCATTTTCATCCCTGCAGTTCTTTCAGAAAGGAACAATTCTGGTCAGAGTTTTGACTGTGGGATGGCAACCCCATCCCTCCCTTGATGTCCTGTCTGCCTGCTAGAGGTGGGCTCTATAAGTTCCTTCTCCCTACTGTCTGGCATTTCATCTGAGGTCCCTCCATTTGGGTTCTGAGAGTCTCTTACCTCCCAGATCTCTATTGCATTCTGGAGGGTTCCCCCCCCCCTGCTGCCTATTTCCTGAGGTTGCCTTTTCCCTTCTTTCTGCTGGCTTTCGGGGCTTCAGTCCTTTTCCCTCACTCAATACCAGATCAGGTTCCCCTCTCCCCACCACTCCCTGTCCTGTTCACTTTCCCTCCCAGGTTCCTCCCTCCTTCCCCACTTGTGATTGCATTCTTCTCCCTCCCAAGAGGAACTGAGGTGTCATTTGGGCACTTCAGCTTGTTGACCTTTTTGAGTTCTGTGGACTGTATCTTGGGTATTCTGTACTCTTTTTTGTGGCTAATATCCACTTATTAGTGAGTAAATACCACACATGTCTTTTGGGGTCTGAGTTACCTCACTCAGGATGATATTTTCTAGTTCCATTCATTTGCCTGTAAAACCCAGGATGTCCTTGTTCTTAATAGCTGAGTACTATTCCATTGTGTAAATGAACTACATTTTCTGTATCCATTCTTCTGTCGTGGGACATCTAGGTTGTTTTCAGCTTCTGGAACTATCACAGATAATGCCGCTATGAACATAGTGGAACACGTGCCCCTGTGGCATGGTAGGACATCTTTTGGATATCCTCCCAAGAGTGGTATAGCTGGGTCGAATGGCTGAGAAGCACCTAAAGACATGTTCAAAGTCCTTAGTGATGAGAGAAATGCAAATCAAAACCACCTTGAGATTCCATCTTACGTCAATCAGAATGTCCAAGATCAAAACTACAGGTGACAACACATGCTGAGAGGATATGGAGAAAGAGGAACACTCCTCCATTGCTGGTAGGATTGCAAACTGGTACAACTACTCTGGAAATTAATCTGGAGGTTCCTCATGAAATTGGAAATAGGTATTCTCACTCTTTACAGGAGCCTTCTTCTGTGTCTTAACCCCCCTTTTTTCTTCTCCATTTGAAAAGGTCACGTTGGAGGATTTAGATAGTCTCTAATCTATAGTTTGACTCACATTGGAGACCCCTTCAGCAACTTGGGTGCTTTCTCTAGCTTCTCCATTGGGGGCCCTGTGTTCCATCCTATAGATGACTGTGAGTATCCACTTCTGTATTTGCCAGGCACTGGCATAGCCTCATACGAGACAGTTATATCAGGGTCCCTTCAGCAAAAATCTTGCTGGCATATGCAATATTTATAATAGTCATACTTACTTTTCACCTTGTTTAGCTTTTAATATATTTGATTTTATATATATAAATGTTCTGCCTACATATGTGTATATGTGTACCACATGAATGCCTGGTACTAATGGAAGTCAGAAGAAGGCATTGGATGCCCTGAAATTAGAGTTACTAGCAGTTATAAGCCACCATGTAGGTACTGGGGACCAAACCCAGTCCTCTGCAAGAATAAGAGCCTGTAGTCACTGTGCAATCTCTCCAGCCCCTTAACATTAAGTTTTTGTAAAAATTAGATATACAAAGCATAAATATAACTTAAATAATGAGTCATTTACTAAAAAAGAGTATGATGAAGTTTATACACACTCATTTAATGTATTTGAGGGTCTACCAAAGCAATTTGATTAAATATTATAGAGTTTTCAGTATTTTTGTTTTCTGTCTATACCAGGACCACAGTCCCATTTTACCTTTAAGTTGCTTTATCAGAAATGTTTGGTTTATATGAAAATTCAGACATCCCTCACATTATAAATGGAAGCAGTACAACAACTTCACTTTTCTGATAGTTTTCAATATGTATAACCTTCTTAATATAATTTTCTGTTTTCATTAATTTTGATTTGATAGAAATATTTCCATTAAAAGATTCAGTTAGGTACTTTGCATATATATAAACATTCATCTTTGAAATTATAAATAACAGATTACCATGAGAATTAAGATTATAGCCGGGCAGTGGTGGTGCACGCCTTTAATCCCAGCACTTTGGAGGCAAAGGCAGGTGGATTTCTGAGTTAGAGGCCAGCCTGGTCTTCAGAGTGAGTTCCAGGACAGCCAGGGCTACACAGAGAAATCCTGTCTCAAAAAAACAAAAACAAAACAAACAAACAAACAAAAAAGAGTACACATGGGGGAACTCATGGCTCTAGCTGCATATGTAGCAGAGGATGGCCTAGTCAATCATCAATTGGAGAAGACCTTGGTCTTGTGAAGGCTCTAAGCCCCAGTATAGGGAAACCCATGGGCCAGGAAGCTGGAGTGGATGGGTTGGTGAGCAGGGGGAAGAGAAAGAGGAGGGGGTTTTCAGAGGAGAAACCAGGAAAGGGGATAGCATTTGAAATGTAAATAAAGAAAATAGCTAAAAAAAAAAAAAAAGATTACATTGTCTGACAAGGGTTGAGTAATGTACTAATCTATGGGTATAATAGTAGGTCATTGAAAGTTATGTTAATATTATGACCATTTAGCAGAGTAATAGTAGATTGTCTCATAGGGCTTATGAGCTGTGTTACTAGCACTGATAAGTCAGAATCTTTTTGCAGTAGATTGCATTTAACATTAAGACCCACAACTGGTGAAGATACAAAAATAAGAGACTATAGAATGATCAGCCCTAAATGAGACATCTCTAACACGTGGTGTCCTCCCAGAGTTCAGAGATCATTGCAGGAGAGGCAGTAGAAAGGTTGTAAGACCCAGAGGTAGTGAATGACTTCAAGGAAACAGTATTTGATGGTCACAGCAGGGAAGTTGCACATATAAAATCACAGCAGTTGTGACAGCATGCACAAGATGTGTACAATGTCAAGACAGAGAAAATCCCAGCATGGAGAGGGAAGGAGGACACAAAGTGCCACTCACAGCCAAGGAGCTCTTGGAAATTGATAGCTTCTGGGAGAAGAAGAATCATTTGATATAAATGATGTCTTACTCGGCCATCATGATAGAAGTGTCCTCCTGAAGTAGATGGGAACAATTCAGAGACTCAAAATTGTATAATTTTCAGAGAGTGATACCTTCGAACACTCGGTCCTAAATGGGATGCCTCTATCAAATCTCTCCCCTCATAGCTTAGGGAACTTAGCAGAAGAGGAGGCAGAAAGTCTGTAGGAGCCAGTAGGGATAGAGGACACCAAGGAAATCAGGCCCGAAGACACATCAGGGCTGATATATATATGAATTTACAGATACTGTGGCAGCATGTAAAATACCCACACAGATCAAAGCCAGAAGGGGTTCCAGCACTGAGAATGGAAAAAAAAACAATCCTCCATCACTAGCCCAGAAATGATCACCAGTTGACAATTGTGCCAAAATAAAAAACTACTTTTGTTCAACGGAGTCTCACAGAATATACAAACCACACTTAATGGCAGGCCTCATGGCAGCTGTAGATGGCAGACACAAAACAAACTCAGTGGTATCTTTAAGGGTTTATTTTTACTCATAATGATTTTTCTATGATTTTATTTTTAATTTTATAGGTCTTTTACTTATATAATGTGTGTGAGCGTGTGCATATGCATGCATGCACACATGTCTTTTTGTGTGTGTGTATGTGTATGTGTGTACATGTTTCTCAAACTTGTTCTTTAGATCTGATTATTCTCTTTGTTTTGTCTTATTTTGATATGTTTGGTTACTTCTTTGTTCTGTTTTCTAATGAGGGAGATAAAGAAAAGATGATTTTGAGTGGGTGGGGAAGTGAGGAAGCTCTGAGAGGATTTTGGAGGAGAAACAATGATAAATATATTGTATGCAAAATATATTTTAAATACAAATATTAAATAACTTAACTTGTGGTATGTTGGCCATGCTTCAGTGAAAGGTCACACATCCAAAAGCTTGTGAACAGTACAAAGTATACTATATTGGCTTAATCAAAAAGAAGAGACAAAGCAGAGTGAGTAGAGAACAGGACTTGGATAAGGGAGGCTGAAGGAAAGGAAGGTGAATATGAGCAGAATGTACTGTAAAAAAGTCTCAAAAATTAGCATTATGAGTTATAGTGAGAGCTAGTATACCCACAATCATTGAGTTTCATGAATCATGCATAAGTATCAAAATATTCACCGATCACCTATTTTTGTTGCATATGTTTTCAGATTGTAAGAATAGAGTACAATGTAAAACAGAGAAATACCTACTCTCATGTAAGTCATTTTGTAGTACTCAACCAAACTGAAGTTAATATTAAACTCAATAATTTACCAGTTGTGTGATCTTAGGAAATTTGCAAACTATCTGGTCTTTGGTCACCTCACCTACAAAATGTAGCTTTCATCTATATTATTGGAATATCATGAGAATATAATAAAAATATAAGGTAATTTACCCAAATATCTAGCATGTAATAAAATTTTCATTAATAATGTCCTTTGTCTTGCTATTGCTATTGAGTATTTAAAAATCACTAGCATTTTTATTGAAATAATCCTTCATTACCAAAATATCTCATAAAATTTGAGATATGAATGAACTTTTTCTTTTTTAATTCAGCTATCTTTCTATTTAATAACACACACACACACACACACACACACACACACAATTCAGGGCTGACCAGTTATACTTCTTTGGAGGTGGGAAGAAACTATTTCTCTTGTTTTCAGCCTTCCTTTGTTGTCTATAGTTCTTTGTCTAGAGTTTAGACCCTGTAAGATTTCCTCTGCAACTTTAGCATGCCTACTGATGCTGCCCTTGTTCAGGTCTTGTTTAGACAGTCATAGTTTTAATGTGTCAGAGGTACAGCTTCTCTGTGGTATCTGATAAACACGTGGAAAGCATTGTAAAAGGAGCAAAGGCATCCTGCAAACCAGTGTGTTAATGTTTTCTTATATACCTCTGACATAAGAGACCATAAAGCTGGAATATGTGTCCTGTGTTCAGCTGATATGTAATCAGGGAAATATTAACATTCAGGACAGATATTTCTTCTTACAGAAAAATTCATCTGAAAAAGACCATAATACTAATGAAGATCACAGAATATTGCCATTTGAGAATGGATTATTAGCTCAGATTTAAACTTCACAAAATTAAGAATTCTATAGGAATGCAGAAACATTGGTAAGAACTACTTAAAATTATAAATGACACAAGAACAGGAGTTTCTCAATATTTGGCAGGTGAAATTTGCAGGGGACATGTGAACAAAGGCTATCTGAATATTTGGAATTAAGAATAAGAAACAAAAATGAAATCCTCCTCGATGTAACTATTCATAGAGAAATAAAATTATTTACCCCACTTCATTTTCAAACTCATAACACTAATAAGGTCAAGAAAAAATATATAATTACCTTTCATGAGTATTTATTCTACGTTGGAGTAAGGGAAAACAGAGTACTGAGGTGGAAATACCTTTCCACAGTCAGTTCTAGATATTTTCTCAGCAGAGAAGAAAATGGGGCTGACTCAAAATATTGTTTTCTTTTCTTTTTTATATGTGTTTTTTGATCCATTAGATTGAATACATATTTCTCCAAAGACAGTTAACAAAAGCCCAAAATAAATGTGGAAATATGTACAATCACAAAAATGCAAGTAAAAACCGCATTAATAAGACTATAATCAAAACAGAAGCTCAAGGGCTGGAAAAATGGCTCAGTATTAAGAGCACTTGCTGCTCTTCCAGGGAACCAAACCCCACAGCAGGCAGCTCACACCTACCCATCTGTAACCCTAGTTCTAGGAGTTGAGAAGTGCTCTTTTGACCTCTGCAAGCACCAGACATATGCATGGTGCCTGTACACACATATAGCCAAAACAAACTCACACATAACGTAAAATAAGTAAACCTAAAAAAAAAACACAATAATAAACATTGAAAAGATAATAATAAACATGTGAAAAATTGAAAACTTTTTACAATGTTAGTGGTATTTAAAAATATAAGCTTCTATGGAAAAGTGACATTGAAGTGTCTCAGAAAAAAAAAAAGTAGTATATGATCCTATAATGCTTCCTTTAGGTGTGTATTCAAGTCAACTAAAACCAGACATCAAAGAGATGCTAGTTCCCTTGTTTTCAAAGAAGGATTTCCAAATAGCCAAGAGAGAAAAGTACCCTAAATATTGATAAGAGAGTGATCAGATAAAGAAAATGTGATTTATACATACAGAGGAATATTATTTGACCTTAAAAAGAAGGACATGCTGCCACGTGCTGTAAAATAAACGAATCTTAACGAAGTCATGCTGAGATGATTCAGTCATGAAAATATTAATACTGTATATTTTCTTAATGGTAAAGTAGTCAAAATCACAGAAATAAAAAGGGAATAATGGGTGCTGGGGAAAAGAGTTATTTAATTGGCAAATAATGTTTCAGATTTTAGAGGAAAGTGATTCTAGAAACTTCTCACAAAGTACTTAACACTACATAATTGGAAAAGTTTAAGATGGCAAATTTATGTCATATTATTTAGATATTTTATAACCAAACTACATTTAATAACTTTAAAAATAGGTAACTAAATCTCACTATCCCATCCAATTGTAATTTAGGTCTACTCATAATTTTTTTAAATCAACTTCACTTTCACTAGAAGCAAGGGGAACCTGTTTCTCTGGGAAAAAGAAATGATCCAAATGCTTATAGCTACAGTAATACAGGCTTTGATGTGTCTCATAAGAATGTTTACAAGATATAAAAGAGAAAAACTATTGATTCTTTATGTATCTGTTGTTTAAAAGCTGTAGATTTTTGCGTATTTCCTGTAGAATTTTAAGTGCGATATTAAATCACAGTATTTAATGCTAACAGATACCTTCAGAATTATGTAGTATAAGGGCTTAAAAGAGTTCATTTTCACCCTTTTATAGATGATTTTAAAATCCATACAGGAGCATTTATGATGCTCCCATTTACCTCTACTGGGTCTCATCAGTCCTGAAGATTTTTTTTTCCCAATTTCCTTATGTTCCAATTTCCTTTGGTAATATCTTACTTTCCTTTTTTAAATTTGAACTTGAATATTAAAACAGAGGCAAAAAGAAGCAGTACTTACACATAAACTCTTGAACTGCATTTTCATCATTTGCTCTGTGGCAGAAAAGAAACCCAATTGTATGAAATTGATAACAACATTTTAGTATATCCTCGGGACCTGAGGGGAAAAGCAATGTGTGTAGACAGATGATCTGATTTTATGAGCACATAGCTGAAGTCGAGCACTGTGCATTTGTCTTTATGCTCCTACTTTTTTTCAAGGACTATGAAAACACATTAGGTACCAGATTCACTTTCCACAATGACCTGCAAAGCTAATGACAGTACACACCATTTATATTGCTGTTTCTCAGGATACACATCACAGTATAGATTGCTTTTAGCATAGACACTTAGGCTGGGCTTGTTAATATGAAAACAAGAACCTTAGTATACAAACTTATTTTATTATCTACTCTCACTGAGGACTGTGATTTGGATTCCACTCAAACATGAATTAGTTTAAATGCTGCTCTGCTGTGACTGTTGAATTTATTCATTAAGATGTAATATTTTACTTATGAAACTGCATTTGGAAATTCTTTGGTGTACATCAGATGAAATTACAGTGCTCAGGGATATTGATTATTGCTTGTAATTGCCATAATAATAGCCAACAATTCTCTCTCTTTCTTCTACCTCTTAATGATATACCAAACTAAATCAATATCTAGCATATTGGGCCACTTACATTGTCTTCAAAATCCAATTGTTGTTCTTCATAAATATGCAAAAGATTGAAGAATTTTTATCTTCAAACATTAGGTAAAAAGGTCTCTACTCCTGGGTTTTCCCTTTAGCTCATAAAAGTACATCAGAAAGATGCTATATAGGATTAGTTATATGTCTGTGACACTTTATCACCTCAAAATACTCACAGGGTAGAGGTCAGAGGTTAGTAAGGCTGTATTGCTCATAAATTGCTAAATTTCTTACTCATTAGTAAATTTAATGACCAATGAGGAAAATTCTGACTGGAAGAGGTCTCTGAGCATTGAGGAAATCTGCATCTTTGAGTCTAAGTTTATTTAAATACCTAAAAGAAGTTCAATTACATGAAACCAAAACAATGGTATAGGTCACTTATCCAATAAAATATATTTTCTCTTATTGCTATTTATATACCATGTCTCCATTATTTCATTATTGAGATAAATTAGATGCCTTTTAGAAACAGCAAAACTTCTTTTATCTCCTGAAGGGTAGCTTGCCCTGGAATATTTGCCTATTCTCCCAAAATAATCAGTCTTTAAAAGAGGCTATAAGAACATATGGCATACAAAAGAGGGCTCAAGAGATGACTTAGAGAATAGAGTACTTGTCATGAAAGTAGAGCTACAAGAACTTGTATCATAAGTATCTTAGATGGACTTTCTACTGTTGTGCTAAAATACTATTATGAAGAAGCAACTTGGAGATAAGATGGTTTATTTCATTTTATACTTCTACCTCATAGTCCATTATTGAGAGAAGTCAGAGCAAGAACTGAGTCAGAAGCATAGATATTCCTTACTGGCTTGCTCACCACAGCTTGAACATCCTGCTTTCTTATACCTTCCAAGACCACCAGCCCAGGGTTGATACTGCCCAGAATGGTCTGGTAACTCCCATACCCATCATTAATTAAGAAACTTCTGTATAGACTTCCTTCTAGCCCAATCTTATGGAGGCATTTTCTTAATTGTGTTCCCCTCTTCTTAGATGACTCTATCTTGTATCATGGTGAAAAAAAAAACAAACAAAACAAAACAAAACAAAAAATAAAAACAGCAAAATTGACACCTGGTCAACTTGACACAGAAACATGCTGCTTATTAATCCATGGCCTTTCTTTCCTATTCATCTCTAAGATCTCATGTTAATATCAATATCAAAGTATAAATCATTCCAAAGCCCCACAGTCTTTTTTTTTCCATTTTTTATTAGGTATTTAACTCATTTACATTTCCAATGCTATACCAAAAGTCCCCCATATCCACCCACCCCCACTCCCCTGCCCACCCACTCCCCCTTTTTGGCCCTGGAATTCCCCTGTACTGGGGCATATAAAGTTTGCAAGTCCAATGGGCCTCTCTTTCCAGTGATGGCCGACTAGGCCATCTTTTGATATATATGCAGCTAGAGTCAAGAGCTCCGGGGTACTGGTTAGCTCATAATGTTGTTCCACCTATAGGGTTGCAGATCCCTTTAGCTCCTTGGCTACTTTCTCTAGCTCCTCCATTGGGAGCCCTATGATCCATCCATTAGCTGACTGTGAGCATCCACTTCTGTGTTTGCTGGGCCCCGGCATAGTCTCACAAGAGACAGCTACATCTGCGTCCTTTCAATAAAATCTTGCTAGTGTATGCAATGGTGTCAGCGTTTGGATGCTGATTATGGGGTGGATCCCTGGCTATGGCAGTCTCTACATGGTCCATCCTTTCATCTCAGCTCCAAACTCCGTCTCTGTAACTCCTTCCATGGGTGTTTTGTTCCCAAATCTAAGGAGGGAAAGCCCCACAGTCTTAAAAAAAAATTCAGTGTCTTTAAAATATTCAAATACTTTAAAATGTCCTGTCTCTCTAAAACCCCAAACATTCTCTACAAGTTCAAAGTCTCTCAAGTGTGAACTCCTGGAAAATCAAAATCCAAGTTACATACTTTCTTATTTCAGGAGGTGGGAGGTATTCACCACGGCAAAATCAAAGTCCAATAGTGTAAACTTCAGTGTCACATATCAGGAAATCATGGTCTTCTACGCCCCAAGAGGATTCATTTCTCCATTCCGCTGTTGGCAGCACACACAGCTTGTTGGAGGCTCAGGCCAGCTCCACTCCACACTGTCATTGGCAGTCATCCCATGATATTGACATATCTGATATGCTGGGGTCTTCATGAAAACTGAGACTTCACCTTCACCAATGGCCTCTCAGAGCCAAGCTCCAGCTGCTTTTCATGACCATTTCATGCCTTCAAAACCAGCACACTCTAGGAAGTGTACACAATACCTGGTTGAGTTGCCAGCACAGGACACAGCTTTGGCCAACTCTAGACTACAGCTACCATTTGCTGACCCTGGGGAAACACTTGCAGAGAAAATGGTGGTAGTCTCTTTTTTTTTCTAATTTTATTTTATTTTTATTAGGTATTTTCCTCGTTTACATTTTCAATGCTATCCCAAAAGTCCGCCATACCCACCCCCCCAATCCACTACCCACCCACTCCCCCGTTTTGGCCCTGGGGTTCCCCTGTACTGGGACATATACAGTTTGCAAGTCCAATGGGCCTCTCTTTGCAGTGATGGCCGACTAGGCCATCTTTTGATACATATGCAGCTAGAGTCAAGAGCTCCGGGGTATTGGTTAGTTCATAATGTTGTTCCACCTATAGGGTTGCAGTTCCCTTTAGCTCCTTGAGTAATTTCTCTAGCTCCTCCATTGGGGGCCGTGTGACCCATCCAATAGCTGACTGTGATCATCCACTTCTGTGTTTGCTAGACCCCGGCATAGTCTCACAAGAGACAGCTATATCTGGGTCCTTTCAGCAAAATCTTGCTAGTGTATGCAATGGTGTCAGCGTTTGGGAGCTGATTATGTGATGGATCCCTGCATATGGCAATCACTAGATGGTCCGTCCTTTCGTCACAGCTCCAAATTTTGTCTCTGTAACTCCTTCAATGGATGTTCTGTTCCCATTTCTAAGAAGGGGTAAAGTGTCCACACTTTGGTCTTCGTTCTTCTTGAATTTCATGTGTTTAGCAAATTGTATCTTATATCTTGGGTATCCTAAGTTTCTGAGCTAATATCCACTTATCAGTGAGTACATATTGTGCGAGTTCCTTTGTGTTTGGGTTACCTCACTCAGGATGATGCCCTCCAGGTGGTAGTCTCTTAATCGCAGCATTTTCTTATGACCCAGCTGCCAAGCATCAATTGTTCCTGCAAAACAAATTTTTCACTTTAGTAGTTATAGTCTCTTGTTAATCATAGCCAATTCTTCAGCTCCAGCAGACCAGAATCTCAGAGTATTATTAAAAATAGCACATTAAAGGTCCTGAAAGAATCTTTTCTTGCCTCTGAAACCCCATAAGACAGGCTTATGTTAGCGCATTGCTCAAAAGTCTTCCCTTCCAAGAACCCACAGTCAAGAATCTACTGAGCTCTGAGCATCCAATGTCTTTTCCAGCCTAAAGTTCAAATGCTACCACAATCCTCCTCAAAATGCATGACCATATCTGTCACGGCAATAATTCCCAGTCTGGTATGAATTTTTGTTGTAACTAGGATTTCTATTGCTGAGCTAAAACACCATGACCAAATGCAGCTTTGACCTTATACTCTTATCAGTGAGTGAGCTCAAAGTAAAATCTGAGGTAGAAACCAAAGTAGAATCCCTGAAGGAAAACAGTTACTACTTATTCCCCTTGTCTTGTTCATCATGCTTTCTTATACCATCTAGGACCACCAGTGCAGAGTAGATTAGGCACTTCCATATCCATCATCAATCAAAATATCCCACAGACTTGTCTACAGGCCAGTATGATGGAGGCAATTCCTTAACTGAGCCTCCCTCTTTCCAGATGATTTCAGTTTGGGTCAAGTTAACAAAAGAACCAAGCAGCACAAAGACATACAAAAGAAAATACATACATTGTGTAACACAGTTTGAACAGATAGTGTTTCTTTATTGAGTCAGCTAACATAGGTTATTAGACCATGATGCTTCTTTAACGAGGATTATTGTCACTGATAACATCAGACAATGGAAAATACTAAGTGGGGAATATCTGATACTAGTTTCATTCACAACATTAACTAGCTGTTACCTAAGTCACTTCAATTCTTTAGTTCCTAGTTATTGTCATTGAAAAATGAGGGCATTGGCTACTAGATGATTTATAAGGAAGTTCCTTCCCATTTTCTGAATCTATAGGTGCCATTCTCATATTCTTCTCACATTAAGCCAAAGGGAGAAGTAAATAAAGCTCCATTGAAAGTTTACAAAATGTGCTGCTTCTGACCTTTAAGAGACCAACATTAACCTCGTAATGTTTTTCAGGAGCTGCATAACCTAGTACACTTATTGTATGATAGAGGTGGCTCCAGGCTTCAAAATTGTACATCACCAATTATTGGTAATGGAACCATGGACCCAGTTTCTGCTTCCCTTTGTTTTGTTTTCTCATCTGCAAAAGGGATATAAACATTAGTAAGCTTGTTAGGAACATAAAGTGGTATAATACTTTATGTTAGTGTTATAAAAATAATCAGTTATCACTTGTACTCAATTTTTGTCATCTGTAGAGTAAGATAATAGTGCCAATCTCACACACATATAAATATCAAACTAATACATTTACAGAAACTAACTTGGGACCTGACCTCTTTAGATAAAGAGGAGACTAGAAAATTTACGTGTCTCTAGCTGCATATGTATCAGAAGATGGCCTAGTCGGCCATCAGTGGAAAGAGAGGCCCATTGGTCGTGCAAACTTTATATGCCCCAGTACAGGGGAACGCCAGTGCCTAGAAGCAGGAGTGGGTGGGTGGGGGAGTGGGTAGGGGAGCATGTGGGGGACTTTTGGGATAGCAATGGAAATGTAAATGAAGAAAATACCTAATTAAAATGAAACAAAATATATATAAAAAAAGAAAAAAACAAAAAACAAAAACTAGCCAGCACAGGTGGGTCATCTATATGTGGCTTACATCTGAATGGTTAGAAGGACAGTTCATTATGTTGAGGAATGAGTTTTGTAACATGCATGGTTTCTTCTTGGGACTGGCTATGTGTCATGACACGGGTCATAGCCTGGGGAAAAAAACAAAAAAGAAAATTTACCAAATACCAACCTTTTAATTTTAGCTATAAAGTTGACATGAGATCAAGAACATTTTTCATTAATAAAATATCCATACTTTCTAAAAGTAAATTACATTTTCTCTATGAATAGCATACCTTTTTATTTTAAAAAATGATATTTTACATTTTGAAGCCTGTCTTCTTTCCCTTAGTACTTTACGTAAATGCTTTTCTTAGTGAATAAATATGTTGGTAGCACAAGTTGTAATGCGGGTGAATCATGTGCTTTTAAAATTACGTAATGAAATACCAATTATTAGGGATATGAGTAGGTCATTTTGGCTATTATAAATATCACTTCAATGAATATGCTTTAAAATAAATTGTCATAAACATCATTTCATGAGAAAAAACTCCTACAAGCATAATTATTATGCAAGCAAATATATATATTTAAAATATCTTGGTATGGAATGTTAAATTGCCCTCTAGAAGGACACAAGACTCTCAATATCATCCAGAAACCCAGCTTTCTAGAAGAAAACAGTTAACCTACATGATACTCAAGCAAAATTCCCTATTGTCAACCTTTCTCATCAACCGGCATGTAGAGCACATGTTTCTTTGCCTTTCAATGTGGAGTCTAGAAATGAAACTTATGCATTTGGGCATATGTTGCAAGGTGATGTTGACTTATAACTTACTGAGAGGTTATGTAACTCAACAGCAGAATGTGCTTTGTTGAGCAGCGCATTTTACTGCCATAGAAGGCACCATAGAGTGCTTAAGACCCAGCACTGTGAAGCCTGGATACCCTCTATGCTGATTCTAGGTCTGTCACTTGGGTGGCAAGTGAAACAAGCTGCTTAATCTATGTTTGCCTTCTCATTCTTAAATATTCAATGAGGAGCATAACATAGCCTGCTTCACACGAATAAAAAAATGAATGCAAGCCAGGCGATGGTGGTGCACGCCTTTAATCCCAGCGCTTGGGAGGCAGAGGCAGGTGGATTTCTGAGTTCGAGGCCAGCCTGGTCTTCAGAGTGAGTTCCAGGACAGCCAGGGCTGCACCGAGAAACCCTGTCTCGAAAAACCAAAAAAAAAAAAAAAAATAATAATGAATGCAGTAATGAATACACACAATAGAACACATGGCACTTAGTATCTACTAAGGGTAAATTATGGGGACTAAATACATATATTTGTTTTTCTCAAGTCCTTACTTATGAATATATCACTATTCTTTATGAAGACCCAGTTATAATAATAATGAGCAACCTGTGATCATCCTATAAGAATATAATATAATAAAACCATTAGTCCACTTGTTTGAAGTTTCATACTAGGCATAATAAATGTATGGTGATAAAGTATACAGATGAATTTTTGTCTCTGGGAATGGAGGTAGAAATTTGCTTCAAAAAATAAGTGAGAATTACTGGAGTTATGAAACTGTTCTATATTTGGATAGGGGGTGTGCTGCATGAGTGATCACATTTATCAAATCTCAGCAAAGATAACACTGATATCTAGAATGTTCTAATTAGCAAAATGTGATGGTACAATTCAGTCAGCTCTTCAGAATCATGATTAATAAATGAGAAAAGCATTGCGAATATCAAATCTGGAAGAGCAACATTTACTTGTCAGCAAGAAAGGAAGGAAGGAAAGGAGGGAGTGAGGGGGACAGAGTGACACAGAAGATGAGGAGGAAGAGAAAGAAATGGCATAGATACCAAAGAAAATTCAGCTAACTCTGAATTACATGAAAATGTTGTCTCGCCCGTTTTTGGTCTCAAGAGTTTTGCCATAGCATGGTAGTTTGAAATCAGTAGTGTTCGTGGGATTGTAGCAATTTGCTCTGGTATTTATAGGAAAACTTTTCTGTTTCTCCCTATTAGGCATTTCCTGTTCAAACATGGATCTGGTTCTTCTGCTATCTTCAGTGCAGCCAGTCAGAACTACCCTCTGACATCTAATACTGTCTACTCACCACCACCCAGGCCGCTGCCTCGAAGCACCTTTTCCCGACCTGCCTTCACTTTTAACAAACCATACAGATGCTGCAATTGGAAGTGCACAGCCTTGAGCGCCACTGCAATCACAGTGACTTTGGCCTTGTTACTAGCCTATGTAATTGGTAAGCCCTTTATTCTATGTGTCAGCTTTCTTTTTTAACCTGCCTGTTTTGTTTGCAGTGGGGTAGGAATTCACTCTCAATGTTGTGATGGACAAATTTGTAGCATAGTTAACTGCTGTACTAACAAATGTATTTCTAGTTAGGGTTTTTTGTTTTGTTTTTTGTTTGTTTGTTTTGTTTTTCATCCCTAAACTTAAGTACTGTTGTTGGTGTGGAAAGAGTACACTTTTAGAAGAAATATTTGTAGTACTAACACAATCTTATTGATTGTGGTTACTGTAGTTAGCCATGTTCCTTTCAATTAAAGTTGTTATACTTTTTCTCATTAAAAGTCATACGTACTAATCTACAATAGCTTCTTAAATTACAGGTGCATAGTAATATGGCTACTGAGTCCTCAGGTACTAATTTCACCAAAGAAATATTATTTAAGAGCTTTCATAAAATTTAGTGCATAATGTCTTCCCAAAGATTCACAGAAACCAAACCATATATAACCTTATTTTCACAAGAAAGTTGGAAAGTGTATAGTTCTTGAGCTTGGGAGAGTAATTGTATACAGCCTTTGAAGGGAAAAATGTTGTTCTTCAGTCACTCTGATTAAAGTCACCCACACTTAATAGAAAATTGTATTGACTTTTCTGGATGACATTTTATTTTGACTGAATATTAATTTCTGTGCTTCGGTGGTTCTGCCAGTTTAAAATGTAAATATGTGCTTTTTGAAAACCTTATTCCAAGAATAGATTGGAGATCCTGATAAAAAAAATCTATCTAGGTATGTCATTAACAACTTTTTTTCAGGTTTAACCTGAAATTTCATTTCCCAACTGAAGCAGAATTATTCACTAAGATATACCAAATATGATTCTGAGAAGTGAATAAAAAGATTTAAATTTTTTCATAACTGTAAATAACAAAGCATGCTTGGTTGGTTCCTATTTTTCAAAGTGTTAACAGATCCAAGACTTCCCATATACAGTTTTTCTAGGAGCTATAATACAAGAGGATGAAAGCAAGTAAACAGATAACTTTTGAAGAACTATTACTATTATGCCAGCAATAAAGAGACATGGCCTTTGATGGCCTCCATGATTCTTGCTTAGAAATCCTCATCAAGCAATCTATATTCTATTAAACATGGATATTTTCCTGTGTCATATATATTTCTTGCATATCATGTTTCACGCAATGCTTCCATTGTATGTTTATTTAGTTTACAATGACCTTTAATGAGAAATACTTTTGTTGAGATGGAAGGATAAGGACAAATTGCAATTCCAATAAATTTTATCATGAACTCATTCACAATAAGAAATAGGAATCAGAAAGATGACTTATCATGAAGAGACATAAGAGTTAAATGTCCTGAACCCATCTTATTGGAGGAGAGAACTTTATCCTACAAGTTGTCCTATGACCTTCACATACATAACATGACATGTGTGTCCACACACAAACACACAAACACAGTAAATAAGTGTTCAAAAGAAAAGATACAAATAAGGAGTAATCTGAGATGTTCCAGTACCATAAAGACCCTTCAAAATGTTATTGCTGAATTATGAAATCAACTTGGTGTTATATGTGTTAGTTTCTATTCACTTTATTATAGGAAAGTAATGTTTTTACATGTAAGATAGAACCCTTACTACAAATAAATCCAGATCATATGAGACTGTTTTAATGACAAGTTCACATTATGTTTAAGTCTATATTTCTATTTAAATTTATATGATATAAGATTTCATACTTATGTCAGAAATTTTATTATATAATCTTAGACTCAGTGGTTTACCTTTTTCATTTTCTTAGTAGTCATTTCAGGGGATGATATTTTATATAGAATGTGATTTTAACGTAACAGACGGTAACAGCCTACAATAGTTATGAGCATAGATTTTAAACTTTCTGCTGCTTACTATACCTCTTGCCATGAGTGAATAATTAAATCTGTTCAGACCTCTATTTGCTAATGGATTATGAGGAGACATAAATGAATGAATAAAAATTAAATTAATCAAAACAGGAAATATATGAAGGAAGACATTACAATGGTAAAATAATAATACAATTCTAATTTTCACTTATTATTTTTGTTCCTGGGTCCAAATAGTTAAGCATATTGCTCATTGTTCATTTATGTTTAATGACAGGGCAAACTCATAAAACATGTTTTTTTTTAATATTAGCCTTCACTTTCTTTTTAGCATACAAGTAAATGGTCTAGTTTACTAAATGAACTGGCCTGCCTGTTTTAAAATTTAAATAGCTATACCATGTTATGTCTTGCAATGGTGAGTAAAACTAAATAGTTTGATTGGTTAAGAGGTATCTTTTGAAAATATTTACTGTGATGTTTTCTAATTTTATCCAAAATGCTAACCTCATACAAAGAATGGGTTCAAAAGAAGATTTCTTACAGTGAATGTTGTGACTTTCTTCTTGACCTTCGATAAATTAGGGAATGCATCTGCCTAAAGTTGGGTGTTATATAGCTCAATGGTGACATGCTTGCCTAGCATGCTTGAGACCTTAGGTTCAAAACCAAGTACAAAAAAAGAAAACCTGTCTTCCTGGATTTATCTTATTACTGCCCTAATGCTGACCATCTCAGGAAAGTAACGTAAGAATTCATAAACACACATTCAGGTGAAAGATGCCACATAAGAACTATATTATATAAGATGATTTTTAAATGGCTTTCTGTGGTTGGAATAAAACACTATTATACTTCAAAATATGAAACCATTTCACCCTCCACTCTTTTGGGGCCTGTAAGAGTTGTCTTTTTTTTCAATCCCTTTTGCATTTGCTGTATAACACAAGAAAATCTTTCACCGAAACTATTACTGCTTTCTGTTTCCCATGCAAATTCCTTTCTGCTATTTCATTTTCCTCTATTATCCATTATACATAACCTTTACATACTAATGACTGTATGCTGGGTTGTCCTCAATCCACCAGGGAAAATCACATCAATATCAATGGGACATCAATAGGTGTTCTGTGCATAATGCCTCTGTAAGTGGTCATTGGAAAGCAGTAGAAATCGAGTATGTGAAAAGCCAGAGTTGAGGTGTTCAGCCAAGCAGCTATAGCCTCACATCTACCCACTATACCTTTTAAGTCAGCAAGAAAATAATTCCTTTGAATAAGTTTTGAAGTCTTAAAATTTGGTAAAGAGAGCTATGGAGAGCTACTGATTATATGAAGATATCATGGAAAGGTTATTGTCAGGACTTTCTCATAAATCTGAAATATATTCCATCTGAATCAAAAAATATGTCCTTATGCTTCATCCTCTCTGATATTGTGGCATGAGTGATGTATCAGTGCCAGTCAGAAGCACATTTGCTTGAATTTACAAATAAGCCATATGAAGTAGTAGTCAGGAAGACAGATGACCATATGCAAGGCATCAAGAGAAGGCGAGGTTAAGGTACTACATCAATGGCTTGAAGGGCACAAACACGGCTTCTCTGCAATCTTTGATGTTTTGATCAAATTTCTACAGAGTCAGCAATTTCAATAAGCAAGAATAGAAACTCACAGGCAATAGGAAATCATGAATACATTGTAACAGGGGTCAAATGGCTGCTGCATTGAACAAATCCAGGGAAAAAATTCAAGCTTTCAGACCCAGTATCATCAGTTAATGACATGGATGATTCTTTTGATTTTGCCATGAAATAGTAATGATTCATGCCACCTTTAAGAGATTCAGCTAGTGTCCAAACTGTAGATATTAAAACATTAAAATCTATAAATGATGGCATGAAACACTATATAGCCCAATATGTAATGTTAATCAGATGGATATTAGCAATATAGAATTAGAAAAGGGTAAACTCTTCAGTTTGTTTCTGTGAACTATAGTTATGAATAAAAACCATTCTAGGGAGTCAAAGACCTACTTCATATTTTTCTCCACAGCAGAATTTGAGTAACACCTTATTTTTGTGCTTTCTTTTGCCTCCTTTGTACTTGCCCGAATTGCCCTAATTTCTATGACTATCATTATGGTGCAATAAGAACGTAAGTCATGGAGAGTGAGATGTGGTCCATTTGCCCACAATTTGTAGGCCAAAATTTCTATACCTCACTAGAAGCAAACAATTAGATGGGACATGGAATGTCCTGGTTTTGTAAAAATCCAAGATCATCTATTGCTTTAATGTAGAAAATTAAAAATGGAGAAACTTTCCCATGAAATTTAAACATAAAATGACCCTTCATATAGTATTTTTAAATATTTTATTTTTACCAAAATCATTGATATAACTGCTTATCTGAAAAAATGAAATGTGGATGATACATCCATGAGAATTTCCTTTATAATTGAATCATAGCATGCAAAACACCCATGATAATGCTTAGAAGTTCTACATAAAGTTCTACATAATTGGTGTTTACTATTAGTGGAGCTGAACTAATATGAGCATTATTAATTTGAACTGAGGTTAGTATAATGAACATTAATTTACCCTAACCTGACAGGACCTTGTTTTCTTTCTTTCCTATGTCTTCTAAAACATTGTCTGAATAACTGTCACACAGGAATAATTTTATTCATGTATTTGTGTGTTTGTGTATATTTGTGGTCATGTTTGTATCTGCATGTGTGTAAAGTACATGTTAAGTAGAAATTATTTCACATGGAAGGATACATACTCACCCTACTAAGTACTTCATAGGCTAAAGAGAAGCTTAAAATTGGACTCTGACACAGATAAGCACCCAGCAGAGGGCATAGTAAAAGAGGTATGGAGAGTAGTTTGGAAATTTAGAACTTTTATAGGCTTAAGAAACTTTACTATGGCAAAAGTCAATTAGGGAAAATTCAGATGAAATATTTCTCAAGAAATATATGGACTTCAAAGAATTTCTCCACATCTATATATACACCCAAATATACACACACACATGTGACATGTGGATATTTTTAGACTTATATCACATATGTTGCTAAGCTATCATTCTCTGAAATGAATAATAATGAACTATATTAGAGCAATGGTTTTAAACAGATGACATGCTAAGGCATTTTATACTCCCGAAATGGGACTACATTTTCATCTAGAGCATCCAGAATTGGAAGGGCTAACATAGCCAAGCAAATATCGGATTTATTACAGTAACCACTAAGAGGTTACTAAGAGGTTAACAATGTGAGCTTAGCCATTTGGGCTTCTGCTCTACTCCTTCTTCAGAATGGTGAATATATGTGTGTATCAGAGAAGACAAATATATAAGAATACCTGAAAAAGCAGTAAAAATAAAGGATACAGGAGTCCTATAGGAAGTAAGGGTGATGAATAGAAGCAGATCATGAGAGCAATTAGTCCAAAAGCAAATGAGAATTTAGAGGTTTGTAGTTAAGGCAAGAAAGCTATTTTAGTAGATTTACACTAGAAAACTCACCTAATGACCCTACTAAAGTTGGGTTTAGCAGACAAGATGAAAGTTGAGGTCATGAAGACAAATAGAAGAGTACAGTATTAATGCATGTCAATCATAGTGAGAGCATAAACTTCTGGGAGTAAAGAGAGTGGCACTAAGAAGTATTTAGAAGATAAAACATATTTAACATATGTGATGGGAAAGCTGAATTAGATTAGGTTGTAGTGCTTTTATAACACCAAGATAAAACATGGAAGGAAGACATAAAAAATAAATACAAATGATCATAAAAGACTATTATAAAAATATGTACCAATAAATTGAATAACATAGAAGAAACAGATAAGTCCCTTAATAAGTACAACCTACCAGTACTGAGTTATGAATCACAGAATATCTTAACAGACCAATGCCAAATATGAAGGCTGTGTTACTAGTACTCTCTCAACAAAGTAGAGCCGAAGACAAAGTAGCTTTATGGCTAAACTCTACAAATATTTGAAGAAGAAATAGAATGGAGTCTTCTTATAACATTTAAAAATTTATGAGGAAAAATGCTTAGAATTCCATTCCAGTCCAGCATCATGCTACTACCAAAGCCAAGCACTGAAACTAAAAAGGAAAGAAATGTTATTAATGGGGAAAGGCAGATGAAAATCATATTGAAGCATCCACATACTCCAATTAAATTGCTGCTATCTCAAAGACTGGAGATAACAAGTACTTGTGAGGATGTAGGAAATAAGAAATTTTCACATTGTTAAATGGAATGTAAGTTTCTACAACTACTATGGAAATTGATGTAAAGAGATTTCAAAACCCTGAGAAGTGGCACCTACTTCCACTATTCCGGGGTATGTACTAGAAGAAATCAAATCGGTAAGTCCTGGATACCAGGAAAGCAAGAGGCTCCCAGGACCCAACAGGAATGAGATTAGCTGAAATGCCCAACAAAAGGGAGTGAGAATCTGTAGAGATCATATCCATAGGTTAAGCAAGGTCCCTAGTTGCGGGGTGGGGCCAACCACCCATCTCCAAAATCTTAGCCCAGAATTGTTCCTGTTTAAAGGAAATACAGGGACAAATGTGGAGCAGAGCCTGAAGGAAAAGCCATCCAGAGGCTGCCCCAACTGGGGATACATACTATATACAGACACCAAACCCAGACATTATTGTTGATGCCAAGAATTGCCTGCTGATAGGAGCCTGATACAGCCGTCTCAGAAGCTCTGCCAGAGCCTGACATATACAGATGTGGGTGCTTGCAGCCAACCTTTGGACTGAACAAGAGAATCCCAATGGAGGACTTAGGGAAATGTCTAAAGGAGCTGAAGGGGTTTGCAACCCCATAGGAAGAACAACAATATCAACTAACCAGATGCCCCCAGATCTCCCAGGGACTAAACCACTGACCAAAGAGTACATAGGGAGGGACCCATGGCTCCAGTTGCATATGTAGCAGAGGATAGCCTTGTCGGGCATCGATGGGAGGAGAGGCCCTTGGTCCTGTGAAGGCTTGATGCCCCAGTATAGGGGAATGCCAGGGTGGTGAGGTAGGAATGGTTGGGTAGGTGAGGGAGCACCCTCATAGAAGCAGGTAGAGGGGATGAGAGAGGGGGTTTGTGGAGGGGAAACTTGGAAAGGGGATAACATTTGAAATGTAAATAAATAAAATATCCAATAAATAAAGAAATATTTGTTCCATTCTGACTGAATGGATAAAATGTTACATGTAGAAAATGAAGTGCTATTCAGCCATAAAAGAAGAAATTATAATTTTTTTTGCAACAAATGAGTGATCCTAGAGAATATTTTACTAAGCAAAATAAGAAATACTCAGAAAGATGCATACGTCATGGACTCATTCATGTGGAATATTGAGTGGTATCAAAATAATAAACTGTGAAATGAGAGAAGGTTGCAGATATGTTGTTCACAGTATACAAAATTTTAAGAGTATGATAGGAGTAATACATTTGGCAAGATTATGCCACAAATTTAAAAACACATTGTACGCATGAAATATGCAAATGCACCAACCCATAACCACAGAAGAGATAAATGTATGAGATAATGTATATGCTAAGTAGCCACATTGAGTAATTTTGAGGGGACAATCATATTGTACACCATAAAAATTTCTATCCTCTTTTTTTCTTAAAGAAGACATTATAAAGAAGAAAGAACTTTCAGGATAAAAAGAGAGATGGCTATAAAGACACCTAGTATATTATTTATCCACTACTGAATAATTGGAAATTCCTACTTTAAGAGATGCCAAGATACTAGGAGAAGAATAAGAGGTAAAAGAAGATGAAATCTGGTGCTCCAGGGAACACTGATATTCCAGAGGGCTTAAAAGTGAATCTGATAAGTTAACTAAGAAGAAGTAACCTGAAAGATTGCAAGAAAGCCATTAGAATTACAATTCTCCATAGGTGGTCTGAGGATCACCAGAGAGACTCAGGATCTCTATCAGGATTCCTGTCAGGAATTCATAAACTAAATCATATTCATTGTGACAAAATCAAGTATTTATCCTTCTCAACACAATTCTCTCAGTAGACAGTGTCATTTTCCAGAATCCATCTGACATGTAACACTGCAAAAGTTCAGGGAGAAATGGATATGGGGGTGTAACTTTCTTTTATAAGCAAGTCATTAATGATTTTCAAATGTGCAGAGCAATTGCAGTCTTCTCATTAATTGTATGAATTAAAACGATATTTATTTACTTTATATCTCAATCACAGCTTTTCCTCACTCCTCTCCTTCCAGTCCATCCCTCTCACCACCGCCCCCCCCCATTCTCCCCTTCCATTCTCTGAAGAAAAACAGAAAGCCTCCCATGGACATCAATCCTCCTCGGCATATCAATTTGCAGTAGGAATAGATGCATCCTCTCTAACTGAGCCCAGACAAGGTAGCCCAGTTAGGGGAAAGGGAGTCCAAAGGCAGGCAACAAAGTTACAGACAGCCCCTGCTCCAGCTGTTAATGGTCCAACATGAAAGCCAAGCGGCACATCTGTTACATATATGTAGAGGGTCTATGTTCCTACCATGCTTGCTCTTTGGTTAGTGGTTCAGTCTCTGTGAGTCCCTATTGACCTAGGTTAAGTTATTCTGTAGATCTTCTTGTGCTATCCTTGACCCATCTTGCTCCTTCAATCCTTTCTCCTGCTCTTCCACAAGAATGCCCTAGCCCTAACTCATGTTTGGCTGCGGATCTCTGCATTCATTTCTGTCAGCTACTGGGTGAAGCCTCTGAGAGGACAGTTATGATAGTTTCCTGTCTGCAAGTATAGGAGAATGTCATTAATAGTGTCAGTTGTGGGTTCTTTCTCTCTCATGTCATGGGTCTCAGTCTGTTCCTTCTTTATCCCTGCACATCTGGTAAGCAGGGTATTTGTGGTTCCAAGGTTTTATGGCTGAGTTATTGTACCCCTCCCACCATTATAAGTCTTGCCTGGTTACAGAAGGTGGGCATTTCAGGTTCTATATTCCCTTTTGCTATGAGTCTTAGCTAAGGTCACCCTCATAGGTTCTTTGGAGTTTCTCTTGTTTCTAGTTCATTCAAAAGATGCCCCCACGGCCAATTCCAGTTTGCTCTCTCCATTCTTTCTGAGTTTTTTAAAAATTTAATTATCATAAAGTATGACATTTATGTCAAATGTAATGGTTTATACTTATTGTTCAATAAGTCAATAAACACTTTCAAATTATCAGTTACTCTAACTGTGTCTAATACAATAAACATCAACAGACATAATACATCAGTGAAAGGTCCTTAACATTTTCAGTAAGTTATTGCTTAAAATTAGAGCCAAAATTGCTTCTGACACTAAAATATTTGTAAAATGCCATAGTAAATAAAAGAAGTTCCAAAGGTGTGATTAAAGGACTGAATGATTTCTTAGTGTTTGTATCAATATAGAGAGGATTACACAACAAATACAAGAAGAAGAAAGCAGATCAGACTAAAGGCAAACTTAGTGGGGAGTTACATACAAAAAGAGGACTATATCAGAGTCTTAGATATAAAACTTGAGGTGCCATATATGGTTACCCAATTTATTTTAGACTTAATTAAAACACTTTCCATATGATTAACTTGTTTTGTTAAGGAATGCACTTTGACTCCATATGACTTCACAATGTAGTCTTTCTTGAATGTAGCATTAAATAGTGTTATATTGATGTACACAGAGCAGTTAAATAACAATACTACCTGCAAATCCATATCACAGTATAGATTCTAAAGAATTTTTCTCTTGGTTCCTTCACTTCTGTCTATAGGACAATAATGAATAAGTTAAGAGGGTGCCAGGTGACCCACCGGGATTTTCTTCTGATTAAAATCTCATCAGAGTCTTGCCAATCTAGTTATTGCAAACATTATAAAACATGTTGTAGCTGACTTTTAAAGAAATTGACTACCACGAGAGTTCCTAATGATTGGCTTTACAGTTGCCAGATACTGGTTTGAATGTGATAACAGGAAAATTTAACTGCTAGCGAATGCACATAACTTTGTACTTTGTAAAGGACATTTGATTCTATTTCATTTCTTCCTGATAAAGGGAACCTGGTGTTCAAATCAAATAATCCAGACACTACAGGTTAGCATAGGTGCATAGAACCCAGAAGGTAAAAGTTAAACTAGTTGTATATCTGCCAGAAACCAATACAAAGGTAGTTTGGACAGCAAGCATTCTGTGCTGCCGTAAAACCTGTTTCAGAAGACATATACTCTGCACAGCAATAGTCTTATGTTTTGTCAAATCAAGTAGCTTATCTGTTGTTGTTGTTGCAGACAAGGCTCTTATTCCAGTTTTTTGCTTACTTCATTTAATGAATAATCTAGATTCTCTTTAATCTTGGAAGTTAGATTTTCATTAAACATACATATTAGCATTCAAATAACAACAGTAAATAGTTTTGTTTCTGTATACAATATACCTGAAAATACTTTACAGAATTAAGTCATAAAAATGTTGGGATTAGGTCAAACAATATCAAACAGAAAAACATAGAAAGGAATTGTTTTACTCAAAGGAGGAAACCAAATTAATATCATTTTTATAATGTATAAAAAGTAGGTGATGGAGAGATGCCAACTGTCAAGAAACTAGAGTCACTTTCTGACTCTTTCTGGGAGCATAAGATATGAAGTTGAGGACATGGTGGGTCATCTAGAATGAAATTCCAGATTTCCCTGGGTCTTCCAGTAGGAGCTGTGATCAACTGTGCTGACATATGTATAATCTCTGTGAAGGGAATCAAGGGATGCCTGAACAGACTTCTTACTGCTGGTGTGGGCAACATGGTGATGTTAAGAAAGGCAAACCAGAAGTAAGAAAAAAGATCCATCCAGCAGTGGTAATTTGACAACAAAAGTTACATTGAAGAAAAGATGGGGTGTTTCTTTGATTTGAAAATGATGCAAGGGTTACAGTAAACAATAATGGTGAGATGAAAGATTCTGCTATCACAGGTCCAGTTGCAAAGGAGTGTGAAGACTTGTGGCAAGTATTGCATCCAATGCAGACAGAATTGCATGGTTTTCCAGTTTATTTGTAAAATAAATTCATTAAAAAGTGTTTGCTTTATACACAAGCTGCTCTGAGACCCCTGGCACATATGTTGAAGAAGACTGCTTTGTCTGGCCTCAGTGGCAGAGGATGAGCCTAATGCCTTATGAAAGGGAGATGTCGTGGAGGGGTGTTGGAGGGTGGGAAGGGGGAGCACACACTCAGAGGTGAAGGGTAGGAGGATGGGTGAAGAACTCTGGGAGGAGGGACCAGGTTGGGGAGACAAAATTTGTGATGTAAAGAAAGTAAAATAATTAATTTTTTAAAAAATATGCACAGCCTATTGACAGAAAACATAAAAAATAGTCTTTGCTCAAAAAAAAAGGAAGGAAGGAAGGAAGGAAGGAAGGAAGGAAGGAAGGAAGGAAGGAAGGACACTAGAATCAAATAGGCAGGGAACTGGTCATAAGCTACCCCTGAAGATAACAAAATCTGCTGATACTCCAGGCCACTTTATACAGTCATATAGTGTTTTCATATGAAATACTTCCATTGCTTTTAAATATATATATATTTATATTAGTACATTGTAGATGTCTTCAGAAACACCAGAAGAGGTCATCAGATAGTTGTGAGCTACCATGTGGTTGATGGGAACTGAAATCAGGACCTCTGACAGAGCAGTTAGTACTCATAACCACTGAGCCATGTCTCCAGTCCCTTCACCCCCCATTACTTTTAATATAATGTAAACGGTGTCTGTAATGTTGTTACCATGTATTGCTTAGAGAACATAAGAAAAAACATCTTTATATGTTTAAAACAATTTATTCTTTTTGAAGACTTTTCTACCCATAGTTACTTAAATCCACAGATACCAAACCTATAAATAAGGAGGTTTAGCTAGGACTGTACTAGAAATGAATATAGAAATATTTAAATACATTGGCTTTTTCTAAAAGGAGACAGTGTCCTACTTCTACATACAAGATCCTCAGGAATGAAATGCTTTGAAGCTGTCAAAGAGTTTGTGAATTTTCCCACTAACTGGCATGGAGCCAAATCAAGTCTTTAACTTATTTTGTTTTACACACACACACACACACACACACACATACATACATAATCAAGGTGTGGCCTCAGAAAGTTTACGTAAGAAACTTGCCAGTTGCTTTTTGAACCTAATTGAATCATTTGTTACTTTGGGTGTTCAGTTTTAATACTGGGAGCAATACAGTAAAGCATTTCATGTTCGTGGTATTTCTTTAGGTTATAGTAACACTTGCATACACATCAAAATGTAGGATATTGTAGAGATAGTATTCCTTAAGGTTTACCAGCATATGAGGTTGTGGGAGTATCTGGAAGCCAAATGGAACAAATGGATTCTTTCTTTGTCGAGCCTAAAATACAGACTGTTTCAAGACTGAACAAAACCCAAACAAGCCCTTCGTTTCATTGCTTTCTCCTTCTATCTTTTGTACATTTTTAGTTTGCTTTCCCTGTCCAAGGCTTTCCTGTGGATTAGTCAGCATAAACACCTCATAGCTGAAAGGCAAAACCTTATTCTTCAAATCAATGAAATAGTAAGCATAAAAAACCATCAGCATCTAATGAGATGACCATGTGGATTTTTCCTTTGAGTTTGTTTATATAGTGGATACATTGATAGACTTACTTATATTGAACCATCCCTTCATCCCTGGATGAATGGTGAATGATTATTTTGATGTGTTCTTGGATTCAGTTAGCAAAAAAAAAATATTGAGTATTTTTCATCAATATCCATAAGGGAAATCTAACATTGCACATGGAGGGACCCTATGACTCCAGCTGCATATGTAGCAGAGGATGGCTTTATCTGACATCAATGGGAGGGAAGGCCCTTGGTCCTATGGAGGCTCAATACCCCAGTGTAGGGGATGCCAGGGTGGTGAGGTGGGAGTGGGTGGGTGGGGAGCATCCTCCTAGAGGCAAGGGAAGGAGGGATGGGATAGGGGACTTGCAGAGGGGAAACCAGGAAGGGAGAGAAAATTTGAAATGTAAACGAATAAAATAACCAATAAAAAAAACCACCAGTGAAGAAGCAATAAGGACTGAATTGTTAACTGAACTTTAAAAACTGATAAAATGAAAAAATAAATCCAATGCTAGGGATATCCATTTTCCTAAAAATCAAAAAACCATAACTAATCATTAGCATACATGAAAAACTGAACAATATAGTCCTGTTTAATAAATAATTACAGTATACATGTGTTTTGTGATTTGAATAATTAGGGAAAATATTTAGATTGATCACAGACTCTCTTAGTAGCAACACTGATAATGAGACTGATGTAATGCTTTGTTATTTCAGCCTGTTAGCTCTCTTCCATCCAGGACTAAAGCCCATGATCTCATTTGCCTTTTATGTCCCACCCCTCTTCCTGTCAAATGAAATTCAGACTGAGAGCTAATGAACTGAGAAGGTGCTGAATTTTGTACAATTATGTCAAAAATGTTTGAAGTTAAGACAAAAATGTTACAATAATATGATTTATATACAGATTTTGATTTCTGTTTTTGCCAGTCACTATTCAGGAATTTTTCCCCTGTGCCCATATCTTCGAGGCTTTTCCCCACTTTCTCCTCTATAAATTTCAGTGTCTCTGTTTTTTTAAATTTTTTATTAGATATTTTCTTTATTTACATTTCAAACGCTATCACAAAAGTCCCCTATACCCCTCACCGCCCCGCTCCCCTACCCATTCACTCCCATGTCTTGGCCCTGGCGTTCCCCTGTACTGGGGCATATAAAGTTTGCTAGACAAAAGGGCCTACTAGGCCATCTTCTGCTACATATGCAGCTAGAGACACGAGCTCTGGAGGTACTGATTAGTTCATATTGTTGTTCCACCTATAGGGTTGCAGACCTCTTCAGCTCTTGGGTACTTTCTCCAGCTCCTAAATTGGGGACCCTGTGTTCCATCATATAGATGACTGTGAGCATCCACTTCTGTATTTGCCAGGCACTGGCAAAGCCTCACAGGAGACAGCTACATCAGGGTCCTTTCAGCAAAATCTTGCTGGAATATGCAATACTGTCTGCATTTGGTGGCTGATTATGGGATGGACCCCCAAGTGAGCTAGTCTCTGGATGGTCCATCCTTTCATCTTAGCTCCAAACTTTGTCTCTGCAACTCCTTCCATCGATATTTTATTCCCTATACTAGGGAGGAATGAAGTATCCACGCGTTGGTCTTCCTTCTTGATTTTCTTGTGTTTTGGAAGTTGTATCTTGGGTATTCTAGGTTTCTGGGCTAATATCCACTTATCAGTGAGTGCATATCAAGTGATTTCTTTTGTTATTGGGTTACCTCACTCAGGATTATATACTCCAGATACATTCATTTGCCAAGAATTGTATAAATTCGTTGTTTTTAATAGCTGAGTAGTACTCCATTGTGTAAATGTACCACATTTTGTGTATCCATTTCTCTGTTGAGGGACATTTGGGTTCTTTCCACCTTCTGGCTATTATAAATAGGACTGCTATGAACATAGTGGAGCATGTGTCCTTATTACCAGTTGAAACATCTTCTGGGTATATGCCCAGGAGAGTTATTGCTGGATCTACCCACAGTACTATGTCCAGTTTTCTGAGGAACCACCAGATTGATTTCCAGAGTGGTTGTACCAGCTTGTAATTCCACCAGCAATAAAGGAATGTTCCTCTTTCTCCACATTCTTGCCAGCATCTGCTGTCACCTGAATTTTTTATCTTTGGCATTCAAACTGGTGTGAGGTAGAATCTCAGGGTTGTTTTGATTTGCATTTCCCTGATGATTATGGATGTTGAACATTTTTTCAAGTGCTTCTCAGCCCTTCAGTATTCTTCAGTTGACAATTCTTTGTTTAGCTCTGTACCCCATTTTTAATTCATTTCTGGGTCTTCAATTCTATTCCATTGATCACCTGTCTGTCCCTGTACCAGTACCATGCAGTGTTTATCACAATTGCTCTGTAGTACAGATTGAGGTCAAGCATGGTGATTCCCCAGGAGGTACTTTTATTGTTGAGAATAGTTTTTGCTATCCTAGGTTTTTTGTTTTCCAGATGAATTAGCAAATTGCCCTTTCTAACTCAGTGAAGAAATGAGTTGGAATTTTGATGTGGATTACATTAAATCTGTAGATTGCTTTCGGCAGGATAGCCATTTTGACTCTATTAATCCTGCCAATCCATGAGCATGGGAGTTCTTTCCATCTTCTGAGATCTTCTTTAATTTTTTTCTTCAGAGACTTGAAGTTCTTGTCATACAGATCTTTCACTTCCTTAGTTAGAGTCACACCAAGGTATTTTCTATTATTTGTTACTATTGTGAAGGTTGTTGTTTCCCTAATTTCTTTCTCATCCTGTTTATCCTCTGTGTAGAGAAAGGCCAGGGATTTGTTTGGGTAAATTTTATATCCAGCCACTGTGCTGAAGCTGTTTATCAGGTTTAAGAGTTCTCCGGTGGAATTTTTAGGGTCACTTATATATACTATCATATCATCTGCAAAAAGTGATATTTTGACTTCTTCCTTTCCAATTTGTATCCCCTTGATCTCCTTTTGTTATTGAATTCCTCAGGCTAGGACTTTAAGTACTATAATGAATAGGTAGGGAGAAAGTGGGCAGCCTTGTCTAGTCCCTGATTTTAGTGGGATTGCTTCCAGCTTCTCTCCATTTCCTTTGATGTTGGCTACTGGTTTGCTGTAAATTGCTCTTATTATGTATAGGCATGGACCTTGAATTCCTGATCTTTCCATGACTTTTATCATGAAGGGGTGTTGGATTATGTCAAATGCTTTCTCAGCATCTAAAGAGATGATTATGTGGTTTTTGCCTTTGAGTTTGTTTATATAGTGGATTACATTGATGAATATCCATATATTGAACCATCCCTGCATCCCTGGGATGAAGCCTACTTGGTCATGATGGATGATCATTTTGATGTGTTCTTGGATTCAGTTTGAGAGGATATTATTGAGCATTTTTCATCAATATTCATAAGGGAAATTGATCTGAAGTTCTCTTTCTTTGTTGGATCTTTGTGTAGTTTAGGTATCAGAGTAATTGTGGCTTCATAGAATGAATTGGGTAGAGTACCTTCTGTTTCTATTTTATGGAATAGTTTGAGAAGAGTTGGAATTAGGTCAGCTTTCAAGGTCTGATAGAACTCTGCACTAAACCCATCTGGTCCAAGGTCTAATAGAACTATGCACTAAACCCATCCGGTACTGTTTTTCTGTTTTTTGTTTGTTTGTTTGTTTGTTTGTTTTTGTTTTTGTTTGGGTTTTTTTGGGGTTTTTGGGGGGTTTTTTTTGGGGGGGTTGAGAGACTATTAATGACTGCTTCTATTTCTTTAGGGGATATGGGACTGTTTACATCATTAACTTGATCCTGATTTAACTTTGGTACCTGGTATCTGTCTAGGATGTTGTCCATTTCACCCAGGTTTTCCAGTTTTGTTGAATATCGCCTTTTGTAGTAGGATCTGATGATGTTTTGGATTTCCTCAGGTTCTGTTGTTATGTCTCCTTTTTCATTTCTGATTTTGTTAATTAGAATACTGTCCCTGTGTCCTCTAGTTAGTCCGGCTAAGGGTTTATCTATCTTGTTGATTTTCTCAAAGAACCAGCTCCTCGTTTGCTTGATTCTTTGAATAGTTCTTTTTGTTTCCACTTGGTTAATTTCAGCTCTGAGTTTGATTATTTCCTGCTGTCTACTCCTCTTGGGAGAATTTGCTTCCTTTCTTTCTAGAGCTTCTAGGTGTGCAATCAAGCTGCTAGGGTATGCTCTCTCCAGTTTCTTTTTGGAGGCACTCAGGGCTATGAGATTTCCTTAGGACTGCTTTCATTGTGTCCCATAAGTTTGGGTATGTTGTGGCTTCATTTTCATTAAACTCTAAAAGGTCTTTAATTTCTTTCTTTATGTCTTCCTTGACCAAGGTGTCATTGCGTAGTGTTGTTCAGTTTCCACGCGAATGATGGCTTTCTATTATTTATGCTGTTATTGAAGATCAGCCTTAATCCGTGGTGATCTGATAGGATGCATGGGATAATTTCAATATTTTTGTATTTGTTGAGTCCTGTTTTGTGACCAATTTATGGTGAATTTTGGAGGAGGTACCATGTGGCGCTGAGAAGAAGGTATATCCTTTTGTTTTAGGATAAAATGTTCTGTAGATATCTGTCAGATCCATTTCTTTCATAACTTCTGTTTGTGTCCATGTGTACTCTGTTTAGTTTCTGTTTCCAGGATCTGTCCATTGGTCAGAGTGGGTTGTTGAAGTCTCCCACTATTAATGTGTGAGGTGCAATGTGTGCTTTGAGCTTTACTAAAGTTTCTTTAATGGATGTGGCTGCCCTTGCATTTGGAGCATAGATATTTAGAATTGAGAGTTCGTTTTGGTAGATTTTACATTTGATGAGTATGAAGTGCTCCTCCTTGTCTTTTTTGATAACTTTGTGTTGGAAGTCAACTTTATTTGATATTAGAATGGCTAGTCAAACTTCTTTCTTTGGGCCATCTGCTTGGAAAATTGTTTTCCAGCCTTTTACTCTGAGGTAGTGTCTGTCTTTATCCCTGAAATGGGTTTTCTGTAAGCAACAAAATGTTGGGTTCTGTTTGTGTAGCCACTCTGTTAGTATATATATTTTTAATTGGAGAATTGAGTCCATTGATGTTAAGAGAAATCAAAGAAAAGTAATTGTTGCTTCCTGTCATTTTTGTCTTTAAAGTTTGGAATCTTTTCTTGTGGCTGTCTTCTTTTAGTTTTGCTAAAGGATTACTTTCTTGCTTTTCCTAGGGTGTAGTTACCATCTTTCTGTTTGTGTTTCTCTTTATTATCCTTTGAAGGGCTGGATTCGTGGAAAGATACTGTTGAATTAGGTTTTGTCATGGAATACTTTGGTTTTCCATCTATGTTGATTGAGAATTTTGCTGGGTATAGTAGCCTGGGCTGGCATTTGTGTTCTCTTAGTGTCTGTGTAACATCTGTACAGGATCTTCTGGCTTTCATAGTCTTTGGTGAGAAGTCTGGAGTAATTCTAATAGGCCTGCCTTTATATGTTACTTGACCTTTTTCCCTTACTGCTTTTAATATTCTGTCGTTATTTAGTGTATTTGTTGTTCAGATTATTATGTGTCAGGAGGAATTTGTTTTCTGGTCCAAACTATTTGGAGTTCTGTAGGCTTCTTTTATGTTCATGGGCATCTCTTTCTTTAAGTATGGGAAGTTTTCTTCTACAATTTTGTTGAAGATATTTGCTGGCCCTTGAAGTTGAAAATCTTCATTCTCATCTACTCCTATTATCTGTAGGTTTGATCTTCTCATTGTGTCCTGGATTTCCTGGATGTTTTGAGTTAGGTTCTTTTTGCATTTTGCATTTTCTTTGATTGTGTCCATGTTCCCTATGGAATCTTCTGCACCTGAGATTCTCTCTTCCATCTCTTCTATTCTGTTGCTTATATGTATGGTTCCTGGTTTCTTTCCTTAGGGTTTCTATTTCCAGAGTTGTCTCTCTTTGAGTTTTCTTCATTGTTTCTACTTCCATTTTTAGATCTTGATTGGTTTTGTTCAATTCCATCCCCTGTTTGGTTGTGTTTTCCTGTAATTCTTTAAGGGATTTTTGTGTTTCTTCTACCTGCTTAGTAGTGTTTGCCTGTAGTTCTTTCAGGACTTCTACCTGTTTAGCAGTGTTCTCCTGTAATTCCTTGAGGGATTTTTGTGCTTCCTCTTCAAGGGCTTCTACCTGTTTAGCAGTGTTTTCCTGTATTTCTGTAATTGAGTTATTAATGCCCTTCTTAAAATCTTCTAGCACCATTATGAGATATGATTTTAAATCCACGTCTTGCTTTTCAGGTGTGTTGGGTATCCAGGACTCGTTGTAATGGGCGTCCTGGGTTCTGATTTCTGATGCCCAGTGTTCTTGATTTCTGTTAGTAAGATTCTTACGTTTGCCTTTTGCCATCTGAAAATCTCTGGTGTTAATGTTCAAGCTGTCTCTGGTTGGAACTTGATCCTCCTGTGATTCTGCTAGCCTCTGTCAGCACTCCTGGGAGTCCAACTCTCACCTGAGTTCCAGTGGCCAGAGCACTCTCTGCAGGCAAGCTCTCCTCTTGCAGGGCAGGTGTCCAGCAGTCTGGAGCTCTAATCCACCTCCCGAGTCCTGGTGTCAGAACCCTAGGCCAACTTTCTTCTTGCAAGGAATGTTCCCAGGTGTCTGGGTCTCAGCTCTGCCTCCTGGCTGAGAATGAAGGCCTGAAGGGACCTTGACCAAGAAGCTCTGTTGCTTCTATCACCCATGTGCTCTCAGGTAATCTGAGGTCCTGGGTGTGCTAGGGGTCCTGCGGTCTAGAGAGTCCTCTGGTGCCCTAGATGCCCTTGGCCGGGTTCACACAGAAGATTGCAGAGCTGGCCCCCACATGAATGGATCCTAGCCTCTGGTCGGGCAGGGTTCCTTTGTCCCTGTTTCTGCCAGCACAAGACCCTCTGTGATTCTTTGGAAGGGATGTTGCGTTCCACTCACTTGTGATTCCAAGGTGATCACAAGGTCCTGCAGCGTGGACCTTAGTGCTGGGCTAAGAAGTGTGTCTCTGGTTTTTTGTGGAGTTCTTTGATCCACTTAGACTTGAGCTCTGTACAAGGAGATAAGAATGGATCAATTTGCATTCTTCTACATGATAACCATCAGTTGAGCCAGCATCAACTCGGCGGACAGTCCCATGGTCCCCAGAGGACTCTCCATGGCCCAGGCATCCTAGCACACCCAGGATCTTAGGATCACTGGTGAGTGGAATGCAACATCTGTTCCAAACTAATTGTGAAGGCCCTGGGCCAGCAGAAGCAGCGACACAGGAAACCCACCCAACCAGAGGCTCAGGTGCCTTCCAATCAGTGCCAGCTCCAGGCCACCTTGGGCAAGAACTCGGGGAACAGCCCCATGGTCCATAGAGGACTCTCCACCTCCCAGGCATCCTAGCATGCCCAGGATCTTAGGATCACTGGTGAATGGAACACAACATCTGTTCTAACACAACTAGGACTGGGACCAGCAGGAGCAGGGACACAGGAGCCCTGCCCGACCAGTGGCTCTGGTTCCTTCTAGTCAGCACTGGTCTACCTTGGCTTTGAACACAGCTGACAGCACCAAGGTCCCCAAGGGAGTTACCAATTCCAGGTGCTCTAACATGTCCAGGATCTTAGGATTCTAGGTTCCCAGGATCCTAGAAGCTGGTCACATGAGGATCCCAGGTCTCAGAGGAAGCTTGACTGCCAAGAACTCTGACACACCCAGAATCTTAGGTTCACAGGATCATGGAATCACAGGATCACAGAGAAAGCTGGACTCTGAAGAGTTCTGACTCAACCAGGATTACAAGAAGGACAGGATCAAATCAGATATATTGAGGGCAGTAAGTACTTGAGACAATCAGATGGCAGGGATAAGAACAGAAGCAACAGAAACCAAGGTTACTTGGCATCATCAGAACCAAACTTTCCCACCATAGCAAGTCCTGGATACACCATCACACCAGAAAAGCAAGATATGGATCTAAAGTCACTTCTTATGATGATGATGATAGAGGACGATAAGAAGGAAATAAATAACTCCCTTAAAGAAATACAGGAGAACACATCCAAAAAGGTGAAAGTATTGAACAAAACCATTCAGGATCTAAAAATGGAAGTAGAAACAATAAAGAAATCATAAAGGGGGACGACTCTGAATATAGAAAACCTAGGAAAGAGGTCAGGAGCCATTGATGCAATCATAAGCAACAGAATACAGGAAATAGAAGAGAGAATCTCAGGTGCAAAAGAGTCCATAGAGAACATGAACACAGCAATCAAAGAAAATACAAAAGGATCCTAACCCAAAACATCCAGGAAATCCAGGACACAATTCGAAGACCAAACGTAAGGATAATAGGAGTACATGAGAATGAAGATTTTCAACTTAAAGGGCCAGCAAATATCTTCAACAAAATTATAGAAGAAAACTTCCCTAACCTAAAGAGCATACAAGAAGCCTACAGAACTCCAAATAGACTGGAGCAGAAAAGAAATTCCTCCCGCCACATGATAATCAAAACACCAAATGCACAAAACAAAGAAAGAATATTAAAAGCAGTAAGGAAAAAAGGTCAAGTAACATATAAAGGCAGACCTATTAGAATTACACCTGACTTTTCCGTAGAGACTATGAAAGCCAACTGAAGCTCCTTTCTCTGTGATAACTCCAACCTGTGTCAAGTTGACTCAAAACTAGCCAGTACAGTATCCTAATTAACAAAATCAGAAATGGAAAGGGAGATATAACAACAGAATCTGAGGAAATGCAAAATATCATCAGATCCTACTACAAAAGCCTATCCTCAAAAAAAAAAAAAAAAAAAAAAACAAAAAACAAAACTGGGAAACATGGATGAAATGGACATTTTTTTAGACAGATACCATGTACCAAAATAAAAGCAGGATCAGATTAACAATTCAAATACCCATATCCCCTAAAGAAATAGAAACATTTATTAATAGTCTCCCAACCAAAAAAAAAAAAAAATCCCAGGACCAAATGGGTTTAGTGCAGAGTTCTATGAGACCTTCAAAGAAGACCTAATTCCAATACTACTCAAACTATTCCACAAAATAGAAACAGGAGGTACTCTACCCAATTCATTCTATGATGCCACAATTACTCTGATACATATACCACACAAAGATCCAACAAAGAAAGAGAACTTCAGACCAATTTCCCTTATGAATATTTATGTAAAAATACTCAATAAATTCCTTACCAACAGAATCCAAGAACACATAAAAATGACCACCCATCATGATCAAGTGTGCTTCATTCCAGGGATGCAAGGATGGTTCAATATATAGAAATCCTTCAACAAAATCCACTATATAAACAAACTCAAATACAAAACCCACATGATCATCTCATTACATGCTGAGAAAGCTTTTGACCAAGTCTAAAACCTCTTCATGATAAAAGTCTTAGAAAGATCAGGAATTCAAGGTCCATACCTAAACATAATAAAAGCAATATACAGCAAACCCAACATCAAACTAAATGGAGAGAAACTAGAAGCAATCTCACTAAAATCAGGGACTAGACAAGGCTGCCCACTTTCTCCCTACCTATTCAATATAGTACTTGAAGTCCTAGCCAGAGCAATTTGACAACAAAAGGAGATCAAGGGGATACAAGTTGAAAAGGAAGAGGTCAAGTATCACTACTTGCAGATGATATGATAGTATATATAAGTGACACCAAAAATTCCACCGGGGAGAACTCTGAAACCTAATGAACAACTTCAGTGCAGTGGCTGGATATAAAATTATCTCAAACAAATCAGTGGCCTTTATCTACACAAAGGATAAACAGGCTGAAAAAGAGATTAGGGAAACAGCACCCTTCACAATAGTCACAAATACCTTGGTAAATAGTAAAATACTTTGGTGTGAATCTAACTAAGGAAGTGAAAGATCTGTATGACAAGAACTTCAAGTCTCTGAAGAAAGAAATTGAAGATCTCAGAAGATGGAAAGAACTCCAATGCTCATGGATTGGCAGGATTATTAGAGTCAAACTGGCTAGCTTGCTAAAAGCAACCTACAGATTCAATGCGATCCCCATCAAAATCCCACCTCAATTCTTCACAGAGTTAGAAAGTGCAATTGGCAAATTCATCTGGAATAACAATAATCCCAGGATTGCAAAATTATTCTCAACAATAAAAGAATGGAATCACCATCCCTGACCTCAAGCTGCATTACAGACCAATTGTGATTAAAAACTGCATGGTACTAGTAAAATGACAGACAGGTAGATCAATGGAACTGAACTGAATACCCAGAAATGAATCCACATTCCTATGCTCACTTGATCTTTGACAAAGGAGCTAAAACCATCCAGTGGAAATAAGACAGAATCTTCAACAAATGGTGCTGGCTCAACTGGCAGTTAGCATGTAGTAAAATGTGAATTGATCCATTCTTATCTCCTTGTACAATGCTTAAGTCTAACTGGATCAAAGAATGCCATATAAAACCAGAAACACTGAAACTTATAGAGGAGAAAGTGGGGACTAGCTTCAAAGATATGGGCACAGGGGGAAAATTCCTGAACAGAGCAGCAATGGTTTGTGCTGTAAGATCAAGGATCGACAAATGGGACCTCATAAAATTGCAAAGCTTCTGTAAGGCAAAGGACACTATCAATAAGACCAAAAGGCAACCAACAGATTGGGAAAAGATCTTTACCAATCCTAAATCCGATAGGGGGCTAATATCCAATATATATAAAGATCCTATTTAAAAATGGGGTATAGAGCTATACAAAGAATTCTCAACTGAGGGAATACCAAATGGCTGAGAAGCACCACACCAAAAAAAAAATGTACAGCATCCTTAATCATCAGGGAAATGTGAGTCAAAACAACCCTGAGATTCTACCTCACACCAGTCAGAATGGCTAAGTTCAAAACCTCAAGTGACAGCAAATGGTGGTGAGGATGTTGAGAAGGAAGAACACTCCTCCATTGCTGGTGGAATTGCAAGCTTGTACAAGCACTCTGGAAATCAGTTGGCGGTCCCTCAGAAAATTGGACATAGTTCTACTGGAACATCCAGCAATACTACTCCTGGGCATATACCCAGAAGATGCTCCAACATTTAATAAGGACATATGTTCCACTATGTTCATAGCAGCCTTACTTATAATAGCCAAAAGCTGGAAGGAACCCAGATGTCCCTCAACAGAGGAATGGATACAGAAAATGTGGTACAATTTACACAATGGAGTATTTCTCAGCTATTAAAAACAATGAATTCATATAATTCTTAGGCAAATGGGTAGATCTGGAGGATGTCATCCTAAGTGGTGTAATCCAGTCAAAAAAGAACACACATGATATGCACTCACTGATAAGTGGATATTAGCTCAGATGCTCAGAATCCTTCTTAGAATAGGGAACAATATACCCATGGATGGAGTTACAGAGACAAAGTTTGGAGTAGAGCCTGAAGGAACAACCATCTAGAGACTGCCCCACTCTGGGATCCATCCCATAAACAACCACCAAACCCAGACACTATGGCAGATGCCAACAAGAGCTTGCTGACAGGAACCTGATATAGCTGTCCCCTGAGGGGCTATGCCAGTGCCTGGCAAATACACAAGTGGATGCTCACAGTCATCCATTGGACAGAGCACAGGGTCTCCAATGAAAGAGCCAGAGAAAGTACCCAAGGAGCTGAAGGTTTTTGAAGCACCATAGGAGGAACATCAATAAGAAGTAACCAGAACCCCCAGAGCTCATTATAGCTAAACCACCAATCAAAGAAATCACATGGTGGACCTTGTGGCTCTATCTATATATGTACCTGAGGATGGCCTAGTCAGTCATCAATTTGAGGAGAGGCCCTGGGTCCTGTGAATGTTCTATTTCCCAGTATAGTGGGAATGTCAGGACCAGGAATGGGAATGGGTGGGTTGGGGAGCAGGGGGTGGGGGGAGGAATAGGGGATTTTGGAGGGGAACTGGGAAAGTGGGTAACATTTGAAATGTAAATAAAGAAAATAGCTAATAAAAAAACAATTTTGGTTTCACTTGAAAAGATGCAAGTATCTGTTGCACCAAGACCTGCATTCACCACATTTGTCCATATATTTACTGAATACTTTCTGTGTGTCAAGTATTATTTTGATCTTTAGTATAACAAAGATAATATGATAATCATTAAAACCCAATAAGATCTCCTATTTAAAAGAAAATAATATTGCCAGTCTGTCAGAATACTCATTCTACCCTTTTCTCTCTTTGTCTTTTCCTTTTCTTCCTACATTATATCTGTATTTATATATGTATCTAGAGAGTGTATTATAAAATCTAAAATTTTTCTCAATATATAATCCTTGCTGTGTCCATTGACAGAAATTAAAAGCAACCACAGCTTAATAGTAACGAACATACCTCATATTCAAATTGTGGTTTCAAAATACATCCCTACTAAAATGTATATTGGCAATCACCTATTCCTAGGCCTCTGGACGGAAAGGGAAGCAAGGAAATACAGATGATACATGACACTGTTAAAGAGCTTCTTACTAGCTACAGTTGGACATCAGAAATACCCTGTGTCTCTTCTCTCAAGGCTCAAACTGCATCTCCAAAAGGGGACAGAAAGATTTTAAGAGAGAGAGGTAGTATATGACTACAGCAAAAATGCTTTCACGCCCATGAATGCACCAGCCACTGTGACCACATCCACATCACATGCACAAGATCAAAGCATCCAAAATACCAGCTTGGATAGGAAGGGCACTTAGGACGTTCAAACTGGAAGAGGACAGTCATATTGGGTGGTGGGGGTTGTTTGCTTGTTTTTTACTTTTTGTTTTTTTGTTTTGTTTTGTTTTTCTGAAATTTTATCCTTGAGAGGCTACCCTTGATCTAGTAGACGGCCCTACACCTATGCACAGAATGATAGTTCTAAGGGGACATATGAAATCAGGAGAGAATACTATGTGATGATGATAGAGGAAGAATTGACAAGGAGTAACTGGAGATGTGGATTTGATCAAAACACATCATATCCATTATGAAACCCGCAAACAATAAAAAAAATCATTTTTCCCATAACAAAAAGGACATGTTTTAGTCACAAAAGCATTAAATAAAATGGACATGAATTGTTCTTTAACACATTTAGATTTTATTATATGTAATACCTTATAATCAGATATTTTGACTCACTAATAAAGAAGCTGAGATTCAGAGAACTTAACTATCATAATTTTATATACAACAGGAAGTAAATGAAAAGGTCATTGTTCTTTGGAGTTCTCTGATTTACTTATTAGATTAATTATTCTTTAATAGTGAGTAATTATTATATATTTTCCTCATGTTAACATCCTTATCCTATTTTTCAATATGATTTGTAATAGAAACCTTATCATCTATTTGTATTGTTTTTATTAATTCCATACTGCTTACTGGGTGTTTGAGTAATTTTCCATATTTTGTTATTATACACAATAGAATGTGAAACATCAATGTTTTATATCTGTTTATATTCTCTGTATAATATTTTAACATGGAATTACTACATGAGACTATTTTAAAAATATTCCAATACTGTGGTTTCTTTTAAATTTTTCCCAAATATGATATAGCACTTTATACTCCTAGAACTATATAGGAATGCTCTGAACTCTTGAAAACCTTTGATAGCATCATTTATTATTTTTATATTACATAAAGAAATTAAGTGTTTTTGAAAAATACATTGGATTTTTCATGTTTTGGCACACATTCACATCACATACATTGAACCACAAGTTAAAAATGTATACCTTTAAGGTACATAACATGATGTATTGATACAGGTCTACCTTTTGAATTAATAATGAAAATCATTTTAGGTAATCTATCCATCACTTTAAAATGTTGCATTGTTGATGGTAAGAGACTTCAAAATCTTGTAGGAAGCCAGAGAGTTGACCAAATGAGCAAAAAACCTGAACACTGAGTTCTATCCCTAAACTCTTGGTAGAAGGCACAAACTAATGCTGCAAACTTATGATTTGATAGCCACAAACCACAAACATATGCGTCACACATACAGACACAACACTATATTGATACTATAAATAATAATAATAACAATAATGAAGTTAACATTTAAAAATTGCCAACACGTGTGGAAATAAAAAGAGGCCTTGATGGGAGAAGGGACCAGCAGCAGAGATGGTAAAAGAGGATCTGCAAAAACAAAGTGTGCATGAGAATGCTATAATAAATGTATGTTGTTAAAATAATTCATTCCAATATCGCATACAGTTTAAAAGAAGATGAGAGACATGTGCAAAAGTAGCTCTGATTTAGAGATTGTTCATGTTAATTCCTCTTGCATTTTTTGGTAAATGACATGACCACATACATATTTATATACTGCATGCACATTAAAAAATCATTTTAGTTTTATTAAACTGTATATGTATTGGGAGCCTCATATTAGCTGGTATATGCTGCCTGGTTCATGGATCAGTGTCTGAGATCTCAAGGGTCGGGTTAGTTAGTTGATACTGCTGGTCTTCCTATAGGGTTGCCCTCCTCCTCAGCTTCTTCTTCCAGCTTTCTCCTAATTCAACCACAGGGCTTCAAGTGGAGGAAACTCTAACCCAGAATTATTCCCAGTTCGGGCCTGTCAAAGACAGGAGAAAATAAAAAATAATAGAAACAAAGAATTCAAGAAGGAAAAACTAAGTCATTGAGGAAAGTAGAGTAACTATGTTCTACATTCTCAATGAGAGAAGCCTAAGGCTGGAAGTCCATTAAACTGATGCTGGTTTTGATGTTTTATAGAGCCTGTCCTCAGGCTCTTCTCCACTTTTGTCCCTGCAGTTCTTTCAGACAGGAATTTTTTTGTCTGTGGGATGGCAACTCCATCCCTCATTTGATTCCCTGTCTTTCTGCTGGAGGTGTACGCTACAAGTTCCCTTTCTCCGCTGTAGGGCATTTTAACCAAGGTCCCTCCATTTATAAGTCCTGAGAGTCTCTCACTTCCCAGGTCTCTTGCACATTCTAGAGAGTCCCCTCCCCACCTCCTACATCCTAAGGTAGAAGGTTTCCATTCTTTCTTCTGGCCATCAGACCTTCAGTATTACACCTCCATAAATGATCATGTTCCCCTCTTCCCCTCTCTGTCCCCTTTCCCATCCATATTCCTCCCTCCCTCCCTCCCTCCCTCCCTCCCTCCCTCCCTCCCTCCCTCCCTCCTCTTCTGATTGCTTTCTTCTCCCTCCCAAGTGAGACTAAGGCATCCTCACTTGGGCCCTCCAGCTTGTTAGCCTTCTTGAGTTCTTGTCGATTGTATCCTTGGCATTGAGTACATTTTTGGCTAATATCTACTTATTAGTGGGTATATACCATGCATGTCCTTTTTGGGTCTTCTTTCTTCATGAATAACTCTTTATTAAGTGGGTCTATAGGTCATAAACTCCTTCACCTACTCATTTCTGAATGACAACTTCGCCATTAGATATTACCAGTGAAGGAGAGTTAAAGGACATAGGTAAACTAGGAAAGCAAAATCAGGCTTCCTGAGATATCTGCTTCTTGTTCCCATAAAACATTGTGAGGAGAAATGTTAGGAAGGTATGGGAGCAGTTACCTAAATAGGACTGACAGAGGAAAGGGGAAGGCACAGGGGACCTATAAAACATCAAAACCAGCATCAGTTTAATGGACTTCCAGCCTTAGGCTTCTCTCATTGAGAATGTAGAACATAGTTACTCTACTTTCCTCAATGACTTAGTTTTTCCTTCTTGAATTCTTTGTTTCTATTATTTTTATTTTCTCCTGTCTTTGGCCTTCTGTTTTTCTCTCTCCTCCAATGCTTTGTTCATGCTAAGAAACAAACTTGTCAATACCCTAGATAAGCACTCTTACCCATTATATTCATTGAAGAATTTGGGAGTCTGGAGGGAACTTGCCCCCTTTCAGAGATTTGAAAGGATTTTGCTGAGAAATCCACTGATGATGGATGGTCTTATTGATGTTGTCATTATGTGGTAAGTTTTCCCTTGCTGCATTCAAAATTCTATTATCTATAGCTCTTAGAATTGTCTAGTTTCTTTAAATTTGGAGTTCTTTGACTTTGTTCAGCTTGACGTTTCTCTCTATCTTTAGATAAGATTAATTTTGTCATTATTTCTTTAACTAGGATTTTAATTCTTTATCATCCATCATTCCTCCTGAAACTCCCATGCTGCGTATGTTGTTTCATGTAATGCTGTAAATATGTTCCCACGGGATGGATAAAGATAGATAGATAGATAGATAGATAGATAGATAGATAGATAGATAGATAGATGCCTTTGAGCTCTGTGAAACAGTCTTTATAATACATTCTTCAGTTGAAAGTTCCATTTGGTTATTTTTTGCAGTTTTTAATCATGAGTTGATCTTCATAAAGTGTTCTTATTTTATTATTTTGGGGGCTTTATTTAGAAATATATTCACTTACTGTTCACTGTTATTTAAGTTGTTTATTTTCAATTCTTTATCAAAATGTTCATCTATACCTCTGTTTCTGTATGGCTATTTACGATTTGTTTCTTTTGACCTGTCATGCTTCCCTGGTTATTTGTGGTCATTTTAGCTTTATCACATCCTGTAGTATTTAGAAACTATCCTCAACCCTTCATCTGTCTGCTTTTCCAAATATTATGCATGGATTGTTTTGGAGGTTCAGTGGACATGCTTATTCCAGGAATGTTTGAAGAGTTGGGCTTGGTACTTGGTACTCAGGGAGACTGACTTGAAGCCGGATCCTACAGATGCCATGCTGTCCTGGAATGGAAACTTGGGGCATAAGCAAAGTCAGGAACTGGAGGCCCTGTGAGCCAAGGGCCAACACAGTGCTGGTATAGAACTTGAGCCTGTTTCAATAATAGAGTAGATAATGAGTATTTGGGAGTCTAAATGCTAATGAAACAGATCTGTGAACTGAGTTTGTGGGTGCCGATCTTAAGCCTAGAACAACAAGAAAGATTGGGTTGGAGCCTGGGTTATTTAGCATCAGCCTCAGATCACAGGTATATATTTAGCACACCAGGGTGCCAACAGCCTTGATCTATTGTGACTAGCCTAGAAATAGGACTTTCTGGAGGGCATCTTGTGCTGGAGTCCAGAGTAAATGTACTCACATACTTCTTTTCCTCCTAACACAGAGAAGAGTTCTCTCCACAATGAATTAGAAGGGCTTAAAGAAGGGGTGTAGATAATGTGAAACTCCCCTTCCTATACTCTTGATGGATCTTTTTAAAAGAAAACTCTATACATAACTCAAGTGTTTTAATCCTTCACTTAAATTCATTAGTTCATAGAAAGGAATTTTTGAACATGATACTTATTCAAATTAATGTTTCTGCTGCTACTTCACCATTTAACTAAAGTCATTCCCCTTGGTTATATTATTAAATTACCACTGTGGTTGAACACTTTAAGTTCCACTATTAAAGTACCTTTCCTCCTTTCTTGAATTACCTCTTGATATCCTTTGTCTATTTCTATTTAAGATTTCGCCAGCTGTTTTTTATTTACAAAGGGATTTATAGCTATGTTTTACATTTAACATATGTTGCTTATTTTAATATTACATAAAATATAATGAAAATTCTAGTTTTAAGTCAGAAAACAATGAAATCAAGACACAGCCATATTAATTTCCCATTATGTCCTAATACCATGAAAAATTGCTTCAAGAAGCATTAAGAATAATTTTATATCTATTTTCACATATATGTGAACTTTAGAAAACTTCTCACCACCTACCTATGTTTAAAGAGAAACCTGCATTTTTTTAAAATATACCAAGACTTCGGATAATAGTGTCAAGTTTATATAAAAAGAACAAACACTATGAATCCAGTTGAATATATATGCATACGTGTGTGTGCACATGTATTTGTGGGTATGTGTATGTGCTCGTGTGTGTATATGTGTGTGTGTGTGTGTGTGTGTGTGTGTATGTGTGTGTGTGTGATATACAGGAGTATAACTTATATGGCCTAGTAATGCAGTATAGTTATCCGTGTCTTTATACAAGTTTATTATTTTACTGATATGAATGTGTTTGCATTAGAAGAATTTTATAGTCTTTCTAGTTGTGTATACTTACCTGAAATAGATAGACAAAATTGGCTTTGAATAATCAGTCTGAGGCAAAGATCAGAGGTTTTTCTCTCTGTGTGAAAGCATCTGGTCGTCACAAAATTTAACCTACAGCATAGACCTCATTAACCTAATATTTAAACAAAATTACTTGTATATTAAATACCAATACAAGAGGGGACTGTTTTTGCACTGAATAAGATACAAGCATTGTGGCTTGGTAGGAAGAGGCTATGATAGAAAACTAATGTGTATTAGTATCTAAGTTGTAGTGTCATCTTTGATAAAATGAAGAGACTGAATCAATATGTTTTCCTACAGTATTTCCTTTCCAAAATAAGAGATTAATTTTAGATTGCATTTACGTTTACAGAAAGTTTAAATGTTAGTAGTGAGAATTCTCATAACCTTTTCATCTTTTTCCTTCTGCTGGGAACATTCTCTCATGCAGACATGTGGTACACCTATGCTGGTGATTCTGAGTCAAGGCAATCACACATCTGAAGCAAGGATAGAATACAAGTGAGACCAAGGCCAGCCTGTAATGCATGACATCTTCGCTACTTTTCTATATAACTGATAAAACTCTCTGACTGAGGCAACTTAGAAAAGAGATTAATGGGACTAAAAGTTCCAGAGAATTAGAAGCTATGGTGCAAAGGCATGGTAGCAGGTGGCTGGAACAGCAGTTGAGAACTCACATCTCTATCCACAAGGAGGCAGAGAAGGCTAACTCAAAATGGTCTTAGTCCTTTGAAACCTCAAAGCTCATCCCCAGTTATACACCCTTGAAATCTCTAATTACTGAAAATATTTTTACCAAGAGAATTCAAAATCTACAACTTCCAACCCCCAGTGATCATAACCACATAGTAAAGAAAAAAGACTAGTTTTAAATAATGATGGTAAAAGAAAATAAAAGAATATCTGTCTTCACTTGGAATTGAAAAGTTGGGTAGAAGCTTGTTTTATAGTTATAAATCCATATAAAGATTACACCTGAAGTTCTCTCCAAAACTCAAATTCCTCTATATTAAAATAAAAACTATTAAAGCTTGGTTTGATAACATGTACCTATTATCCCAGAACTTAGGCGATGGAGAGAGGAGAATCCCATTTGAGTTAATGGCAATCATGTCTATGAACAGTAAAACACTTTCTTTTAAAGCAAATCATAGACTGACATGGCACAAGTTACTTAATCAGAAAAACATTTCAAAGCATCAACTACTACCAAAGACTGGGATCATAAATCAGTGAAGAGATTTTTACTTTAAAATATGAAAATATATAGGACAAATCCATAAGAAGGAGAGAGAACTGCATGAGTCAGTGTGTTTTGTAATCTCTATAGATGAAATTTTAGCTTAGATCTTTATGGAAGAACGTGAATATTTTTTCCCATATGTATTCTAAGCTGGGGGTGTGGTAAGGAAAGGACATTTGGAATATAAAAGACATTCATCATCAATAATACCATAGACAACAGTTCTAGTCATAGTGAAAGGAAAACTTCATTGCGCTAAAGATGAATTAAAATGAGAAATGAATGGAAAATTTAGGCAATCAAAACTACTAGTTCCTGATTAAATTGATATTTTTGCTTCATTATTTGGGAAATTAAAAATTGTCTGTCATTATAGTACTATTCCTCCCAAATCCACAAAGCAAGTAGCAGCAGACAAAAAATAAAATTTGATTTCTAGAGAACACTTATTAGTGCTGTGACTTGAGATGAAAGCACTAAATAACCGTGTCTGTCTGATAAGAGCTACACAGATGGGCCTGTTATGCAACTGCAAATGGAGATCATATATTAAACCTGCGATAAGGTACCCAAATAGACACGTTATTTATAAATATTGCTGCAGCTTTGGATGGGGAAATATAAAATACATACTAAATGAAAGCGTTAAGATAATATAACATAGAACTGAGATATTAAAATGATTTATTACTTTGATAGAATCTTTTCTAGCCTGAGTACTGGATACAATGAGGACTATACTAAGCAGGAATAAAAGCAACCATACTGCAATATAGAATAATTCAGTTCATTTAGGAGAGGAAAGAGGACAATTCAAAGCGCATGGAAGGACAAGAAAGGTGTCCTCAATGTCTCTGTCTCACTGTCTCAGATTTAACTGGCACTTAATTGTATAATTTCATTAAATGTATTATAAAGTACTGTAAAATGCTCCAAGCTAAAGTGATTTTCCTTCTCTTTTAAAAAGACAGTAATACAAAAAAAAGTAATGCACTTTCTTCCAAAATAAATACTACCCATACCTGGCACAACAGATTTTTATGATTACCAAAATATTTGAAAGGGATCTCAAAGTCATATTGACTACACTGAAATTGCTTTGAAAATGGACACTTAAGTGGGGTTTATTTATTTTCATTATGTGGTAAGGCACAGATAATATTTTCAGTAAAAAGGAATAGATATATAACTATAGAAAAAGAAGAACTTAAATGAAATTGCTGAGGCAAAATAAGACAGTCATAAATAAGCACACATTAAGTCCCTTATTTAGTTCCTGAAAAATACTTCACTGAAAACTAATAGTTTTCAATCCTACATATAATCTGGTTATTACCAGGATAAAACCGAGATGCGAAGGGTAATTTATCAAAGACTGTAGTTCACTCATACACCAATGTGATGTTTAGCATAATAAAAATGGGATTTGTTTTAAGATGGAAAGATATCCTGCTTTCTGTAATGTTTGCAATCACTATATTTAACTCAAGTACTGTTTACATTTACAATGATATTCCAGACTGCAGAAATGGTTAGTGTAAATAATGTCCACAAAAGCAATGGTCTGAAGAGACTATTTGCCACAGCAGTAAAGTCAAAAGCCTGCCTGCAGTCATCGGGGTCACCATCTGGGTGATGTTCTTGGTGTATTTTTCAGGATAGGAACTGTCCGACATGTAAGTAGATCTGTAGCTTTGACAAGCTTTGGAAGTAAAGTACAAAAGCTGGAGGATTCCCTAGCCTGAAGGAATGTGAAAAAAGACATGTAAGGGAAGTGGTGAAGGGCAGTAAGTGCTGGAAAAAAAACTGGAAAATAAAGGCAAACGTTATATGCCTCAGTACGGGGGAATGCCAGGGGTAAGAAGTGGGAGTGGGTGGGTGGGGGAGTGGGTGGGGGAGCGTGTGGGGGACTTTTGGAAATGTAAATGAAATAAATACCTAATAAAAAAATAAATAAATGAAACCAAGAAAGTGTCACATACTTTTATTCTGTGACATCAACTATGATGATAAGACTTTATTGATGAGACAGATTTCAAATAATCTGAGCATAATTATTTAGGATAATTAGAAAAATGATACCCCCAAAGATCTTGCAACTAGTAGGTATAGCATCAGTAGCTGTATGTGCTGTTAGTGCTCCTGCAAAGGACTTGAGTTCTATTGTCAGCGTCCATGTCAGGTGGTTCACAATCACCTGTAACTCCAGGTCCAGGGGTCTGTCATCCACTTCTGTTCTCCATGGGCATCTGCACTCGCAGGCACACATACACATACATACATACATACATACATACATACATACATACACCTAACTTTAGTAAATAAAAGAAACCGGTACCTATTGTTGAGAGAATGCTTAGCCAACCCTATTATTGTTTCATGGAGGCAGCATTCCTGTCATACATAGGTCTTGCAAACTTTATATGCCCCAGTACAGGGGAATGCCAGGGCCAAGAAGTGGGAGTGGGTGGGTAGGGGAACAGGCCAGGAGGAGAGTATAGGGAACTTTCGAGATAGCATTTGAAATGTAAATAAAGAAAATGTCTAATAAGAAAAAAAGAAAATACTCTTGCTGCTGCCTCCTTGTACTCTGACTCTCCCAATCTTTCACTCCCTCTTCCACAACATTTCCTGAACCTTAGATGCAGGAACTGTGTTGTGGATATAAAACAATGCTTGGTATCCATTCAACTTCATAAAGGTATTATTTATCACTTAAGTATTTTCTTACTTAAAATATATGGATATACATCATTGCAAAGAGATTGCAACAATAGTTCAAAATACTAAAGTATCCTTTGGGTATCTCCAGTTCCTATTCCAAAGAGCCATGCTTTAGTATTTCTTGTTTCAATATGTTTCTTGTGAATTTGTCTATGTAGAGATACATGTTTTCTATTAAAGCAGAATCATAGGATATGCATTGTTCTGCAACGTTTGCCATATAAATCTTGCCATGTCAGCACGTAAAGGCCATTCTGTGGTTAGTTCATACATATTTGATACATAGATCCTTGAGTAAAGGTTTGTTTGTTTCTAAGATACAGTGGCACCTACCACGGGTTGATTTTAGCCACCACAATGAAGTCACTAAAGGTGAAACCGTGAAAGGATGTACAAAATGTGTTTTTATAAACCAGGAAAATTGGTACAAGCACATACATCTCTTATTCTCTCCTTGTGAATCTGTTGCTTGTTGTGTTTTTCTGGATCTCTCTCTACATCACTGCATATCTCTGCGTGACTCTCTGTCTTTCTCTGTCTATCTCCATTTTTCTCTCCCTCTCTACCTCCCTCCCTTCTTTCCTCCCCTCCTCCTTTCTTTTCACACACACTCCCTCTCTCAATAATTATAGGCTCCCAAAAAAGGCAAAAATATATGAAATTCTTGTATATGTAACTGAGATTTCTAATGTTAGAAATTTGCATAAGTATAATAAATCACTAAAACTAGGAAATTAACAATGGTGTTATGCTATTAGCTGTGATGCTATTATCTGAGTTTGGAGTTTAATAGAGATATCGCTAGTTTTTCCACAATCCTTCTTCCTATTTCAATGTCTTATGTAGGATCCAATATTGCATTGAATTTTTTTGACTCTAGTTTCTTCCAATCTAAGATTCAAAGTATAAATCCTTTTAATGACTTGACATTTTTTTGCAAGAACTTTACATTTATTTTTAACTAAAATAAAAGCATAAAATTTGACTGAGGAGATGTTTCTAAAGGTAATAATACTTGTTGAACAAGTAAAAGATCCTTAGATTGGATTCCAAATTTCCACATTAAAAGGCTTAGCACTGCCATATGTGCCTATAACAAACACTTGTGCAGGTTACTGGAAGACAAAATGGGAAGTATTGTTGAAGCTTATTAGCCAGCCAGCCTAGGCAAAAACTAACGAATTCCAGATTCTGTGAATCTCCCTCTTGAGAATAAGGCAGAGACAGAACAGGATGGCATGTATCTACACACTGGCTGCTATTTCTGTGCACACTGGAAAGTATACTCATGTACATACATGCACACACATGCATACACTTACCACATATGTGCACATATATAGCACAAAGACCCCACAAAATTGTGGGACAACAAGCAATGTGCACATTATACATATAGTGCATACTATATATAATAAAAATATATAATTGCCATATACTATATATAATTATATAGTGATACTTAAATTGGGCTTGAAAAGGATCCTAAAATATGAGCACATCACTCTTTGGCACAAATAGCTATGTTGCTTCTAATTTGTATGTATTTTAAAGGTCAGCATGAAATTGCATATAATACATGTATCATGTATACATGTACATGTATATTTTATATGAAGCTATGCCATTTGGACTGACAATTTTACTCCAAGAGCTATAAGGTGAAAGCTCCAGGACTAGAAATGAGAAATCCCCTTTACACAAATGATTTTATTTATTTACCTTCCAACTGTTGTCCCCCTCCATCCCCCCTCCCTCAGACTAAAGGACTGGAAGAAAGTTTTCCAAGTAATGTTCCCAAGAAACAAGCTGGAGTTGCCATTCTAATATTCAATAAAATAGACTTTCAATCAAGAGTTATCAAGTGTGATGGGAAGGACACTCCATATCCATCAAAGGAAAAATCTATCAAGTCTTAATTCTAAACATCTATGCCACAAATGCAAGAGCATCCGCATTTGTAAATGAAACTTTACTAAAGCTCAAAGCACACATTGCACAGCACACAATAATAGTGGGAGACTTCAACACACCATTCTCACCAATAGACAGGTCATTGAAGCAGAAAATAAACAGAGACACAGTGAAGCTAACAGAAGTTATGAATCAAATGGATTTAACAGATATCTACAGAACATTTCACCCCCAAACAAGAGGATATACTTTCTTCTCAGTACTTCATGGAACCTTCTCCAAAACTGACCATATAGCCAGTCACAAAACAGGCCTCAACAGATACAAGAAGATTGAAATTATACCATGCATCCTATCAGATCACCCCATAATAAGGCTGGACTTTAGTAACAACAGAAACAACAGAAATCCCACATGCTCATAAAAACTAGACAACTCTCTGCTCAAAGATAACTTGGTGAATGAAGAAATAAAGAAATCAAAGGCTTTATAGAATTCAGTGAAAATTAAGATACAACATCCCCAACTTATGGGACACTGTGAAAGTGGGGTTAAGAGGAAAATTCCTAGCACTGAGTGCCTTCATTAAGAAATTGGAGAGATCCCAAACAAACAACCTAACAGCACACCTGAAAGGCCTAGAGCAGAAAGCAGCAAACACACCCAAGAGGAGTAGACCTCAGGAAATAGTCAAGGCTGAAATCAACCAGTTAGAAACAAAGAGACCTATACCAAAAAAAAAAAAAAATCAACAAATGCAAGAGCTGGTTCTTTGAGAAGGTCAACAAGATAGATAAACTCTTAGTGAAACTCCCAAAACAATATAGCCTATGCTCTTGTCTGGGGGTGCCTCCCAGAGGCTAAATGTATGTCCCTGATGCTGAAGAAATCATGTGCTTCAGATATAGGATTTGACCTGAATGTCTCCACTCTGAGGACTAGATTTAATAGTACCAGAAGGTAATACACAAGATTCCAAGGGAGAGAACAAATATTGTGTGTGTGTGTGTGTGTGTGTGTGTGTGTATATACACACATACATATACATATATATGTGTATATATATGTATATGTGTGTGTGTATATATATATATATATATATATATATATTCCTAAGGATACAGAATCAGCATTCATATATTTGCTTATAGTCTGCTCTACATGGGAAAAAACATGCCTGATACTGGACCCGAGCCAACTACCTGGGGCTAGTGAGGTCATGGATCTTAGAAGAGATCCTACTACCACCAATTTACAAAAACAGCAGAATTTTAAAGTGGATTCTAAATGTTTATCCTATACCCACAATTAAGTGCAACTCTAATCCCTTGGCAGAGAAACATCCTTTTGGAACAGAAAGGAAACATCACAGAAAACAATTGTTTAAACCACAGAAAACAATTTATTGTGGAGTTCTTAGCCCTGGTAAATACACCTCAAAACAGGTCCTACACCTAAGGCTCAGAGAAGTTCACAGAAAAGTGGGAAGAAAGATAGTAAGAACCAGTGGAGTAGGAGATCTGTCACAAGATTTTCTTTCCTGGAAATAACAGGGAAGCTTCACCCATGACACTTCAATAATATGGCTTGCCTAAACAAGACAATAGAAACAGACAATGCTAACAGACATGCAAACATCAATAAGGAATCAACCCTAGACAAAGAACTAGAGGTAACTAAGAAATTCTGAGAGAGAAATGGTCTTCTCCGAGTATGAATCCCCTAACAAGTTATTAAATACTAACCAGTTAGCACTGAAATAATATACATGCAAGTAAAACTAAAGAGATTGAGTATAGGGCTAGAGAGATGGCTCAGTGGTTAAGAACATTGACTGCTCTTCCTAGAGGTCTGAAGTTCAATTCCCAGCAACCACATGCAGCTCAAAACCTTCTGTAGTGGGATATGATGCCCTCTTCTTCTGGAGTGTCTGAAAACACAAAGTATACTCACATATTTAAAAGAAATATTTAAAAGAGAGAGACTGAGCTTGATATATCTATATCATCTATCTATCTATCTATCTATCTATCTATCTATCTATTATCTATCTATTATCTATCTGTCTGTTTAGGTTGAATTTGTAATCTGCTCCTTGTTTTATGGCAGAATCTTGCCTGGCTTTATCTTATGAACATGAGGACAAGCAGAGGTGCCATGGGCTCCAGAGTGCATCAGTACTGCCATGTTCAGAAGATATTCTTTCTTTCTTTCTTGGCCACACTGACCTCTGACTCTGAGCCTTGAGATTTGAGGTTTCTCAGTTGAGCCCAGTGACTCTTAAAACATTTACACCACTCTGTCACCCTTGGACATACATTTACTCCACTCTGTCACTCTTGGCGATATATCACCATTCCAGTCATTATTGTATTTCATAAGTAGTGGATAATGGAATACAAGGTAACAACTGAGTCCTGAGTTTAGAACCAGGGACAGAAAAATGATGATAACAAGATTCCTGCCTGTTGAGGCAACTATGTCAGCAGATATTTTCAATACTTTGGTAGACTCAATGCTATAGTTCTAAAGAAAACATATCTTTGGGAACTATTCTAGGTAATGAAAGTTATCACTGTTCATTAGAAATATAATGTGAGCTAATTATGTGATTTAAGATTCTACGGTGGCCTTATTTGAAACACAAAATAAATAAAATAACTTTTAATAAAATTTTATCAAAAATAGTCTTTCAATATGTAATTAATATACAATTATTAATGTGGTGTTATATATTCCCTCTTTCATATTTCCTTGACTAGGCAAATTTTGAGGGCTCACTAAATGCATGCATCAAGTGGCTCTCCTATTGGCACACACAGACCTAACTTATCCAGCTTGCATTTCTCACATTTATTTCTAAAACACCTCTGTAGTCTGAATATTGTAACTGAATATGTGTTTCTTGAAGGGGAGTAGAATAAGGAGGCATTGTTAGTTATGTTACTAGAGAGCAATGGGCTCATTTAAGGAAAACAAAGTCCAACTTCCTAGCAGATATTGCAAAGGTATATATGTAGTAACTTGATGAATTCTATAGAAATATACAAGAAAGATTTCTGCATCTGGAGTCAGCCTCCTTGAGACGCAAAATTTCAGAAATGTTTTCAACTTAGTTATATGGTATGTAATCTGAATAGCTTAGGCCTGTGTTTGGTTGTGGACTGTGTTTGGCAACAGGAAAGAGCATGATATTCCAATTGTAAACTTAACTTTGTAATGAGCTTGTGATTTCAGGGCATAGCTCTTTACAATTGGATAAAAGAGGTCTAATAATTACAAATTGTATAGTGCTGAGCAGCAGGGAACATTTGTTAAAGGACCATTAGGAACTGTCATTCTTAATCTGCTGAGAAGACATTACTCTAGGATGATCTGAATTGGCATACACATTCTGTCTAGTCAGTGGATTTCAGTAAAATACAAAGTAAGTAGTAACCCACAGAGAGCTGGATAGAGTCTGCTCCTCGCTGAGTATGTACATTTGTGTATATGTCATTAAGAGTGACAACTTGAATCTTGCTTTGAATCAAGTACTATGTTTATGTCTACTTTAACTCATTTGGAGCCCTACTTGTGAAAATTTAACTTTATCAGTTTCTGTTCACTTCTTCTTTATTGATGACCAATTGAGAAGTGGGTTAGACCACTGAGATAACAGGATTGTGGGACTAGTGATTATGGGCCTGACTTTTTCTACCACTTGTCCTGACTGGCCTCACATTGAGCTACTGAATGCCTCTCGCATTGTATCTCTACTCTCTCTATCTGAAAGGATTTGCTCTAGAAAGCGGTTTTTAACCTTCTTAATGCTGTGACCCTTTAATACAGTTCCTCATGTTATGATGACCCCCAATCATAACATTATTTTGTTGATATTTCAGAACTGTCATTTTGCTACTGTTATGAATCATAATGTAAATACCTGATATGCCATCTCAAAGGGGTCATGACACACAGGTTGAGAAACTCTGCTCTAGATATTCATGATGATGCCTCTGCACCACCCATTCTATATTATCAAATGGCACCTCCTCTAAGAGGCCCTTCCTCACTGCCCTGTATTAGTTGTTTTCCATGTTGCTATGATAAACCTAACTGGCAAAAACAACATATGGCAGAAAAGGTTGGCTCTGTTAGATGATATATTCCATCATAACAGAGAAAGTATAGTAAGAGAAGTGGGAAGTCACCAATCACATTGGATCTGCAGTATGGCAGCAAAGGGAGATAGATGATCAGGTTCTCAGCTTTCATTCTTTTTTCTTTTTTCTTTTTTTGTAATTTTATTTATTTATTTTCCTTTTTTAAAATTAGGTATTTTCTTTATTTACATTTCCAGTGCTATCCCAAAAGGTTCCCCCCCCCCGCGCTCCCCCCCTACTCCCCTACCCACCCACTCCTACTTCTTGGCCCTGGCGTTCCCCTGTACTGAGGCATATAAAGTTTGCACGACCAATGGACCTCTCTTTCAACTGATGGCCGAATAGGCCATCTTCTGCTACATATGCAGCTAGAAACACAAGCTCCAGGGGGTACTGGTTAGTTCCACCTACAGGGTTGCAGACCCCTTTAGCTCCTTGGGTACTTTCTCTAGCTCCTCCATTACAAAACTATAATACATAGTTTCTTTTTTTTTATTTTTTTATTAGGTATTTTCCTCATTTACATTTTCAATGCTATCCCAAAGGTCCCCCATACCCACCCCCCCAATCCCCTACCCACCCACTCCCCCTTTTTGGCCCTGGCATTCCCCTGTACTGGGGCATATAAAGTTTGCAAGTCCAATGGGCCTCTCTTTGCAGTGATGGCCGACTAGGCCATCTTTTGATACATATGCAGTCATTCTTTTTTCAAATTCAGAGCAGGACTCCAGCACTTATAATGATGTCAGCCACAGTTAAACTAGGTCTTCTTGTCTCAATTAACTTAATCTAGATAATCCCTTCAAGTATACCCAGAGGCTAATTTTAGAAGGTAATTCCTCACGGTCATTATCAGAGGCTTGTCTCTTAGGTGATTCTAAATCTTGTAATATTGACAATATTAACTATCTGCACCTATACCTATATTTTTCCTCTTAGGATTTATAACTTCCTAAAAGTATCTCATTTGTACTTCTTTTTTCCATAAAAATTCTACTTTATAATTTATATTACACCACATATTTTCTTGGTCTATCTTAATCCATCACTATTTTCTGAACAACTCTGAACACTAAAATAAAGAGGTTCCTTGCACAAAATATTCAATTAACATATGAATATAACTTAAAATTGCTGTCTAGTCATTGTCTTAATTCTATATCATTAATTCAGATGACAACACTTGGGTTTAAGACAGTCAAAAGGATTTGATTCACATGTTAATTAGGCTGTATGGATTGTTTATGTCTAGTATTCATTTTAGGTGTCTGTGTGTGTGTGTGTGTGTGTGTGTGTGTGTATGCTCACGTGCACACATACACAAAGGCCTGGAATTAATCCATATATACAAAAAATGTAATCTTTCTATTTCTGTGTAGTTTGCATAATATGATAATTTCTAGTTCCTTCTATTTCATGCCTACATCTCCCATATTTCCCAGTGTGCTTGGCACATATTTTGAAAATATTTCCCAATCAAAAGATAATCCCTACATGTAAACTACTGCCAAATCATTCTATTGATATACTGACATATATCACAAATTAACGTACTTTTATTGATTGCCTTAGCATGGGCAAACTATGATTGTTTCTAATAAAATTCCAGAGTTCTTTAGTGGCTACAGTCTTTCTGCACATAAATGCACTGTTTGTATTCCTTTCAAAACTCACCATATGGAAATTCAATTTGGAATAGAAGAAGGTCAGTCACCTTGTCTTGGTACCCTTGATCTGTAGCAAGTAATTAACTTTCATTTTATAGTCACACAAATATATATTCTAAACAGCTTGCTCCCTAGGCAACATATAATATACTTAAGAAATTATAAAGCTTCATTGCTGCTACAGAATGTTCAGCTAATGTGTCCTTACCTCCCTATCAGCCTTGATTGGTTTGAAGCAGTCTATTTCTTCTGACAGTGAAAGATAAATCCTCCTCTTACATATTTTAAAATGACAGTCTCTCCACACATATTTTTTTCTCATTTTCTCATGCCCTCAGGAAACTGTTTGAACTTAAATAAAGTATATAAAATAGCTCTCTTGGTCTTCAAAATGACACTCATTATGCCTTCTGTTATAAATGGTCAATCTAATTTCACAAAAATAATTGAACCAAGGAAATGAAATGCATTTCAATATGATTTGTAATATCAATGATTTAAAAATTATTTGGGGAACAATAATATACCAAACTTTCTAACATAGTGATAAACATCTAAATACCTTGAATTGAGACAATAATAGTAACCAGACTTCATGTCCTTTGGCCAAGAAACCTCAACAACGGCAAATAATATAGCTTTATCAATAGGACATATATTCCTCAAAACCATTATCCTCTAGTGCCAATTGTCTCCATTAATTAAAAGAAAAATTATCAAGCAGCTCTGGCTTTGACCCAAAGAAAAGGGAAAAAAACAATGAAATGCTTTAAAGTTTTAAAGATAACTTAGAAATAATATGTTAGAAATCTCTTTAGCTCCAATTAAAAGTAGGTAAATGATTTTTATTTATTTTTTAATTGGGTATTTATTTCATTTACATTTAAAATGCTATCTCAAAAGTCCCCCACATGCTCCCTCACACTCCCCTACCCACCCACTCCCAATTCTTGGCCCTGGCATTTCCCTGTACTGAGGCATATAAAGTTTGCACGAAAAATGGGCCTCTCTTTCCACTGATGGGGCCGACTAGGACATCTTCTGATTCATATGCAGCTAGAGACACGAGCTCGGGGGTGGGGGGTATTGGTTAGTTCATATTGTTGATCCACCTATAGGATTGCAGATCCCTTTAGCTCCTTGGGTACTTTCTCTAGCTCCTCCATTGGGGGCCCTGTGATCCACCCACTAGCTGACTGTGAGCATCCACTTATGTGTTTGCTAGGCCCCAGCGTAGTCTAACTAGAGACTTTTATCATATTTATCATGTTGGCTACTGGCTTGCTGTAGATTGCTTTTATCATGTTTAGGTATGGGCCTTAAATTCCTGATCTTTCCAAGACTTTTATCATGAATGGGTGGTAGATTCTGTCAAATGCTTTCTCCACATCTAACGAGATGATCATGTGGTTTTTGTCTTTGAGTTTGTTTATATAAGGTAAATGATTTTTAAATGGACTCTTTGGCTAGTGTTGCACTTTTAGTTACCCACTCACATGATATATATGAGTAAAAGAAGTACAAATTAAATTTCCCAATTTCTCTAATAATATGAAGGAAAAACATGACATGTTTATAGACAGGTGAAGTGCGAACATACGGTTTCTTTGAAAAGTTGGTTAGAGCATCTTTTGGGTATATGCCCAAGAGTGGATTAGCCAAGTCCTCAGGTAGTACTATGTCCAGTTATCTGAGGAACTGCCAGACTGATTTCCAGAGTGGTTGTACCAGCTTGCAATCCCACCAATAATGGAAGAGTGTTCTTTCTCCACATCCTCGCCAGCGTCTTCTGTCACCTGAGTTTTTGATACACATGTCCCACTATGTTCATAGCAGCCTAATTTATAACAGCCAGAAGCGGAAAGAACACAGATGTCCTTCAACAGAGGAGTGGATACAGAAAATGTGGTACATTTACACAATGGAGTACCTCTCAGTTATTAAAAAAAAAAAGAATTTATTAAATTCTTAGGCAAATGGATGAAACTAGAAAATAACATCCTGAGTGAGGTAACCCAATCACAAAAGAATACACATGATATGCACTCACTGATAAGTGGATATTAGCCCAGAAGCTTGGAATACCCAAGATTCAACTCACAAACTACATGAAACTCAAGAAGAAGGAAGTCCAAGTGTGGATACTTGGATCCTTCTCAGAACAGGGAACAAAATGCCCATGGAAGGAGTTACAGAGACAAAATGTAGAGCAGAAACCGAAGGAATGACCATCCAGAGACTGCCCCACCTGGGGATCCATCCCATAGACTACCACCAAAACCAGACACTAGGTCTGGCATGGGCTTTAGAAACCTCAGAACCTACCCCCAGTGAAACCAGATGTCCCTCAACAGAGGAATGGATACAGAAAATGTGGTACATTTACACAATGGAGTATTTCTGAGCTATTAAAAACAATGATTTCATGAAATATACTTAGGCAAATGGATGGAACTAGAAAATATCATCCTGAGTGTGGTAACCCAATCACAAAAAATGACAAATGGTATGTACTCACTGATAAGTGGATATTAGCCCAGAATCTCAGAATACCCAAGATAAAATTCACAGACCACATCAGGTTCAATAAGAAGGAAGACCAACAAAGTGAGTTCCAGGACAGCCAGGGCTACACAAAGAAACCCTGTCTCGGAAAAAACGAAAAAAAAAAAAAAAAAGAAGAAGACCAAAATGTGGGTGCTTCAGTCCTTCTTAGAAGAGGGAATAAAATACTCATGGGAGCAAATATACAGACAGCGTGGAACAGAGACTGAAGGAAAGGCCATTCAGAGACTGCACCACTTGGGGATCCATCCCATATATAGTCACCAAATGCAGACACTATTGTGGATGCTAAGAAGTACATGCTGACAGGAGCCTGATATAACTGTCCCCTGAGAGGCTCTGCAAGAGCCTGACAAATACAGAGGTGGATACTTTCAGCCAACCGTTGAATTAATCATGGGGTCCCCAATGGAGGAGTTAGAGAAAGCACTGAAGGAGCTGAAGGGGTTTGCAGCTCCATAGGAAGAACAACAATTTCAACCAACCAGAGCTTCCAGGATCTAAACTACCAACCAAGGAGTACACATGGAGAGACCCATGGCTCGAACAGTATATGTAGCAGAGGATGGCCTTGTTGGGCATCAATGGGAGAAGAGGCCCTTGGTCCTGTGAAGGCTCGATACCCCAGTGTAGGGGAATGTGAGGCTGGGGAGTCAGGAGTAGGTAGGTGGGTGGGGAACACCCTCATAGAAGCAGGAGGAGGGGCATAGGATAGGGGGCTTCTGGGGGAGAAATAGGGAAAGGGGACAACATTTGAAATGTAAATAAATAAAATATCCAAGAAAAAAGAATAGAAAAGAAAAGTTGGTTGGTTGTTGTTTTGCTGGGGCAAACGCATGAAAGTGGACACAGCTGTGAAGGCTCAGACAGACACGTGAAGGAATGTTTTACTGAAGCAGACACGGGAGAGAGTATGTTCTGCTAAGGCAAGTATGTTAAAGGACGTGAAGAATGACTCCTTGCTAACAACACACATGCATTCGTCCACCTTATACTGCGTAGTTGAGCTGTAGAGAGAGAAAAACACCAAAACCCTTCTGGTGGTATACTACAGTTTCTTGCCCCTTCTGAGGACTCACACTGATTGGATGCACGTGTGCTGAGGCAAGAATCATGCTGAAGCAAGGTACATGGAGGACACATGATGTTTGTAGGGTATCCATAAGACTCCATGGAATGAGACAGAGAGAAGGGGGGAGGGAGGGAGGGGAGGGAGGGGAAGGAGAGAGAGAGAGAGAGAGAGAGAGAGAAAGAGAGAGAAAGAGAGAGAGAGAGAGAGAGAGAGAGAGAGAGAGAGAGCACTTCGCTTGCTCATACAGCTAGCTGTGCAATGCTTAGGTGTCTCTTTTCCTTGATCTTCACTTCCCTGAGAAATTCCCAGCTAAGAACTGGTGTTCTTCCTGGTCCCTCCTACTGGAGGCCTGGCTGTCTCTGCTAGGTAGTCTGACACTGTTGATTTGTGTTTGCTATCCTGACTCTATGGAACTGGTCTGCCAATGTATCCGTGAAGTGGATCGAGCTACCACTGCTAACTTGTGAACTGAACCGCTGATTTCCAGTATAACACTGATAAGAGTTGCTCCAAAAAACCTTTCTAAACAGGCTCACTTCCCCTACATCCCTTCTTTTCCACTACTTCTTGTGGATGGTAGGCTACAAAGGAAGTTAAAATGTTTAAGAACCATCATTAAAATAATGTTTGAAAACTTTAAAGTTCAAGACAGGTTTACTTTCTTCATTTTTGCTTTTTGGTAGAGTTTGAGAAAACAGAAAAGAGGCCATATCCAATTTCTGCCCTGGGCACTGTTCTAACATTCTCTCCAGTGGCCTCATAACTTCAACTGTTGACTCTGTGCATACATGTTTTTACAATTTGATTTTAGATTTGATATTCTTTCCTAACTTCAAACCTCTGTACTAAGCATTATTATCTGGATGCCACATCAGTCCCTGGAACCCCATTTCTCTAGGGATGAATTATTTCATTCCTCTCATCCTGCCTCAAACCATCTTTTCAACTAGTCATCAATAAAATACAGATCCAGCTACAATCACTTGTAAGCGAAGTGGAGAATCCCCTAAATATTTTAGTGGATCCACAGTTCTTTCAGTTGTTGTGGCTATAAATCACAACCATTTGAAAATAATTTTCCATTAATTCAATGGACAAATAGACCTCTTAGTACACCTATATTCATGAGTGCATATTTCTAGGAGACACAATATCACAACAAACTCCCAGATCCATTGGCCCTTACAATCTTTTTGTTCACTCTTCCACAATGTCCCTGAGCCTTAAGTACAACTGTTGTTACTAAATTTACAAGTTCTTATTAAGAAACCTCTATTGACTTCTTGCTATAAATAATTGAGACTCTTATGGTACCACCTCAATTGAGAAACTCTTTCTCATCTACATTATGAAAATCCACTCCAATTTGTGTCCTTGATACATATTTTGCATTTCTTACTCATTTGTTTTGAACTGTTATTAGATTTATCTTTAATAATATGTTAAATAATATACCTTGATATTATTCACTTACCTTAAAACACCCAGCAATGCCATTTGCTATCAAATTTAATTCCACAAAGAAAATCGACCATATAAACTTCTTAGAAAAACAGTTACTTTTCTGTTTCTTAATAAATTAAATGAAAATGTCTAAGTGTGGCAGCCATAGTTTTCTAAAATATAGCCTAAAAACTACCATTCTGGCTTCACCACCATTATCTATGATAGCTAAACTCAATAGAGCCCAAACAATTTTATTTGCTTCAAGTCCATTCTGTATATTACAAAGAAATACTTTGTTCACCCTTCCCCTCATCCTTGCCCATCTCTGTCATGCTTCAAAGCACAAAATAAATATAAATGTCTATCTCTAATAGGAATTCCTCTGTAAAGTCATTTTTCATCAATCTAGCCAAATTTAACTTATTTTAATCCATTTATTTTAAAATAGAAAATGTAGAAATCATTAAAAAGAAAATTAAAATCATCCATAAGCTCCCAAACCATTAACATGTTAGTTCCAACACATTCTTTCTCTAGGTATGAATATATGAATATACAGTCACAAACATTCAAACAATACAGATTATATAATTTATGCTTTTGGGAAACCTGGTAATTTCATTTGATGCTTCATGAATATTTCCCAGTTTGACATCTTCAATATGATTTTAATAAGTATATAATTTTGCCTTACTAATATATAACCAGATAATCACACACCAGTTATGTACATTTTAACTTTGGAATATTATTATCAGATACTGTTGTGGACAATAGAAACTAAATTTTTGAAGCAAATAACAAGTTAAAATTTAAAGTTTTGTTATGTTTGTTTTTGGTTTTACTTTTATTAATAATGCCACATTACCTTGTGTAATATGTGATCATATTCCTGCATAATGATTATACAAAATATTTCTTTGTCTTCTGATAGAAAATTAAAGCTACATTATGTCAATTCTTCTACATAGTTTATATTTACATATATATATTATTAAATATATATCTTATATTTATAATACTACGAAATCCTACCCTAACAGAGATCTAGATTTTAATACCTGTAGCAGGTTTTTTTTTCATGAGATACTATTTTTATTAGATATTTTCTTTACTTACATTTCAAATGTTAACCCCTTTTCTAGTTTCCCCTCCAAAAATCCCCTATCCCTTCCCCCCCTGCCCCTGCTCCCCAACCCACCCACTCCCATTCCTGGCCCTGGCATTCCCCTATACTAGGGCATAGAGCCTTCACAGAACCAAGGGCCTCTCCTCCCATTGATGACCAACTAGGCCATCCTCTGCTACAAATATAGCTAGAGCCACAAGTTTTACCATGTATTTTCTTTTATTGGTGGTATAGATCCAAGGAGCTCTGAGGGTACTGGTTAGTTCATATTGATGTTCCTTCTATGGAGCTTCAGTCCCCTTCAGCTCCCTGGGTATTTCTCTGACTCCTTCATTGGGGACCTTGTGCTCTGTCTAATTGATGACTGTGAGCATCCACTTCTGTATTTGCCAGGCACTGGCAGAGCCTCGCAGGAGACAGCTATATCAGGCTCCTGTCAGTAGGCTCTTGTTGGCATCTGCCTAGTGTCTTGGTTTGGTGGTTGTTTATGGAGTGGATCCCCAAGTGGGGCAGTTTCTGGATGGTCATTCCTTCAGGCTCTGCTCTGAACTTTGCCTCTGTAACTCCTTCCATGGGTATTTTGTTCCTCCTTCTAAGAAGGAACGAAGTATCCACACTTTGGTCTTCCTTCTTCTTGAGTTTCATGTGTTTTGTAAATTGTATCTTGGGTAGTCTGAGTTTCTGGGATAATATCCACTTATCAGTGAGTGCATACCACTTGTGTTCTTTTGTGATTGGGTTACCTCACTCAGACTGATATCCTCCAGAAACATCCATTTGCCTAAGAATTTTATGAATTCATTGTTTTTAATAGCTGAGTAGTACTCCATTGTGTAAATGTACCACATTTTCTGTATCCATTCTTCTGTTGAGGGACATCTGGGTTCTTTCCAGCTTCTGGCTATTATAAATAAGGCTGCTATGAACATAGTAGAGCATGTGTCCTTATTACAAGTTGGAGCATATTCTGGGTATATACTCAGGAGAGGTATTGCTGGATCTTACAGTAATACTATGTCCAATTTTCTGAGGAACTGCGAAACTGATTTCCAGAGTGTTTGTACCAGCTTGCAATCCCACCAGCAATGGGGGAGAGGTTCTCTTTCTCCACATCATCGCCAGCATCTGCTATCACCTGAATTTTTAATCTTAGCCATTTTGACTGCTGTCCTGTAGGAGTTGTAAAGCTCCTATGTTTACTAAGCATACAGTAAATATTTGTCAAATTGAATTAGCAGAGTCATAAGGAAGTTCTCCCGTGTTGATACTTTTCTATCCATGTGGAGAGAGCTCTTGGTGCCACTTCAAAGATATTGGCAAGAATACTTACATTGGGCTAGGACAAGAAATTTGTTCAGGCCAGAATTTGACATTAGGCTAGTGCCAGACAAGGCTCAAGATGAATAAAGCTGAGGAATGTGTTCCTTGTATCTGGATCATCCTGATAAATCCCTAGGTACAATGACCATAGGATTTTGTGTGTTGCCTTGTTTGTTCCTTGACTAGTTTGCTTCTGCGTTATTTGTTCCTTGATCTAGAACTGGCCCTATTCTTTGTATGTACCTGGAATCTAATAATCTTTCCTTTATTTAATCAGTCCCTCTCTCCCTGTTGACTAACTAGGTGCCTTTGGTCATATCCACATTATTCTGTAGAACTTCTGTGTGTAAACCAGAGTTACATGAATAGGGAAAATGGAAACAGGCATAAGCACAGCCCTAAGGAGATGAGAGCAATCCCACTGTAACTGGTTAACTAAGCCTCCAATTTCTAAAATTCTGTAAATAGAGATACAAAACTCATAGTCCATTGACTTAATTAAAAGACCTCTGACTGTGACATCTTCAGGTGCAAGAGGAGAGCTGGTTTAGCAGCCTTCTAACTGAGTCAGAATGAGTTAATATACGCTTGTTTTCTTGCAGCAGTACACTTGTTTGGCCTGACGTGGCAGTTGCAACCAGTTGGACAGATCTATGCGAATGGAATTAGCAATGGGAACCCAGGGACCGAGTCCATGGATACCACTTACTCTCCCATTGGAGGAAGAGTTTCTGACAAATCAGAGAAAAAAGGTACAGTGACCAAAATGATTGATGAATATTTGATTAATTTTTTCCTAATTAAGTTATTAGGGCCATATTTGGGTTGGCTCCACTTCACATTAAATTTCATTATCACTTGAAAGAACTACCTTATGTGAAGAGAGTAAGTCCACTTCTTGTGTAAGCAAATTTTCTTTGTCTCCAGTGCTTTTGAGTATAAACCAATTAAAGTTTTCAAATATGTTGCCAATTTTGAAAATAAAAAAATATTTATAGAGTGAAACTTTCGATACAATAAAAATTTCATTTCACATAAAGCTACCCTGAAGCAATGTGGGATTTTGATTAAGTTCCCTTATGTCCTAGCCCAGCACTTATTTATAGATAACATTTTACAAAGGGTATATAGGAATTCCTTCTGTTTATAATAAGTAAAGGCGGTTTCAGGCTCATGTAAAGGTGAATGTTTATAACAAACTGGGAAAAACAAGAATTATTTTCTAGTTGGGAAACATGTATTCTTCTTTGTTGAAAGAAAATTAATATGACTCTTCAATTGTTTAAATTAACCAAAATGATCATAAACTAGAAGACTTATTTATTTAAAAAATGCCACAATGATAACATTCTTAAATTCTAATTTATAATAAATGATTTTAGCCTTAATAACCAAATAAAAATAACTAAATCCTTATGTTATGATTTTTCTTGAAATAAGCTTAAATGCAAAGCTATGCATATCATGTAAAACCTTAGTATGTCTGTTTTTAAAGTAGAAATTGAGAACAAAACTATCCTGTTTGGGTTCTGATTTTGGTTTTTGGGTTGTTTTGTTTTTCAAAACAGGGCTCCCTCCAAATAGCTCTGTAGACCAAGATAGCCTTGAATTTATAAATCCACCTTCCTCTGCCTTCTTAATGCTGGGATTAAAGTTGTGAGCTACCTTTTCTGGCTCTACCCTCTATTTCTGTAAGATTAAAATCAAACAAATACATGAATGAATGAAGAGAATAATATTCTTAAGAAACACCTTTATAGAGGTGATAAGTTTTGTTTTGCTTTATTAGTTCTAAATACAGAATCAGTTTATTTCCCCCTTATTTGAATTAGTAGTTTGTTTCATTGCTTAGGCTGAGTGTTTCCCGGTTTTGGGTGTTTTGTTTTGTTTTGTTTTGTTTTGTTTTGTTTTGTTTTGTTTTGTTTTTTTCTGCTTTTGGAAAGACAACTTTGTTTTGCTCCATGATTTAGTAAAAGTGAATATTTAAGGTTCAAAAAAGATGAGACTTTTGTTTGAATTTCCAATTCACAGTGCACTTTGATTTGCATCTCATTTCAGAATACTTAATGCTAGCCAGGACTGACTGACCTTTTCCAGAAGTTTCACTGTTACTGCTATAGGAGGCGGGGCTGAAGGAAAGGGTCAGAAGTGAACAAGGAAAGGACCAGACTAAGCTCAGACTTTTCTTTATCTCTTTTATCTACTTTTCCTTTCTTCTTTCTTCTTTTTTCTTTCTTATTTGATTCCTTCACATCTGAAGACATAAAAGCAACCATCTGGTATTATCTTTCTAGGGACTTTCTTGTCATTCATGGCAAAAATCAGAAATACCTGCTTAAAGAAAATGGAAAATGCAGGACAGCAAAAGATGATCACATAGTTGTTATAAGATTATATTCAACTTTGCATTTGAATTCAAATGTGTCATAATTTTTTCCCAGAAAGTAGGTTGAAAATAGTCTGAAACATTAAGGAATTCTATGTTCCAGACATTTACCTGGATTACATCATGAATGCAACTTTATGCTTCCCCTATTCAAGGGGAAAACAGAGGCAGAGAGAGGTTAAGTGATTTACTCAGGCTCAAAAAGCTAGAAACGACTTGATTGATCCCAGACTCTAGTCTCTTAACTGTTTTTTACAGTATCGTATTATGCAGCTTTGGCACAGTAAAATGCTATAAAAAGTTTTCCCCTTGAAATGAGCTCAATGAAAATTGTTTCATATTTCTGCTGAATTATAAAACAAACATGGAAAACTACTTCAGTTTAATAATTTTTTTTTTAAAAACTCATTATATGTGACTCCTTATAGGTCAACCACACATTCCAGGGCTGGCCCCACCCCTAAAGGTAGAGGGAAACATATACTAGACTAGATAAACATTAAAAAGAACATTCAAAGTTGTATTTTTAGGAAGATATGGGTGTGTAGAATGCATAGAAGGAGGAGGCAGAAGGCAAGTGAGTGTGATCAAAATGTATTAAATTGTTAAAGAATTACAAAATATTATTTTAAGAGAAGTACAATTATTTATTCACATAATCTAAAAGCATAAGTGAAGCTATTTAAGGAGCAGAAACAGCAGCAAAAGCAAGGGGTCGAAGGTGTAATGAAGAAAGATAAATTAGAATAAAGATACACACAAACATACAAACATATGCAAAAATAACAAAATCCATTCCTTTGTATGTTAACTTAAAATTTACTTAAATATAAGGCAAAAAAACTCATGAGATTTTTTTTTTAGTTGAGAATTTTGTAAATGCATTTTGATCATATTCACCCCCTCCCAACTCCTACCAGATCCACCCCCTTCTCTATTCATCCAACTTTCTGTCCTTTTTATTGTTAATGGCCATAACATACAATTAGTACTGCCAAATATTCCTGGATATGTGGCCTTCCACTAGAGCATGGTCAACTTAGCCGAGGCTACTCTCTTAAAGAAATTTAACTCTCAGAAGGTATCATTTGCCAATAACTGCTCAACTAGGAATGGAATTTCCTTCCCACTTTCCCTTCCATATTGGGATTTAGTCTGGCTGGAGCTTTTACTGGTTTTGTGTGCTATCTAGACTGCTGTTGAGTTCATGTGTGCAGCTGCCCTGTTTTGTCCAAAAGACCCAGTTTCCATGTAATCATCTACTGCTTCTTGCTCTTATACTCTTTCTGTCCCCACTTCTGCATTCATCTCTGAGTCTTGGAGGATGAAATATAATATAGATGTTTCATTTAGTGTGGAACATCCTGTAATTTCTTATTCTCTGTACATTGACCAATTGTCGATCTCAGTGTTAATCATTATCTACTGATACGGGTTAAGAGATACCTTAATCTATTCATAAAACAATAAATTTCGGGAGTCAGGCCATGTGATGCCATGTATACCAAGTTATGAGTTTCAATTAAGTTTATAGAAACCTTAACTATAAATGCATATGATGATTCTGTTATACTGAGATTTTACTATATATTGTTATATTTACTAAGTAAAAACATAGCTCTTTTTAAAAATACTATGTCTATATGAAAGAGAACCACACAGAAGAAATAATACATTATAAGGATATTTTAAATGATCATATGATTCCTTTAAGAATGCAGTTCTGGAGACTTGTATAAATTTTGTATGCTCTAACTTATGAAACTGACAACTAGGCCATTTTTCTTTCATTGTTTTCTTTAATCTCTAAAAAGTTCAGTTATAACACTGAAGTTAAGAACCCAGGACTTATAGTCCGACAGACACAGCTCTGTATCATGCACAGGTTCGCCAAACTCAAGCAACCGAATCCTAAGTTAAGTACAAGGAAGACAGTGAATAGAACCTCATATGTCTTTGTAAAGACTAAATGGAATGATGAAAAGAATGTGTGTATCTCACCATCCCTAGCACATTGTTTAACCTAGCTATAATAATATTTATTGTTTCAAAAACTGGGAAAACACCTTGAGTATCAACTTTTCTTCTTGGAAAATAAATAATGGTTTAGTTCCTGAACATTTAGGCTCCATGTATTTCCAATTGTTCACCTATTATTTTTAAATTAATGCCATAGTAAAGGTCATAGATAAATAAAGTAGTTTTTAAATCACTTTCCAGTAGAATGCATTCCCCAGTTATGATTTTGTCTGCTTCTCATTAAGAGATGAGTGTTTTTACCACTTGGTAAATTAAATGTAAGAAAGCAGATCATTTATTATCAATATTTAGTGTGGTAAGATTTCTACAAATATGCTAGAACTTCTAGCATGTCTCAGCAACATACTAGAATTTACCAGATTATCTGCCAAATATCTAAGTTGTAATTGTTCAGTATGCACACTCACAATTGAAAGAATTGTATTTGAATAGATACTAACTACAATAATACCTTACCATTTGTGATGGCTTGCATATTCTTGGCCCAGGGAGTGGCACTAATAAAAGGTGTAGCCTTGTTGGAGTGGGTTTGTCACTGTGGGTGTGGGCTTTAATACCCTCATCCTAGCTACCTGGAAGTAACTCTTCTCATAGTAGCCTTCAGGTGAAGATGTAGAACTCTCAGCTCTTCCTGCACCATGCCTGCCTGAATGCTGTCATGCTTTCACCTTAATGATACTGGACTGGATCTCTGAACCTGTAAGACAGTCACAACTAAATGTTGGTTTTATAAGAGTTGCCTTGGTCATAGTGTCTGTTTATAGCAGTATAGCCCTAAGACAGAAGTTGGTACCAGAGACTGGGGTATTTCTGTGATAGCCCTGAGCATATTTTTGTTTGGAAGATTGTGGATTTAGGGACTTTGGTTTTGGAAAGCCATAGGATGCTTTAAGTGGAGCTTAATGAGCCATATTATAGAAGACTTTGTTGCTATGAGTGATTTGAACTGTGTATACCTGGCCCAAGAGGTTTCAGTGGAGAAGAACTTCAGTATGTGGCCCAGAGAATGCTTCTGTGGTATTTTGGTGAAGAACATAGCTGCTTTTTGCCCTTGCCTGAAGAGTCTGTCTGAGGCTAAAGTGAAGAGACTCAGATTAATTGCATTGACAAAGGAAGTCTCAAAATGCCCATCATAGACTTTGTTCTCTGATTAAGTCTCATGAAGAGCATGTTAAACAAGCATAGCAAGCTCAGAAAGAAAAATAAAATAAAATATATAGCTTGAGAATTTAAGGGGCTCCAGAAAGTGAAATGGAGCTGAATCCTGTGTTCAAGAATATTAAAATGAATTAAAGGACTGTTGACTTTAGGGCAAGATCCCACCCAGTAAAGTTAAGGTCCAGGCTTGGCAGAAAAAGCCTTTAATCCCAGGAGGCAAAGGCAAATAGATCTCTGAGTTGATAGGATAGCCTTGAACAGAGCAGGTTCTAGGTGAAGAAAAGTTTAAGTCTAGGCATGGTGGTACACACCTTTAATCCGAGCATTAACAGGAGACAGAGCCATGGAGATCTCTGAGTTCAACGTCAATCTACAGAAAAATTTCAGGACAGTCAAGATTAGGCAATGAGGAGGTTGGAGAACAAATAGCTGGTGATGATATAATAGAACAAGGGAGGCCATGTTCCAGCCTCAGCAAACAGCAGAACTTGGCAGCTTTGGCCATGTAGCTCTGGCTTTCGAGTTAAAAATAGAAGGGACTAGTGAGACAATTGATGCTGATTAGTTGGAGCTAAGAAATTACTGGTTATTAAGAAAAGACCAGCATCATTGTGGTAAAATCTTCTGGGAAGTGTTTTGAGAGAACAAAGAAGCTGTGTTCCGGAGGTAGCCAAGGTTGTACCTAATGTTATAGCTAAACTTAGTAATATTTAAGAATTACCCAGGAGGTATGGGTTTTGAAGGTATGAAGGGGTCATGGAGAGCAGCTGAGGCATGACACTGTGAAAGTCCAGGAAAGGCCATTGGTGAAGGTTAAGCCTCAGTTGCAATTGATGGCCCAGGACTGAAATGATCATGCAAAGAAGATGAGGCTTGGCACCATAAAGAGAGCCTATGAGAGGGTATTGGTTGCAGCAGAAGACCCCAGTGTATTGGAGATGCCAGTGCCACAGGATGATCACCAAGAACAGCAGCAGCAGTGGAGCGAAGTCAACCAGGGTATAGAGTGCTACAGAGGGCAGCGCTGGAGAAGTGACACAAGCCGTTTGGAGGATACCAGAAGATTGTAACAAGAAGCTGTAGTGTTGAAGTTTTCTTGGAGATGCCAAGATGTTTGAGATGCCAGATCTGTGGGCTATGTACTGAGAAAAGCTGCTAACAGGGAGTGGAACCAGCCCAAGAGAAAGAAGTTTGTTGCAGTCAACAATGATGAAAAAGGAGGTAGAGATCTGAAGATCACTTTGACATCAGACAGGAGATTCAGAGTTTGGAGAGTTTGTTCAGCTGCTTTCCTGTCTTGCTTTGGGGATTACAGTTAAGTGATTGGATGAATCTCAGAAGAGACCTTGAACTTTGGACTTTTAATATTGTTGAGACTACCTTAGACTATGGGGACTTTGGAAGTTGGACTAAATGTATTTTGCATTATGCTATGCTTAGATATGGCCCCCATAGACTCATTTGTTTCAACAGGCCTATGGGGGCCAGGGAGTAGAAAGTGATGATTTGTATATGCTTGGTCCAGGGAGTGGCACTATTAGGAGATATATCCTTGTTGGAATAGGTGTGTCACTATGAGTATGGGCTTTAATACCCTTATCCTAGCTGCCCAGAAGGGTCCTCATAGCAGCCTTCATATGAAGACATAGAACTCTCATCTCTGCCTGCATCACACTTGCCTGGACTCTGTCATACTCCCACCTAAATGATACTGGACTGAATCTCTGAACCTGTAAGCCAGTCCTAACTAAATGTTGGTTTTATATAACTTGCCTTAGTCATGGTGTCTGTACACAGCAGTAAAACCCTAAGACACCATTTACTAGAAACATTATGAAACAACTAGTATAATTGGAGCAGAGTAGATAAGAAGGAATAAATGCTTACAGTTAGATCTCAGCCATGTAATACGCATAAGTAAAACTACAATACATAGTTTACGTACTATATATTAATGAGCATAATATATAGTTTTTAAATCTTAAAGATGATAAGATCCTTATTTAAATGTGGGGAAAATGAGAGTGTGAAAATCTAGATCACAAAAGAAAACCGGGCACTGGAACTTGGTTCCATTTTATGTTTGTCTTGTCTATCATTGTAACAACATAATGCAAAATAAACATCTGGATTGCTATAGACCTTCTCAGCATGAAAATTCTAAAGACAAAACAACAACAACAACAACAAAAACACAGCACCAACAATGACTCAGAGTATATTCAGGCTAAGGCCACAGGAAAGTTTTTGGCCTTCAACTTGTTTAGGAAATGGAGAAAGTAACATGTGGGATGATTTACAGGTAGGAATTGTTTTGCAACCAAGGGAAGGCTCAGTTAGATAACCATATAGGGAAGGTTTGTGTTTATGACTAGCTTCTTTCAAATTAAAAAAAAAGCTATTTTAATGTCAGCTATCTTTTCATGAACAATGAAGAGGCATCCCATTTCAACAGTCACACAAAAAGGGAAAGGCTTGGTCTCCAGTGCCAAGGTACTCATAGGCAAGTCTTTAATTTTTAATTAATAAAATGTAACTATATCATTTGCCTCCTTTCTACTCACTCCTACAATGGCCATGCCCACGAACCCAATCCCCTCCTAAATTTAGTGCCTTCCCTTATTTAACCATATACATATGAATGAATAAACATAAGAATGTAAAAACATGTTAAGTCCATTCTGTGGTACCTGCATGTATTTTTGTAGGGTTGTCCACTTGGTATTAGATAACCAATCACATGGCTCATCCTTCATCTTTAGTTGCTTGTAGCTTTTTATCTAATGGTGGGTCCCTTGAGATCTCCCCCATCTAAGTAGGACTGTTCAATGGTGTCGATATTGTTGAGGTTTGTTTAAATGCTCATTTTGTTGAGAAATCATAGGTATAACTTTCCTGTTGTTGCTAGAATGCTCTCAGAGCAGACTTGCTGATTTGCTGGCTATTACAATCTTTCTACCCCCTCATCTGTAGTGTTCCCTGAGCCTTAGGTGTATCAATTGGTGCCAGGCACCCAAAAGTCAATTGTTCTCTGTATGTTGACCATATGTGGATTTCTGTAAAGGTCTTTAATCTGCTGCACAGAGAAGCTTCATTGATGTAAAGTAAGAGGTACAATTACATATGGGCATAAGGGTAATTATGGAGAATAGTTAAGAATAAGGCCATGCATCTTAGATGAAAACAAGCTTACTGTCATTGTCATAGGCAAATCTTATTAGGAGGAATGGACAGGATACTTTTACCAAACATGCTGTTTAGAGAAGGGTGTATTTTATGTTTTCAGTGCATCGTATGAGTGTGTGTGAGTGTGTGTGTGTGTGTGTGTGTGTGTGTGTGTGTAGTAAACAGTTTCCCAGAACACTAAAAGGTTGGGAATATTGCTTAACTATTATTTCTCTAGCATCAGGATCAAGTAAAATCCTAACATTTTTAGTAGCTATCTGACTGAGGATAAAATTTATTGAGAAGTTCAACAATGAATTCTTCCAAGTTGAATGTCAAAATAGAACACCGGAACAAAGAAAAGTGGTAGGAAAAAAGAACTGAAATATACCAAAGGCAGCTTCAGGGTTTTTACAGTTTTGCAAAATACTGGCCTTGGTGGGGCGAGTGGCACTTCTTTGAAATTCATTCCAGAAGATCTATCTTTGCAACACTGAAGGGGAAAAACTGATGTTTTCTAGTCAGTTTCTGCTGAATATATGACCATGTAAACAACACTCCATTGATTGATATGACACAATTTATATCTTGTCCTGAACATTCTGTAGCCAAGTCCAGATAGCAACTGTAGCTTCACTTCTCTTGGATCTAGTTTCTTATTTGAAAAATGGGGAGTTTGCTTTCAGCCCCTTAAGAGAGTCCAGGAGGAAAATCCTTATGCAAAATAAATATTGGTCAGAAATTACTTGTGCAAATACAACCACAGAGGCCACAGTTCTGTAGATCAAATAAGAGAGGGAAGTACATCCCTGTCAAACCCCTCTTTCCTTTAACTTTAACAGCTATTAAAGCTTTGACAAACATATCGTCATACCAGGACCAGCTCATCTCTAAATTTGCCCCCAACTCTATTTGTTATGAGACCATGAATCCAAATCTGTAGTTAAGGAATAATAATTAGCCCAATCAAGTAACAACAGTCTTATTTTTGCAGAAGGTATATATTGTTGAAACTGGTTGAAAAGTATGTTTGTAAGGTCTACCACTTAGGTACTTGCTGAGAATTCTGTTAAATTCAAGTAATTGATTCCTAGTTTTTGCCTACTAATTTTAGAATTTTTGACATGTGTGTAACAATAGCAGGCTGCACTTAGAGAGCATTTATGATCTTAAAATATCTTAATGTATTTTATCTACATGTGAGTTTTATGTAGTGGCAGCTATTGTTACCTCTGTCTTACAGTTAAAAATGAAAACAAGTAAAGGTTAAGTAACCTGCTTTGCATAATTGTCAGAACCATGGACAGAACTGAGTTAGGGGCCCAGTTTTCTTCTTATTCTTATCTCAATGTACTTTGAGCCTCTTTTTTCTTTTAGGTTTAAGGAAATTACTTTCTTCAGGCCAGTTGTTTAACTAATAGCTATTTCTGCATACACAACACAAATATGGACCCCTTGCATGGGAATACTTTGAAAATTTAAGATTTCAGCCCAAATATCTCCAATTGGTGAGCACATTTATTAAAACACACACACACACACACACACACCATTGTGAAATGTAAAATTAAGAACAGTACAAAATGTACCATTGGAACTGCCTTTCATTGTGGACTGTAGAAAAGAGTGGCAAAGGGAAAATACAGAAGGGGAGAGAGTAGACTATTTTTCTTTGCTTTGTCTTTCCTGAGTAAAGAAATTTATGTAGCGATAAGTGTGAACTTCTAATGGCAGGTTACCTTCTACATTTATTTAGTGTTTTGCAGATGTTGATTTTACAGACACAATCTGTGTCTGTTAAAAGTCATCAGAGAGGCTTCCAGCAGCAGATGGGAGTGAGTACACAGCCAGACATCATATGGATAGAGTGTCTAAATTGGAGTTCTCTATCAGCACCCTCTCCTCAGAGCTCAGGAAACCCCACAGAAGTGGGGAGGAAATACTGTAGGAGACAGAGGAGATGGAGGACACTAAGAGACTATGGCCCTCTGAATCAACTAAGCAGAGGTCATATGGGCTATCAGAGACTTAAACTGCAAGCACAGAGCTTTTAATCATCCGAATCAGATTCTCTGTACATATGATATGTTAGCTTGGTCCTTCTGTGAGATTCTAACAGTGGGAGCTGGTGTATCTCTGACTCCTTTGCCTGTTCTCAAGGCTCTTGTCCTCCTATTAGGTTTCCTTGTCCAACCTCATTAGGAAGATACTTTTCCCTGTCTTGATTGTATCTTGTTTGGTGTTGTTTGGCTGTTCTCTCTTTTCTGAACAGAAAACTAAGGAGGAGTCATTATGGAGAAGAGTGTAGGTGAGGAGAAGCTGGGAGGAGGGAGGGGAAACTGTGTTTGAGATGCATAGTATGGGAGAAGAAACTATTTTCATAGATAGATAGATAGATAGATAGATAGACAGACAGACAGACAGACAGACAGACAGATAGTCTTGAGGAAAAAAGCGCTCTGTGGCACCAAATGAAAAGACTGTATCACTTGCACACAGGTAATCACTGTTCATTCAGATGGAACACAGTCCCATAGTATTCAGGTTCTTCTGTATTGGTTCATAGGACATATGGATATTAAAATGCACTCAACTGCTCTTTGAGTAAAACCAATGTTGCAGTGTCTTTTATTTAAAGGATATCAGAGTATAGGACACTGGTAAAATTGGGAATAATTCATATACACACAGTAAACCACATGAATAAAATAGTAGTAATGCACTAACAAAGACAACATTGTTGAGAGCTTAACATTATTATTTTTAAAGATTGATGTCAAATTACAGTAAATGCTACCTATAATGATATATAGATGTTTCCATAACACAAGGTTTCAGAGGGCCCAGCTAGAGTGCTGCAGCTTGTTTTCAACTATATTAAATCACTTTATCAATATATTTCAGTTTTAACAAAAGCTATTCTAAAGCATAGTGGAGACCTGACTTCTAAAGCAGATTTATAAAATGGGTTTTCTATGCTAAAAGGCAAACTTATTGTATAAAAAATTCATGCTAAATGTTCTTGGTCATATATGTTTAATGCGTGATTCTCATTTCAGCTTAAGTATTATGTTATTTTCAACCAATATGTACCTTCCCTGTGATGACATAATAAAATAAGTCTGTCTTATGGGCCCTGACCTTAATATTCTACCTCAACAAAGCTACTAGTATAGAATAGCATAAATACCATCTAAGGCTCATGCTTCCAGACCTGGGGAGTCTTCCTATACCATCTGTGTAATTTTATAGGCTTTTAGAAAAAAATCAGCTCACTGTAGAATTTATCATCCATGTGTATATCTGACTCTAGTGATTATCCACTTGTATTTCAACTTATGCTATTTCTATAGAAATATCAACTGTTTGTCAGCATTTTCACGAAGTCATTTTATTCAAGTTAACTGAAATTTTCCTTTCAAAGTGAAGTCTTGCAATTTCATTGTTAAACACAAGGTTAACCACACAATATTGAATAACTAAGTTGAGAGCTTTTCCCTAAGAAAGACTATTCGCACTCTCACCATTCCTTACTTGCCTGTAGTTCTTTACAAGGATTGAGGCCCTATGAGATTTCCTCTTTCCATGTTGTCCTGCATATTGATATCATCCTTGTTTGAGTCCTTTTTATGCAGCCATGCAGATGAGACTTTATGGGTGTAACATCTCTAATATTTCTAGGAGGTAAATACTCACTGCACTCTTCCCACTCCCCTGGCTCTCCTAACAATTCCATTCCCTCTTCTGCTATGATCTCTGATGCCAATGGTCACCCCTGAAATAATACATAATATGGATGGAATAGGTTATATGTATATACTTAGGAATCTCTCTCTCTCTCTCTCTCTCTCTCTCTCTCTCTCTCTCTCTCCCTCTCCCTCTCCCTCTCCCTCTCTCTCTCTCTCTCTCTCTCTCTCTCTCCCTCTCCCTCTCCCTCTCCCTCTCCCTCTCTCTCTCCCTCTCTCGCTCTGTGTGTGTGTGTGTATGTGTGTGTATCTGTGTCTGTGTGTTTGTGTGTCTGTGTGTGTGTTGTATCTGGAACACAGTCCTAAAAATAGAGATCTTGATCTGAGTGAGAACAAGGCACATAGGGGTCTGGAGAGATAAAAAGGAAATGATGTAACTATATTTTAACTTCAAAATGAAAAATATTTTTAAAATCAGAAATACATACTTCTACTGTGCATCTTAATAACTGTATAAGAAATTACATATATATATATATATATATATATATTCGCTTTGCCTCTATATTTCTAATACTAGGCATTTGTATTTGCTTCTTTATCGTCTACCACCTATCTTCCCTTCGTCCTTTGACTGGCCTTTTCCTGTCTTCATTATATATCCTACTGAAGTTGTCTTGTTCAGAGTCACACACAGGTACCATCTTTCTTACTTAGACTTGGAGAAGGAAGAATAAATGAAAATGTTGGGTTGACAGAGAAATTACACCTGACCACATCAGTCCTCTTTTAAAGAGATTGGAAGGAAGCTAAAATGAAAAGCTTCGTATTCAAAATCACAGGAACCTTTTATTTTAAATGTTATGTCAATTAAGTTTATATTTAACAGTGCTAAGTACTGTAGAGCGTTAACAAATGAAGCAGAAAACACAGTTGCTACCCTTAAGGAGTGTCATTAAATAGGAGAGCTGAAAGAAGCATGCATACAGGTACCTGCTATGCAAAATAGCATAAACCTAACTGTTATATAGAAATAGAAGTAAGATGATTAAGTATTTAAAGGCTTAAAATGAAAAACAAAAGTATGAAAGGGTAACTCTTTCGCAGTGGTCTTAGCTAGACCTTGGAAAACAAGGTGGATAATTCAATCCTGATAACAGTACATATGTAGGAGAATGGAATAGAAGTAGAGTCAGAGGGAAAAATGCAGGTGCTAAAAGTCTACATGGTATGTATGAAATGAAGCAATACTTGTACTAGATGGAGACAGTTTGGCAAGAAAATGAAAAAAAAATAGTATAAGTAGGAAAAGGTCCATGTAAGGCATTGTTTTCACTTGGAGAAAGATTTCTGCTTTGAAGACAAAGAATAAGTAGCCAATAGAGAGGGACCCAGATGTAGCTGTCTCTTGTGAGACTAGGCCAGGGCCTAGCAAACACAGAAGTGGATGCTCACAGTCAGCTATTGGATGGATCACAGGGCCCCCAATGGAGGAGCTAGAGAAAGTATCCAAGGAGCTAAAGAGACCTGCAACCCTGCAGGTGCAACAACATTATGAACTAACCAGTACCTCGGAGCTCTTGACTTTAGCTGCATATGTATCAGAAGATGGCCTAGTCGGCCATCACTGGAAAGAGAGGCCCATTGGACATGCAAACTTTATATGCCCCAGTACAGAGGAACGCCAGGGCCAAAAAATGGGAAAGGGTAGGTAGGGGGATGGGGGGGGGGAGGGCATGGGAGACTTTTGGGCTAGCATTGGGAACGTAATTGAGGAAAATACGTAATAAAAAAATACAAGAGAAAAAAAAAAGAAAAGAGACTGTGAAGGGACTAAGGTCCTAGAGGCAGCACATGTGCACAGAGAAGCCTCTGGGATACACTAGTGTATCAGACTGTGTGCTGTACTAGTAAGAAAGACACATGAGGTATATTTTTAAAAATAACAAATGGGTACTCAATAAAGAAGGCACTATAAATGTTCAATAATGCTATCACTTATTTTTATTATTCCTACAATTGCTATTCTCTGAAATGAGTTTTGTCTGTGAAAAATGTTAATTTCATATTATTGAATTTCTTCTGTGTTCCTAAATTGTACATATCAAAGGTTAGAGCAACATGACAACCAGTGAAAATCAATACTGTAAAAGCTGCCTCTTTGTCTGGAGGCCAGGTATTACAAGTTATAAAATTTCCTCATTGCTCTCAACTACGTGATAAATAGATAATCATCTAATTGTTAATAAATGTCCAGTTAGATGACACTAAGAATTTGGGCAGTTGTTAAGTGTTCTGTATCCTTTACCTTCCACAAACAAACTAGAGTGAACTCCTACCACATCAAAGTCAAGAATAATATGATTTTTGACACGTTAGCTGTATGTACACAACATATCTGATATTACATCTGAAATGTAGAAAGCAATCGTCCCTCTGGGTACTCTCTTCCATTCATACTTTGTAAGAGTACTGAAAAGAGAGTAATTCAGCCTTCTCGGTATCACCTACAGACCACCCAGAAATACATGAAAATTCTTGAGACATTGTATCATAGTGTGTGTGTGTGTGTGTGTGTGTGTGTGTGTGTGTGTCCCCGCGCACGCGCGCGCGAGCACACGTGCAAATGTGCCCTATCAACTATACCTTTTAACTATAGTTCTGTAACAATTATGTTGACATATAATTTATACAACCATACAATTTACTCCCTTGAAATTCACAATCCAGGGAATGCTATTATGTTCATAGTTGTTTGCCATCACTATTATTTAGTACATTATTATCATTCTAAAGAATTACAAGTATTATACAGAACTCATATAACAATTATCGTCACAAATTTCTACGTTTTTATATAAATAGAATTATGTGATATATAAACATTTGAGTACAAACATTCTCACTGAAATGTTCTCATAGTTCTTGTAATTAATACAGGTCACACTTAGTCTTTTTATGGATGAATAAACTCCACCAATTGAATATACAAGATTCTGTTCACACATTCATTATTTGAAGGACCTTTACATACATTTTAATTTTTGGACTACTATGAATAATTCTGCTATAAATATTAATGCACATATTTTTAAATGTTTTTATTGTTTGAGTATTTTGTAGACAAATATAATGTGTCTTGAACAGGGGCACTTCCCATTCCTTCTTCTCCAATACTATCCTAACCCATCCACAGCTTTTACATCCTCATTTCATGTTCTCTTTTGTTAAGTCCAATAAATCTACTTGTTGCTGCTTATATGTGCACTGCTGTAGGAACAATCTATTGGAGCATAGGCAGGCTCTCAGGGGTCACATCTCTGAAGAAAACTGAATCTTTCTCTCCTAGAAGCCTTACATTTCTAATAATAGCTCCTTAGCAAGAGATGGTACTTCAGCAACACCTCCAAAATCCATGCTAGGATTTTGTCTGTCTTGATAGTATAGAAGTCTTGTGCATATAGTCACAGCGGCAGTGATTTGATGTGTGCAAAAAACCCTGTCATATCAAGACAATACAGTCTTGTGCAAACTTTTTACTAACTATGGGCCCTAAAATAGTTCCTCCACCACCCCTTCATCAATATCTCTAAACCTTGATGGAAAAGTGTGATATACATATTCTATAAAGTGCAATATTCCTGACTCTAGTATTCTCTAAAGGTTGGCCTGTTGTGAGGTTTTTTATTAATTTCCATCTATTACAAAAAGGAGCTTATTTGATAAAGATTGAGAAATGTTATAATCTAAAGCATAAAGATAAGAACTGGGGGGATCATTTATTACAAAAATAGAGTAATTGGATTGCCTCCTAAGATCTAGGACCTAGCCAGCTGTGGGTTTGCCAACTAATTAAGTATATAAAGCAAGATTTTCATCTTTTGTAGTGGGGGGTTTAAGTCAAGTGAGAAAGTGGTTGCTTACTCCCATAATACTCATGCCACTGTTCTACAAGTGAGGCAATATGGCCAGGCCAGTTATTATTTAAGCATTATTGCAGGATTCAAATATGAATAAGATGGTTTATTACTTTTCTCCTCCAATAACTTGTAGAGAACATTCCGACACTATAAAACCAACACAAAATTTATTTACAAAAAAATTAGGAAACCATTTTAAAAGAATTATGTTTCATTTTACACATTATCAATGAGCAAATATATAATCAAAGTACCATTCCAACTAAGTTGTTCAATTAAAAGACAAAGTTTTAGCAATCTCATTTTATCATATGCCATATACATAAAGAAAAACTATGTACTTTATGATATAAGCTATTCTGATATGTTATAAAGAATTTCCATTCATAGACCTAATCTTTTATACATGCAGTGATATGTTTGTCAAGTGCAAACTTAATTAATGGATTTTAAACACAGCAATCTATTATCAACATCATAAAGACAAAGGAGCTTTATTTACAAACATATAATATTCTCTTTGATTTCTCAAATGTCTAAGGATTTAGACATATTCAAGTACTCCTTTTGTCAAACCTTGGAATGAAAGGATAAATTATGCTTTTATTAACAACTAATTTTTCATCTACTATTTACAATGCCTATGTGTGGGGTTCATTTCTCTACTTCTTTCTTCTACCTGTTTTGGAAATATATAATTCATGCAGAAATATGTTTAATAGACAATCTGGACAACCTCTTTTGATGAAATAAGAGTTAGGTGTGGAGTGGGACTCGATGTTAGAGTGCTTACCTTGTAGGTATAAGTAAAGACTTTTGCTTATTTCATTTAATACCCTTATAGTTTTAAATTGTGAGAAATAAAGATATACTTTACATCTCTATTTTTCTCTAAGAACTAATATTCTAAATTTTACAAAGATTTATTAATGTGAAAATATTATATTCAAAATACCATCAATATGGTACTTAAACCATCTCACATACAATATGAACAATTATTCTTTCAAAATGTTGAATATTCAGTAGGATGAAATGAAGAGTAAATACATTCTTTGTACATTCTTGAATGCCTTTATGAAATGTTCATGTTTCTGTTAATATAAATGCAATAAAAACAGTAGCATTAACCTAGCCAGTTTTTTATGAACATCCTTTTTAGTAAACACATGTCCAATCTTGTACCAACATCCAATTGAGTTTTGATTTTCATATATTGAACCCAATAGAATTATATCTATCATAGTATATTATGTAAGAAAAATATATGCATATGTTCAGAATACAGTTATTACCTTGCATTTATAAAACGGTTTTCTTAATAACCGCATTGTTGGTGTTCAATTGTATGTCTAGATATTTAAAACCTTGGTTTAAGAGACACAATCACTGCAAACCATGTCCATCATAATTTTCATGCCCTATTTTCTTGCCCTTAAGGCAGCTTGACCATTTCTTGTTCAACAGCTACTTTCACTTAATGTGCCATCCTTCAATATCACTTATCTGGCCTTTGGGTTTTCCAGCTCAGCAGTTGATACCTGTGTTGCAACCTATAAAGAGAGTGTTTAGCTCAAACTAAATTGGTGGATATTGGTAAGACTGTGATAACTACAGTACTTCACAGTATGATATAATTCATGGCTCTATACATTTCATTCCCCATGTGTACAAGGAAAAGCATTCTGTTACTAGAGAGCATGCTCTTCTTGAGCCTTTTGATGTGCTTCAGGAAAAAAAAAAAAACATGATCAAATGATCATTGAAACATGAACAATACAAGAGCATAGCTTATCAGTCTCTTGCTGGAAATTTGTATAAAATCAGAATGTTATACTTGTTCAATACTATTTCATTTGCTTTTATTAATCAAGTATGTTTTTCACAAAAAAACACATTTTGAGTAATTTTCACATATATTTTTTCTGGAGTTTTCCACTCTTTTGAGTTACACCATTAAAAATGAAATCATAAATGACATCATAATCACTGGACTGCAATATATAACCAATTTTGAGAGCTAATAAAATGGAGAAGGTAATTTAACAATGTATGTTGCCAGCAGGAAGCTACTTCTCTTTCTGATACACGAGGCTCTAAGAGGGTAGAGCCTGGTATATTTCCCATCTGTAAATTATGAGAATTTCTCTTCTCTAATACCACTAGATTAATTTATTTTATTTAAATTATGGTCTACTTGTTTGTTCATGTACTTTTATCTCTACTCACCTTATCGTAATTTTACCCTCTTAAATGATGAGACCATCTTCTTGTAAAGTTACTTCCATAAATTATTGATGCATATGGACTCTAGATGTACAGTGGTGATAACAACCAGAAACTCCAACAGTAGAACTTCATGAGCTTCTTTTGATTTAATAAAAATCATTAAAGAAGCACTATTATGTAATGTATGATGCTATACAGTGCAGAAAGAGAAGTTGTAATATTAGATAAGGTTTCCATATAAAGATTGATGTCCCTCAACCAGTTTTGTGCAGAGATTTAAAAATGAATTTATTTATTAAAGACTATTCATGGCACCCCAAAATTGTACTGCTCGATCCTAGAACATTTTGAATTGTTTTATATTTATAATATTGTTTGCACGACCAAATGGTGCATTTTAAGAAGTGATAAAAGCTTCTAATGAGGATAGTTATTGGACAAACTGAATATTAAGTTGAGAGCAAAAATGCCCACATAAATATGGTCTATTAATCTCCTGCCCATGGAAGGTATTTATTGCTTCTAAACCCTTAAGAGTTAAATTTATAATCCACCCTTTGGGAACCAAATTGTTCCATCTTACGTAGAAGAAAAGTAACTTTCAGTGAAAAATAAAGGACTCTGTTGGTCATTTATTATCTCAAAGGGTGTGTTTTATTAGAAATGTCAATTCCACAAAATTATGTGTCCTGTAATACATAATTATGTTCAAAATTGCATTTGAAATCTATTATTAACAGTTAACAGTGAACATTCTTAAAATAGTTATTACTCTTGGCCTTAACACAAAAAGCAATAATGTAGGTATTTTAGGGAGTTAAAAGCTGCAAGGCCTTGGCCTCTGAATAAAGTCACTGCAGGTGTGTTTCTTAATGGGCTGTTAATTTTATGTCAGGTGAACACAAAGGACAAGGACCGTGCGTTTTAAAACTGTTTGGTATGGAGACACAGTTGATGGCTGGAAAGATAAAGATGGGACGAAATGAGGCCAAATTTAGGCCTCCGGGAGAATAAATAATCCCTGCTTAAAATGGAAGCAAACCAATTCTCTTTCCTCTTTTTATATTCCTTCTCTCCCCGCTATCACATGACGTAGTATTCCATAGAAATATACATTAAGCTAGCACATCAAATAAAGTTACTCTTCTTCAAACTAAACATCTGCCCCTCACAGACGAGGTCCTTCTGGGTTTCATGTATTTGGCTATTAGTGCTATCCAAATGATTCAAACTCATAATCATGGTGTCAGTTTAATGTTTCCTTTGCCTTCACAACTATTACCTTCACTGCTCAGGTATTGACGAGTGAACAATGCAACATCAGCACCACTTGGAGTCACTTCAAACATGCATTCAATGCTTGTGTTTGAAAACTCCTTTTCTCAGTTACATTAAAATTTGACAAGCTCCGCTTTGGCATCTTCTATATTGTTCTCATATCTTCCTCCCACTTTCCACCTATACTAAATTACTTTTCACTGAAATGTACCTTTTCTACAGAAGTTATTTGTGCTTTAATATTTGTGAAAGAGTTAAATTGCCATTACCCTACAGAGATATTAGTGATCGTTTCAAAAGAGGCATGTTGCCAAATAAAAGTTCCAGTATACTATATGGGATATTGCCCTTCTAGTTGTTGGTCAGAGATAACATGGAGAACCCCCCCCCCCCAAGCAATTCAGGCTACTGCTGTCAATTTTTGTTACCCAGCAGAACATGATGTTAAGATCTTATTGCTAAATTCACCATAAGCTTTGCACATAAGATGTGGAGAAATCAAACAGGTAACTAACCTGGAAGTTTCCTCATTGTTTCCAATGTATCAAAAGATGATTTACATCTAATAGGAGAGAAAAATCATCTGTCTTACTCAGTCATCAACCTGTGATCCAGAATAGCGACAAGCCTAGCAATATACGCCAATGGGAACAATAGTGGCAGGAATGCAATTATGGGGAGGGGGGATAATCAACTACTTTCTGATTTTACTTAAGGCCAACTCCCAAACAGGTAAAGGATGCCTGGCACTATAAATCTGCTCAAAAGCCAAGAGCTGATGAGCTCATAGGCACATCGGTGAACCTACTTGTATTATTTTACTAGATGGACATAGTATCACAAAATTCCATCGAAATTGTACCCTAACACTTATAGAATAGTGCAAATGTAACTTCCAGGCTTCATCCGAGACTCATTTTTGCACGGTAGGCAGTGGTGAACACAGAATTTCACAATTGGTTAAAGCACAAACAGCAAGTACCTATGGTATACTTATCCATGAATAGACCACCTGTGTCATATTTCTCTCCTAAAAGGCTCAGGATAGATCATGGAGATAGTGCAGAAAGACTGTAAGAATCAGAGTTAGGAGATTCCAGAAATGAAACAGTGTTCTATAGACATGCAGAACTTAGGTATTCATGAACTCACAGCAGCCGTGGTTGCCTGCACAAGATCTGCACAAAGTCAACCCAGTCTTTCCAGTGTGGAGAGAAAGAGACTCAAAAACCTTCACCTCTAGTTAAGGAGTCAGTAACAGGTGATGGCTTCTGGAGCAGGGCAAATCAGTTTTCTTTAATGGTATGATCCCTGGTAGGATAAGCATACTCTGTTGTATGAAAACTTGTATGTTTTCAGGGCCAACCATTTGGTATTGGAAAACCAGTTAGTATGATCATTCCTGCAGAGAACTATTATTCTTACTCTCAATACTCCTTAGGACTATTATTCTTACTCTCAATATTCCTTAGCTACCTATAGTTTTTTGTTGTGAGTTGAGATCTCATGAGCTTTCTCCCATCTACATTGTCATGTCTATTGTTGGACAACCTTTTCCATCTCATATTAGGTAGTCATATTGGTGAGACTTTATGGGCATAAACTCTATTATTACTTAGAGACACAATCTCACAGGAAACCCCCTAACCTTCTACCTCTTAGAATCATTCTTCACCCTTTTCTACAGTACTCTCTGTTATATTTTCTATGGTACTTGTAAAGAGCATCTCTAGCTAAGTTGAAATATTTGATTTAAATCATATATGCATATTTATATAAAGAATTATTTATATGATGGGTTTCCTTTAGATAAATAGTTAATATTATTCTTGTGGTTTTTTCAAATATTCTTACTGTTCTATGTTAACTTTACTAATCAAATCCTCTTGACTAGTTCTAAAAGCAGTATGTATGAACAATGAGTCATTATTTCCAACTCTATTTAGAACTCTTCCTTATATATGCATAGCCCACAGCCTTAAGATAAAAAAAAAAGTTTTAGCATTGTGTGTTAGTGCAAGCTGCTCCTAAGTCTTGTGTAGAGTGCCATGTCCCATAATTACCATTTTTGACTCATTCATCTACACATTTATTAAGTAATTATATATTGATCATTTGTGTGTATGTGTTTGTAAAATCTTTACATACATTCACATACATTTATTAGATACTGAAGTTAAAGGAATGGACAGTGCAGCTCTACTCCTTGTCCTCAAAATGCGTACTTTATATCCTGGAAAAATAGGCAATATGTGACACATACATAAAATATGTAATGTGATGGATAGTAATTACTACAAGAAAATAAAAGGCAATGTGGTTATTTTCATATTTGTTGCATTTATTCAGAGATTTTCAAAACTCACTGAGACCAACAACTACATCTTACTCATCTCTCTAATTCCTCCATCTATCAAGAGAATGAGTGTTCAGTAAATACTTCAAAGTAGTCGTGCTAAACAAAATAAATGCAGTAGGAGTTTAAGAGAGAATTTGGCATAATGGTTGATCAGAAAAAGCCTCTTAGAAGATATTTAATATGAGTGATACATTGAAAGATACAGGGAGGGAAAAAAAGCTGTGTAAGTTGTTTCAATATATTTGTTCTTGAAAAGCTAAAGAGCATTGCTTTTAAAATTAAGATTAATTGTATGTATAATTCTCTCTTTTTAAAACAGTGTTCCAGAAGGGACGAGCAATTGACACTGGGGAAGTTGACATTGGAGCCCAGGTCATGCAGACCATTCCACCTGGCTTATTCTGGCGTTTCCAGATTACTATCCACCATCCTATATATCTGAAATTCAATATTTCTTTAGCCAAGGACTCTCTTCTGGGAATTTATGGCAGAAGAAACATTCCACCTACACACACTCAGGTATTTGATATAATAGGTATTTTCTTAAATCCTTTTAGAGGGTAGTATATCAAGCACTTCGCACGTCAGATGTTGTGATTTGTGAATACTGTAGGATTCAAAGATGAAGGCAAAAAAAATCTTTGTAACAAAAATATATAAACTAATCACACTTTAATGAAAACACAGCAACTAGAAATAAAGAATAGCCTTTAGGAAAACACATTCAGAACAGATAGTCTAAGGAGACAGTCTTTAAACTCCATCTCTGCTTCCTACAAAAGGATCATGATGAGTTTCTCTGCTCTCTCATTTTAGCACTAGAGTCGCCCTGTTTTGCATATCCTTTTACTATTATTCCAGTAACAGTGTAGAAATCAACAAGAACATATTGGCAATATACACACACATATATATATACATATATATGTACATATATATGTATTTGTGTGTATATATATATATATATATATATATATATATATATATATATACATATATATAGAAAGAGAGAGTGAGAGAGAGAGCAGGTTTTATCTTACATACAGAATTTTTTCTATAAGCAATCATTCACAGGATTTCAAATATATAAAATTTCTGCAGTTTCTAAAGCCTATTTATAATCAGATGCCATATTTCTCGTGTTTTTCTTAACCTTATTTTTTCCACATTAATCCATTAGTAGCACTGCTCTATCCAAGATTAAATTTGAAAGAATTAAACGCTCAGTCTATCCTTCCCCCAACAAGGATGGCTAGAGTCAATAATCAAAATGTCATTCAAATGTGAATCAGAAAACATAGGAACATGTAAAACAATATGTTTACCAAATGATTAGAAGGGGGAGGCTAGCCTTTGAATATATTAATACATACTCACAAAGATAATGAGTTGTGATAAATATTCTCGTTTGTAAGTTTCATTTATTTGGGGATTTTTGAAGTGTAAAAAGCTTTTAAATTTGTTAAAAAGGTCACATTTCTGAGCAGAATACGCTCTCAAGTATCTTCTCTTAGACAGATATTTTCATAAAATGTCAGGATCTTATACATAATCCTCAAATTTGTTTCTATTTCTTGAGATTTTTGCTTTTTTAAATATTTTTATTAGATATTTTCCTCATTTACATTTCCAATGCTATCCCAAAAGTCCCCCATACCCTCCTCCCCACTCCCCTACCCACCCACTCCCACCTTTTGGCCCTGGCATTCCTCTGTACTGGGGTATATAAACTTTGCATGTCCAACAATTTTTACTTTGAACTGAGTTCACAACATTTGTAAATGTAGTGAAACAATTTTCAAAACTAAAAATTCATTTGACTTCAAATATACTTAAGAATTGGTAACTTTCTTTTACATTTTGCCAACTCTATGAGCAAAGAAATACATACTGAATATGTCAGTGATAATTAAAAATGGTTATATATCCAGAAGTTCAAAGTGGTTCAAGTTCATATTTGTGTTTGTATTTGTTCCAGTTTGATTTCGTGAAATTAATGGATGGCAAACAACTGGTAAAACAGGACTCTAAGAGCTCAGATGACATTCAGCACTCCCCAAGGAATCTGATCTTAACATCACTTCAGGAGACAGGTTTCATAGAGTATATGGACCAAGGACCTTGGTATCTGGCATTTTATAATGATGGAAAAAAGATGGAGCAAGTATTTGTGCTAACTACAGCAATTGGTAAGCTGCCATGCCTGTTATTTGAATTTACAGTATAGCTCTAGAAAGTCACTAGTGGTTAAAAGTACTTGGTTACTTACATACTGTTCCTTCTACTTTAACGTCATTATTCAATAAATGTCACTATGAGTAACATTTTATTTTTGTTCTCATTGTTGTTAAAACATTGGTTAAGAATTTTCTAAAGCTCCCCAGTATTTGCTAATATTCTAAGACTCTTGTCATTAATCCCTTTATAAGTTCTTAACAGAAAAAAAATATTCCATGGTTAATATTGTTTAAGGAGCTAGATAGATGAACAACTTCAGAGAGAAATCTTATAAGCAAAATTATTTCTGTTAAGCCGAGCCCAAAAGCTTGCTCCTATAATACCAGTGACATAAAATATAGATTTGTGAGTTCAAGACCAACATGAGCATAAAAGGATCTTCAAAGCCAATCTTGGCAAACCAGTGAGTACCTATCTTAAAATATAAAATATATTAGAGAGTATAGCCTGGTGACAGAACAATTACCTAACATGTATGATTCCTAAGGTTCGATCCCTGGTGAGAGAATGGGAGATAGGAAATAAAGACCTTGTTAATCAGTTTGATTATAAAATAAGAGCAAATAATTACCTCTTAAAATAGAAAGACTGGCATCAAGACAATTCTTTAGAACAATTGATTCTCAAACCTCTAAGGCTTCAAAATACAAATTGAGAATACTTAGAGAAGAACAGTGGAAACAATAAGGGAAGTCATCTCAAGCCTCCTTTTTGGGTTTCTTTAGGTCTGATAATCAAATAGCTCCTTCATTGTGCCCATGGCCTTTTAAATGGAGCTCTTTCGAAATACAATGCCTAGCATTCACCATCACCCTCCTTAGTCTGAAATGTCTCAGTCTTTTGTCATGTTTTCTCAGTAAACACACTCCCCTGACCCTTTGTGTGAATAAAGCTAAGCTCTTTAGCAATTTGGGAGTCCTTGGGGGTAAACAACTTGTAGGCACAGCCTTGTAGCGTTTGAATTAAAAAAAAAAAAAAAAAAAAAAACAAACCTGCATGTCTTTTAAAAGAAGAGAAAATCTTTTACAGCTGTCAGTTCTCTATACAACTCTCTACTTTATCCTTTAGTTAACCTGTTCAGCCATATGTTTAGGAAGATGTGTTGACTGTTAATAAATAGACCATCTGCTCTTGATAACAATTATGTTCTATTTTTACTTGATGCTGAAGACCTTGAGAAAGTAAAAAACAGTATTCTAGCCATAAGACTATTATTTGTTTCCTCTAAAGTAATTAGAAAAACAATAAAAATCATACGGAGACAAACTCCATTGATCTTACATCTCCAAAATACATAACATTCTTATTAAAATTAAAAAATTATACATTTTTAGTCACATCATTATTTTGTCACTAAGAGTGTATCCATAAAAGTCAGTGCTGTGAAAAAATCAAAACACAATTTTGATATGATTAATATTAAATTATAACAGACTAATTTAGAGAAATTAGAAGATATAACGTATTTGTGAATATTTCCTCTCTTCCTTGTGATTTAATCTGTCATCTTAAATTGTAAATACTAAACAAGCTATTTACCTGTTAAAAAGTAGTAGGACCAAGAACCGTGCTTGGAGGCTTTTTATCTTTGCCTTATTTCATCCCCAAAGGAACTTAACCTTTCATATCTTCATCCAGATATGAAACCATCAGTTTCATATTAGCAAAATATTTGCATTTTGCACATGCAATCCAGTATCTTTTGATATGTTTTATAAAGCCAAGGATGTGTTTTATATAGTAAGGTATGGTGCAGTGGAGGGGGTTGACTCAGCTGGCCCATGCTGAAACATCCCTCCTCTGAGGTGCCAGTCATACAATGGATCTAGTATAAAATAGAGTTTAAAGCCAGGCCTACCTGACTATTGCTATGTAACTGTTGGGTGGAGCCTTGAAGGAATGCTAAGAACTTTACTTTTCTACTTGTTTAATATTAGAAACAAAAGACATCATCTTCCACCCTCATTTCATTAAAGAAAGCTCAAGGAGGCTAGAGAGATGGTTCAAGGTTAAGAATACTTATTGCTCTTGCGGAAGAATTGGGCTCAATTCCCAGTAGCCCCATAATGGTTCCCAAACACCCATAAGTCCAGTTCCAGGATATGCCCTATTTTGTCTTCTGAAGACACTAAACACAGACATGATATGAATACATGCGTTCAGGTAAAACACTCATACATAAAATAAAATGGATAAAATAACAGCAAAATTTAAGTTCAAGTAAATTTCTCCAAATAATCAAAAGCATATAAGTCATTTACTCTAAAGTATACCCACTAGTTTGTTTTTATATTTTTATGCCTTGTCTTAATGACAGTGAAAGGGTGCTTCTATAATTCATAAACAAACTAAGGGTTGTGTTGTTCAGAATCCATGAAGCATCTGAATCCATTTCAAATTATTTAAATACTCTCTAAAGTGGGCACAATAATATTTTCTTGTCTCTTTTCTGCTCACATCAGTCACAGGCTCTGTAATCATGTAGTAAATGTTTTCATGTGGACTTGAACTTGAACTTAACCTAGGTTGCTTGATAGATAAATAGATTGCTGGACAAAATCCCTTAGTGACAGATTCAGGAGACTCAGAACTGAAATCCAAGTTTCTATGTTACAGGTGTCACACAATGATTTTCCTGATGCAAGAACTCATGAGCCACAGTTATAAAATGCATTTCTCAACCTTCAGTGTATCTACTCATTCATTCTCTCTCTCTCTCTCTCTCTCCCTCTCTCTCTCTCTCTCTCTCTCTCTCTTTCTCTCTCAGATATTTTCTTTATTTACATTTCAAATTTTATCCCCTTTCCTGGTTTCCCCTCTAAAAACCCTCTATCCCCTCCCTGCTCCCCCTGCTCACCAACCCACCCCCTTCCACTTCCTGGCCCTGGCATTCCCCTATACTTGGGAATAGAACCTTCACAGGACCAAGGGCCTCTCCTCCCATTGATGACCGACTTAGGCCATCCTCTGTTACATATACAGCTGGAGCCATGAGTCCCACCATCTTTTGTTGATAATGTTCAGGCAAAGACACCATGACCACCTCCTAGAATCTCTCTTTTGTATTAGAAATATATTTTTTGTAAGTGAAGGAAGGATTTTTATTTAAAAAGGAAAAAAATAGTGAAATTATTTTATTAGGCCAGAATTAGGAGGCAAGCAAGAAAGCAAGCGAGTGAGGAAGGAAGGAAGGAAGAAGGAAGGAAGGAAGGAAGGAAGGAAGGAAGGAAGGAAGGAAGGAAGGAAGGGGGGAAGGGAGGGGAGGGGAGGGGAGGGGAGGGAAGGGAAGGGAAGGTAAGGTAAGGGAAGGGAAGGGAAGGAGAAAGGAAGGAGGGAAGGAGGGAGGGAGGGAGGGAGAAAAGGAAAGAGAAAAAGAGAGAAAGAAAGAGAGCGAGAGAAAGAAAGAAAGAAAGAAAGAAAGAAAGAAAGAAAGAAACAATAAAAGAAATAAAAAGAAAATCAACACCAAACCCAGACACTATTGCATATGCCTGCAAAATTTTGCTGACAAGACCCTGATATAGCTGTCTCATATGAGGCTCTGCCAGTGCCTGGAAAACACAGAAGTGGATGCTCACAGTCATCTATTGAATGGAACACAGGGCCCCCGATGAAGGAGCTAGAGAAAGTACCCAAGGAGCTGAAGGCGTCTGCAACCCTATAGGTGGAACAACAATATGAACTAACCAATACCCCCCAGAGTTTGTGTCTCTAGTTCCATATGTAGCAGAGGGTGGCCTAGTAGGCCATCAATGGGAGGAGAGGCCCTTGGTCTTGTGAAGATTATATGCCCTGGTACAGGGGAATGCCAGGGCCAGGAAGTAGGAGTGGGTAAGTTAGAGAGCAGGGCAGAGGGAGGGTCTAGGGGGCTTTTGGGATAACATTTGAAATGTAAATGAAGAAAATATCTAACTAAAAAAAGAAAATTGAAAATCTCAGGTCAAAATTGCTAAGTATAGAATTTTTATATCTTTATTATTTAAAGAAATATTTAATTTTAAATATATTTTGATCATAGTCTTCCCCCTCCAAGTCCTTTCAGATTCTCTCACCTTCACTATACATATAACTTTAATTTCTTTCTTAAAAATAAACAAACAAAAATCCAATACAACAAACACAAAAAGACATATCATACCAAACACAATATCCAATACAACAAACACAAAGAGACATATCATACCAAGAGTGGCACATTGAGCACCTGATCCTTTATAGACCGATAAGCTAGGCATCATTATACTCAAATATAATTATAAACTATAAAAATTAATGTTATCTTCCAAGACTCACATCTGTAAATCAGTTGTTTTTCAGAAGAGTTATATAAGATTTTCTAAGTTATTTTCTGCACAACTTTATGAGTACCTTCAAAGCCATTCTGCATTCCTGTGAAAACTATTTTGTAAGAATGAATTTCAAAGAAATGGCAGGGAAGTGGCATTTAGTCAAAAAGGCATTTCTCGACAAAATGCTTAGGTTCAAATGCTTTTAGTGGTGGTGAATTTAATATGAACACTTACTTTAAAAGCAATCCATTGTCACTTATTAATGAAAATAAACTACTAATTCTCATATTTAACCTGTCAAGATAGTATATTAAATAGTTCATGTTCTAGAGAAGAAACTAGTTGCTATAGCATAAATGTGAAAAATAGACATAATCTTTGTCTTCTTGGTTACATTTTGAAATCTGCTTTGCTTTTAAGAAATGTCTTAGAATTCTCATACCATTTTCGCTTGATTACAAATGCCTTTAAGGATATAATTTATGTGGACCCTTTATCCACTTTAGAGAAGAGTTAGTTTTTGTTCTTCTCTTTAAAAGTCAATTCATTCACAAAATTGAGAACTGTGTTGAATAATCTACTGTATATGATATCATGCAGAAGTCTTTGCCATCTAATTTTGAACAATAAGAGCTTTGTGGGCAGCAGAAGACAAGATTATTACAGACAAGGAATTTCTGAAACTTTTTAAACAACATGGCTCTTGCCTGGACCTAGGTTCATTTTTTTTCTCTTCTTTTCTGTTAACAGAAATAATGGATGACTGCTCAACCAATTGTAATGGAAATGGAGAGTGTATCTCTGGGCACTGTCATTGTTTCCCAGGCTTCCTTGGACCTGACTGTGCTAGAGGTAATGTTCTATGATTCTGATTGTCTTAGAGAAGTGGTTCTGAACTTTCCTAATGCCGCTACCCTTTAATATGGTTTTGTTGAGCAGTGGGCACCAGGTGTGGGGGAATAAAAGGAGTGGGAGAAAACCTGTGTCCTGCCAGAGTTCCAGTGCTCTGGGCGGGAGGATGAGGAAGGACTTCCGTATGCTTTCCAAGTGGCCCCTGGTGTGAGTCTGGCTGTGGGAAGACACTGGACCACAGCTTAGCGGTGGTGGACAAGAGGCAATCCTAGCAGCAGGTTCTCAGTCTTGGGTATCCCTCGCTGGATACTGCTGAAGAGCTGAGAACAAAGTGGGGGCTCCAGGGGCAGCTCACTCATCCCCAGGGCAGAAGGGAGGAGAAGGCAGGGAGCGCAGAGGCACTGGGTGGTTCCCAGGTGAGTGAAAGTCCTTGGTCCAGTTGGTCCATGGCTGGAGCACAGAAAGGCCTTCCAGAAGGAAGTTAGATGTGGCTCGTTAGAGGAAAATCTATCCCATCATTCAAGTATGGTGGGCCCTGATGAGCAGAGACAGTCTATGGTTTTAGAGCTTTGTTGTAGAAAGGCAGAGAGAAAGAGAGAAGCTAGAAAGAGAGAGAGGCCAGCCATGGCCATGTGGAGAGAGGGGGGAAGAGAGAGAGAAGGATGGCTAGAGAGAAAAGTAAGAAAGGTGAGAGCTTAAAGAGAGCAAGGGGGGTCCAAGCAGCTCCTTTTATAGTGAGCTGGGCTACCTTGCTGTTGCCAGGTAACTGTAAAGAGGAGCATACCTAGCTATAGTTAGGTAACTGTGAGGGTAGAGTCTAGCCAGAATGCCAGAAGCTTGGGACATTGTCTGTGTGACTTATAGTCACAGAATTATGGAGTTGGGAGTTTTGTGGTGTCAGGCATCTGTCTCTGGGAATGTGGCTCCATGTTTCCTCCCTTGTAGAGTTTTCTACTGGGTCGCCGTGGCAAGCCTCATTCAACCAAAATAGGCTGCCTGTCATGGCCTCACACAGTTTCTTTTGTTGTGGTGAACCCCAACCATAAAATTATTTCATTGCTACTTCATAAGTATAACTTTGCTACTTCTGTGAATCATAACGTAAATATCGGTATTTTCCAATGGTCTTAGACAATCTCTGTGAAACTTCGCAAAGGAGTCATGATCCACAGGCTGAGATACTAGAGAAATGTCGTTGGAAAACTCAACATTATGAGCAATAGTAGTGATAGAAACAATAGTCATATCAGCAATGCCAGCAGTGCTCACCAACAATTGTTACCCAAATCTGAGCACTTCATATGCCAGCTCTGTTCTAAACACTGCTTATTTCCTCTTTTAATTCCTCCTTCCTACAGTGTTCCTATGAATTAGGTCTGCTGTTAGCCCTACTTTATGAACAAAGAAAGAATCTCAAAAGGAATGGTTAGGAAAATATATGTGCCAGCTGAGATATGAACCTACATCATCTGAGACAACTACAATATACTACTTATATGTCTTGTATAAAGTAATTCATAGCAGTCTGAGTTTTAAAGAAGACAGAATTTGGAAATACTATTATGTAAAGAAATTTAATCCAGCAACATGGCTGCTCTGGCAAGGGATCACATCCAAAGACCTTTTAGGTCTGTGTGATTTGGCTTGAATACAGACATGCTCGTAGTACATACCTTTTATCCCAAACAATGAAGATAAAGTTAGTTTTTGGAAGGAAGCTGCCTTGTTTGAAAGTGACTTCCAATTGAGGGACAGACAAAGTGATGAATCTGAGAAAGATTTGACAGGATGAGTCAGAGATAAGACATGCCCAACTCTCACAAAGACAGGAAAAAATGGCTACTTAAGAGCAGGGCAGAGTCAGCCAGCAAAGGAGGGTAGCTCAGTGTGTGCAGTTCAGCTGAGTTCAGTTCAGTGCAGTTTGGTAGAGTTCAGTTGAACGCAGTTGAGTTCAGTTGAGTTCCTGCACTTTCATTCTGTTTAGTTCCGTTCATGAGGTCAGCATAGTCAGTGTAGTCAGTGCAGTCCAGTTCCTGGAATTCAGAGGCAGCAATTCAGTGAGAAGTCAGTTTGATTCTATCTGAGCCAGAACAGCTGAGTTGAAGCGGACACACAGAGTTCAGGAAGAACTAGAAAGGCTGAGATTATCCAGCCATAAGCCTCCAAGATGACAGTTCCATCTGGTGAATAAAATTTACTTTTACACCATCAGAGCTGGAAGTAGTGATGAATCACTAGATGGAAATGGAGTTTAGAAAGTAAGAAATTGAAATTCAAGAGTTAAACTTGGTACTCTTTATTGTTTCATGCTCTTGCACATAGTTTAATTAATTCATGAAAAGCTTTAGATAAATTGGACCATGCTTCCCTCTAGAAGTGGAGTTATTATTTTCCAGATGCTTCCTGTTCATTTTCAATATAGTCTTAAAAGTTTCTGGTCTGCTAGGTTTATCTTTGATTTCTTAGGAGAAAAATAACTGTTCATTTACATTAAATTCCATTCCACCGAGAATTTTAAAGCAGTTGGTAGGGTTCTTATACCATAGCATGTGAAATGAAGGATAAGGGTTTTGTATATTAATATATATATATATATATATATATATATATATATATATATATATATATATATAAAAAACAAAAGATGTGGGTACTGACCTCAAAGCCTCATAGATTTAAAATGAACACACATAATAACAAAACAGAATACATATTCTAATAAAAGTATATAGAAAGTAATATCCACTGAAAATCTGTTTGTATAGCCTTTACAAAAACCCCTTCTCATATGAATAATGCCCTATTTACTAGATTTTAATGTATACATTCCTCAGTGTGTGTGTGTGTGTGTGTGTGTGTGTGTGTGTGTATTTGATGAAATAAAAGCCACTGAAGAGATAAAACCCTTAGCAAAATATAGCAACAGTGATAATAGTAGCAGTGATAATAATTAGACATTGTGATAGAATTAAAAGCAAGTACATATTCTCCATATAGGAAATAGTCATAATTTATCTTTACCCAAGTTCTATAAGAGGAAAATTCTGTCAGTAATCATGATCATAGGCCTACTTAATAATAAATAAGACAAATAAAGAATTAAAACAATTAATTTTATGAGGAATGACATACTAGAACCAATATAGAGTGATTCTTGAAGATGTTCAAAAAGATTATAAAAACACTACAACTTATTTGCTAACCTTTAGATTCTTGCCCTGTGCTGTGTGGTGGAAACGGAGAATACGAAAAAGGCCACTGTGTCTGCAGGAATGGCTGGAAAGGGCCTGAGTGTGATGTTCCAGAAGAACAGTGCATTGACCCAACCTGCTTTGGCCATGGTACCTGCATCATGGGAGTTTGCATCTGTGTTCCAGGATACAAAGGAGAAATTTGTGAGGAAGGTCAGAATCCCATTTTAATATGTTGCTTCAGGCTTTTCTCTCACTTGATTTTCCATAATTTCATTCTATAATACTAGTAGAAAAACAAGCAATCTTTGCAAATAATGAATGTTCAACATACCCTTGGTACAAAGAGCAAAGGTTTGAGGTCAGGGAAGCTCATGTCTCTTCTAATAGCCTTATGGAATGCATGACACTGTTCCTATGACACCTGAAAAGCAGTAAATGCAAAAGTGATATCTTTTAATTTCTAATATTGTCTTATAACTTGATAATTTTCAGCTTATTTTAGGTGTTAACCATATGTTTTGATTATTACAGAGTCCTTTATGCTGCATAATGAAACATTACATTTAAGAATGCAATAAAAATAATGATATAGACATATTTGGAGACATTTTGCAAATGTTTTCCTGGGGAGTGATTTGTAATTACCACTATTACTTTTGCTTCATGTTATTTATTTATTTATTCTTACATGCCTCATGATGAAACTTGACCTCCTTCCCTAAAAATAAATCAGACCTGCTACTAATGAGTTTCAAAGCAGAGCCTTTGTATTAAATTCACCCCAAAGGAGCTTTTAGAAAAAATATTTTTGAAATGGCTATAGTTTTATCATTTAAACAGACATATTGGAAAATAAGTTTACTAGTAATCAAACCATTTTCATGCCACATTCTTCAAATAAGACTGATTTCAGAAATAATATGAAACCATTACCATGGGAGATAGTCTCATCACAACTGTTGTTCAGGAAAGGGGCTGCTGAAAATGCACTGTAATTGCTTTTTAAAGATCGCTCATTAAGACTATTACACAGCATTCTAAAGGGTTTAATCTCATTCCACTCCATGAACAAGCAGGATTTTAGCTTTCCACCTCCTATTAGTGGCAGTAGAATATGGGTGTAAAGAGTGTTTGTTCCAGTGAATTCTACTTGGTCTGTATAGGCACTGGAGTTCCTATGATATCTTAAAAATATTTTTATATAATCATATAATGATCAAATTATCATTATATGTAAGCACAAATGCAGATGCTCTATAGACCCAGACACAGTTAACAGTGAGTGATATCTATCACATCTACAGTTTGCCATGAAAATCATGTAATTAGAAAATGAATGAAAATCATTCATTAGACTCTGCTGATTTAAATATCATAAGCAGATGAAACAGGGGCTTACCATAAATTAGCCTTTTACTTGGTCTCTAAGAAAATATGTAAAACAGCCAAAATAACAGAAGAATGCTCACCATATTAAATGGCATAGGCTTTACAAGTGCAATATGAGAATAGTCTAACTCTTATATAGCATAGGAAGAACCTATAAGCTGAAACAAGCTATGGACAGTTTATTTACAGACATGATGTTGTCGTTGTTTTTATTGACTGACTTAGTTGCCAGTTTTTCAAAATAGAGAAGGGTCACATTGAAAATTCCTACTTCTAACTTCTCTTGAACACTAGACTGTCTGGGCCTGCATCAGCTAGAGCCAAGATCCTTTTAAATCGAATACATGGTTTCACAGTTTGCTCCCCATCAGCAATATCATAACAAATACCCCATTTCCTTCACACCTGCATTCTCTAGCCTGTTGATTTCATTCTTCCAATTTCAGTATGACTTTCATGATGTAAACATATTTATAACAAGCATTTCTAGTCCAGGAAGAAAGAAGTTAATAATAATCACCCTTCAGAATGATCTTTATTAGGAAAACACCTCCATGGGGATCATGGGGAGTCATGCTTGGGCCTTGGGTGGAAAAGAGCATTATGAGAACGTTAAGAGTGATTAGCTTGAAATGGGAGAATAAGAAACATAGCTATTACATACACCATCATGGGGGCAGGGCCTACAAAGCAAAGAGAGCCTTCACAGGAACACTGTGAACAAAGATTTATGACTTTTACAGCTTTCTAGGATATAGCAGGAAGTTGTACACCACAGAATTTAATTGAGCCTAGCCTATGTGAAAAGAAGCATGTAGAAGCCAAGTATTAAGTAGGACTTACATAGCAGTGGCAAGAGGAGGAACTGGAGTTGCTCTCTCCCCAACGTTGGTCAAGATCTGCAAGTTCTAACTTTCAACTGGAAAAGGAGTGGTCTTCTTTCTACCAAACATGACTTAGATGAATTGAATGTAACACACCTCTTAAGAAAATAAATTAGATGGCATTTTGTTTATTATTCTTGTTATACATTGGCAGAACCAAATAAAGTCCTTCTAGAAACAGTCTATATCATGAACTTTACCTCTTACTCCAAATCATGAATGAAATAATATATACATTTGGAGATTTTATTTAATGATAAGCTCAGTTATTAAACTATTGTTCTAATGACCTGGAGATCTTGGGCTAATTATGATAGCAATTACTACAATTACAATAGACATTTTGTGGCAATAAGCCACACCCAAAGAGTAAGTCAGACTTGCCAATTCATGCAGGTTGCATCAAGGTATTCCTCTTGCTTCAAATGTACTTCAAAGCATAATCAAGATGAAGACAAAGAATGTGGAAGTCAACCTTGCCATTTCACATAGAATAGTCAGTGGAAAGCACAAAACAATTTTCTACAGGCAAAAATTTCTAGACTCACAGAATCAGAGACAAGTAGAAATAGCTTATTCTAATTGACAAAAATATATCACAGTGTTCTGGTAGAAGATGTAAGCATCATGAAAGTTTGAAATACAAAAAAAAGTTGCATTGTTGGTGCTTCTGAAGAATAAATATGAGGTTGTAAAACTTTGTGTAAATTATATTATTTCATACAACAGAATTCACCTCACCAAGTTATCCAATTAAAAACTATATAAAACTTTGATTCTAATTTCAGTAAGGATAAAGAATGACTTATCAAAAAACTCTCAGTTATTTTTGAAAAGCTGAGAAATTCCTACTGAGGGTCCATACAGGTCCACCTACTCATTTGTGTGGGGAGTATCACTGACTGTTCAGAATTGCATGCAGCATATGTGTGATTTTCTTCTTCCAAATTTAGGTTGTAACCTTTATCATATCCTACCATATTTTTAAGTGTTAATAATCTTCTGGTTTAAACACAATGTTTGCATGAGTCATTTTATTGCCTAATTAAAGCAACATTAACGAGACGATACTAGGAAATCAATGTATCTCAGTTCTATAATCCCATACCTCTTCTCTCTCAACCTCCCCCAACCCTTTTGTTTTTGATATTCAGAGGACTGCTTAGATCCAATGTGTTCCAGCCATGGCATCTGTGTCAAAGGAGAATGTCATTGTTCTACTGGCTGGGGTGGAGTCAACTGCGAAACTCCACTTCCTATATGTCAAGAGCAGTGCTCCGGACATGGAACTTTTCTTCTGGACACTGGAGTTTGCAGCTGTGATCCCAAGTGGACAGGATCCGACTGCTCTACAGGTAGAGTGGTTCTCTCTCTCTCTCTCCCTCTCTCTCTCTCTCTCTCTCTCTCTCTCTCTCTCTCTCTCTCCTCAAGTCAACCTGTTCATTTCATTAAGGTACTAGATTGTAAGATCTGGAGTGTATAATTTCATTAATCACAATAAGTTCCAGGTATTTCCTAGTCAGTATTCTTCTTCTTCTTCTTCTTCTTCTTCTTCTTCTTCTTCTTCTTCTTCTTCTTCTTCTTCTTCTTCTTCTTCTTCTTCTTCTTCTTCTTCTTCTTCTTCTTCTTCTGTTTCTGCATTAAGTTTCTATGTGACAGGTGTACGTGGTTTACCTTTTGATCTCGTTGTTTCTTCTATTGTAGTTCCTTCAATAGTCTTCAAATTTCCTACAGTCTGCTCTTGTCAGATTCTTTCAAATCACTATCACCACAAACTGGAATAGTCAACGTATTCATTGAGCAACTCATTTTAAAAACTTAACAACCACAGTATACCCTGACTTCTAGGATAATCTGGCTCTAAAATGAGACCCTGTCTCTAAAGACAGGAAATAAAGATTAAAATTATAAAGGTTATTTAATTGTCACAAAATGTATACTTAGAATCCATTAATTGATAGATGTACAACATATATTAACATCTATGTGCTGGTCATGGTGCTCAGAGCCAGTAATATAGAAGTGCCCAAAAGGGGTGTAATTTTTGCAGAAGTGAATATTATAGTCTAGTTGGAAAGACATATTTACCAAGTTAGAAAAGAATAATGAAATCCAAGTGACTAGACCTATGGAGAAGTATCATATGAATTAAGCCTGATTATTAACTTATTTTCAACATATTACCTAAAACTTTTCATAATCCCATGTGTCAGCTATAGTATTATTGGATGCTACTATGCTTATTGCTGAAATGCTTAATGATGACTTGTTATTGTTGCCTATCCTAAGTGTTGCAATATGTCAATTCAATGTAAGTACAATTATTATGAATACTTGAAAGATGAGGAAACCGAGGCACAGAGACAGGCTATAACTTATCCAAAGCACCAATATATTTTTGTGTCTTCAGATTATATTCTTATTAAATGAGTAGAGTTAACCAATGAATATTCTGGGAAAGCTTCTGCCTATGAATTTTGCAGAGGGTGTAAAATGGCATATGGTAAGCAGAAAACTTCAATGCACTGTGGGATTTTGTTTCCAATGAGTTACATATGAACTGAAGTCTTAGTCAGGGTTTGTATTCCTGCACAAAACATCACGACCAAGAAGCAAGATGGGGAGGAAAGGATTGATTCAGCTTATACTTCCACATTGCTGTTGGTCACCAAAGAAAGTCAGGACTGGAAATCACACAGGGCAGGAAGCAGAAGCTGATGCAGAGGCCATGGAGGGATGTTCTTTACTGGCTTGCTTCCCCTGGCTTGCTCAGCTTGCTTTCTTATAGAACCCAGGACTACTAGCCCAGGGATGGTACCACCCACAATGAGCCCTCCCACCCTTGATCATTAATTGAGGAAATGCCTTACAGATGGATCTAAAGGAGGCATTTCCTCAAGGGAGACTCCTTTCTCTGTGATAACTGCAGCTTGTGTCACATTAACACACAAAACCAGCCAGTACACTCACGTTGAGCCAGAACTTTGACCTTGCATATTCCATGTATTTAATAACACCCATCTAAGAGTCATTTACCTACTTTATTATATACAAAAAAAGGTGTTAGTACAGGACCATGTCCAGGGCCATGAGACACAAAGTATGATAGGAAGCAATGTTATTTCTCTGAGATGAGAGAAGACATTGAGGAAAGCCTCACACTTGAATTTCTGCTAAAAAAAAAAAAAAAAAAAAAAGATGGTGAAAAAGATGGTGAATGTTTATTGGCTGGACAAGAAAGGAAAAACCAGGCAGGCAGAGGGAGTAGATTTTAAAGGAAAGACAGGAATCTAAATGATACAACTGGGGGCTTGAAAGTCATTGGGTAGTTGTAGCTCAGGAGTACAAAGGAGGTAAAACTGTCACCAATGACAAGAGCACTGGGCCAGAACATAAAGAATTTTATTGACACACCATGCTCAAGAATTTGCATTTCCTCATAATGCAATAGGAGTGTACTGAGTAGTTTGAACGAAACTGCAAAGTACATTTAAATTTTACCACTCTGCCAAACACTGAAAATATCAATTCATAAAGGATGGCACAGGAAAGGAAGGAAGTGGCAGTTGAGTATGGAGATGGAGAACTGGTCTAACCAGTTCAGGTCAGTGTGTAAAAGGAAGAAATACCACCAACTGATAGAGGGCGGGGGAAAGCATGTGGGCAAAAATGTGGGTATCCTGCAGAGGGACCATACATAGTGCTTGATTATATGTGCTGGAGTTGTTTGCATAAGGCATAAATAGGCATGCCAAGCAAGGGGTTGAGATTCAAGGACTGAATTACAAAAGAATCCTTTTGTTATACAGCTCTGCCAACATTCAATATGGATGGGGAAGGCCCATGTATTATTGAGAGTCATTTTTGTCAGTGGTATAGCCACTGACAAGACGTTCTTGCTCAAGTTAATAACTCTCAGACCCACAATTTGACAAGAAACTCTAATTAAACTCAGTGAAAGTATACTTTCATAAAAGAAAGTATGACCTGCATTTGTTGAAAAGAAGGGTTCTAGAAAAGAGGGAATCTGATGAGAAAGGGGAATCTGTTTTAAAATTAACTAACATTCATTTTATATATGTGCAAAACTGTTAAGCAAAAATAAAATGAATATAAATGCATCTTAAACTGGGGGTGAATACTCTATACATTTTTCAGCAGACCAAAAGAGCAGATGATTGTCTAGAAAGAATATAGAAAATAGTGATCAAGTAAGAACTCCATGGAACATCAATATGTCTCTACCATATTAAGGTTCTTTATGTTAAGTCAACAATTGACTCCTAGAATTGAAGATGTAGCTCAGTAATAAAGGCTCTGGATTCAATGTCCAGAAGTGCTAAGAATTCAACAAGAAAGGACAAAAAGCACTTGTTTGTTTATATACAACTAGCTTACATGTATTGAGAATAAAGAGTGATTCTGTTTCAAATAACTTTCCCTCTGATCTCAGCTATCCCATACATGTTCTGCTTGGTGCCTTGAAATGAGATAAACTTCCTCTTAATGAATCACTCCAATTGTAATGTTGCTATTTCAAGTGAGTCAGTATACAGTTTCTCTTTCTAGTGTTACCTGCTGTGTTAGCTACTTTTCTGTTGCTTTAATAAGCACCATAAGGCAATTTAAGAAAGGGGCAGTTTATTTTTTCTCATGGTTTCAGGGGAATAAGCTTTTGGATGATAGCAGAGGCTCACAACAACAGGCTGTATTGTGCCAGCAGGAACACAAAGCTGGGACCTCAAATCTCAAATCACAGCAGAAGACAGAGAGTATAAAATAGAAGTAAGTAGGCAAGATTTTACTCTCAAAACCTGCTTCCAGTGACATGCTGCCTTCAGCCAAGATATAACTCCAAAATGTCCCCAAACAGCCATCTACTGTGGACCAGTGTTCACGTGCCCAAAACTATGGGGACACAATTTTTATCCTAACTACTACACCTGCGTTCCTGAATATGCAATGCCATGTACCAGTCTTATAGGCTAGGGAGCAAATTACATGAGAGAAGAGGCCTGTAATAAAGGGGACTTAAGGAAAGATGGCTGACATTTTTGAGGTTGCAGTCCATCATTGTAAAGAAGTCTTGGCAGCGAAATATGAGACAGGTCAGAGGTCAAGAGTAGGAGGAATGCTGGAATTCAGCTCACCTTCTTTTTATTTAGTTTAGGATCCCAGCCAGTAGTAATATGGTGCCATCCTCCACATTCAGGGTCAATCTTCCCTCTTCAGTTAAATCTTTCTCTAGAAAAACCATTGTAGACATAGCCAGAGGTGTTTCTCTGGTAAATCTAAATCCAGGCAGGTTGATGACAAAGATTAACCATCACAAAGGAATTTAAGGAAGGTAGCATTGTGACTACATCTGCATTTTAGAGAAATCTTTCTGGAAAATGTTTGAAAAACTAGTTTAAAATGATATCTATGCGATTTGAAGGAATTTAAAGACACATGAAATAGAATAGACATATGTGATACAAGTTATGAAAAAGGACTTGGTAACCACATGGGGTGTCCCATGCTATAACCTGCTGAGAGTATAGAAGATTGGCATAAAGCCAAGAGAAGTCTGGTCTGTGTAGTGAGTTCAAAACCAGCTAGTATTATACTGTAAGACCGTGACTCAAAAAAAAAAAAAAAGGGACTTTAGAAACTATATGAGTTTAAATGAAGACTTGGATTTTACTAATAGTGATTTGAAAATTATTAACATGCTATGTAAATGGTAGCAATACTCAGTGAGAGTAGTTTTCACCTATCAAAGAATTTTTATTACCTAGCTATTCTGTGTTGTTTGCTATGGTCTTGGCATATGTCATCAAGCCAATAAAGATTCCTGCACTGCAGTCTGGAATGGTGAGACAGATAATAATAAGAAATACATAGGAATTTTTTCAGTATGAATAAACAAAGACATTAAGTACGTGACCCAAGGTCATAATCCTGGTGAGTTTCAAACCTATACGTAAACATCCGAACTGCTAATATCATGCTAAATGCAGTGTTTTTCTTTTCAGCCTCATACCACCATACTCCTACCAAAATAAAACAGGAGTTAGACAAAGAGAGAATGCTCAAATGAATAAATTCTCTTATTGAAAAGCAGATGAAAACATTAAACACCAAGTGTATGAATGGGATATTTTTGTCCAGAAAACCTGAACCAAAGCCACATTCATTTAGTTCATGCCCAATAACAAAACCTCACTAGAAAAATTTCTTATTCACACAAGCACACCTAATAAACCTACCAAATTGAAAAATAGGGAACAGAAATGCTTTCCAAATCTCCAGTGCCATGGTAAGAATAGTCCTTCTGTGATTTTTAAGCTCTATAAAGGTTGTTCCCAAAGAGCATATTTAACCATAGAGATGATCTCACTGTGCAGACTCTTAATTGAGTGTTCTCAGTACAGGAAGCAATTTAGCATCTGATTCTGATAATGGATTGTGTCATTTCAAAGGTGGATATGCTCTTTGCCATTGATCATCTTCTTCCTCCAACTACATGAAGCTGCTTAGCTGTTGGCATGTTAACTATGCTGCTTTGATATCAAGGGGACTGCAGAAAATCATCTGCTGATTATTTTTAGTCTGTTTCCAACCTACAGTATTGTTTGCAGCCTTAAATTGATACTTGACATAGACTTCTTTAGCCTGATAGTCTCATGACACTTCACAAAGGTTAACTCATTAGTCTTTAAAATACCTCAAGAGGAATATAATAGAAGCTTGTTATATCATGGGTTAGATTTGGATATACCACAGGTCAAATTGTGCTCTCTTAAAACATAACTCCTTGCTGTAAAATCTCAGTAATACATTTAGCCTGTTGTAAGGGTATTGGCCCTGGCCTCTGAGATCAGCATTGTAAAATGTGCCTAGTATATTTCTTTGGTAAGATCTGACTTCTCCTGGACACAGTCTCTTACAGGAGTATAAAAATAGAATATAGAGTTCTGTATCTCTTTTTTCTTAATGAAATTGATCTGAGCCACTCTGTCATTACTCACAAATAATAGATAATACAATTCATGGAAGTAAGCATTTATATGAAGAGAGCAACACTTGCCTTGCTCTGCTACAATCTAAGAAGTAGATTAACCAACTAGAAATATACAGAGTAATAACAACTAAGGTGATTTTGAACATGTTATTTGTTATACATCAGAAACATTTGAAGGATTATCATCATGTGTGTCTCATACAAAGAGGGTATTAGATACAAAGATGTCAAAGACTTTGTTTTGAAAATATTTGTTTTTAAGCCATTCTTTGACATTTGCTCCTATTTTCATTAGAAAGATGGCAGGGTTGGTGTAGTTGTGGATGTAGGTGTCTTCATGTATGAATATATTCACAGAATAGTGACTTTGAGTAATACACTTAATTTAGTTGTGCTTCAAATGCATCATGTGTGAAATGGCATATTTGCCAAAAGACCCTGAGGTCCTCTATAATACTGAAATCTATGATTCTTGATCCTGAATATTGGACTATTGACATAGATTATTAATGGTTTGTGGATATAGTCCATTAACTATCTTACCTCTCAAAATGTTTGTGGTGAGGCTATATTAAGTAAAAATAGTTCTTATTATAAGAACAGATTCATATTTTGACATATAGAACATGCTTTTAAGCATTTAAATCTGCAGAAGACAATGCACACTCATGGAAAGATGTGTATATGTGTACATATATTATTTTCACTATAACAATGTTTCACTATATTTTTAAGTATTCTCTAATGAATCGTGATGTGCATCTACTAATAAAAAGATAATTAGCAAAGAAAGTCATAAGGGATTCATATAATAATTGTTGCTAAGGAAACTTTCCTTGATTATGCAAGCAACATATGCTTCAAAACATTGTCAGTTTCTTCTTTTATTGAAAATGCCAATGATAGAATGATTTCATCTGACTATCTTAGACATATAACACATCACTTCCTGCAATTTCTAAGAATTGATTAGACCTTTTAAAGTGAGTCATGCATACCCAGAATTTTCTTCTAATATTATAGTTATAACAGGGTCATAGATACTATTTGACAAAGAAGCTTTATTAAAAATGTAATACACATTCTATGAGGATGACTTATAACCATTCATCATGCTGCTAAAGAGAAAAATTTATTCACATATAAGGTAACTAGGATATAGCATCTTCAATAAAAAGAAATCAGTAAAGTAAGCAGAAGAGAAATGTAGAAATGCAAATACTTTTCTCTCTGAAGTTCTAGACACTCTTGATTTCTTAGGAATGGTGATAATTTCTTACAAAAGGAAAAGTGAACTTCACTATTGAGCAGCAGTATTAAAGCATCCGAATTCTACAGCTATATGGACTTAAAGAAAAGTCCAGTTAAGGGCAAAGAGTCACTGAAATGATGGGAATGGTGTTTTAACGGGAAAAAAGGAAAAGAAAGGCTTCTGATTAATTCATGCTAGCTTATTTATTCTAATCTGATCCTCAAGGTGTAACACCTATGCTGAAACTTATTTTAACTCACTTTTATATTCACTAAAACTAAAAGACAGACTTGGAGATGATTCTGATATGATCAATCAGAATTTTTAAAGCCTGCACTTGCAATATTGTCACATTATCTAAAGTCAGGTCAAAACTTTAACAATAGATTGTTGGAATAAGTGACGTTCTTTGGTGACACTAGAAATGCAAATGAAAAGCATCCTTAAAAGCATCCCCAGCCAAATTAAGTGTGTGAAGCTACATGTGCAGAAATATCTTTGGGAGGTAGATATGAAATGGGAAAAAATCACACCATTATAATGATTTCCTAGCAACACATCCTACTCAGACATAGTTTGTCACCCCCAAGCTGTTTTTTTTTTTTTTGCTCAAGTGAAAATAGAAACTGAACCCAAATATATTCTTCGATTTTTAAATTTTCTCATTTATATAGAGGGTCCTGTAAGCACCCCCAAATTTTCTACATAAATTTGTAACTGTACACTAAATATGTGATTTTTTTGAAGAACACCTTTTCTCATTTTGTTCTGGGACAATAAAAAAGCACACCTGTTATGCCATCATTAGCAGGCAGCAATGCAAAAATACAGTGAAACTTTGACAATTTGACAAGTCTAAAGTGAGAGGCAAATTTCCAGAGGCCTCTGTAAATCTGAGATAAGTCTACTATTTTAGGACATTATAACTTCAATTTTATTTTGAAACCCAGGGACTCATATATTTTCTGAAGCAGGAAAATCAAGTTAAGCATGAGTGTGTGCATGGATACTTACTGATCTATCTAAAGTATAGTATACGGAATTTATTGGGACAGACTGACAGGAACATCAAAAGCAAACAAGCATAGTTTGATTTTCACTGCTGGATTCATTCTTCTCATTTATTCAATTATTTTAAATTTTGGACTCATTTACTATTTGCCATATGTTTAGTTTCATACTTAACTACATGAAATAAAATTAGACCTGGAAAAAATATACAAAGGTGTGTTATTCTGGTGTGTAAGATCCTATGAAGAAAGCAGTCACTTGACACCCACCTTCATAGTTCACCCTGTGTTCCTAGTAGTCTTCTGACAGAGGAGATAGAAAGGTTTGATTGCAAGATAGCTAAGAGAGACAGAAAGAAAGTAGGATTCAACTGGACAAAATCAACCAAGTGAACTTGGAGGTAGAGCAGAATACATTATCCTAATCCTACATGTGAAAATGAGTTGATTAGAGATGAAAATGTGTTTCCCAGGCATCCTAGTTTGCTTTCTATTGATATGATAAACACCATCACCAAAGCTACTTAGAGAAGAAATGCTTATGAGTCTCCATCATATTCTACCATGAAGGGAAGATAGGGCAGGAACTCAAGGCAAGAAATCTATTGACAGGAACTAAAGCAGAGGTCATGGAAGAGTTCTGCTTACTAGCTTGCTGTGATGGCTCACTCAGCTTGCATTTTTGTACAACCCAGGACTACCTACCCAGTAATGGCACCATTTACAGTTGGCCAGTCCCTCTTATACCAATCAATAATTAAGAAAATGTTCCCATAGACCTGCCTATAAGCCAATGTGTTGAAGAATATTTTTCCAATTCACATTTCCTCTTTTTGTATGACTTTAGCTTGAGTCACGTTGACAAAAATTAACCAGTATACTATGTATGCCCACTAAACATTCCTATAACTAAAGTATCCTACAGCTATGGGACTATTTTCTTCATTCCATCATATGACCACATTCATGTTACTCAAATGAATATTACAGACTATACTTTGATTACATCAAATGTCTATAGAATGGCTCCAGAGATCTAATTTAAGTGCATATTCTTCTGGAGAAAATGACAACAGGGTTTGAAAGTACCTATGCATACAAATAACAAAACTAGAACTGGGAGATTATATTTATATATTAGATAAGTAATAGGTAGTTGATATCTTACATGTTGAGACAACAACCACAAGAAAGGGAGATCTAACAAGAAATTATATAAATGATATGGGCTTTCGAAATCACAAAGTTCAACATCACCCCCCCCCCCCAGTGACACACCATCTCTAACAAGGCCACATTTTTTTCAAACAGTTCAACCAATTTCTGGCTAATATGACTAGAATAGCAATAAACACGATTTAACAAGTGTCTCAGTGGTAGCCTGAAATGTCCTTTGGGTGGATACCCTGTTGAATGGTGTGCCCAAGAGTGGTATGGCTGGGTCTTCAGATACATCTATTTCCAATTTTCTGAGGAACCTCCAGATTGGTTTCCAGAGTGGTTGTACCAGTTTGCAAACCTACCAGCAATGGAGGAGTGTCCCTGTTTCTCCACATCCTCTCCAACATGTGTTGTCACCTGAGGTTTTGATGTTAGCCATTCTGATTGGTGTAAGGTGGAATCTCTGGGTCATTTTGATCTGCATTTTCCTGGTGACTAAGGACATTGAACATTTCTTTTAGGACACTTCTTTTTGCCTGTTCTAGGATTGTCTGGGTGGAGTTGCAGCCTGAGGGCAACTCCACCCTTATTCCATTTCAAATCAGACCTTTCTTTCAGTTTCTCATCCTATTGAGTACAAGGACTTATCTCCAATGTTAAATTTCCTGGTGTTCTTTTTCTTCTCAGACTACAACTTGTATTTATTTTTATCCTACTTTTGATTTTTCACTGTAGATCTGCATAGTAGTGGCCACTAATATTTACACAACAGAATCATTGTTAGGCAACTGCGAAGTCTCCTTGGCCAAGGAAGTTATTCCAATTTTTTTTTCAATTTAGCATCTGGATAACTCCTTGGACAAGAGCAAAAAGCAGCCACATTTATTGTCAAATTACCACAATAGTCTCTAGTAAAATTGTTAAAAATGTTCCCTTCTACAATCTCTTGAGCTGGACCTCCATTGTCTACATTGTTCTAAGAACAGCTGTCTTCCAAGCTCCTACCAGGATGGCCTATTAAATACCACTGGTGGCATTCAACCACTTTACTAGTACAAAATACTCAAATCTTCCATATTTCACCAAAAGCAGCATGGTCAGGCCTGTCACATCAAAACATCACTCCTGGTACCAACTTCTATCATAGTTACTTCCCTACCACCATGAAGAAACATCATGAGGGAGCCTTATATTATAAACCATTTAATTAGGGTTCAATGGGTCAGGTGCTGTAATCCATAACCATCATTCTGGAAAGCATGGCAGCAGACAGGAAGGTTTGGGACTGTAATATGAGCTAAGAGTTTACATGGCTAGAAAACAAAGATGAGGAACACATAGCTAACTGGAAAAGGCATAAGCTTTTTAAACCTCAACCACCCCTAGTGATACAACTTCTACAACAAGGTCATATCTCCTAAACCTTCCCAAAAAATCTCACTACCTGGAGACAAGGAATTTAAATATATGAACCTATAGGGTCCATTCTGATACAGAACTACATAGTATGATTGCTTTTTCTTTTTCAAAATTTATTCTTGAGAATTTCATATATGCACACAATCAAATATGATCATGCCCACATCTATTTACCTACCAACTGTCTTCTGACTCCCCACTGAAACATTTTACTTTCCAAATTCTCATCTTGGCTTTTGTTTGTTTGTTTGTTATTTGGTTTATGTTTGTTTTATAATGTCCCACTAAGTCCAATTATTGCTGCCAATTTGTGCATAGGTGTGGAGTCATCTACTATAGCATAGGAATTCTACTAAAGAGTGATTCTCCTTTCCCCAGATGTTATTATCGTCCAATGGCTTCATAGTTATGGGTGGAGGCTTATAAGCTTCTCCCTTCCCCATGCTGAAAATTTGGTTGGCTTCACCTTGTTCAGGTCTTGTATAAATAACCATGACAGCTATGAGTTAATGAATGTAATAGCCATGTCAAGTCCAAAGACAGCATTTCCCAGCACTCCTCTCCACCCTCTGGCATTTCTACATCCTCTAATATGATGTTATCTGAGACTTGGAAAGGGTGACATATAATATATTTGATTTAGTACTGAGCACTCACTAGTTACTTACTTTCTGCTCTTTAGCCAATTATGAGTCTCTTTATTGACTTCTAGCCAGTTTTAAAAGAAGCTTCTTTTACTCATGTTGAGAGTATCAGATGTCTATGGATATAAACATAAATATTTAGAAGGCAGCATGAACACATAACTGTTTTGCAAAATAACAATACTGTTCTTCACTCGTAAGATGTTTATGTCCCCATCTATGTGATTCCAGTCTTCTTTGTAGTATCAGAAATTAAATTTCTCCTGTGAAGCAAGCATAAACTCCAATCAAAATGTAGTTGGCTACCCAATAACAGTCATGCCATTACTATACCAGTGTATATATCTTGCCTGGAGAGTGATTATTGTAGCAAACAAAGTTCAGTGTTGGATAAGATCATTGATTTCTGCCCCACAACTCTCATGGCATCTTGGAGGATTATGAAATAGAAACAATAGGAGGAAGTTTCTCAGGCATTTTGAGATTAATTTCTCTAAGTTCTCCCAGTCCAAGTATGTGGTGTTTCAGCAGTAAGGGAGTCTGATAGAGATAGGTAGATATATAGGTAGATAGATGGATAGACAGACAGACAGACAGACAGACAGATGGGTAGATAGTATATATATATATATATGTAAGGTGTGTGTATGTATGTATGCATTATATCTGAAATATTTTCTACATTTAATATGTAAATACTTGATATTATACAAACTCAGAGTTTAGATAAAAAATATAGTCCCCACTCTGGATCATTATTGAACCTTAGGTCAATTAGTTTAGTAGATGACCACAAGTATATTAACAGCAAGACTTACCAAAAATGTCTTGGGTGTATTATCACTATGAAACCCAATTTGAACATCTAAAACTTATCTTTTTATACTAAATTCAGAATCTAATTCATTTTTAGTAATTAGCACTTTTACAATACAGGTTTAGAAAATAACTTATAAGTTTCACTTAAATCAAGAAATTATTCTACTAATGTGTAAGTAAACATATTAGAGTTCAACAAACCTTGAAAAGCTCATTCCATGCTAGCAAAATGGTTCAGATAATGTGCATTAAAAAAGAATTCTCAAAAGTATTGTTCAAAAGATAGTTTTGAAACCATAAAAGTCAAAATCAGTGAGGTTAACAGTGAAGTCAAGAGTAGGCAGTTTCAACAATCAAAGCAATCCTCCCACACTTCTCTGCTAGGTTCATTCAGTTTTTAATTGAATTCTCCATGTCAGGCAATAAAAGTTTCAACACTGTAAATATGATTGCCTACTAACAGTCTTCTTTTTGTTCCTTTATAATCATTATTTGATAAACTTATTAGTATAAGCACAGAATAGTAGCACGGGATGAGATTATAGACATTGTCTAACAATGCTTTGGAATTTACAAAAGAGGCAACTGGGTCACCAAAACATTGAGTGACTTTCATGTGGTCATACAACTTACTGGATCCATAGTTAATAAGAGAACCAAGCCTTGTGAATTCTCATTTAAACCCTGTATCGAAATATCATTCACAGAGCTTGTTTTAATTTAGTAGATGATGTTCTGTTTTCATTGTCAACACTTTTGACTGAATTTCTAGGAAACAGGCAGTGAACACACTTGAGGAAGTATCCTCAAAACTTTCCTTTTCCTAGCAAACAGAGTGTTATGAAAATTGTCACGGTTTCAAGCATAAAAATATTCAGACAGAAATAAAGTCAAATCTTGGGTCTTTTTCTCAGCTACTATGTGACCTTGAAGAGGTTTCTTGGCTCTCTGAGCCTCTTCGGTAGACTCGAGAATGGGGAAATAATTCCCAAGTTCCAGGATAGTTGTAAGGGTTAAATGACATTATATAAAAGCATCCTTCAGCATAATGCTTCTCATACGGAAGATACTAAATTATGATAATAAATGGTTGCTATTATTGTCATTATATTTCAATTCTCATTGTAAAGACATATTTCAGAGACAAATCTTTTATATGAAGGAGATAAATTAGTAGCTGTCTCAAAGAAATTCATTTTCAGACACTGTGGGGCTGAATTAATTTAAAGGAATATGAAAATTCTTTCTACTCCAAAGTCATTTTGTTCTTTTGTCCTCACCCAGATGGTGTTGTTTCTTGTGTTTCTTGAACACAGATAGATGGTGTATTTGAAAAGGTGGCTAAAAAGTAGCTTTTCCATCTCTTCATTTCCCTTTCTTTGAGCTGTTATTCATTATAAAAATATTGTTCAAAGAAAATTTATATTCTTTGTGTGTCGGCTAAGATTAGAGTTCAGCAACAGGCATTACCACTCTCAAGGAAAACAAAAAGTGGCTTATACAAGACAGAAGTATGATTTTTCTCTGAGGAAAAAAACCCTATATATCTAGGGGCAGACAGCACAGAGATTCTTGAAGAGTCTGAAAAAAAAAAAAGCTGCTTTCAACTCAGCACTCTTTCATCACTATGAGGACCCTGATGCTCACATACCACAATGGTAGCCAATTCCCTAGCTAAAATGTCATCATTTTAGGTAAGGGATAGTGTGGTATGTGGTCCTTTTTGCCTTCACATTCTTCATTGAAATCATACCTAAAATTATTCACTTATACCTCATTGACCAATAACAATCACATACCCACACACAGATGTAAGTAAGAATGGGAGATAGAACCTTTATTTAAAGAAACAGAAACAAATAACAAAATTCTACCCATGCTTTCAAACTCCCTTCAAAACAACACGAAATGACAATGTGTACCCAAGCTAAAGACAAATGACCGAAATTGGAATTTGTGTTGAAGTCGGTAGTATGCTTTTACTAAGGACCTTTCTTCAAGATCTTTACAGAAAGTCAATTGAAGTACTGATTATTAATTTTTGTGTTGATTGCATGTTGAAATATCTTAACTGTGTTGACTTAAAATATAATATTAAGAAAAATAACACCAGGCAGTGGGGGTGCAGCACTTGAGAGGCAAAGGCAGGTGGATTTCTGAGTTCGAGGTCAGCCTGGTTTACAGAGTGAGTTCCAAGACATCCAGGGTATACAGGGAAACCATGTCTAGAAAAAAAACAATAAATAAATAAATAACATCTGCATTTTTTACTTTTTTATATGGCTACTGAAAAACATAATAATCCATTTTCTTTTAGCTCATCATTATAAAATATCGCTGAAGGAAAAGTTAGCTTCTTTTTATGTCAGCTAAGATTAGAGTTCAGTATGTGTTTATAACCAACTGAGTCCATTTAGTGTTTGTGATAGCTTGAATGAGATGTCCCCTATAAACCTCAGGGCTTTGAATATATGGTCTTCAGTTGAATGTTGTTTAGAGAGAATTAGGTGGTCTGACTTTGCTAGAGGAAATATGTTACTAAGAATGAACTCTGAGGTTTCAAAAGACTCATGTTATTTAACATTAGCTCTCTTCAGTACCTGCTTGTGGTTCAAGATGTCCACTGTCAGCTACTCCTGCCGCCATGCCCTGTTATCATGAATTCGAAACTTTGGGAGCAATAAACCCAATTCGGTGCACCCTTTTCTAAGTTGATTTGATAATAGTGTTCGATCATAGCAATAGAAAAATAAGTAGTAGTGTTTCACATATATTCATGTGCTCAGAGATGACCAATTGGGATTGAATAATATGTATGATGGTGCATGGCATGCTTTGACATGTGTGGAAATCCTGCAAAGGACATAGTAGGTTATTGGACACAGCATTACCTTACACAGAAATCAATTTTTATGACATTGAAAATCTCTTAGTAGTTTTCAATTAATCTTATTGTTATTAACTATGATCACCATGACATATTAGTAGGCCTCTTGAACTTATTCATCATATCTTATTCCATTTTAATGACTGCAATGATGACAATAATAGCAATACTATATTTATTGAGCTCTTACTACATATGAGCTTCACAAATATTATCCATTTAATGTTTATGACAAGTCAGTACTTCCAATGTACTTTCTGTATAACAGTTTTACTGCCAAATATTATAGAAAAATACAAAATATTCTATTGGGCAGAAAACATGAGAAATACTACACGTGTTAGCTTCCATCAAGAAATTCACAAAGTGCATTCCCATATTATAGATTTTTAAACAACCCAGCATAAACAAATATATCTAGGAGAGTGTCCTACAAATCTCTGATTAGGAAACTTGGTTGTCTCACATTTCTTCATATCTTATAGAAGTTCTAGTGTTCTTAGGAGCATACTTTATGACACGATGCTATAAAATACTACTGGTGGTTTTCAAAAGAAGAAATAAAAACTTAGAGACATTAAGCAACCTTGAATCACATAATCTTTAAGAGGTAGAATGTTAAAGCAAAGATAGAGCTGAAATTTATTCCCAAGCATGTATCCATCATTAACTTGTACAGGGTCAAATATTATCTATCATATAATCCTTAGCAGTTATGATAACATCATTCTATCTATACTGTCTCTAATTCTTCAAACACCTGTGACATAAGTATGGTTGTCCCCATTTTGTAAATGAGGAAACTAAGGCTCCGTTAGATATTCTAACTTCCTAACATCTTTTTGTTTAACTTTAAAGATGTTTTTCTTCATACATATTAGTGCTTTATTTACATGTATGTCTGCATGTCGGTAGAAGATATCATATTCCATTGTAAATGTTTGTGAATAACCATGTGGACCTCTGGAAGAGCAGCAAGTACTTTTAACTGATGAGCTATCTCTCTAGCCCAACTTCCTGACATCTTAACAAAGAAACATACAAAGGATTATTAACATGGGTGAGGAATTGTTTGTTGCTGACTATTTATTTTAGACAAAGCCAACACTATTCAAATTTCAATGTTTACATCGACAAAAAGGTTGTGATACTGGTAAGTTGAAAACCCTCTAGTCCATGATAGTTAATGAATCTTGCGCGCGCCCAACTGGCCAGGAATGCAACAGGAATGCAATCCTTCTGCACATGTTTATTCAGTCCTGTTTCTTCTTGTTTATATCTCCCTTGTTTATATCTCCCTTGTTTATATCTCCCCCGAACCCTGGGCCTCTCACTCTTTTATACTCTCAGTTCCCATCCACGCACAGCAGGCCACGCCACCTCACCAGGCACGCAGCTTCAGCTAATCAGGGCAGCAGGGGCATATCTCCATCAAAATGGATTCACCGGTATCCTGGTACACCTGCGCAGCTCTCAAGATGTTTGTGGCTTATATGAGGAAGTCAGGTGCAAGTCATAGGACTTAGCTGCAGTCCCTGGCGCCTTTGGGACTGCCGCCACACCCGCTCCTCACAAATGAAGAAACAGTTTTTCACAAATAATAATGAATTTAATCAAGTCAATATCTTCTAAAGTAAGTTCAGAGTGGGACTTCCAATTAGAAGTATAGACCATGCATGAATGAATTAATTGCCTTGGGAATATATATGAACTTAGTATGAATCAATTTTCAGCCCTCATTATATTTGTCTAATTGTAATTGAGGGGCACATAGGCAACTAAAACCACTCCAAGGAAGGAAAGTTATAGGTTCTTTGAAAGATTTAGCATGGAGTAACCCAAAAATCATGGTTACACAGTGAGACAGACCTGAATTTGTTGCTAGCCTTTTTGCCAATTAGCCACATGACCATCGACAATTCACCTAACTTAGACTAAAAAATGCATCTAAAACTATGCTATAGGTTATAGTTAAGATCAAATAAGATAACATATGTAAAGATGAAAACCATGAACCAGGTACTCATTACATAGTAGCTTTATTTCACAGAGCTTTCCTGTGTACCTTGCAAAGCAACATGCTTTAACCAAAGAGAGAGAGAGAGAGAGAGAGAGAGAGAGAGAGAGAGAGAGAGAGAGAGAGAGAGAGAACTACTAATGAGCAAACATCAAGATTATTGCTGAAAGGTGCCCAATGCTCTGTGCATCTTCAAGAGAGCTCTGGGGTAAAGATAGATGATAATTATAGACTTTTAAGAATTAATCCCCAAATGCTACTAAAATGGCATATGCCACTGTGAATAAAGAATCCTGATAGGTTCGCTAACAATTTCAAAAATTTATATAAGTTATATACATGCCAAACATGCATAAATACACACACACACAGTTTGATGGGAATTTCTCCATTCTATACTGAACGTTAGTGAAAAAAATCTCAAGGACACATTCAACTATAAGTAACATATTCAGCATTTGTAATGTAAACACATTACGACTCTATAAATGCATGAGCACATATATGCCAAAACACATTCCTACATACACCTAGAAGCACACTATGTGCATATAACCCAACTTCAGTCATCCCTATGCAAACTTACTCTCAGAATCTTCCCACTTCCCACTCAAACATTCATGCCATCACACTGCCATTCACATGATTCCATAACCATACATGCACTCAGAGATACATGCTTGTCTATCCATGCACATCCGCAGACATCTGAACATAAATTGACATGCACACACATGGCTCGGGCTCTCTCTCTCTCTCTCTCTCTCTGTGTGTGTGTGTGTGTGGTTTATATACATTTATAAATATGTTAACATTAGTTTGAAAAAAAATCATTTCATTTTGTAGTCATTTCCTAATCCTATATAGATTTTGTATGCTCATGGAATATGTGAGTTTTTATTTACTTAACTTAAATCAGATAATTTTAAGGCTCTAAATTGTATCTGTGCTCTTTTAAAAGTTAACTCTCATCCCATCATGAAAAACACTATATCTTTAAAACTAAAGTGCTTTGGGAAAAACTATAAAAATTTGTAATGGTTGTAAATTGGCATGTACACTGTAGAGTAATTTAAAATCATTAGAATGATGCATTTTTTAAAGTAAATGCTTTGCTAGAAAAATGAGTAAAGCACTATTGCACTGAATTAATGGAGCTCGAGACATCTTAAATTGATTTTGAAATTAAACACCAGAAATTGCAACTTGAAAAAATAATTAGGTAAACCATTATATAGCAATCAAAAAGAAAAAAGAAACCTCTTGAAATTTAGGAAATTACAAATTAAGTGTGTCAGTCATCCTGATTTGGCAAGGGCAAGGATTATCAATGAAAAGAAAACATACGCCACTTAAAATATTCTTGAAAACTGAATGATGACTAAGATTTATTATTCTATTTTGGTTTCTAGTCTTTTACATTCTTACTGCATATCAACATAAGAGCTTCATTCAGCAAAGGTCTTGTAAATATTTCATCATTTAAGGATTTGATAATGGGAGACTTTTACAGAGGACACTGGTTCCACTAGAGGAAAAGAGGGTGAAAATATTCATCTCCTAGTTACGTAGTTGATATCCCTTCATCATTTGAAAGACAGGAATTATCCCAATATACCACATACAAAGTCACAATTAAATATTCCTGGGTCTTTCATGTATTCCAATTTTCTTTAGGTCTAAACACCTTGCAAAAATCCAGTTTATTTTTAGCATTAGAGCCAAATATTTTTAAATGGAATTACCTCAAAACCAAATAACATTCATATCCAGTTACCCCTGCATGAAAGAGATTCATGAAATATTCCCTAGATTTATTTATATCAATTGAATCCCATCACTGTCAATACGTGCCTGTGACTATTCTATTTTTCCTTCTGTCTAATTGAATCTCTGACAATTACTTTTCAAATGAAGCAACAAGAGATATTATACCTCTACCTTTTAGGTCACTCCTATTTTTTCAGAGTCATAGTGATGACATTTCATTCTTTAAATACAGCTTTAATTGTAGGTAGTAATTGCCACATAAGAAAAGCCCTGGAAAGGATTTAACTCAGGATTTGTATATGAAAACGAACTGATATGAAGCACCCACCTTTTTAATCCTGTGCCTTGTTGGAACAAGATATCCAAGTATAAACATAGTCTGTGTAATGTTTCTAAACAGCTACTTAATCATATCAGTTATTCCAAACTGAAAAAAAAAAACAGTCACAGTTTAGATGTGTGACAATGTCACTATAGTAAGTTAAATTATGATGCATTTTGAAATGTCATGCACCCATTATTAGATTTTGTACATCATTTATAATTTATGTTTTAAAAGTCTTAAGATTCTAGAGGTCCAAAAATAAGTTACAATATGTATCTAGTATCAAACCAAACTTTATAGAGGACATAATAGGAAGAATCATGCCAACATTTCAGAAGTGCATTTTGCTAAACTGGGAAAAACCCTTTTCTATTCTTTTGTGTATTAAGGACTTGGAGGACTTAGAAGTGAGAAAGAAAGTGAGATTTGAAATCCTGGACAAAAAGATCCTTGAGGACAGGTTATTCACTCAGAGAAAAGAGGGTTCTGAAGATACTTGGTAATGTCGTTCAAGTACTTGAAGAGCTCACAGATAGGGCATAGTGACCAAAGCTTCTCCAGTCCTATAGAATAAAAAGCAGTAAAATGAAAGGAAGTCATGTTTGGCCACAAATCATAATGGCACTGAGAAAGAATAATGTATATTGAGGGGTATCCAGTCAGTCTACTTAATGCCTAAGTACTGGCTGACTGCACTTTTCAAGTCATTCCAAGCCTTTTGCATGACTTAATCTTTCCTTATAGAATATGAAGTGCAGCTCCAATTTCTGAAATTATATGTTTTACTATGAGCCATTCTGAATACTATTCAGACTTATTTTGATAGATTTTAGTAGAGAAACAAGAAAAGATGTTCAATTTACTGTTAATCTGAAAATATAAGTTTAAAAAGAGATTTTTTTTAAACTCTTCATACTGGCCAAAGATATGGAGAAACAGCTATGTCTCACTGCTTGTATAAAGTGGTGTGGTATATTGTCAGTATCTATCAAAATTTTAAATGGATATAGTATTCCCATTAACTGCATTTCTAACTGATATCCTAGAGAAATGCTAGTGCAGTGAAACAAAGCCATTATCCACAATAGAAAAAAGTCAAAAACAACCTGAACATCTATTGCAAAAAGATTAAACCATGAAATATATATAGACGACAATGATAATAAATATGACTTTAGAGAAGTGAGGTAGTTCTTTATGGATTTAGCAATATGTTTGGAAATTATTTATATGTTCATAAAAGAACATGTTCATAAAAGAACATGTAAGATTATATAATTCTGAATAAAACATGCTCAAAACCTATAAACATACATACACTGTGTGTGTCTGAGAGAGAGAGTGTGTGCGTATGAGAGAGAGAGGGTGGACATACATACATACATATGCATGTACCTAAATATGTACATGATTATATATACAGATGTTTAGATATTTATAAAGCAGATATCAGTGGATAGTCTAGAAAATAAAAAAGAAATTGACAATTGAAATTGTATTAGTATTCTTTCTTTAAAGTTAAATTTTACTATATAAATGTTTTAAATTAGTTACAAAAGCATGTGATGAAAGACAAACAAATGGAAATCAGGAAGCAAATACATGAGGTAGTAATAAAGACAAATAGATATTTGTGACATTTGACAAGGGAAAACTCTTAAACCAAGACTAAAAGATAGGCTGGTAACAACAGGAGTACAAGAGGCAAAATATAATGGGGAAAACACACTTTCAAAAGCAAAAGAAATCACAAGATTAGGTAATATAAAATGTGCAAAAGTTAGAAAAATATATGTAACTTTGTGGTAATGGATAAAGAATTGTTCTCCTGGATAATGAAATGTGTTATAAATCATGAGCATACTAAACAAGTTGGTATTGCTGCCTGAAAAGTTACATCATGGAGTAAGATGGACAATCTAGAAAGAAATAGAAAGGAGATAAAAATTTAGAGTAAGATAAATCAGTATAAATAGGATGGGTGACACAATATTCCAAAAATTTTTGTATAGCTGCTTCATCTTGAAAAGCTGACACATTTCTCTGAATTATCAGAAAAATAGTAAGTGGAATGTGAAAATTACAGAATTGGAAGAGTAAGAGTAACTCTGCAAGGGAAATTATCAGTACTATTGATTTAAATAGGTCTTTGTATTCAAATTTTTTACTTAAAGAGGTTACTTTCCTATAATGATACAAAGAGTGAGGGCAAGTTCTTAAGGACCATTATGGTCACGAATGGAGATCAGGTGTTCTTTTCCTGGATTAAGGAATCCTTTCTCATTTGATTGACAGTTCCTTTTGGATCTCCAGTGAAGTTATAAAGTGTAGTGGTAGTTATCATTTTGTTTGTTCAGAAATTGGAATCTCTTATAGATTTGAAAAGAACCTAGGGTTAAAACTAACTTGTGAACTAGTTTCCTTTCTGGGAAACAAAAAAGAAAAAAAAATATCATTGTAACAGGAAGAAAGGCATAATTCAAGTCCCAGAAGATTTAAAGGAAAAATTATAGGCCAGTAGGATGGAAACCCCAAGGTTTCTGGACCTAGTCCAAGATGTACCAGAAGGGCCTAATGCAGTCATTCATTGATTTGAGAGATAAGATATGTCAAATATATTAGAGTTACTATGAGGCAACCTAGAAGGCAGAGGCTAGCTTGCCAACCTTTACTTGATCATTTGCTGCTAGGTTTTACTGGCAAGAGGGTCAGAAATATTACCCCTTCCCTCCCCCCTTTCCTCTCTCTTACAGCTAGTCAATTCTCAATTCTGCTCTGCTTGAGCTCCAGTTCCCTCAAAAATAAACCTCCAGAAAAATCTGCTTTTATTACACATATATCATTTTCCTTAATCTCACCACTCACTTATCAACTGAGTTAGCTATAAAAATTGAGGAGGTTAATGATTAGAAATGCATTAGTACCCTTTTTACTCAAGCCACTTTTGTCGTCTGGACTTAGTGTTACCTATTAAGAAGACCTTTTGTGAAATAGGGCAAGATGCAAGCCACCTTAATTTTTATGAGAGAGAGAGAGAGAGAGAGAGAGAGAGAGAGAGAGAGAGAGAGAGAGAGAGAGAGAGAAGAAGAAGAAGAAGGAGGAGGAGGAGGAAGAGGAAGAGGAGGAGGAGGAGGAGGAGGAGGAGGAGAAGGAGAAGGAGACGTAGACGACGATGACGACGACGACAATGAAGCCACCTAATTAATGGCATCAGTTCAAGCAACTCAAAATTGGTACTGCCAAGAATAAATTTCAAATTTTTAGTATCAGTGAAATTTCATACCTAGGGGAACCTCACATGACTGTTCACCATTCTAAGTTCCATTTACCCCTTGTAAATATTTTCCAAAAATAGGGAGTGATTTTTATTATATCACATTTTGTGTCTCTCCCCTTCAGATAAGAACACCTTAGGCAGGTTGTTTTCCCTTTTTGTGTGTTTTCTTTTAATTCCTGTAATTTTCTACAGTACATAGACTGGAAGTCAATTATTTCTGTCAGATTTTTCCACTTTTCTATCTCCCAAGTACTAGCTGCCAAATACTACACTTAGATGGGACAGATATAATAGTGAATACTCCAAAACTGTTTCCTAGCTTCATAGAATTCAGACTATAGAAGAGCACAGTAAATGGAGACTATGTTCTCTCTCTACTAGAAAATTCTCACAATAGTGATCATTCGAACATGTTTCTTCTTTTTTTTTAACCTATTCACTTTACATCCCACTCACTACCTCACTTCTGGTCACCCCCTTCCACAATCCTTTCCCCACCCCCTCCCTTCTCTTCTGAGTGGGTGGGGCCCTCCTGGGTATCCCCTGACCCTGGTAGTCTCTGTGAGGCTAGGCGCTTCCTTTCCTACTGAGGCTGGAAAAGGCAGCCCAGCTAGAAGAACATATCCCACAGACAGGCAATATCTTTTGGAATAGCTCCTTCTCCAGTTGTTTTGGACCCACATGAAGACCAAGATGCACATCTGCTACATATGTGTGGGGGTGAGGGGAGTGATTGTGAGAGTGGGGCTAGATCCAGCCCATATATTTTCTTTGGTTGGTGGTTCAGTCTCTGAGAGCACCAAGGGTCCAGGTCAGTTGACTCTGTTGTTTTTCCTGTATAGTTTCTATCCCCTTAGGAACAGTAATCCTTTCTACTGTTCTTCTAGAAGAGTCCCTAACCTCCATCAACTGTTTGGCTGTGGGTGTCTGCATCTATCTGAGTCAGCTGCTGGGTGTAGCCTCTCAGAGGACAGCCATGCTAGACTTCTGTCTGCAAACATAACAGAGTATCATTAATAGTATCAAGAATTTGAGCTTGCCCATGGGGTGGGTCTCAAGTTGGACCTGTTAATTGTTGGCTATCAAAGATGTTTCTTAAAGCTATATATGATGATAAATTTGGCCTCAGAATTTCTTAAGTTTGAATGTACATTAGAAGTAACTGAGATGCTCATTGAATATGTTGTGTTTATCCTCACCTCAATTCAAATACACAGGAGTCTGAGATGAGGATCAGGTATCACCATGTTTAACATGCTACCCAGATGACTGTAATACATAGGTGATCTAATAAGCCTTTTACATATTTTAAGTCTTTTTTTCTCTAGACACTGAAAGTAGGTGCTCAGCATCTTCTTAATATAAGATTTCTGGGCATAGTCTGAAGTTGACTAACTTGTGGTTAATTTGGGGCTTTGGGTTTTATTAATAGCCAGGTGTTGCACAATACATCAGAATAGATATGTGGCCAATTCCAACATTCAGATACTCAGTAAAAGTAATGAGCTGATGCCAACTGCTCTATGTTAACAATACTTAGGCAAGACTAAAATCTGGGAAGTCATTTTTTATTCTTTTTTTAATCATGTTGATGATTAAAGTACACTGTAAATGAGGTCCTGACAAATTGTTTGTTTACATGACCTACTAAAATTGGTTTCCATCTCAGTGTTGACATTTAATCATTGCAGGGAACTTTTATATCTCCTCCTTAAAGGATCATAATAATACTCAAAGATAAAATTATAAAAAATAAAATAGTGAGTATAGGGATACTATTCTTGATATGTCTGTGGAAAGTGTTCAGCTCATACCATTGCCCTACAGTATTCATCTAGACTTAAGAATAGTTAATATACATTCAAAAATAATTAAGTAGCCATAATAGTAGAAACTTGTCAGTAATAAAAGACAAAAATATATCTAGAGAGATGGCTTGGTATATATAAGTGCCCTTTCTGTAAGTACCTGCGTTTGAATCTACAACACTCATATAAAATCTGGTATAGTCCTAAGTGTCAGTACCACCAGCATAATGGAACAGAGACAGGCAGATCCTTAGGGCTCATTGGTCATCTAGACTAGCCAAAATGGGGTAAGCTCCAGTTTGAGTGAGAGGTCTTACTTCTCAGTAATAAAGCAAAAAATGATACAGCACACCGCCCAACATCCTCTTCTGGTACATACATATGAAGACACATAAGTCACATATATACCCACACAAAGAGAAACACAAATAAATAAAAAGAAAATAAGCTTAGACAAAACAGTGATTCCTACATTTTTTTTCTTTTCACCATTTACTTCATAGAAGCTGTTAGGATATATCTCTAATTCCAGTTCCAGGGGATCTAGTGTTCCCTTCTGACATTCTTGAACACCATTTTTATTTGTGGCATAAATATATATCATTCACACAAAACACTCATACACATAAAGTAAAATAAACTTAAGGGAAAATTACCATCATTAGTATTATCATTTTCATCATCATCATTCTCTCTCTCTCTCTCTCTCTCTCTCTCTCTCTGTGTGTGTGTGTGTGTGTGTGTGTGTGTGTGTGTGTGTGTGTGTGTGCGCGCGTGCACGCAAACATTGACCCATGTGCCTCAATTTGTACATAAAGGACACCTTTATGGAATCGGTTTTTCCCTTCTGCCTTTAAAAGAGATGCAGAGATCAAAGTCAGGTCACTCAGCTTGAGCAGCAAGAGTTTGCTGGTTTGAACAAGATTGGCTCCTGTAAGCTCATATATTTGAATGCTCCGGGACTGGCATTAAGAGTTATGGCCTTGTTGGAGTAGGTGTGGCCTCATTGGAGTAAGTTATTTCACAGTGCATGGCCTTTGAGCTTTTCAGAAACTAGGGCTAGTGTCACTCTCTCTTCCTGCTGTCTGCCAATCCAAATGTAGTTCTCTCAGATACCTCTACAGACCATGTCTGCCTGTGTGCTGCCATGCTTTCCACCATGACAATAGATTAAATCAATGAAGGTTAAGCCAACCCCAATTAAATGTTTTCCTTTATAAGAGTTGCTGTGGTCATGGTGTCTCCTTTGCAGCACTAGAAACGCTAAGATAAAATGCCTTTAACTGCTGAGTGATATTGCTGCCCCATATTGTTAGTTTTTGAAAATTGCTCCTGCTAACTATAGTACAACTTGATCTCTTATGACACTGCATTTTTAAAGCTCTTCCTAATCATTATTGCATGTGATTACAACAACCCCATGAGTGAAACTTGTCAGTAATAAAAGACAAAAATATATCTATATTATATTACCATTCGGCAAAGGAGAAAATCCAGGTACACTTAGGATTAATGGCTTGCTCAAGTTCTGAATACATATTAGGTTTCTTCAATTAGCACATTTCTCCATGTACAGGATATTTAATGGCTGAGACCATGCTTGAGTGTCAATAAGTGAATCAATTTGAGCAGCTTTTCAGGTCAAGGTTTATAACCAAATATATTTCATGCAAAAATACCACAGATCTATGCACTCAGAACTACCTCAGCCAACATTTCCTTAGCTGCTTTGCCTATCCTATACCTAAAACTACATTTTTATATATAAATAGTAGACATTGATCTTTATATTGCCATTAAGACTCATTTCCTTCTTCCTACTGTGGGAGGAACAAGAACTAAGAATGCTGTTGAAAGGGTGACTTTTAGACACAACTTTGGGTAGTTTCCAGCCTGATATTTATTCCTGGAGCTTTTCTAGCAATGACACCATTTGCTCTTGAAAATGACTTTATCATAACTTTTTACATTGGGACATTAAACCTGATACATTATGAAACTAAGACACCCAAAGTACCTAGTCTTTGCTCAGATTTTATAAACGTATATTGGAAACTATGTGTCTTTAGTTCTCCTACCTGAATTCATGTTTACTCCCCATCAACTTCTTTAATTATATTTATATCACTTCTATATATACACCTTTATCCAAATCCTGTCCATTCTAAGAAGGCATAAATTTCTCTTAGTGGCTCCTGTTGGGTCTGCCTTCTAGTTACTTTACTCATCTCTAAAATTATAACTAGTTATCCTTGCTTCTAGCATGAATAACCTGTGGCTCATCTCCTCCCAAATGCTATCCCATGACTTAAGCTCCAAATAAGTTTTGTCTTACTTGTATATTGGACATATAAGTTGAACAATAGAACTTCCTCTCATGGGCCAACAAGCATAATCTGGAGCTTCTTGAAAGTCAGACTTTTAATTCTTAGGTGCAATGATATATATCATGGCTAATTTTGTAGATAATATTAAGACTCCACATACTGGTCTATCAGGAAAGTGTTTTGTGTCAGACTGCATTCCTTGTACATGTAATTGGGTTGCAGAAGGCCGCACCTAGCCTTTGCAGATTCTGGTGCAAAAACTCAAATAGAAAATGGTTTAACCCCATTCGCCTCACACTATTACTTTGGTCAGTATCTTTCTATAGCAACAGTATATCAAATAAGACTTCTCATTCAACACCAGAAGGATACTTTAAATAAGGGCTTTTACTTGGTACAGATAATAGAATACAAAAAACAATAGAATTCACCCAATTGAATAGAAGGTAGAATTTATTTTTGTTCAGGCTATAAGAATAAAATACTCTTTAGGACCATTAATTTACTACCATTCAGTTTGTTTCTTTCTTTGTTTGTTATCACAATTTATTCATTACCCTTCAAGAAAAAAGAACACTTGTAAAGTTTTATCATCCATATGTGAATATGAAGTTGATTTTGAAATTTACTTTGCTATCTAACCAGTGAGGCACAGGTAGATTGACATTAATGAAGAGATGAATGAGTCAGTGGTGAATACATGGGATGAAAAATAATAGGAAGGAAGGAATAAAGGGCAGTTATGTTACTAGGTCTTCCTATTTTCTCTACTTTCCAACATGGAAAAAACATTTTTATTCTCCCTGAAGTCATGCGTCCTGTTGTCATTGGAAACCAAATGCATAGCACAGTAACAGATCTATTCTTCCTTGGGAATTTGTTGGGTAGCAAAAGTTGACATTTACAATCACAGTTGGAATGACTGACACTGTCAAAAGCAGAAAACTTGGAGTTTGTTTTAAGGAAAAAAAATGTTTTCATTGATGTTTGCTGTAGAATTCTTCCTAACTAGTGGAGTTCAATCTATTTGAAGTCTATAATGGACTCCTTTTATCAGTAAGGTTGATTGTTTTCAGTACTGTCTAGCTTCTCATTTAAAGTGGTTGCTCTGAAATGAAGTGGACTATATATACTTAAAAAAAAAACTCCCCTAAGTCATTTAGATTGTGTATGCACACACATACTAACACACCTAAACATTGCTGTGTGAGTAAATTTTATTTTGTGCCTTAAAAGTGTATCTCAACATGACATACAAATTTATTCTTTTCTTCTCGTTGAAAATGTTCTTCAGAAAGGCTAGTGGCACGGAATAACCTTTGTCATATCCAAAAGGATCACCTTCTGTCCGGCCATAATCCCAAAACAGTATTTTTGTTTTCTGAACAAATCATATTTTAAAATTCAGCAAGGCTGAAAACTTACAGGCACATTATATTAAAACATTTACTCTTGCATGCAAGTCAAGTTCTTTCACAGTAAAGAGGCAGCTGTGGAGTTCAAAATGAATCTAAAAATGTGTACCTACTTTAGAAATTAGTTTCTAAAACATGCTGTGCACCTGAGACTTAGTATTCATTATGGGTAACACTATGTGCACCTAATACATTGTGACATGAAAAGTCACAATATTCTTGAGGATTTCTCTGTAACACAGTGGGAGGACCAAAGGCTGGTTAGTAGAACAAGAAACAAAGAATGGATCTTTGTGTGATGTATTCCCTTTTTAGATTCCATTTTGATTCATGACCCTGAAAGAGATTATTGGTCTTCTTATCTTTAATATAACAAAGATTCTTATGCTGCATCCCTAAGTTAAATGAAGTTGAATGGTGCTAAATCCTGAGGTTTTAAAGATACTTTAGGAGCTTCCAAGGAAGCAAAGAGCAAGTTAGAGTCTTGAACCTAGATAAAATCAGATAAAATTATGATTCTATATTAACAGATGTTTTTATGACATATATACCAAGATTCTAATTCTTTTCACCTTTGAAACATAATACGCTTTCGTAGTTATGAAGATCATATAACTTCTTTTGTCTATGTAATGTGAAATGTTATGTATAGCATCTGAGTGGAAGCATTTAAAAACATTGAAGAATTTGTTCATGTTCACATAAACTGCCTTGGAACACACTACATGTTGAGATCTCCTTTGAAACCAGCATGTAGCTAAAGGACAAATGAAGGTCTGCTGTATATATCTACTGCTATTAAGAAGTCTTTAAACAAACAAACAAACAAACAAAAAACCCTAATCTAACCTATACTGACCAGTACAGTAGCCTCTCAAAACTGCTGATATATTAGAGCATCTGAAATTGAGCCAGTAGTCCTATGTACAGCCATGCCCTTGCTATGGACAGGCCTGGGGACTTCTATGGATTTTGTTGTTTCCCTCTTTCTCTTTTTTTTAATTAGGTATTTTCTTCATTTACATTTCCAATGCTATCCCAAAAGACCCCCTTACCCCCCCCATCCCCTACCCACCCACTCCCACTTCTTGGCCCTGGTGTTCCCCTATACTGAGGCATATAAAGTTTGCAAGACCAAGGGGTCTCTCTTCCCAATGATGGCCAACTAGGCCATCTTCTGCTACATATGCAGCTAGAGACACGAGCTCCGGGGTGTACTGGTTAGTTCATATTGTTGTTCCACCTATAGGGTTGCAGACACCTTCAGCTCCTTGGGTACTTTCTCTAGCTCCTACATTGGGGGCCCTGTGTTCCATCCAATAGCTGACTGTGAGCATCCACTTCTGTGTTTGCCAGGCACCGGCATAGCCTCATAAGAGACAGCTATATCAGGGTCCTTTCAGCAAAATCTTGCTGGCATATGCAATGGTGTCAGCATTTGGAAGTTGATTATGGGATGGATCCCCGTGTTTCCCTCTTTCTCAATGCAGGAATAAACAATCTACATGCATCCTTAAAAAGAATCGTTTTATATTTCATAGAAATAATAGCAAATATAATGTTTGAGTAAATATAACCCTAAAATGTTCTAGAAAGAGGAGGCCAAACAAGAAAACTTCTAAAGTTTTTCTCACAAGTACGTAAGTGCCTCCTTGACACAGAAGAGCTTGTGCTTAAATCTGGCTGATTCTTTTTTTTCTTTTTCAACATTTGTTCTCTCTCTCTCTCTCTCTCTCTCTCTCTCTCTCTCTCTCTCTCTCTCTCTCTCTCTCTCTCCCTGTATGTATAAAAACCAGAACATGCACACATGAAAGTCAGAAGACAATTTGGCATGAGTCAGTTATCTTCTGGGAATCAAGCCTAGGTCATTAGAGTATCTGAGAAAACATCTACCAGCTGGCCCATCTTGCCTTTCTCTCTGATTCTTTTTACTGAATAAACATTCACCAACATATTCTTCTTGTGAAAATCTGATTCTATACGTTTGGTAAAGAAAAGCACCACACTCAAAGGGTTTAACTAACAGGAAATTTGCATTGCACATTAAAGATTAAAAATAAAGTAGAAGTCATAATATTCTGTATTATGATACTTATTATACCATTTATTCCAAAAACACCGAAATTTTGACATTTGAGACAAACACATATTCCTTTTATAATAACTTTAGAAGTTAGAGTTAATAGATGCTCTCTAAACTATATTAATTTGCATTTTCTGGAGGAAAATTATTTCTGAATTGTTACCTACTCTTGTAGTGGAAACTATTTGATATTTAGAGCTTATGCGTTGTCAACCTTTGGAGGGAGCTTGAAATAGTACAATCAGAGTAGTGTATGTTTAGAGACAAATATTGCTGTCTCTCTGATTGTCAATTCTCAAAACAGTGCCATTATCTGTCTATCCCATGTTCACTATGCTGAGGACTAAGAATGTCATGGGACTTATGGTGAGAAAGGCCTCCTGGTAAACTGATTCTAGGAAATATTAATTAGTGATCTCAACATGAAAATGCGGACATTACCTTTGTTCCCTGCACTGTCCTGATATGATGCCAGGGGAAAATCAACTCTTCAAAGACTATATGTTTATAGCAATAGCCATACATTCCATGCTTCTTTGGCTCTAAGTTTCAGTCTTATAATCAGGGGTCATAATCTTTAGGGACAGTATTGCTTTTTACTTTACCCTAGCTGCACAGTAAGCTTCCTCTGCACTCCACTGAAGTCAAGACATTTAAGGGTTACATGAACACAGGATAGAGGCAAGGCCAGGTTGTATCTTTTGATTAATTTCACTCCTCCCTCGAAATCCCCTAGAAATGATGAAATACACTTCCTTTGGTATTGCTACCGTTCTGATTAACTATCTTAAATGGCTTGTCGGCTGGAATTTGAACCTCTGGAAACTACTGTCTTACAATTCCACTTTCTTTTCTCAAAACCAAGTGCTTTAAATATATGTGAGAGGAAAAAGAGCAGCCGTGTTTTGAGAATCTGAAAATCTGTCTCCTCCAAATGCTTCATTTTTAACGACATGATCTTACAGACTTTTATTTCTTCAAAACCTATGCCAGTCTAATTTTCCAGCCTATCAGATTAAGCTGTTTTTCATTTGTTGTAAACGATTTCCCACAATATCCTTATTTGATCTGCCAACATGTACAATCTATGGGCCTTAAGGGGAATTGGGAAGGCAAGTTCTACTGTTCAAAAACCCCTTGTGTGTTGGCCACAGCATAATTGTATTTCTGCTTTACACCTATATCATGGTTGGGTAAACAAAGTTATACCCAATGGTGAATGAGTAATCCTTTTCTGTAGTATCAATTTCCAGAGCTTTGGTCCTATGAAATGAAATATCTGTTAGTGTGTTTACCATTACCAGTCCAACTCATAAGATTGTATTGATTAAATTTTTGTACTGCAAAAATACCATTTTAAACCAGAGTGAAATCAATATGGGTGTGTATTTTTATATACAAATTGGATTGAGCTCAAAAAGAATATTCTTTGTTGGAACAAAAATAAATCTGGAAAGAAAATCTGATAAAGAAGGAAAAAAGTTTACCCTTCCTTGTGCTTGAGTCTTTTTCCCCTGGCTGTTAATCAGAGCCCAGCCCTCACTGTCTGAGTGGAGATTTTTTTTCTGCTCCAAGCAGATCAATGTTTGCACAAATTAGGACGTCAGATAACATCATCAGTGTGCAAATGCCTTCTTCAGATTGAAATGACACAATAGCATCCCTTTCAGCTCTTTGGGAAGCAGCACAAAACAGCCAGTGAGGTTCCTGAAGGCTGTGTGCTTACTGTAAAGCTCGGAAGCTCTTTTTCCTGGAGCACTTAATGCTTCAGAAACATCCCACCAGATGGGGTAGGATTATTTCCAGAAAGCAATTAAGGCAGTTACTGGAGCGATGGTAAGGCATTGCTGTGAGTAAGCAAATAGCAAAGTTGTAGCCCCTCGACTTGTACTAGTTTTATTTGCTTTGGTTAAAGCTGAAGTTCAGAGATAATGAATATAGCTTATGAAAGCTCAAAAGTGATGTATATTAACTCTGAATATGGACTTCCCATGCATGAGGAAGACCAAAGCTTAGTCCAAAAATAATTGTACAAGCGCTTGACTAAAACTAAAGACAGTATTTTCTGCTTTCCTTATAATCCTAACAAAAGCACATTAGTATAAAGTCTCAGGACACCTGTTACAGAGTACCTCACACAGATTGTACTCACTCAATGTCACTTTACTCTTCCTTCCTACTGTCTCTCTTCCCTATGTCAGAAAATGCAACTCCATTCTTCTACTTATTTAGGCCAAAACCCAGAGTTAACATTATCCCTCATGCCTACTGCTGATCAATGAACAAATCAAACTGACCGCATCTTCAAAGTATGTCCAAAACCTGACAAGAGGCTCTACTGGTATCATCCCAACCACTGTCTCCCAGCACCTTTTGTTTTCATTAGCGTTGCAATAACCTATCTAGTGGCTGAGTTGCTTTGTCTTTGTTGTTCTCTGTTTGGTTTGATTTTCTTGTTCTCCTAGAGTCTTTCAACACAACAGCAAAAGTGATCCTAGAAGTGGAGGCTCACAGTCAGCTATTAGATGGATCACAGGGCCCCCAATGGAGGAGCTAGAGAAAGCACCCAAGGAGCTAAAGGGATCTGCAACCCTATAGGTGGAACAACAATATGAACTAACCAGTAACCCCCCCCCCAGCTCGTGTCTCTAGCTGCATATGTATCAGAAGATGGCCTAGTCGGCCATCAGTGGAAAGAGGCCCATTGGTCTTGCAAACTTTATATGCCTCAGTAGAGGGGAACGCCAGGGCCAATAAGTGGGAGTGGGTGGGTAGGGGAGTGGAGGGGGAGGGTATGGGGGACTTTGGGGATAGCATTGGAAATGTAAATGAAGAAAATACCTATTAAAAATAATGATAAAAATAAAAGAAAATCAGATCATGTCACTTCTACGTTCAGAATGGCTCTATGATTTTCTCATTTCCCAGAGTAAACGATGGCATCCCCATCCTGTTCCTCCCTGCTCTGCTCTTTCCCTCCCTAAGAGCCCTCTCACAAACAGTTCACTGTTCCTGCCATTACTTCTTATGCATCTGCTCTAGCTACATACTCTTGACTCCTATTTTATTTTTTAAATGCTAATAGTCTCTCAGTTCAGAACCTTTCAGAGGCTTCAGAAAGTCTCTGCTTTCCTCTCAAATAAGTCCCTCACATTTCCTTTGTGTCTCAGATCCCCTGATCTATTATCAGAGAGGTTTTTTCTAATTACTAATGCAAAACAGCAACTTGCTAGTCTGCATAACCAATCATTCTAATTTTCCTTCTAAAATTATTGCCAATAAAAGAGCCCAAGTTTATGCATTATTCTCTTTTATACATAGAATATAAATTCCTCTTAAGAAGACTACCACTGTATCCTCACTGATGAAGCAGTGACTAGAACACAATAGGTTCCCACATCCAATTTGTCTTCAAATAAATCTCCTAGTATTTTTATTGAATGCCCAAGATTTTGTCTCAGGCCCTGTTCTTTCCTCCCCCCTGCTCCTTTTTGCTATTTTTTTATTTTTGAGATTATAATATAATGACATCATTTCTCCCTTCCCTTCCTCCAAACCATCCCATATATCTCTCTTTGCTCTCTTTCAAATTCATAGCCTCTATTTTTGTCGGTTGTTGTTACGTGTGTATGTGTATATACATATATATTTCTAAATAGACTATTCAGTATGTATAATGTAAATTATATGTATGTCTTCTGTTATGGTGCTCAGTCCCAGCAGGCACATCTACAATTCAGCTTCCTCAGATTAGACCCAGGAAACATTGTGGAAGATAAGGCAAGAAGATTGGAAGAACAAAAGGATAAGGGAATTTTTCTGTAAGACTGTGTCTTCTAGTAATGTCGAAAGCTATACATATAAAATCTCACCAAGATACTGCCTAAACTTGACTTGAACAAAGATGACACCAATAAACACACAGGAGTAAATGGGAAAAAGCCCACTAGGCCTCAACCCTCTTCTTCTCATTCATCCTTTTACTCTTCCTTTTCTTTTTTATCATCTATAATATTTATTAAGCACCTGTTACTAGCTGTTTATATGGGACCTGTACATCTGTTTTACATTTTTATCCATTGTATGGTGGAGGTGTTTTGCCTATATATGAATCTGTGCATGATTTGCAGGCCTGGTGCACATGGAGGCCAGCAGAAGGAGTCAGATTCCCTAGGCCTGGAGTTATAGACCTTTGTGCGCTCCCACTTGGAATACTCTGATCCTTTGGAAGATCAAGGAGTGCTTTTTAAATGCTAAGCCATCTATTTTAATAAACAAGAACTATGCATCTCTTTTAATAAACAAGAACTGGATGGGGTATATATTCTCTCCATGTTGATAAATGCATAAACTGCATCTTAGAAGTGTATCATTTGTTCAAGATGGCATAAATAGAATCAGAACTATGCTCTAACCCTAGACTTAGTCTACTCTTCCAACCCTAGAGATTTCTTCAATTGATCTACTTTTCTTTTTCCTCTCTGTTACTCTCCATGCAGCAGATGGGCCATTGATAAAATCCAGAAACACTGGGTCTAGACAAACTCTTAAGACTTACTAATTGTGTTGCTTTCTCCCCCTAAACTCACACTTTTTGCATTGCAGTTTCTAAAATAGCTCAGCAATCTTAATACTCACCAACTGCCATATGAGTGTAAGCAAAATGAAAACTAGAAACTTCTTTCCAATTCTTTATAAGCTCTCTAGTCACCAAGATAGCCGTGGGTTACTGAGAAAGATTTTGGATTAAGAGAGTGGCAAAGGTTATTTATTAATGAAGGGAAGAGAAATCAAAGAGTAGGCATTCTCTGTGAGTTTAAAGAATCACAAAATGAAAATTACCCAAACTATTGTTAGAAGAGAAATCCTCATGCATTTCCACATTTGATTTAATGGGCCTGGGGTGGGACCCAAGATTTTATATCAGGTAGTCTGTGGGCCCTACTTTGCAAAACTCTGTATCTTCCAAACACACTAGGTTTTGATTAATAGCATGAAGTTTTGTTGTGAAGGTGCCAGAGACATTATTTTAAAGGAGAAAAACATCATGTCACTTTACTTAAAAAGCTTGGAGAAAATTGGATTTTCATTTGGACCCAGAAAAATCATTTGGAATGCCTTGCAAAGTTCACAATTTAATATACCCAGCTGCAGTAAGAGTTCAACTTCCCAAGTCAGCAGAAGCAACACAAGATGAGAAAAAGTCAGCCTTGCTTGATATATGATGACCAAAATATGTATGCTAATTAAAAGCTTCACACTTAATGGGAGCAGTGCATTTATTAATGATGCATGGCATTGGCATTGCAGTGAAACAATAGATCATGGTCTATATTATCCAATGCATGGCATTACAATAAATACCCTAAGGATTAATAATGTTTCATTATGAAAAATGTCAAGTTTAAAATCATTGTTAGGTTACTGGGAAAGTAGCATCAGTTCTCAGACCCTGAAAATATAGACAACGCTGAAAAACAAACAGTGCTGAAAATGAAGCTAGAAAAGCAGGTCCAGAAGCATGGTAACATTGCTCTCAATAGCAGGGGCGGGGGAGGAATACTAGCTATTAAAGCATAAAATTTACTCCCAAAGTTTGCGTACTATGTTTTTGGCCCACGATTCCATGTGTAACACATGTTGTATCACACCTGGAGTTAGTGGAGGGACTGGATCAAAGAAGAAAAGAAAAGAATTTTTTTATCTGTTATTTTAATGGTAAAACTTGCTGCTGAACCTAGCATAATACAAAGAGCTTTGTACACATCCAGAGCCACCTAGTCAAGAGTATTAAAATGTGCCCCTTTTATCATTGCTGAAAGAAAAGCCCATCTACTACAGTGAAAGTGGTATTGAACTTTAGAGAACACTTTGAAAACATGTATTCTAGACATTAAACTCCAATTTTCTGAAATACAGCCTCCTTTTGGCAGCACTCAAATTGATTTTTTCTAAGAAAATTTGGAGCCTGACACTTTGACTTCAGAACAATCCTTGGTGCTTTGTCCTTGGGACCTTTTTTAAGAGTCCCATGTATGAGATGCATGCTATTGGTCTTAAGTCATACTGTGTTTTCTCTAGACCTTCAGAAAAAGAAAATATGTAAGAGAGAGGAAGAGTGAAAATGAATAACCTGCCACCCAGAGTATTCAGTGTTTTCATGGATGTCACCTATTAAAAGGAACCCTCCTAAATAGCTATCTCATTTGACAGTTTTGAAAACACAGTTGCATATTTGACAGATTTGGAAGTAACATTAAAATATCCCTACAAGACCATACAACTGTATATTGAATAATTGTATATTCAAATCTTTTTATATCTGCATTAATTATTTTCTAATTGCTATAACAAAATATCTACAAAATCAGCAGGCTAGGGAGGCCATACATCATGGTAGAGCATGGTATCAAATGAAATGAAATCAAAGGTGTCTGTCTTAAACAGCTCTTTATGAATGCTTGAGTGATACAAATGTCCATGGAGAGCAAAACACATTCATTTATGAAGAAGAGTTTGCTCATTTTGAGTGCTTCATATTATGACTGCTTCATATTATGTTGATTTTTTTCTATAAAAGAACTCAAATTAAATAGAATTTTGTCCAAAGATATTTGACTATATGCATAGTCCAATTAAAGGGTGAGAAGAAGAAAAACAGTTCATGAAGTGTAATAAATTAAGTATCTTCTACACATATTATAAGCAAGTAGCTGAAAAGTTATAAAGAAACCATCATGTTTCTCTTAGAGTAGTACCACAAGTTACAGCATTAGGTGAAGTACCGCACACATTAATTTTACTCAATGCTAGTCACTCTAAGAGACAAGACCTGAGTGAAAAACCTTCACCAGTTTTATAGAGTAAATAAAGTATGGGGGAAGGGAGAAAATAGTCAGTATACATTGCATAAATGTATGACATCATCAAATAACAAAATTAAGACATAAGAAAACAGAATGCTATCCTGTTGTGATCTATGCTCACACTTATTATGTAGAAACAAACTGTAAATTTAGAGTGACCCTAAAAGCAAAATCCCCTTGACTGACCAGCCAATCAGATTTATTCAGTACATAAGTGCTTTCTGTGACTATACTATACTCCTGAGAGGAAGATGTGAAAAGCATAGGCTTTGGAAGTTAGCAGCCTGTATAGACTCAAACTCTTTGGAGATAAGATATGTGTATTCAAAGCCATGTTCTTATTGCCTACTGTGAACTGTTAAGCAATTTGTTGAACATTCATATCATCTTCTATAAATTAAGGTTCATAACAGTTCCTCTAACATAGAGCATTTGTTAAGACTAAGGACAGAAACTCATTTACATTGTTGAGTATAGAGCTTATAGTGTATATAATTCTCAGGAAATAATAACCATGTCCACTGCCATTATTGCTCAATGTCAAAAAAACCTACAGGCTCAGAATTCAACATACATTATTGCTTAGACCAGTGGATCCACCGTATGTATAAATTGTGTGTTTAGAATATCTGATTTCCAGAGTACCATAACAAAGTATGCCAAAATGAGTGACTTAACACCATAGAGATTTTCTCTATCACCATTCTTCACATTAGAAATCTAAAACAGATGTTCTAAGACCACTCTCCCAGTGTGGGTACTAAGAGGAAAATCCAGTTGCAAAGGTGGCTGGTGCTCTTCTGTGTCTTGGAATTATTTGACTCCAGTTTTCATAGGGCTTTTTCTACTTTTATTTTCTAATTATTGGATTTAATGTGTATTGGGTTATTGAAAGATAATCTCATCTCAAGATATTAAACTTATTATATCTTTAAAGTCTATTATTTCATAGTTCAGCCTCATACAGAGGTTGTGACATGGACATATTGTTTGACCTACTGACACTTAGTAAGGCATACGTGATTTCAAATCTTTTGTCATTGTCGTTTCTTTGATAAATCTCTGTGAAAGACTTGTATCATTTTATCTTAAATTTTATCAGAAATAACCAGACACTACCAGCATTATGAAAATTGCCAAATCTATGTTTTCTTTTCCTTTCTTCTGCCCCACTCTGTATTCCTAGTGTCTCCACAATTCCCTTAGTAGTCTTATTTGCATGTAACACCTTTATCCTGTGCAACACTCACCCAACATCCACTGCATTCATGTCAAATTTTTCTTGAAAAGTGCTTCAAACTTTAGGACAGTTTTTAACTTCCCAATAATCCTGTCTATTTTAATGGTGCCACATTATTAGCTCATTGTGCCAAAAGCTGGTAAGTAAATTTTCTTAAAAGACATGATAGTTGAAATTTGAAGGAAAAGCCTGACACACTCCCTAAGTATAGTATCTGTTTTCAATAGACCATCTAGTACTTTTGAACTTCATTTTTTGACAGCAGAGAATTCCAGTTAAATCTTCAAATGTTTGGGGGAAATGGATAAAACCAGAACTTTTCATATGGACATTCAGGAATCTGGATTTTAATAAAATAATATCTTAGGTACTAAGATTCTAGACACTGTGCCCTATTGATATTTTTAGCACAAAATCCATATATTTATCCCACATTTACTAACACTGAACAGATAAGACCTTCACAAGCTAAAATCTATAATTATGTGCCAGTATTTTAAAGTTCTGATTAGTGATTCCAAATGATGAGAAAACTTGAGAGCATCATTGCAATTTATTAGAAAGAGTGGTATTTTCTGCTCAGACTATTCTACTTCAGATTTATTCTGACACCCAACAATTTTACTAAGCTATAGGCTCATTACTTTTCTAATCAGTGATAGGGTATAGAATTTCTACATATATAAGTATTGCTTTAAAGGAGAATAATAGGAAAACTTACATTTCCCAAGTTCTAACAAAAGGAATCTGTTGTTTCAAACCCTCTAAAAATGCCATACCTCTCTGGCAAAACTGATACACTGGGTCATTTTGACTCTCATAATTGGCTGTTCCCATTGGAGAGTGAAATGCAAGCAACAAAGGTTTGTTAGAGAGTAATCTTGTTCAGTTAACCCATTGTTTCTTTACCTGGATCAAGACAGCACATCATGAGAGGATCTTGTAACATAGGAAGCTGCTCACTTCACAGCAAGAGCAAAATACATGAGAAGCCAGATCACAATATGCCATTCAAGTGCTTACCCAAAAATGAGTGTGACATTTTCAATTAGTCCCTACCTCTTAAATATTCCACCACTTCTAGAGGTGTCATAGGCTGACGACAAAACCTTAAATATCTGTACCCATGATAGACAGTTATCTTAACCATAAAAGTCACCAGGCTGTCCTGAGCCCTCAGTACTACCCAAACATGCTACTATGTTCCTTGGGTTACTTCATTCGTAAGCCTCACTGCTTTTCAAGAACTAATGTGTTTCGAAAAATTCTGACTCATTTTCATTGGATCATATTATTTCATGATTGTGCATATTTGATAACCATTACATGGGAAATCTCCAATGTCCTGTCATGAAACATAAAATTAGATTGTGTCTAGACTGATGGTCTTTCAAGAATAAAATCCATGAAGTAGCCTGCTAAATTTCACTTCCTCTACGCAGGCTCTGAATCACACCATTATTCCATTTCCTCATTCATTTATGCCTAACAGCAGTGTTCTTACTATATCTTTATTGAGGGGTTTTTCAATAAGATTTTGTCTCTTCTACTTGAAAAGAAATATGCCTTATTAAACTCCACATTCTTTTCTCATTATTTTAATATCTTTTGGCCCTACTTAATGATTGAACTTCAGTTTTTCACTTCTGTTTCTTTTCACTCTGTCACTGCAAAACAATCACAAGCTTAATAAAAAATATAAATAACAAATATTTAACAATAAAACGTTGGTTCACTTTCCCAATCCTTATTTATCTCTTAAAGACAAGATCACTGTTCTATAACAATCAAAACTTAGCTATCAAAGTAAAGATGTTAACATACATAAAGCACTACTAACACTCAGATTTCATTCATATTTTTCTATCTGTGACAATACTGTTCATTGTAACAAAAATATCTTTACTAGACTCAATCACTGCCTTTTTTTATCAAGTGCTGTCCTATGGTCTCTGGCTGTTTATAATATTGCTTTTATCTTTCCATTGTTGTCATAGGCATCTGTCTTTAATATTGTGCATCAATTATTTCATAGAATACTCTTCAATCTAAAGTTTTCTAGAATTATGTCAGAGTTGTGTTTGTGTTATCATTCTGAAGATAACAAAATTAACGTTTTAGTCTTCCCATTGTTTCCTATCAAGGAGTGCCATTAATGAGTTGTACAATCAATAATGATGTCAACTTTAATCCTTTAATTAAGGTGGCATCTTAATGGCTATTCTATTTTATCCTCCTTTCGACTTATAATTAACAAGTGTGTATAGGGATGAACATTGAAGTTCTATAACTTCCATTAATCACTGAACTTTCTATTTATCCATTAATTTACTTATGTAAGAACTCATGGTTCCCTCTATTATACAAAGAGTTATATTTTCTCATTTATTTCAAGCCCAAATATTTCGTTTTAGCCAGTGTTAATCCCTTCAAAATATTTCCCCTCTATTTGACATGACTTCATTACTCTGATTATTTCCGCACTTTCTGTTACATTAAGATGTTCTGCAACCCCATAGGAAACCAACAGTGTCAAATAACCTGGACCCCCTTCCAGTCTGGCTAGCACTGGGATAGCTAGGGCGTGGAGTTGGCTGACACCCGCCAACTACCCACAAGACCCGCCACAGGATCTTAAGACCTCTGGTGAGTGGAACACAGCATCTGCTCCAATCCAATTGCGGGGGACCTTGACTGCATTAATTAGGGAAGCAGAAAACCCGGCTTGATCAGGGGTACAAGTCCCTTCCAGTCCACGTCAGCACAGGAGTACCTTGGGCGTGGAGTCTGTAGAAACCCGCAAGGTATACATAGGACCCTCCATGGGATCTTAAGACCTCTGTGAGTGGATCACAACTTCTGCCAGGAGGCAGGTTCAAACACCAGATATCTGGGCACCTTCCCTGAAAGAGGAGAGCCTACCTGCACAGAGTACTCTGAACACTGAAACTCAGGAGAGAGCTAGTCTCCCAGGTCTGCTGATAGAGGCTAACATAAACACCTGAGGAACAAGATCTAACCAGAGACAACTACAACAACTAACTCCAGAGATTACCAGATGGTGAAAGGCAAACGTAAGAATCTTACTAACAGAAACCAAGACCATTCACCATCATCAGAACACAGCACTCCCACCCCACCCAGTCCTGGGCACCCCATCACACCTGAAATACTAGACACGGATTTAAAAGCATATCTCATGATGATGGTAGAGGTCATCAAGAAGGACTTTCATAACTCACTTAAAAAAATACAGGAGAACACTGCTGAACAGGTAGAAGACCTTAATGAGGAAGCACAAAAATACCTTAAAGTATTGCAAGGAAACACGACCAAACAGGTGATGGAATTGAATAAAACCATCCAAGACCTAAAAAGGAAAGTAGACATTATAAAGAAAATCCAAAGTGAGGCAACACTGGAGATAGAAAACTTAGGAAAGAAATCTGGAAATCTGTTGCATCAGCAACAGAATACAACAGATGGAAGAGAGAATCTCAGGTGCAGAAGATTCCATAGAGAATATTGGCACAACAATCAAAGAAAATACAAAATGCAAAAAGATCCTAACTAAAAACATCCAGGAAATTCAGGACAGAATGAGAAGACCAAACCTATGGATAATAGGAGTAGATGAGAATGAAGATTTTCAACTTAAAGGGCCAGCAAATATCTTCAACAAAATTATAGAAGAAAACTTCCCAAACCTAAAGAAAGAGATGCCCATGAACGTACAAGAAGCCTACAGAACTCCAAATAGACTGGACCAGAAAAGAAATTCCTCTGGACACATAATAATCAGAACAACAAATGCACTAAATAAAGATAAAATATTAAAAGCAGTAAGGGAGAAAGGTCAAGTAACATATAAAGGCAGGCTTATCAGAATTACACCAGACTTTTCACCAGAGACTATGAAAGCCAGAAGATCCTGGACAGATGTTCTACAGACCCTAAGAGAACACAAATGCCAGCCCAGGCTACTATACCCAGCCAAACTCTCAATTACCATAGATGGAGAAACCAAAGTTTTCCATGACAAAACCAAATTCACACATTATCTTTCCACGAATCCAGCCCTTCAAAGGATAATAACAGAAAAAAAAAAATACAAGGACGGAAACCACGCCCTAGAAAAAGCAAGAAAGTAATCCCTCAACAAACCAAAGAGAAGACAGCCACAAAAACAGAATGCCAACTCGAAAAACAAAAATAATAGGAAGCAACAATTACTTTTCCTTAATAACTCTTAATATCAATAGACTCAATTATCCAATAAAAAGACATAGACTAACAGACTGGCTACAGAAACAGGACCCAACATTCTGCTGCTTACAGGAAACCCACCTCAGGAAAAAAGACACTACCTCAGAGTGAAAGGCTAAAAAAACAATTTTCCAAGCAAATGGTCTGAGGAAACAAGCTGGAATATCCATTCTAATATCGAATAAAATCGACTTCCAACCCAAAGTTATCAAAAAAGACAAGGAGGGGCACTTCATACTCATCAAAGGTAAAATCCTCCAAGAGGAACTCTCAATTCTGAATATCTATGCTCCAAATGCAAGGGCAGACACATTCATTAAAGAAACTTTAGTAAAGCTCAAAGCACATATTGCACCTCACACAATAATAGTGGGAGACTTCAACACACCACTTTCACCAATGGACAGATCATGGAAACAGAAACTAAACAGGGACACAGTGAAACTAACAGAAGTGATGAAACAAATGGAGTTAACAGATATCTACAGAACAATTTATCCTAAAACAAAAGGATATACCCTCTTCTCAGCACCTCATGGTACCTTCTCCAAAATTGACCATATAATTGGTCACAAATCAGGCCTCAACAGATACAAAAATATTCAAATCGTCCCATGCATCCTATCAGACCACCATGGACTAAGGCTGATCTTCAATAACAACATAAATAACGGAAAGCCAACATTCATGTGGAAACTGAACAACGCTCTTCTCAATGATACCTTGGTCGAGGAAGGAATAAAGACTGAAATTAAAGACTTTTTAGAGTTTAATGACAATGAAGCCACAACATACCCAAACTTATGGGACACTATGAAAGCATTTCTAAGAGGGAAACACATATCTCTGAGTGCCTCCAAAAAGAAACTAGAGAGAGCACACACTAGCAGCTTGACACCACACCTAAAAGCTCTAGAAAAAAAGGAAGCAATTCACCCAAGAGGGGTAGACAGCAGGAAATAATCAAACTCAGGGGAGAAATCAACCAAGTGGAAACAAGAAGAACTATTTAAATAATCAACTAAACGAGGAGCTGGTTCTTTGAGAAAATCAACAAGATAGATAAACACTTAGCCAGACTCACTAGAGGGCACAGGGACAGCATCCTAATTAACAAAATCAGAAATGAAAAAGGAGACATAACAACAAACCCTGAAGAAATCCAAAACACCATCAGATCCTTCTACAAAAGGCTATACTCAACAAAACTGGAAAACCTGGACAAAATGGACAAATTTCTAGACAGATACCAGGTACCAAAGTTAAACCAGGATCAAGTTAATGATCTAAACAGTCCCATATCCCCTAAATAAATAGAAGCAGTCATTAATGGTCTCCCAACCAAAAAAAGCCCAGGACCAGATGGGTTTAGTGCAGAGTTCTATCAGACCTTCAAAGAAGATCTAATTCCAGTTCTGCACAATCTATTCCACAAAATAGAAGTAGACGGTACTCTACCCAACGCATTCTATGAACCACAATTACTCTGATACCTAAACCACAGAAAGATCCAACAAAGATAGAGAACTTCAGACCAATTTCCCTTATGAATATCGATGCAAAAATACTCAATAAAATTCTCGCTATCTGAACCCAAGAACACATTAAAACAATCATCCATCCTGACCAAGTAGATTTTATTCCAGGGATGCAGGGATGGTTTAATATACAGGAATCCATCAACGTAATCCATTATATAAACAAACTCAAAGACAAAAACCACATGATCATCTCGATAGATGCGGAGAAAGCATTTGACAATATCCAACACTGATTAATGATAAAAGTCTTGGAAAGATCAAGAATTCAAGGCCCATACCTAATCATGATAAAAGCAATCTACAGCAAACCAATAGCCAACATCAAAGTAAATGGTGAGAAGCTGGAAGCAATCCCACTAAAATCAGGGACTAGACAAGGCTGTCCACTTTCTCCCTACCTATTATTCAACATTGTACTTGAAGTCCTAACCAGAGCAATTCGACAACAAAAGGAGATCAAGGGGATACAAATTGGAAAACAAGAAGTCAAAATATCACTTTTTGCAGATGATATGATAGTATATATAAGTGACACTAAAAATTCCACCAGAGAACTCCTAAACCTGATAAACAACTTTGGTGAAGTAGCTGGATATAAAATTAACTCAAACAAGTCAATGGCCTTTCTCTACACAAAGAATAAACAGGCTGAGAAAGAAATTAGGGAAACAACACCCTTCTCAATAGTCACAAATAATATAAAATACCTTGGCGTGACTCTAACTAAGGAAGTGAAAATCTGTATGATAAGAACTTCAAGTCTCTGAAGAAAGAAATTAAAGATCTCAGAAGATGGAAAGATCTCTCATGCTCATGGATTGGCAGGATCAACATTGTAAAAATGACTATCTTGCCATAAGCAATCTACAGATTCAGTGCAATCCCCATCAAAATTCCAACTCAATTCTTCAACGAATTAGAAAGAACAATCTTCAAATTCATGTGGAATAACAAAAAACCTAGGATAGCAAAAACTCTTCTCAAGGATAAAAGGACCTCTGGTGGAATCATCATGCCTGACCTAAAGCTGTACTACAGAGCAATTGTGATAAAAAATGGCATGGTACTGGTATAACAACAGAAAATTAGACCAATGGAATAGAATTGAAGACCCAGAAATGAACCCACACACCTATGGTCACTTGATCTTCGACAAGGGAGCTAAAACCATCCAGTGGAAAAAAGACAGCATTTTCAACAAATGCTGCTGGCACAACTGGTGGTTATCATGTAGAAGAATGTGAATTGATCCATTCCTATCTCCTTGTGTACCAAGGTCAAATCTAAGTGGATCAAAGAGCTCCACATAAAACCAGAGACACTGAAACTTATAGAGGAGAAAGTGGGGAATAGCCTCGAAGATATTGGCACAGGGGAAAAATTCCTGAATAGAACAGCATTGGCTTGTGCTGTAAGATCGAGAATTGACAAATGGGACCTCATGAAACTGCAAACCTTCTGTAAGGCAAAAGACACAGTCAATAAGACAAAAAGGCCACCAACAGATTGGGAAATGATCTTTACCTATCCTAAATCAGATAGGGGACTAATATCCTATATATAGAACTCAACAAGGTGGACTCCAGAAAAATCAAATAACCCCATTAAAAAATGGGGCTCAGAGCTAAACAAAGAATTCTCTCCTGAGGAATACCAAATGGCTGGGAAACACCTGAAAAAATGTTCAACATCCTTAATCATCAGAGAAATGCAAATCAAAACAACCCTGAGATTCCATCTCATACCAGGCAGAATGGCTAAGATCAAAAATTCAGGTGACAGCAGATGCTGGCTAGGATGTGGAGAAAGAGGAACACTCCTCCACTGTTGGTGGGATTGCAAGCTTGTACAACCACTCTGGAAATCAGTCTGGCGGTTTCTCAGAAAATTGGACATGGTACTACCGGAGGATCCCGCAATAGATGTCCCAACCGTTAAGGACACATGCTCCACTATGTTCATAGCAGCCTTATTTTATTTTATTTTTTTTTTTTTTGTTTTTTTTTTTTCCATTTTTTATTAGGTATTTAGCTCATTTACATTTCCAATGCTATACCAAAAGTCCCCCTTACCCACCCACCCCCACTCCCCTACCCACCCACTCCCCCCCTTTGGCCCTGGCGTTCCCCTGTACCGGGGCACACAAAGTCTGCATGTTCAATGGGCCTCTCTTTCCAGTGATGGCCGACTAGGCCATCTTTTGATACATATGCAGCTAGAGTCAAGAGCTCAGGGGTACTGGTTAGTTCATAATGTTGTTCCACCTATAGGGTTGAAGATCCCTTTAGCTCCTTGGGTACTTTCTCTAGCTCCTCCATTGGGAGCCCTGTGATCCATCCATTAGCTGACTGTGAGCATCCACTTCTGTGTTTGCTAGGCCCCGGCATAGTCTCACAAGAGACAGCTACATCTGGGTCCTTTCAGTAAAATCTTGCTAGTGTATGCAATGGTGTCAGCATTTGGAAGCTGATTATGGGGTGGATCCCTGGATATGGCAGTCTCTACATGGTCCATCCTTTCATCTCAGCTCCATACTTTGTTTCTGTAACTCCTTCCATGGGTGTTTTGTTCCCACTTCTAAGGAGGGGCATAGTGTCCACACTTCAGTCTCCATTTTTCTTGAGTTTCATGTGTTTAGGAAATTGTATCTTATATCGTGGGTATCCTAGGTTTTGGGCTAGTATCCACTTATCAGTGAGTACATATTGTGTGAGTTCCTTTGTGATTGTGTTACCTCACTCAGGATGATGCTCTCCAGGTCCATCCATTTGGCTAGGAATTTCATAAATTCATTCTTTTTAATAGCTGAGTAGTACTCCATTGTGTAGATGTACCACATTTTCTGTATCCATTCCTCTGTCGAGGGGCATCTGGGTTCTTTCCAGTTTCTGGCTATTATAAATAAGGCTGCTATGAACATAGTGGAGCATGTGTCCTTCTTACCAGTTGGGGCTTCTTCTGGATATATGCCCAGGAGAGGTATTGCTGGATCCTCCGATAGTACTATGTCCAATTTTCTGAGGAACCGCCAGACTGATTTCCAGAGTGGTTGTACAAGCCTGCAATCCCACCAACAATGGAGGAGTGTTCCTCTTTCTCCACATCCTCGCCAGCATCTGCTGTCACCTGAATTTTTGATCTTAGCCATTCTCACTGGTGTGAGGTGGAATCTCAGGGTTGTTTTGATTTGCATTTCCCTGATGATTAAGGATGTTGAACATTTTTTCAGGTGCTTCTCTGCCATTCGGTATTCCTCAGGTGAGAATTCTTTGTTCAGTTCTGAGCCCCATTTTTTAAGGGGGTTATTTGATTTTCTGAGGTCCACCTTCTTGAGTTCTTTATATATGTTGGATATTAGTCCCCTATCTGATTTAGGATAGGTAAAGATCCTTTCCCAGTCTGTTGGTGGTCTTTTTGTCTTATAGACAGTGTCTTTTGCCTTGCAGAAACTTTGGAGTTTCATTAGGTCCCATTTGTCAATTCTCGATCTTACAGTACAAGCCATTGCTGTTCTGTTCAGGAATTTTTCCCCTGTGCCCATATCTTCAAGGCTTTTCCCCACTTTCTCCTCTATAAGTTTCAGTGTCTCTGGTTTTATGTGAAGTTCCTTGATCCACTTAGATTTGACCTTAGTACAAGGAGATAAGTATGGATCGATTCGCATTCTTCTACATGATAACAACCAGTTGTGCCAGCACCAATTGTTGAAAATGCTGTCTTTCTTCCACTGGATGGTTTTGGCTCCCTTGTCGAAGATCAAGTGACCATAGGTGTGTGGGTTCATTTCTGGGTCTTCAATTCTATTCCATTGGTCCACTTGTCTGTCTCTATACCAGTACCATGCAGTTTTTATCACAATTGCTCTGTAGTAAAGCTTTAGGTCAGGCATGGTGATTCCACCAGAGGTTCTTTTATCCTTGAGAAGAGTTTTTGCTATCCTCGGTTTTTTGTTATTCCAGATGAATTTGCAAATTGCTCCTTCTAATTCGTTGAAGAATTGAGTTGGAATTTTAATGGGGATTGCATTGAATCTGTAGATTGCTTTTGGCAAGATAGCCATTTTTACAATGTTGGTCCTGCCAATCCATGACCATGGGAGATCTTTCCATCTTCTGAGATCTTCTTTAATTTCTTTCTTCAGGGACTTGAAGTTTTTATCATACAGATCTTTCACTTCCTTCGTTAGAGTCACGCCGAGATATTTTATATTATTTGTGGCTATTGAGAAGGGTGTTGTTTCCCTAATTTCTTTCTCAGCCTGTTTATTCTTTGTGTAGAGAAAGGCCATTGACTTGTTTGAGTTAATTTTATATCCAGCTACTTCACCGAAGCTGTTTATCAGGTTTAGGAGTTCTCTGTTGGAATTTTTAGGGTCACTTATATATACTATCATATCATCTGCAAAAAGTGATATTTTGACTTCCTCTTTTCCAATTTGTATCCCCTTGATCTCCTTTTGTTGTCGAATTGCTCTGGCTAATACTTCAAGTACTATGTTGAAAAGGTAGGGAGAAAGTGGGCAGCCTTGTCTAGTCCCTGATTTTAGTGGGATTGCTTCCAGCTTCTCTCCATTTACTTTGATGTTGGCTACTGGTTTGCTGTAGATTGCTTTTATCATGTTTAGGTATTGGCCTTGAATTCCTGATCTTTCCAGAACTTTTATCATGAATGGGTGTTGGATCTTGTCAAATGCTTTTTCTGCATCTAACGAGATGATCATGTGGTTTTTGTCTTTGAGTTTGTTTATATAATGGATTACATTGATGGATTTTCGTATATTAAACCATCCCTGCATCCCTGGAATAAAACCTACTTGGTCAGGATGGATGATTGCTTTAATGTGTTCTTGGATTCGGTTAGCGAGAATTTTATTAAGAATTTTTGCATCGATGTTCATAAGAGAAATTGGTCTGAAGTTCTCTATCTTTGTTGGATCTTTCTGTGGTTTAGGTATCAGAGTAATAGTGGCTTCATAAAATGAGTTGGGTAGAATACCTTCTACTTCTATCTTGTGAAAAAGTTTGTGCAGAACTGGAGTTAGATCTTCTTTGAAGGTCTGATAGAACTCTGCACTAAACCCGTCTGGTCCTGGGCTTTTTTTGGCTGGGAGACTATTAATAACTGCTTCTATTTCTTTAGGGGATATGGGACTGTTTAGAAGGTCAACTTGATCCTGATTCAACTTTGGTACCTGGTATCTGTCCAGAAATTTGTCCATTTCGTCCAGGTTTTCCAGTTTTGTTGAGTATAGCCTTTTGTAGAAGGATCTGATGGTGTTTTGGATTTCTTCAGGATCTGTTGTTATGTCTCCCTTTTCATTTCTGATTTTGTTAATTAGGATTTTGTCCCTGTGCCCTTTAGTGAGTCTAGCTAAGGGTTTATCTATCTTGTTGATTTTCTCAAAGAACCAACTCCTCCTTTGGTTAATTCTTTGAATAGTTCTTCTTGTTTCCACTTGGTTGATTTCACCCCTGAGTTTGATTATTTCCTGCCGTCTACTCCTCTTGGGTGAATTTGCTTCCTTTTTTTCTAGAGCTTTTAGATGTGTTGTCAAGCTGCTAGTATGTGCTCTCTCCCGTTTTTTCTTGAAGGCACTCATAGCTATGAGTTTCCCTCTTAGAAATGCTTTCATTGTGTCCCAAAGGTTTGGGTACGTTGTGGCTTCATTGTCATTAAACTCTAAAAAGTCTTTAATTTCTTTCTTTATTCCTTCCTTGACCAAGGTATCATTGAGAAGAGTGTTGTTCAGTTTCCATGTGAATGTTGGCTTTCTGTTATTTATTTTGTTATTGAAGATCAGCCTTAGTGCATGGTGATCTGATAGGATACATGGGACAATTTCAATATTTTTGAATCTGTTGAGGCCTGATTTGTGACCTATTATGTGGTCAATTTTGGAGAAGGTACCATGAGGTGCTGAGAAGAAGGTATATCCTTTTGTTTTAGGATAAAATGTTCTGTAGATATCTGTCAGATCCATTTGTTTCATCACTTCTGTTAGTTTCAGTGTGTCCCTGTTTAGTTTCTGTTTCCATGATCTGTCCATTGGTGAAAGTGGTGTGTTGAAGTCTCCCACTATTATTGTGTGAGGTGCAATGTGTGCTTTGAGCTTTACTAAAGTTTCTTTAGTGAATGTGGCTGCTCTTGTATTTGGAGCATAGATATTCAGAATTGAGAGTTCCTCTTGGAGGATTTTACCTTTGATGAGAATGAAGTGTCCCTCCTTGTCTTTTTTGATGACTTTGGGTTGGAAGTCAATCTTATCAGATATTAGGATGGCTACTCCTGCTTGTTTCTTCATACCATTTGCTTGGAAAATTGTTTTCCAGCCTTTCATTCTGAGGTAGTGTCTATCTTTTTCTCTGAGATGAGTTTCCTGTAAGCAGCAATATGTTGGGTCTTGTTTGTGTAGCCAGTTTGTTAGTCTATGTCTTTTTATTGGCGAGTTGAGACCATTGATGTTAAGAGATATTAAGGAAAAGTAATTGTTGCTTCCTGTTATTTTAGTTGTTAAAGGTGGCATTCTGTTCTTGTGGCTGTCTTCTTTTAGGTTTGTTGAGGGATTACCTTCTTGTTTTTTCTAGGGCGTTGTTCCCGTTCTTGTATTGGTTTTTTTCTGTTATTATCCTTTGAAGGGCTGGATTCGTGGAGAGATAATGCGTGAATTTGGTTTTGTCGTGGAATACTTTGGTTTCTCCCTCTATGATAATTGAGAGTTTGGCTGGGTATAGTAGCCTGGGCTGCAGTTTGTGTTCTCTTAGTGTCTGTATAACATCTGTCCAGGCTCTTCTGGCTTTCATAGTCTCTGGTGAAAAATCTGGTGTAATTCTGATAGGCTTGCCTTTATATGTTACTTGACCTTTTTCCCTTACTGCTTTTAGTATTCTATCTTTATTTAGTGCATTTGATGTTCTGATTATTATGTGTCGGGAGGAATTTCTTTTCTGGTCCAGTCTATTTGGAGTTCTGTAGGCTTCTTGTATGTTCATATGCATCTCATTCTTTAGATTTGGGAAGTTTTCTTCAATAATTTTGTTGAAGATGTTTGCTGGACCTTTGAGTTGAAAATCTTCATTCTCATCCACTCCTATTATCCGTACGTTTGGTCTTCTTATTGTGTCCTGGATTTCCTGGATATTTTGAGTTAGGATCTTTTTGCATTTTCCATTTTCTTTGATTGTTGTGCCAATGTTCTCTATGGAATCTTCTGCACCTGAGATTCTCTCTTCCATCTCTTGTATTCTGTTGCTGATGCTCAAATCTATGGTTCCAGATTTCTTTCCTAGGGTTTCTATCTCTAGTGTTGCCTCGCTTTGAGTTTTCTTTATTGTGTCTACTTCCCTTTTTAGGTCTAGTATGGTTTTGTTCATTTCCATCACCTGTTTGTATGTTTTTTCCTCTTTTTCTGTAAGGACTTCTACCTGTTTGATTGTGTTTTCCTGTTTTTCTTTAAGGACTTGTAACTCTTTAGCAGTGTTCTCCTGTATTTCTTTAAGTGATTTATTAAAGTCCTTCTTGATGTCCTCTACCATCATCATGAGATATGCTTTTAAATCTAGGTCTAGGTTCTCAGGTGTGTTGGGGTTCCCTGGACTGGGCGAAGTGGGTGTGCTGGGTTCTGGTGATGGTGAGTGGTCTTGGTTCCTGTTAGTAAGATTCCTCCGTTTACCTTTCGCCATCTGGTAATCTCTGGAGTTAGTAGTTATAGTTGACTCTGTTTGGAGATTGTTCTTCTGGTGATTCTGTTACCGTCTATCTGCAGACCTGGGAGACAGATTCTCTCCTCTGAGTTTCAGTGCTCAGAGCACTCTCTGCTGGCAAGCTCTCTTACAGGGAAGGTGCGCAGATATCTTGTATTTGGACCTCCTCCTGGCCGAAGAAGAAGGCCCAAAACAGGACCTTTCTCAGACACTGTGTTGCTTTGGCAGTTCCCAGGTGGTACAGACTCTCACCTAAGCAGACTAAATTCCTAAGTTCCTTGGAGTCCCGGGACCAAGATGGCGACCACTGCTGCTGTGGCTTAGGCCGCCTCCCCAGCCGGGCGGGCACCTGTCCTCCGGTCCGGAAGGTGGCTGGCTGTCCCCGGCCCACACAGGGTGCTGCCTCAGCCCCTCTGTGCTTCTGCCTGTTCCAGAAGCTGTCAGGTTCTCTGGCGCACCCTCTCACCTGTTCAGACTAATTTCCTAAGTTCGGCGGGTCCCGGACCAAGATGGCGACCGCTGCTGCTGTGGCTTAGGCCGCCTCCCCAGCCGGGTGGGCACCTGTCCTCTGGTCCGGAAGGTGGCCGGCTGTCCCCGGCCTACACAGGGTGCTGCCTCAGCGCCTCTGTGCTTCTGCCTGTTCCAGAAGCTGTCAGGTTCTCTGGCGCACCCTCTCACCTGTTCAGACTAATTTCCTAAGTTCGGCGGGTCCCGGACCAAGATGGCGACCGCTGCTGCTCGCAGCCTTATTTTAATAGCCAGAAGCTGGAAAGAACCTAGATGCCCCTCAACAGCAGAACGGATACAGAAAATGTGGTACATTTACACAATGGAGTACTACTCAGCTATTAAAAAGAATGAATTTATGAAATTCCTAGGCAAATGGTTGGACCTGGAGGGCATTATCCTGAGTGAAGTAACCCAATCACAAAAGAACTCAAATGATATGTACTCACTGATAAGTGGATATTAGCCCAGAAACTTAGAATACCCAAGATATTACAGAGCTAAACAAAGAATTCTCTCCTGAGGAATACCAAATGGCTGAGAAACACCTGAAAAACTGTTCAGTATCATTAATCATCAGAGAAGTTTACAATTTGCAAAACACATGAATCTCAAGAAGAACGAAGACCAAAGTGTGGACACTTTGCCCCTTCTTAGAATTGGGAACAAAACACCCATGGAAGGAGTTACAGAGACAAAGTTTGGAGCTGAGACAAAAGGATGGACCATCTAGAGACTGCGATATCCAAGGATCCATCCCATAATCAGCCTCCAAACGCTGACACCATTGCATACACTAGCAAGATTGTGCTGATAGGACCCTGATATAGCTGTCTCTAGTGAGACTAAGCTGGGGCCTAGCAAACACATAAGTGGATGCTCACAGTCAGCTAGTTGATGGAACAGGGCCCCCAATGGAGGATCTAGAGAAAATACCCAAGGAGCTAAAGGGATCTGCAACCCTATAGGTGGAACAACATTATGAACTAACCAGTACCCCGAAACTCTTGTCTCTAGCTGCATATGTATCAAAAGATGGCCTAGTCTGCCATCACTGGAAAGAGAGGCCCATTGGACATGCAAACTTTATATGCCTCAGTACAGGGGAACACCAGGGCCAAAATGTGGGAGTGGGTGGGTAGGGGAGTGGGGGGGGGGGTATGGGGGGACTTTTGGGATAGCATTGGAAATGTAAATGAGGAAAATACCTAATAAAAAAAAAGAAAGAAAAAACAACAACAACAAAAAATAACCTGGACCCCTGGGAGCTCCCAGAGACTAAGCCACGAACCGAATAGCATACAAGGGCTGGTCTGTGGCCCCTGGCACACAGGTAGTAGAGGATACACTTGTCTTGCCTCAGTGGGAGAGTATATACCTAATCCTGTAGCTCCTTGATGCCCTAAGGAGGGGGGAAACCCTGGAGGGAGCACCCTCTCAGAGGTGAAGGGGAGCCGGGGATTGGGGGAAGAATTCTGCAATGAGGGACCAGGGAGGGATATAAATAAATTTTGGATAAAAATAAAATAAAATAAAATAAAATAAAATAAAATAATTAACTTTAAAAAGATATTATAGAGACTGCTCCACCTGGAGATCCATCCCAATCTTCTGACACCAAACTCAGGCACTATTGCTGATGCCAAGAAGTGTTTACTGACAGGAGCCCTGTACAGATATCCCCTTAGAGGCTATGCCAGATCCTGACCAATACCGATGCATGTATACAGCCAAACACTGGGCTGAGCGCAGGGACCCCAATGGGGAGGTTAGGGCAAGGACTGTAGGAGCTGAAGGGGTTTGCAACCTCATAGGAAGAACAACAATATCAACTAACCAAATCCCCAGGGATTAAACCACCAAAATAAGAGTACACAGGGGGTACCTGTGGCTCCAGCTGGATAGGTAGCAGAGAATTGCCTTATCAGGCATCACTGGGAGGGGAGCCCCTTGGTCCTGTGGAGGCTTGATGACCCAGGATAGGGGAATGTTAGGCTGCTGAGGGAGGTGTGGGTGGGTGGGTGAGGGAGTACTCTCATAGAGGTAGAAGGGAGGGAGGAGAGGATAGGGGGTTTGTGGAGGGGAAACTGGGAAGGGAGGTAACATTTGAAATGTAAATAAAACAAATAACCAAAAAGAAAAAGAAAAACAGAAAATTTGAAAAGAAAAATATGTTCTGTCCAGTCCATGCAATTAGCAACTTCTCCAATATCCAATATCATTTTTGTGAAATTGAATTTAGAAACCATGTTCAGGGCATAGATGTTTTGTTTATTGGCTTATTTAGTGCTTTTGGTTTTATTTATTTTCACTTTGTTTTGCTATTAAGATATAAGTATTTCCAGGTACTGCAGTTAACACACATAGGAACATGTAGATACATATCTCATGATTATGTATCTGTCTGTGTATCTATAGAAAACTATGAATATCCATTGTTACATCCAGTTTAACACTGCAAGTTTCTATTTTATTGTCTGGGTTTTTTTTTTTAATTTCCAACTTTCTTCTCTGGCATTTTGACCTCTGAATCTCTTGTCTTTCACATATTTACTCCAGTCATTTCATTCCTCAACCCATTTCACGTTGGAGTTCATTCCCCATGATCCTACCTAAAGCCATGTCTTTAGGGGACCATTACTCAATATCTTACTAAATATAAGGAGCACTCTATTCTTCATTCTCTTTGATTTACAGAAATCTCTTCTTTCATTTGTTCGTATAAAACAACATTCTCTTGATTTTCATCACATCCATGGTGAATATCATTCTTCTTTTCTGGGTCTTTCTTCTTAGCTTAATTTTAAATTTTAAAATCTTCGATCTTAGAACCCATTCCTTTTTTTCAACTTATTTAACAGTTATCTCTTGGTTTTATTTATGATTTTTATTGAAGACTAACAAATTTAATCTCTTACCCTGATACCTTTACTTGATTTTGAACCCATTGTCAAACCCATTGAAGATCTGCCTACTTAACAGCTCTACTTAGATTTCTCACAGGCACTTCAGATTAACATATCTAAAGCTGATCTCTTAATCTTCTACATAAAACCTGCTATTCCTTTAGCAGTCACAACCTTTTACACACTTGTCCATGCCAAACTTAACTATAATTCATGACATTGCCATGTTTTACCTGTATTGTTGTAATCAGCCACAAGGTATAAGTCTACTTCCTAAATTATTTTCAATACATCCATTCACCTCAGTCTCCCTAGCCATAGCAACCTGGATTTTGCCTCACCTGAATTCTCAAAAGTAGTTTGGATGTAATCACTGTTCTGAGCATACATTCTTCATTAAGAGTAAAGTGGGCCTCCTCTAGACACTTCAAATCAAGTAGTATCATAAACAATATTTTTTAAAAGTCCATTTCTACCCAATTCTCTAGATTATATCCAAATATCATTTTAGTAGTAATCAGATTTTTGTGAGTCTTTGCTGCCTTTCAGTGTTTTTTCCACAACACTTTTCATAATTTGTAGTTACATATTATTTGAGTTATTTATGCTACAAAATTCATACTGTAGGAAGACAGGGGCTCTCATTGTTCCCACCTCACACTCTGCAGTGTGTGTGTGTGTGTGTGTGTGTGTGTGTGTGTGTGTGTGTGTGTGTGTGTGTGTGTATGTGCGTGTGTGTGTGTGTGTGTGTGTGTGTGCGCGCACTCATATCAATAAGATGTAGGAATTGACATAAGAGAAATTTTTAAAAAAGAGCATTCTCATTCTTGTAATGACAAACATTTGGGTGAACGATGAAATTTGTAGCCAAAAATTAAAGTCTACTTATGTACTCACATATTTTGGTTAACATCAATATAAACAAACTAATTTCCTTGGAGTCAGGCATCAGAGCAGTCTGATTGGCTGGCTTGTAATCATTTCACTTTATGCCATTCATAAATTGCTTTTTGAGACTTTTTTTTCTCAACCACTTCTTAACTTGGTTGCTCAAAACTGAAATTGGATTGTATCCTGGACACAGCAGGAAGGCAGTTTGCAGAGCCCATGAACATTGTTGAAATTATCATGCAAGCTTATTAAATGCAATGTATATTTAAATTGAAAAAACTTTCTTTATTAAACCCAGATAGGTGAATTTTTATAGCTTCCAGCACTAAAGTGTATTAAGTTTGAGAGTCAGGTTAGATTAATTTCTAATCTTTATGGAAATCATTTTTATTAAAAAGTGGAAAGTTAAGATTTTGACAGTTACAGGGTTTGGAAAATCCTAAAAGGATCATCATTTAAATATGCAGGGAACATAAAATCAGAGTGCTTTCATGATAAAGATGATTTGTTTATTTTATATGCTCATTTTTTAAAGCTGTTTTAATATTTAAGCTTGTTAAAGAAAATCTGAAATGTGGTTGAATATATTAAAGCCTAAATAAGTTTTGACTTTCATTACTTTTCATGAGAGCCAATGAAATAAACCTTAGCCTGGGCTTAGTTGCTAAAATGAAAAAGATTAAAGGAATATTTTCATTTCTAAAATAAGTGGTCAACATATCTGGAATTTTATTTGTAAATATATTCCATGATTTGTGAGAGAGCCTGCATTCTCTACTGAGTACAGGAACATTTTGCATAACTGGAATTTTGTACTTGATTATTTGCATTTCAAGTTGTTTCCTTTTGCTTCTCTTTTGTTCTATTGAGAAGTAATTTGAAAATAATGTAACATGCATAATCAGATGATTTTCTATACGTGTATACTATGAAATTATCACAATCAAATTAGCTAGCTTTTGATCATGCCATGTCTTGGTTGTGCATGAAATGACAGAACTGAAGATTTACTCAAGAAATTTCAAGTCCAATAACATTGATTTTATTAAAAATCAATTCTTTCAGTGATTCTGCCCTGAATTCTTGCAGTGATTGGCTTAGAGGTGCATACAAACTCTAAAACACATTAAGGGCTATAACTCAATGATACAGTGCCTCTGTGACATACAAAGGACCCTGTGTTACATCCCCCTCCTCTGCAAGTAGAACAAAATAACCTCCCAGAAAACACCTGTAGGAAATTTTACCAATCTGACAATAAAATGGGAAGAAATTGCTTTGTCCTTTGAATTTAAGTATACAGATTGAGTGGGTCTCTATTCATGTGCCTTCTCTTGGTCTTTTCCTTCTGTTTTTCTTTTATCTTTATATTATATATATATATATATATATATATATACTGTATATTATAAAACATAATATAATTTATATAATATATAGTATAAAGTATGTAATTATATATATGTATGTAATTTCTGAAAGACAGAAAGGGGAGGATTTAGACAAGAAGGGAGGTAGACAGGAACTTGGAGGAGTAGAGGGAGAGGAACCATAATCAGGTCTTATTAAGTGAGAAAAATTCTTTTTTCAATAAAGTTGGGGAAATATACTCATGTCTTTGCATTTTAAAAGTATAAAATCAAAAAACAAATGTTGAAAATCAATTATCAAAGGAACTCATCACATTTATACTTCAGAAGAGTTGGGCTATTTGCCTAGCATGTTCATTGATAGTATACAAGTAGTCATCAATTAAAATTTATGACAACTGGTCTTGGAAGTATAGGAAAGAATTAGATAACTACCCTCCCTTTTTAAACTTTTATACTATAGAATGAATTCCTTACTGAATGAAGATGTTTATCTTTGCGTATCAGACATAGATATTCAAAAAGGAAACTTTAAAATTACATGAAAAAGGCTTTCTGTAACCACTAGTTCATGTGTTTGGTGTTTTTGTTAACAATACTACTGCACCTACTTGAGGTATAGAAGATAAAGCAATGAATGTATATTAGTGGTAATACGGTCACACTATAGTGAAACAAAGTTATATATCTGTCACTTCACATGATACATTTTTATGACAAGAACAATTAAACTTTATTAATATAACAGAAATCATTTAATACTAATTCCATTAGCTATAATCCTTATTTATACATAAAATCTTTACATTTCTTCATACTATATGTCTGCTACTTTTGTGTCCTTTAAACTGTTGCTATATTTCTTCCACTCTTCTTGCCTCTTAACAACCACTATTTCACTGTTTCTGCATGTGTATGTTAGATTCTACTATCAGTAATATCATGCAGTACTTTTTTTCTGTGATAGCCAATTTCATTTAACATAATGTCTACCACTCATATTAAAGATTCCCTTCTTATCTTCTATAGATTAATATCCCATTATGAAAAATATTTTCACCTTACGTATACATTATGCACAGTAGCTTGTTTTCATTTAGCATAATCATAGATTTTTTTCATCTTGTAACCTTGAGTCTGTGTTTATGTCAGACAAGTGCTGAAGACACTACCTACCTACCTGCCTTTCTTTTATAATCAGGGCATTAAAATTGTACATATATGATGTGATCACACAAACATCTTTCTTCTCAAATATTTTCTTACCATTGTTTTATGGTAAAACATTCAAAATAAATTCTTCTAATTAAAAAAAATAGTACTCATCTGTTATCACTATACTTCTAAGTTTGAGCCAAGACCCAAAGCGTAATTAGCTCCCACTTCTCCCTCCCAACTGCTTTTCCCAATATCCACTATTTTATTTTCAGTTTCTATTCTCTCTTAGTAATCAGTAAGACCATGTAGTATTTTTGTTTCTTCTGGAACTTTTCTCTTAAGGCAATGACCCATAATCCTATCCATAATTTTATAAGTGGCAGGATTTCATTTATGTGACTTTATTATATATGCACTGCACTTTATTAACTTTTAATATTTATTTATTTGTCTGTCTGTTGTGTGCTTCCCAGAATACATATCTACGGAGGTGAGTGGATACCCTGTGAAAGTCAGTTCTTTCTTCCCATATGGATTCCTAGAATTGGCCTCAGGTCATCAGGCTTACAGTTGCATAGATTTACCCAATGAGACTTCTTACTAAGCCACCACAATTTCCTTATCTTTTCATCAGTTGTTAAATATTCATTGGTTGTTTCAATTTCTTGGCTATTGTCAACAGTGCTTTAATAATAGTGAGAATATAGATGTCTCATCAACATATTGATTTCATTTCTCTTGGGTATAGACCCAGCAGTAATATAGTTGGATTATGTAAAAGTTCTGTTTTTAGACTTTTGGGAAACATCCATAATATTATTCATAAGGTCTATACTGAAATACATTTCTATCAATGATGTACATGCTTCCCTTTTCTCAGTAGTCCTTTTAGCACATATCACATTTAGTAGTTTTGATAATATCTAACTGATTGAAGTGTCATTTTGATTAGTGGCATTGAACACTTTTCATATATGTGTTGGTCATTTGTATGGCTTCTTTAAAGAAATATCTATTGATATCTTTACCTAATTTTAATTGGATTATAATATTTATAATATTTTCCTTTTTAATATTTAGCTATTTGAGGGATCTACCTAATACTATGTTTCACAGTGGTGAGCCTAGTACTGGTGTCAAGTCTAGCGCCTAAAGTTAATTCTTTCTTCCTTCCCCCAGGAGGGATGGTCACTCTATACAATTAATTGCTTAGAGGTGAGTAAAGAGTAGCACACACACAATTCTTTTTTCCCCGTCTCCTAACTTTTTTCACCATATCTTCCCTTTTTATGCTACAAATAGGTACTTTTGTCCCTCACCTGGTTTCTTTTGCGCTTGTGAAGACAGTTTAACACATGCATAGTTGTATAAAATGGTATTTGTGGGTAGCCATATTTTTAGAGTGATTTTGTTTGCTACCAGTTCATTACAACTCCTTCTTACCTTTCTTGTGTACCTGCAATAGGAACTGAAATTAATTTTTCTCACAAGAATAGCAGAATCTTAGCTTAGTAAATACTCACCATTCTACATATTTTACCAGTACTTGAAATTCAAGCTGGAAAAAAAAACAATATCAATCACTGTGTTTCCTAGATCTCTTGATTTCCCTCAATGATGTCAAAATATTCTCGTATCCTAGTTTGAAATAGCCATGCATATGTGTGTGTGTGTGAGTGTGTGTGTGTGTATACACATATATAATTTAATCAGTATATATTAAATGGTATTTTTCCTGAGAAAATTGGAGGCCTGAATGCAAGAAAGGGAGTAGAGTACATAGGTTGTTAAATATGTTAATGAAATAATTCTACCAATATTTATTGGCTGTTTATCATGTACTAGAAATGTGGGATAAGCAAACAAAGATTGAGATGCAACTGTTTCCTTTCTCTTGTAGAAAGGAGTGTAATCTGTATGTATAGAAAAATTACAGGAAAAGGATGTGTAGCAACCATGATATATATACATATACATCATATACATATACACATACATATATACTGAAGAGGAATGGCCATTCTTTATAGTCCATGAACTACTTAAGCTGAAACCTCAATTATCATTTAGATAAATAAACAGACTACAGGGAAAGCATTGGAAAAGGAAGGGAAAAGTCAAAGGAGCCTTGTATGCATATAAAGGAAGATAAGTTCCACATAGGACATGTAGTCAAGTTTGTCTATATCAAGGATACAAATAAAGTAATAATGAAAGCCCAAGTCAGGCAGGTAATAATTAGGTGCTGTTCTAGAAGTATTTAAAGTTCTACAATATGAGAATTTAAAGGATAGTAAGCTTTAGAAGTCTATGAAGTATTTTTATAGCAGTGTGTAGCCAAAAACTGTGCTTTTCTCACACAGGGGTAAACATGATGCCAACTGAAACTGGTTATGCAACATAGAGGTAATATATATATAACACTGGAAGGGTTCAGAGATGCAAAATAAATCATAACTGAATTTAAGTAGCTATCTTCAAAAATCTGAGGACATAGTTGTTGTATAGCAGTTTTCCTGTGAGATTGAAACATTCCATCCTATACAGAGGCTCATTAGTAGCTTCAGGAATTCCCAGAAACTGATAAGATTCACTAGGATATCTCCCTCCACAAAAGTATATAAGCAGTAAAAACTAAGGATAATCAGTCTCATACAAGCCAAGCTTTAAAGACACAGACAAGCCCAGTAGCCTGGAAGAAGCAGCAACCAGCAAAGCAGCCTGATCATGACAGAGAACATCTAAACTGCCTAGAAGATACTACAATGAGTTGAATTTCCTAAAAGAATTCCAAGCCAATTGAGCCACCTGGAAAGGACACTGTCCAACCTGTTGAGCTGCCTGTAGATTGTGTCACCAGTGCTAAGATGAACTTTGGTGATAGAGATTTCTTTGTGTTATTCACCATTGTGGACACGTGTAGTATCCATAATTTGATCTGTCATCAATTTCCTATCTGGAGTGAGTAGACATGTGTGCCTCTCCAGGAAACATCTGCCAAACAACAATGACCTGAGGCAGAATGAATATGCCACTTTCAGTCAGTTGCAAAAGACAGAAATAAAATCAAATGGTGAAAGGAACAATAAATTTCAATCTACATCAACAAATTCAATCTCCAGCAAAACAAAACACAGAGAGAGAGAGAGAGAGAGAGAGAGAGAGAGAGAAAACATTTCTCATTAAGGACAATGATTCTTCCCATTTTCTTACCGTGTCTTCAGGTTTACCATATTTCTCTTTACCTGCTGGCTTTGGCTGGTCTCTCTAAGCTAGATTTTCTCCTTCTTACTGGTAGTGCCAAAGAAGAGAACATTTTCTACATCAAACAACCTTACTACCTACTGATAAAGTTGTTCATAAAAGGATTGCTGATGGTTATCCCTGCTATCTGTACCAAAATGTCACCAAATGGATCCTAGGATATGAATACAGGACATACCTCCATCAACTATAGATCATCCCATTTATACCAGAGGAGACTAATACAATAATCATCTTTTCTAAAGGGTAGCAGCTCATCTGGGAAGCTGATGAGTTAAAATGGAATATTTCTTTTCAATTTATTTCCTTCATAGCATCCCCAATAAAATACATGGCTAAGCTAGAATTTCAGCTGAAGGAATCAGGCCTATAAGATCACATTCAAAATCAGCATAATATATTGGGGTCAGTTGGAATATTTCAAAAAGTAAAATACAAAAACTACTTAGATGAGAGCTTAAGTCCAAATACTTACTGCAGAGTAAACTGGAGCACATACTCTCTAGGGTTAGGAGTTGACCATGGCTAAAGAGCCCACAGGATTGAGCTACATTTCAAATAGACATCCTAGTTCCTTCACGTAATGCTGTGCTAAAATATCAGGACAAATACAGCTTGGGGGGGGGAGAGTTTATTTGGTTCCCAATTCCAGGCTACAGTCTATCACTACAGATAGTCAAGATGGCAAGAACTTGAGTCAGCCAATTATACTACATCCACAGTCAGTAGAAGAAAGCAATGAATTAGTACATACAGTCTAGTGCTCAGCTCATGTTCTCTACTCTTAAGCGGTTCTGAAACCCCTACAAAGGGAATGAGGCTACCCACAGTGGGTGGGTCTTTCCACATCAGTTAATATACTCAGAATAATCCTTACAAAAATGCTCATACAACAATCCCCTTTGGGAGAATCTCATCCTAGTTGATTCTAGATGGTGTCAAGTTGACAACTAGAACTATCACAGGAAACTTTATATTCTAAAACTTCTACAACAGGCAGCTTCTCCTCAGTGCCTTTTTTTCTATTCAGATAATTGATAGGCCCATTTGCATTGCTCTTTACATAGATTGACTCAATTAACCCTGAAAATATACACATACAAATAACATTATAAAGACTGAGTACGTTTTCTTTATATATTCAGTGTATGTGGTGTGTGTGTGTGTGTGTGTGTGTGTGTGTTTACAACAACTCAAAAAATAAAACAGGCCATGAATTTAAAGAGAACAAGAAAAGAACATGGGAGAGTTTGAGGAAAGGGAAAGAAGAAAGGATATAAGTTGTATTGTGATCTTTAACTTTTTAAAATTAGTTTATTTTTTACATTCCATATTCCATTCCCCATCTCCCCCCCCCCAGTCCACCCTCCAACCGCTCCACATCCCACACCTCCTCCTCACACACTGTCTCCATGTGGATGCCCCACCCCCACCCACCTGACCTCTAAGCTCCCTGTGGCCTCCAGTCCCTTGAGGATTAGGTGCATCATCTCTGAATGAAAACAGACCCAGAAGTTCTCTACTGTATGTGTGTTGGGGGTCTCATATCAGCTTGTGTATGCTGTCTGTTTGGTGGTCCAGTGTTTGAGAGATCTCAGGGGTCCAGGTTAGTTGAGACTGCTGGTCCTCCTACAAGATCGCCCTTCTCCTCAGCTTCTTTCAGCCTTCCCTAATTCAACAACAGGGATCAGTTGCTTCTGTCCATTGGTTGGGTGCAAATATCTGCATTTGAGTCGTTCACCTTCTTGTTGGGTCTTTCAGAGGTCAGTCATGATAGATCCCTTTTCATGAGTGCCCCATAATAATAGTGTCAGGCCTTGGGACCTCCCCTTGAGCTGGATCCCACTTTGGGCCTGTTGCTGGACCTTCTTTTCCTCAGGCTCCTCTCCATTTCCATCCCTGTAATTCTTTTAGACAGGAACAATTATGGGTCAGAGATGTGACTGTGGGCTGGAAACCCCATTCCTCACTTGATGCCCTGTCTTTCTGCTGGAGGTGGGATCTCCTCCAGCAGAAAGTTCCCTCTTCCTACTGTCAGGTGTTTCATGGAAAGTCCCTCCCTTTGAGTTCTGGGAGTCTTTTACCTCCCAGGTCTCTGGTACATTCTGGGGGCTCCCCTCAACCTCCTATTTCTCGAGGTTGCCTGTTTCCATTCTTTATCCTGGCCCTCAGGGCTTCAGTCCTTTTCCCTCACCACCTACTCCCCCCGTCCACTTTCCCTCCCAGGTCCCTCCCTCCCTCCTCACTTGTGATTGTTTTCTTGTCTCCCAACTGGGACTGAGGCATCCTCACTTGGGTACTTCAGCTTGTTGACCTTTTTGAGTTCTCTGGACTGTATCTTGGGTGTTGTCTGCTCTTGTTTGTGACTAATACCCACTTATAAGTGAGTACAAACCATGCACGTCCTTTTGGGTCTGAGTTACCTCACTCAGGATGATATTTTCTAGTTCCATCCATTTGCCTGCAAAACTCAGGATATCCTTGTTCTTGACAGCTGAGTAGTGTTCCAGTGTGTAAATGAACCACATTTTCTGTATACATTCTTCTGTCATGGGACATCTAGGTTGTTTCCAGCTTCTGGCTATCACAAATAAGGATGCTATGAACCTAGTGGAACATGTGCCCCTATGGCAAGGTGGGGCATCTTTTGGGTATATTCCCAAGAGTGGTATAGCTGGGTCTTCAGGTAGATCTATTTCCAATTTTCTGAGGAACCTCCGGGTTGATTTCTAGAGTGGTTGTACCAGTTTACAATCCTACCAGCAATGGAGGAGTTTTCCTCTTTCTCCACATCCTCTCCAACATGTGTTGTCACCTGAGGATTTGATCTTAGCCATTCTGATTGGTGTAAGGTGAAATTCAGTGTTGTTTTGATTTACATCTCTGATCACTAAGGACTTTGAAATTTTCTTTAGATGCTTCTCAGCCATTCGAGATTCTTCAGTTGTGAATTCTCAGTTTAGTTCTATACCCCATTTTTTGATTGGTTTTTATCTGATGTGGGGTTAGTGAAGATATTTTTCCCCAATCTGTAGGTTGCCAATTTTTATTGTGATATATATACACACATATATATATATTCTATACTGCAATCACATAGGTTTAAGCCTCCTGAACACAGGTCAAGATATCAAGATAGTAATCAAATAATGACCCTTCAGACAGTTAATGGTGTCTTGTCTCTTCCCAGGTCCAGAGATATGACCTGGATACCATTCTTTAAACACTAATTAGAGTCTAGAACTTTGATGCTTATTTTTTCTACCAACTGCAGATTTTGAGGGCTGAATCTAGACATAATATTCTCTAAACCAGCTAACATTAAATTATCTACCTAAAAAATGTCCTAGCAATGTCAAGTACATAATGCAATATTAGTGAAATTGGGAGTGACTTAAATACTTTAAATTGTCTACTTATAGCTAAATTAATAGCTTCATATCAGTATGATTTAACTCTATTAGAATGTTAGTATCAAATGACTGCAGAGATGTAAAAAATGGTTAAAAATCTCTTGATCATTTAATAAAACATAATGTGAAACGTTTTAGGAAACACGAAAAATATATTTATTTCAAGTGTAAAATCCCAGAATTTGGATGTCTGAATAAAGCATGAGGATTACAAATTTGGGCCAAGCTTGGGTTACATAAGAAACCATATATTTATCTTATGATTATGCTAATAGACATGTAACATTTAAAAAAATTTTAAATACTAAATTGTATTTTCTCAGAGTAAAGTTATAAAGTTTAAAAACTATACTTAATGAGTTAAACATCAATAGACGGTACATTCAAATGCCATACAAATGCATTTAAATGTGTTTTTTATCATGCTAAGGAGTTTATTAACTCTAGGTTCCTTTTCTTTCTTCATGCAAAATTTCATGTTGAGGGGGAAAATAAGTTGTAGACGCATGGTCTGTTACACAATAGTTACAACTTGATGCTAAGTGCACCAACCTGGTGCAGTTCTCAGAGCTTCTTCAATTCTTGCTAGCATTATGTCTCTCAGAGCTTCTACTCTGATTTCATTCTCTTAAGTCAGGAAAGCCCCTTAACAAGAATGCTGATGAGAAGGACACGACAACTCTATGAGCTCTTCTTCATTCAGAGTTAATTTCTTTCATTTGAATGAAGTGTCCTTCTGACAAAAAGAGCTTTGGCTTCTCCACTAAAGTATGCTCCACTGTTTTGGGGGCATGAATATGGGTAAAAGACTCTCAGTGTATTTTTTTACAGTGATTCATGGAATGTAGATACTTGTCTGCTAAATGGGAAAGATTATTTCCTTAAAGATATCATACAGAAAATTTAGATGACCATTGATACAATTAGCATTAATTCATTTTTCAGAGAAAAAAGTCATCTTTAAAAAATTTTAAAAGGGAAAATGGATCAAATATCCATCCAAAAAGATTTTTCCTTTATTGCTATTTCAAAATTACATCAAATCACAGAAAAATGAGTGCTAAGCCTTATATATAAAGAATAACCTTCTTAATTATAAACAAAATTTAATTTAAATGTATATTTGTGTTCAAGTTCATGTACATCTGAGTACACACCAACATATATAACCATTTGAAGCAAAGATGTAGCAATATAAGGTTTGATGATTGATATTAGTACATAATTTCATCTGTGAGACTATTATTGAAACATTTTATTATTGACTTTAATGTTTCAAATTAGGCTTGCATTTTTTCTATAATCAAATTTTCTACCAAGGAACAAATATCCACTTTACTACAGAAATCTGAGGCTAATTGATATAAACAAGATCAATGAAACCTTAAGTCATTAAAGACTTCTCTTTTTTTAATTGTATATTTATTTCTTTTACATTTCTAATGCTATCCCAAAAGTCCCCCACAAGCTCCCCCACCCACCCACTCCCACTTCTTGGCCCTGGCATTCCCCTGTACTGAGGCATATAAAGTTTGTACGACCAATGGGCCTCTCTTTCCACTGATGGCCGACTAGGCCATTTTCTGATTCATATGCAGCTATAGGCACGAGCTCTGGGGGGTACTGGTTAGTTCATATTGTTGTTCCACCTATAGGCTTGCAGATCCCTTCAGCTCCTTGGGTACTTTCTCTAGCTCCTCCATTGGGGGCCCTGTGATCCATCCAATAGCTGACTGTGAGCATCCACTTCTGTGTTTGCCAGGCCCTGGCATAGTCTCACAAGAGACAGCCTTATCTGCGTCCTTTCAGCAAAATCTTGCTAGTGCATGCAATGGTGTCAGCGTTTGGAAGCTGATTATGGGATGGATCCCCGGATATGGCAGTCTCTAGATGGCCCATCCTTTTGTCTCAGCTCCAAACTTTGTGTCTGTAACTCCTTCCATGGGTGTTTTGTTCCCAATTCTAAGGGGCAAAGTGACCACAATTTGATCTTCGTTCTTCTTGAGTTTCATATTGATATTCTTGTTCTTGTTCTTGTTTGAGGCAGAGTCTCTCTATATAACTCTGGCTGACATGGAACTTGCTATGTAGATCAGGTTAGTGTGAATTCATAGAGATCTACCTGCCTCTGTCTGCCAACCTGCAATTGTAACTGTTTTAAAATATTTTTAAAATTAAACAAATTTTTAAGGTTAAAGACTTACGTGTAGAGACTAGAATTACAATGTTGTTACTAGTACAGCACTAGCTTGTGTTTTATAACCTTGAGTCAGATTGTACTGATGTAAGATCTGAGTTTAAGACTAATAAAATATATTAATGCACAATTGTAATGTTGAGGCAGAAGGACATGTATTATTCTTGTGTCATAGATTTTCTGTATTAAAATGAGATATGCTTGGGTCGATCAAACATAGTATGTTCGTTGGCTTTCCACAACTGTAAAAATACCAAAAATATTCAACCTGTAAACTGCAAAGGCGTATTTTGGGTCACAGTTGTGGGAATTTCTATCTGAGATTGATTCTCACTGCTCTGGGCCTACATGGTAGAGCAGTTGCTTGATTCATTTACCAATGAGGGCCATGCCAACCCAAGCATCTTAAGAGTTAGTAATGTTTCCTAAATAATATATATGCCAAGCTCCTCACTAGAATCAAACAATTAAACAAGACCAATAAATACTATTAAGACCCTGGGGTCTCAACTTACATGGGTTTAAAAGGCTAAAAAAATACAGACTTCAAACCCCAGAGGAAATCTCAACCATATTTATTTTTGTGTCGAAATCTTGCCATTTTTACCATGAATGTGCATGGGTTTTTCTCACTGGATAATTTTACAAATATTAATATTAAAATGACCACTGTAAAAAAAAGAAGAAGAAGAAGAAAGAAAAAACTTTGTGCACTGCACCTGACTTGCCAAATTTTGTCACCTACAGTTTCCTAAATCACTGACACAAAAAGTTCTCATAGCCTTGGTAACAAAATTGTAATAAGTTGAACAAAGAGAATAACTATTGGAATGTGTTCATTCTTTTCTTGTTACTTTGTTTGGTTGATAGTTGTTTCCCTTCTAGCTTCATATCCTTAGATCTTTAACAGATTCTCCTAGGTAGTAGACAATTTATCAATTTTTGGCAATCTTTATGTCAGAAATTGTCTCTTCTTTACAATGTCATGATGTAGCATTCAGTTTTTCACATAAATAAGTTATACAACAGGATAAGAAGATTTAATATTTGGGGATGCCTGAGAGTATCACTGCAGAATATTGGGTACAGTTGAGGTGCCAAGAATAACAGAGTTCAGTTTACTGAGAGCTTGTATCTAAAAAGTAAATCTCAGAGAAACATTTTAGAAGGCTGTATGGAAGAATTTACTATTTAATCAAGTTGTTCTTTGTCAGCATGTAACAAAGAAGTGTTCCGGTTCTCTCCCAGTCCAATTTATCCAAATGGTGTTCATTGTCGACATGCATAAAGAAACTTATTAAAAATGAAATGTCTCAATAGAACTTTAAAGTGTCTGCCTATATTTTTCATGTTGTTTTTCAACACGTTTGCACAGAAGCATGCTGGTGTTTTAGCATTCTTTTGTCATCTTTTGCAGCCTATAATGTTAATATATTTTCAACCAGATGAAAACATTGCTCACGAAATAGAAGTCTTTGTGCGACAAATATATTAGATCAGATATCATTTCTATCATGTTTATAAGTTACACAATTTCCAGAATCTATTTTGTGTTCATCTGTTTCCCTCTAACCCACCCTTCCGACACTGATTTTAAGTAGATGGGGATTGAAGAACATCTCAGAGTCCATCCAGAAATCCTATTTTAAGCTGGATACAACTGCAGAAATGTTGATATACTTCAAAATGAGGAACGCTTATTGTTTAAGATCTGCTGCTCCACTTGTAGTAATTTATTTCTTAGACAATTCCCTTACTCATGGGGATATTGCTTCCCACTTGGATACTTGCGGTACCAAAACTGTAAATCAGACGGGTAGTTGTGGCTTGTCTGGCAAGTGCTGTGTTAAGGACTGCACAAGAGACTAAGACATGTCTTTGCTTTTTTAATTCAAGAGGACAGTCCCTGAAGACTTTTTCTACTTTTTATTTTTAAATTATTATTAAATATTTAAGGTATGTGAAGTAGCATAAAACAGCTATTACACGGTTTTAATAAGTAATATAAATGTCTCTGTATATAATCTTTTTCAATAAAATGTTTAATCACTATTTTACTGGCATATTATGGGGCACTTTGAAGAAATTTGGTACACATATATATTGTAAAGTGCTCAGAGTAGTTAGAATGTGACCACCTCTGCTACCTTTCCTTACATCAGACGCCACTATGCTAAACTTAAGTCATTTTTATGGAACAATTATTCTAAACTTAGTCATTTTTATATAGAATTCTAGCCTTTCCAAATATGTATAGATGATTTTTACATTATCCTATGTTTGTGTCTACTTTCTTCCTTCATAATTAAAAGACTTCCCATGTTGAGTCATATATCTCTTAACTTTTACAGTTTTGAAGTAAAATGTGATAGCGATTTTCCCACTGATGTGAGTTTTTGTTAAGCTCTAAACTCACCTATTAACATACTGTAAAATAATTTTAAGCATTCTTGGTTATTCCTGTTCTATCAAGATGCCAGGGGCTTCATTTTTTAAAAGAGTTAGTGTATTGAGACAGGGTTCCCTGCATCACATTCTGGACTTAAATGCATTACATAGTCCAGAGTGGCTCTGAAACTTTGAATCTCCTACATCTGCCTCTCCACTTTAGTGTTAGGATTGCAGACATTTGCCACCAGGTCTAAAATTCTATCTGGATTTTAAAATCAAATCAAAGACATTGACACCCTAATGATAGTCATAATGATCTCTTAACTTATGAACACAGAACATATATTTCTCGATTGATTGGAGACTTGTTGGTAGTCAAACATTTTTATCTAAAGTGATATTGTCTACATTTGTTAGTATTGTGAAGAGTCAGGTTTGGGGGTTGGTTTTGTTTTTTACAAAGTACATGTTTGTTAGCTATCCCTAGTGTATAGGCATGCTGAATTTTAATTTGTTTGACCCTGGCTCTAAAATCTCTGTTATCCTGTCTTCTACTTTTCATAGTTTATACTTACATTTAGTGATATCTCCCTTGGCAACTGTTGCTTCCTTTATAGTTTTGATTATTTTATTGTTCTAAGATCTCTAGTGCAACTTAGAATCCAAAGCAATAATTAATTTTAGTACTTCTTTTGACTTTAAGATTAAGATGTCCCTCACTCTATTACCAAATATTATGATTGCCATAGAATTTGAGTAAGCCCCCTTCATCATTTATAAAGTTGTCTTATACTCCTATTTGCTAAGGGAACCTACCATAAAAGGACACTAAATTTTACTTATTTAGTTTTTTTTTCTGTGCATAAGATTGCATATTTCCTTCAAGCACTATGAATGGATTAAAGTAAAATTAATTATTTCAAGAATAAATTATATTGATTGATTTTCTAAAGTTAAAGCATCACTTATACACTCTTGATTTTGATTTCTAGATTAGTATGTACATATCTCTGTGTTTTTAAAAGGATTTTCTGAGATTTTACTGGGAAGTTTTATATTTATAAGTAAAATTATCCAACTAAAATTTTATATTTTTCTTATCTTTTTTTCTATTAGGTTACAGTTTTCCCATAAATACTTCAAAGAGCGTTTTCCATTTCTCTACACTACTATATGGATATTATCTGCTCTTTGAAAATTTAGCACACAGACCATTTTCAATGCCAGATAATATATATAATATTCAGAACTTCTTTTGCTTCTGAAGTACATTTATCTTTCTGAAAAGGATCTCCTTCATCTAAAGTTTCAGAATTCCCCATCCCCTAAATTTTTTATCCTCCACTCCCCACCCAACACTCTGTTAATATCAATTTCTGCTGCCCAAATATTCTTTTATATATGCCTTTCTTATGGAGCATGTTCAATTTTCTCTTAGAGAAAACCAACTGTTCTCCCAGCAGCTGACAGTTGCCAATAGCAGCAAAGCTAGAGGTAAGATTTTTGTGCCCACCTCTCTCCTCTCTATGTTGGGATTTGGTCCAGACTGAGCTTGAATAGGTCTTGTATATGCTGTCCAACTTCTGTGAGTTCATACTTGCAAATATCTTGCTGTGTCCAGAAGACATTGTTTCACCTCTGGCACCTACCTCCTTTCTGCATATGTTTTGGAGCCTGTGGAGCAGGGGCTGTAATATATATATATATATATATATATATACTACTTAGGGCTGAGCAGACTACAGACTTTTTAAAAACTCCTTTTCAGTTGTAGCTGCACCTTCTAAATAGAAGTTTCTCACATGAGGGTTAGCAAATGCATTCATCTGTGGCTATGACAGTAAGTCATTAGGAGTTAATTTAGTACTGCATTCATTTAGCAAGGTAATGGTAGTAGGTTCTGCTCTTGAGACTGTTCCCTTTTTAGCCATATGTTCTTGGCCCCATATGGTACAGATGCGGGTTCCATCTTACAGACCAGGACTTAACTCTAACCAGAGGTATTTGGTTTATTCCCAAGCTGTTCATCACACTACTATTGCACCAGCAGGCATGTCTTCTGAGGGTAGTCATTATTGTGCCTCACAAAGTTCACAGGTGGGAAAGGTTAGTGGTTCATTTTCAACTCCAAAAGGGTACATAGCACCTTCCACTATGAATTCTAGCCAGTAGAGATAAACTTCCAGATCATTACTAACTTGATTTTTCCATTATTTTTATGACTCAGATATGTATGTTCAACAACAGGGTCATACCATCAGGATCTAGAGAGAAACCAATATTTGGTTGTATTGTGTGGGTATGTATGGTACCTCAGTGGTCAACAACTCGAGAAAAATTACCCACTGGCAATAGGCTTTTTAGTTACTAGTCTTTGAGATCTAGTAGGGATATCATTGCCCTGTTATACATTAACTCTCTCTCTCTCTCTCTCTCTCTCTCTCTCTCTCTCTCTCTCTCTCTCTCTCTGTGTGTGTGTGTGTGTGTGTGTGTGTGTGTGTGTGTGTGTGTTAGGAAGCTTCTACAGTAATTTGTTTACATGTAACTTTTTCAAAAGGGTTTTATCCCCCCCCCGCATTCTCTTCTCTACCATTATCTTCTTTCTCCAACCTCAGTTTACCACTGCCCTATCCCTTCTCTTCCTTTATACCACTGCAATATTTCTCCCCTCTCTTGGAAGCCACTCTCCATGGTCCCTTTAAAATTTCCCAACCCCTATGTGTATTCCAAAAGAAACACATCTGAACATTTAAAGCTAAAAATCCACAAACCATAGAACACATGAGATGTTTGACTTTCTGTGTCTGAGTTAACTCAATAGAATTATTGTCTTTTAGATCTACCAATTTACCTGCAAATTTCATAATTTCACTTTTCTTAATGGAAAAAATCTATTCTAAATTATGACATATTCACTCCCCATTCATTAGTTTATGGACATGTCAGCTGTTTCAAATTTCTGGATATTAGGAATAGAACACTAATGAACATGGATGAGCGAGGATCTCTGCAGTACAATTTAGATTCCTTTGGGTATATTCCCATGAATGATATAGCTAGATCAGGTGGAATATCTATTTTCAGCTTTTAAAATTTTTATTTTTGAGATTAAAATATAATTATGACATTTCTGTCTTTTCTTTGCTCCCTGCTAGTCCTCCCATATTCCTTCAAATTCAATCCCCCACGCTGATTTCCATAGTAGCTGAACCCCCACTAGCAGTGAATAAATGCCCCCCTTTCCCTGCTTCTGTACTAGCATCTATGGTGCTATCTAGGATTCCTTGTGTTAATCTTGGCCACTCTAATTGAGGTAAAATGAAATTTCAATGTAGTTATAATTTGTGCTTCCCTGATGGCTAAGGATGTTGAAAAAAAATATATATATATATATATTTCTCAGCCATTTGTGAGAACATTTTTAAGTTCCACAGCCCAATTTTAGTTTGGTTATTTATTTTCTTGATTTGTAGTTCCTTTTTATAGTCTATATCCCAATCCTTTGTCATATGTAAAGATTCTTTTTTCCTCTTCTATGGCTTGTCTCTTCACTTATGTGATGGTGTTCTCTGCTGTACAGAACATTTTTCCCCCCCTGAGGTCTCATTTATCCGTTGTTGGTTTTAATGATTATACTATCTGGATACTATTCAGAAATTCCTTTCCTGTGCCAGAGTTCAAGTGTATTGCCTCCCCATTTTATTTATGTGCTTTGTATCTCTGGAAACAGAATCCCAGGATTTTCTCTCTGTGTGTTTTCATATTACATCATTTTGATCCATGATACCAACTGAGGTCAGTACAAGAAAGCCAAGCTGACAGGGTGGAAGCAGATTCTTCTGCCATTTTTCTGAATTTTTGAACTGCACATCAAGTCTAAAACAAATCACTTCACATTTGTTTGACTTGCCTATAAGGTTCACACTGATTTTCTCAACTGTGTATTCATAAGTGATTTCACATTCACCAGTGTAACCACATTTCAGCATCACAGTTAGAAACCCAATAATGACTGTGGAACATGACCTGATGAGGCCCAGGCATTTGCCTCTCTTCTAAGCATTGTTGGTGCTCTTGACAGCATCTGCCAGGACATTCATGCACATCATGGTGATGACATGGAACAATGCTGAAGAAGGTGATTTGGGAGAGATCCATACACAAAGTTATCTGCTTTTCTTGAGGCAAATATTTTATATAGTATATATTTTTATTGTGCTTCTTGAGGCAAATATTTTATATATATACATTTTTATTGTGCTTCTTTTCTACTAAATGTATTAAGTCTATAAATTTCGGCAACATTCCTAATTTGCATTTCAAAAGGTGTTTTGTTGTTTTCACTATAACTTTATTGTCTTCTTTGATAATTTCATACATGTCCATAATGCATTCTGATTACTCTCATTTCCCACATTTTCCCATTTGTCTCCCACCCCTGACAAGTCCTCAGTCCTTTGCAACATCTTTTTTTTTAATCTTGTTTTGTGACTCACTGATTTTAAAGCAGGGTGTCTGTGTGACCAGGGCCTTCAAACTACCTACTGAAGTTAGTAAGCTCACCTACCAGATACATAAGTGAAGACATTGATTGTGTCTCCCTCAGAATCCAAGTCAGCAATTCAGTGAGATGAAATGTGGTCTTCACGAGTCACTCCCCAATCCATGATTGTCTAATGGCATACCAAATGTTGTCCAGACCTAGTCCAGTCCATTGCAGCTCATGTGCGATCCTGATTGCAATGACTATATTATGCCTGAAAGGCATTTTGTATATCTCTATGTCCTATCTCTTGCATTCTTTCTGCCCCATCTTCTGAAATGTTCCCTGATTGTAGAGAGGTTGATACAAATGCCCAGTATTAGACTGAACACTCCACTATTATTCATTCGCTGCAGCTTGAATAGCCATGACTCTGCCATTGCTGCAGTTTATTACAAAGACAGGCTGTCTGGTTAAGACTTAGTTCAACATTTGTTTACAGATGTAATTATAAATATTTAAATGGTTGCATGGCACCACATATCTAGCTAAATAACTGTAGTATATTCCAGACTAGTGTCTAAGGCCTCCTAAGCCATGGGTTTTGACCAAATTTACCATACACAGAAGAAATTCCCTCTTGTAGAGCAGGCCTAAAATCCAATCAGAGTGCTTTGTTACCACCATAGCAGCTGTGCCACTATAAAACATTGGATATATGTTGTCTGATGGGCTGGTATTAGAGTTCACGAGGTTCAGCAGTTTTTCAGGAAAGCTAGATAGATAGGAAGAAGGTTCTAGCTCACTTCCAGCTTGATTTCTGACTTCACAAGTTCTGAGAAATATCATTTTCATTGTTGTTAGTTCTAATTTCTAATATAAATTTTGAAAATAATCCATGAATTACTTTAAAGTGTGTTTAAGGGAGTATTTTCTGTGATGTTACTGTTGCAACGCCTTTTGTCTCATAGTTCTAATTTTCTTACATTCTATTGAAATAGCAGATGAGACAGCTTTGTGGACAAATGCTTTTGCAGGTTTTATAGGCATTCTTGAAGTGCTTGAAAAGAATATATATTGTACAGTCATGGACATAAGTTTCCATGTAAGTCTGTTATATTAAAGATATTTGTTGAAAATCCTCATCAATTTTTGATTTCTCATGGCTGGTCCCAAAATTGTCCATTTGCCTTGCTCCAGCTCTATAAAGTTTTACATATTTTGTGTATTTTGAAGCTACATTACCATACAGGGTCTAGATTGCTACACCTTCCTGGTGAATCCTTTTGTTATTAGAATATACTGGTATTATCCATGATAATGCTTTATACATTGAAGTCTACATCATTTGGTAACATTATAATCATCTCAAGTTTTTCTTGGTTGCTCTCTATCTATTATGTTTCTTCCTTTTATTTGTAATTTCTCAGTATTAGTACTTTTTTTTAGAAATCTATTCTGATTTGAAAGAAAATACTAAATTTTCCTTTCATTCAGTTACAGAAACTCATTCCAATTACAAGTTCAATTCATTTTTCATCTACTTGAAATTACTAATGTGCTTGGATTTAGATCCTATAATCTTTTGTGTCCCTTTTACAGTGTTCTCTTTGCTTTTGTCTCCTTTCTGCCTTTTCTTTGAATGAGTTCTTATTTTTTCCCCACTATACCATCTAGGAAGATCTATTCTCTCACTGTTTCTAGTAGTTCCCTTTAATTTTAAACTTATAACATTCCATTGAGTGATTTATCAAATGATGGAATGCCTTGTAACTACTACCCAAGTAAGAAATAAAGACCAGAACTGGGTGCCCTTTTGGAAGCACTCCATCTTTCTCCCTTTGGCTAGATAAGGACCTCTCTCTCTTTCCCCTCATCCCTTCCCTTTCTCCCCTCTCACACCTCTCCTCCCCTTCCCTCCCTCTTTCTCTCCTCCCTCTCTCTTTCTTTTTCCAGCTTTCCTTTTGCCTCATCTTCACTAAACCTAAAATTATAGGCACACATATGCCACAAAACACAAAAGTCATGAATTATATTACTTGCCTGCTTTTGATAACATTTTAATAAAATCTTACAATATGTATGAATTTTTAAAATTTTTCAATAAACATTGCTTTTGCAGATTTATCCATATTGTGGTATTTTGCTATCAATCATTTTCTTACATTTTATCATTTTTCACATGATTGCTGCAATTAATTATTCGTTCTATTGCTGATGGGTGTTTGAAATGTGTCCATTCTGTCTAGCACCAATAATTCTTCTGTGAACACTTTTATACATACGCTTTGAAAAGCATTTGCCAACTTCCACACTGCCAAGAAAATTCTAAGTGGTGAAACTGTGGTATAACAAGATATATGCATTTTCTACTTTGGCAGATAATTTCCAATATTTTTCCAAACCGATCACACCAATCTGCAGAGCCTCCTCTGATACATAAGACTCTTTCCTCTCAAATTATCTGTAACACATTAATATCCATATCACTCATTTTACTTTTAGGCATTAAAGTGTTTTTGCAAAGAATTATTTTCATTTGTAAGTCCCTGATATTTGTATTTGGCCATTTAGATACCCTTTCACATATGCCCATTCTTCTGATGTTCTTACTATTAATTTAAAGCTCTTGTAGAAGTTTAAACACAAAATCTTTTTTAGACATATATACTACCTAGTAGAGTATCTTTTCTCTATCTTTTAGTAAGTAGCTATTAATTTAAATGGTCAAAATTACTGGATTTTATGTTTATTATTGTATTTTAATACCTCCTATAAAATATCTTTCTATCATAAAGTCTTAAAATTATCTAGTGTTGCATTTCAGCAGCGTTGCTAAGTAGTGCTTCCCACATATTGTAAATTAATCTATTGTACAAAATAATGTAGATATTTTTCTGATGGATATTCAGTTTAACTTAATACTCTCTCTGCATATCTGTAGGGTCACCTTCACCATAAATCAAGTTTTCTTACATGTGTTGATTTTTTTGTATGTATCTTTGTGCTAATATGTACTAAGTTAATATGACTTTATATTATGCTAGTAAGTCCTACTCTCAACTGCACAACTTTTTATCTTGTTGAAACTCCTTGTTTAGTTCATCAAAGTTCTCATAAATATGCAAGTATCTACACACATGCAAATACCTACAGACACAAATATACTAAGATACTCATTCATTTCATAGTGAAATGAAAGAGCTACTTTGGAAAAGAGGAAAACTGGGCTTTCCAGTCCATGAACATAATAGAGCTATCCATTTGTTCAGGCCATTTCTCATTTCACTTAAAATATTTTATAGGTTTCAATGAAGGGCTAGAACATATTTTGTTAGTTGTTTTACATTTAATTACATTACATAAGGTTTGATAAGATGTACTTTCATCTTTATGTATTTCATTCATTTTTTCATATGAATTTTCTTTCTTCCATAAAGATGTGTGTCATGTTGTCTTATATTTTCACTTATAATATATTTGCTAGAATTTTATATGTAGTTTATATTGACTTCATTAGACACATTTTAAAGGATATCTAATTTTTCTATTCTTTGGGAAATGTGTTTCAAGTTTATAAATCTTTTTATCCTTAAAAGTTTGATCTATTTACAAATATTGTCATCTGAGACTAGAGTTTTCTTTATTCTTTACCATGGGATTAGAGTTCTTTATGTACTATCCAGTTTGTTTTTGACTTGTGTTGTTATAAATATAAGTTGTAGTTTCATTGAAATTGCTTACATATTCAAATACAGAGATTAAAAAATGTGCTGATCTCCTAATTTCAATTCCTGATATTAATTAATAGAACCATCAACATTTTTTGTCTTGATTGACTACTCACCACAAGGGAATCATCAACTTTGTTCTTTTTTTTTCCTTTTTTTTATTTTTATTTTTTAATTAGGTATTTTCTTCATTTACATTTCCAATGCTATCCCAAAAGTCCCCCATGCCCTCCCCCCCCCGCACTCTCCCCCCCCCCCACACACACACCCACTTCTTGGCGTTCCCCTGTACTGAGGCATATAGAGTTTGCATGACCAATGGGCCTCTTTATCCACTAATGGCTGATGAGGCCATCTTCTGCTACATATGCAGCTAGAGACACGAGCTCCGAGGGTACTGGTTAGTTCATGTTGTTCCACCTATAGGGCTGCAGATCCCTTTAACTCCTTGGGTACTTTCTCTAGTTCCTCCATTGTGGGTCCTGTTTTCCATCCAATAGCTGACTGTAAGCATCCACTTCTGTGTTTGCTAGGCCCAAGAATAGCCTCACAAGAAAGAGCTATATCAGGGTCCTTTCAGCAAAATTGCTAGTGTATGCAATGGTGTCAGCGTTTGGAGGCTGATTATAGGATGGATCCCTGTCTCAGCTCCAAACTTTGTCTCTGTAACTCCTTCCATGGGTGTTTTGTTCCCAATTCTCATTTACATTTCAAATGCTATCCCAAAAGACCCCTATACACTCCCCGCATCCTGCTCCCCAACCTACCCACTCCCGCTTCCTGGCCCTAGCATTGTCCTATACTGGGGCATATGATCTTCGCCAGACAAAAGGCCTCTCCTCCCATTGATGGCCAACTAGGCCATCCTCTGCTACATATGCAACTAGAGACACAGTTCAGTGTGTGTGTGTGTGTGGGGGGGTACTGGTTAGTTCATATTGTTGATCCTCCTATATGGTTGCAGACCCCTTTAGCTCATTAAGTACTTTCTCTAGCTCCTTCAGTAGGTGTCCTGTGTTCCATCCAATAGATGACTGTGAGCATCCACTTCTATATTTGCCAGACACTGGCATAGCCTCACAAGAGATACCAGGGTCATTTCTTCCATCTCAGCTCTGAAATTTGTCTCTGTAACTCCTTCCATGGGTATTTTGTTCCCCATTCTAAGAAGGAATGAAGTATCCACACTTTGGTCTTCCTTCTTCTTGAGTTTCCTATGTTTTGCAAATTGTATCTTGGGTACTCTAAGTTTCTGGGCTAATATCCACTTATCAGTGAGTGCATATCATGTGAGTTCTTTTGTGATTGGGTTACCTCACTCAGGATGATACCCTCCAAATCCATCTATTTGCCTAAGAATTTCATAAATTCATTGTTTTTAATAGCTGAGTTGTACTCCATTGTGCAAATGTACCACATTTTCTGTATCCATTCCTCTGTTGAGGGACATCTGGGTTCTTTCCAGCTTCTGGCTATTATAAATAAGGCTGCTATCGACATAGTGGATTATCTGTCCTTATTACAAGTTGGAACGTCTTCTGGATATATGCCCAGGAGAGGTATTGCTGGATCTTCCGGTAGCACTATGTTCAATTTTCTGAGGAACCGCCAGACTGATTTCCAGAGTGGTTGTACAAATTTGCAATCCCACCAGCAATGGAGGAGTGTTCCTCTTTCTCCACATCCTCACCAGCATCTGCTGTCACCTGACTTTTTGTAGCCATTCTGACTGGTGTGAGGTGGAATCTCAGGGTTGTTTTGATTTGCATTTCCCTGATGATTAAGGATGTTGAACATTTTTTCAGGTGCTTCTAAGCCATTTGGTATTCCTCAGTTGAGAATCCTTTGTTTAGCTCTGTACCCCATTTTTAATAGGGTTATTTGATTTTCTGGAGTCCACCTTCTTGAGTTCTTTATATATATTGGATATTAGCTTTATTGATCTATGTAAATAAATAATTTTTAAAACTCTCTACAGTTATTTGCCACTGTTTCATTACTCTCGAGTCTTGTAATTATTATTTTCTTCTACTTTTTTTAAATTTACTTTGATACAATGATGGGAATTTCCTGACCATTTTTCTATTTTGATGTTTTTGTCATTTTTATATTAAAAAGTATAATGTGTTTTGATCATGTTTTTACCTACTCTAATTCCTCTCTTCCACCAATACTGTACTCTCTCTTCTCCCACCCCTGTCTCTCTCTCTCTTTCTGTCTCTCTCCCTCCCTCTCTGTAAAGGCTAAAAAGACAAAAACTGGCAAAACAAAGCAAAATGAAACAAAATCTTACACAAAAAGATCACTGTGCCATTGTGTTAGTTTTGTATTGGCCAACTACTCCTGGGTGTAATGCCTACCCTCAAGTGTAGTCTATACACCCAGTGAAACAACCATTGGAGAACAGAGGTTTCCTATTTGCCAGTATGTATCATTTGCAGGTACTTCCTTGGTTAAGGGTGGGACCTGCATGTCTACTTCCTCCTCTCAGTGCTTCCCTGTTTGGACTAAACCTGTACAGAGGTTATATTTCCTTTCACAGTCTATGTGAGTTCATCTTCTCTGTATTGTCTGGAAGACAGTTTCCCTGGAGTCATCCCTTCCCTCTGTATCTTATAAACTGTCCACCTGCACTTCTGGCTCTTACGATCTTTCCATCTCCTCTTACTTTCTTTATCATGAACTTGTAGAGAGTAACCAATATCTATCTATTTTTCAAATTGTTTTTGGCGATCTCAAGTCTGACAAAGCTTAACCCAGCTTCTAGGCCTTTCTGTCTTCCTCAACTAAAACTGCCAGACATTGCTACAGGAAAAAGCATCAATAAATGTCAGAATCCTCTCACTGAGTTTTCTTTTTTTGTCTTGAAGTTGATACAATAATTCTTTATTGTCTTAGGGAATCTATTATCTTCAAAAATATTTAAATATATTATCTACATGTCCTAATTTTTATTTAAAAAGTAATAGTAAAAAATATTGGATCCTATTATTAGAAACCGGGTCTTACATTTACATTTTTATACACAACCTTGACAAAGTACTTCTTGACTGCCTCATGAATAATTCAGAACTTTATAAGTATTTCAATTAGGACATCTCATATCATATATTATTATACAATAATATTTTCTCTCTACATTATTTCCTAACTTCCAAATTTTTCTTTGTCATGTCCTGTCATTTAACCAGTGCTTCTCTATTTGTATGCTTACACAAGGCAATGTATGAGAACCGTTTTCATTTAGTCATTGCCAAGTCTTGACTTGAAGTTTTTTTTAAATCAGAACTCACCTTTTAGGAAGATCTTTTCAGTTTTTAGTGTCATGAAAGAACAACTAGAGGAAGCAGGTCATGATTTCAGATTCAGCACAGGAACTGCTGTTGGGAGAACAAATCATCAATCAGAAATGTAGAACCAAGATGTAGGGATCTCAAGCTACTTTAAGATAATTCTATCTATGCTACCACTTATGAGATGAATGCTTACCTTTTAAAATAGATTTTTCAGTGTTATAGACAATTTTAGGACGTGGTGGTCTTGTAAATGCCTTTCGATTCATTCTTTTCTTTAATCCCATGTGGCCTTGCACTAGTTCTTTATAAGTTTAGCTCTTCATAGAATCACTGAGAGTGTCTTGTGGGCTCATGTCAGACTAAATCTGAGAGATCTATTAGAATAATAATTACAATATACCATCCCTTTTGTAAAAAATCATTTCTCTTTGAACTTTAGCTACTCCATAATTTTATTGGCTTTTTTCCTAAAGTGAATTGCCTTCTTCTCAGTATCCTTTGATGGTGTCTGCTTTTCTTCTTGAAACTTTTGCATGGTATTTTATTAGAAAATGATAAATTCTGTCTGTTTCATAACAGCCTACATAGTTTTTAAATCAGTTCAACTATCTCCATTACCTATATAATAAAGACTGCCAAATTATATTTCCATACCTAGCCCATCCCACACACACATTCTAGTAATTAAGTCATTTTTCACATATAAAAATGATAGTTTAACCCATCCCACACACATATTCTAGTAATTAACTGATTTTTCACAGAACTCAGTATACAAATCATAAAGATAATACTTTTTGTGTTCTACTTGTGATTTTCCCAAGCGTTTTCCATCCCATAAACAGCATCATTATCCATTAATTTTTGTTGTTTTCATTAATTTACCCTTTGTTTTATTATTATATTGAAACTTGAAAAACTCCTGTTACTCATACCTCTAAAATATATCTCACATCAGTCAGCTAGCCATTTAATATGTACATATTATTCCCTCTGACATATACATAACACAAGTCAAAAAAAGAATATTGACAAGTTGTTCAAAGACATTAAGAGTTATCAGTCATTTTTTCATATTTTAAGCCCCTACTTGCATCAATCCCAAGCCTGAAAAAACTCAAAGGTTTTGAAGATGGTTCAGTGAACAAAGGGCTTGCTCTACAAGATTGAGGACTAGAATTTCTATCTTTAATACCACATAATAAAGGAGGGTAGATATGCTGGCCCACCTGTAATTACAACACTCTGGATACAGAGTCAGGGGGTTCCTGGGGCAAGAGAGCTAGTTACCGTAGCCAAATAGGTAAACTGTGGTATCAGCAATGGACTTCCTCGTTGAATAAAATGGACAGCTGTCAAGAAAGACACTTTACATCAAACACTGGCCTCCACACATATGCACACACATATGCACACATGAGTGTACCTATGCATGAGCAGCAGCACATATGTGAACATACATGCAGCACATACATACAAAACACAATAGTAAATTAGCAAGCAAATCCATTCAGATTTTAATAAATTCTATAGATATTGCTTTATCATAAAGATATTGTCACATCCTAAAAATTATCTTCCTATCTATAGAGTTTATTAATATTATTGTAACCAAATCACTCTTCACAGGGAAATTCATTTCAAATTTTAGTCTGTGAAAATGACTCAAATTCCAGAATACTCTTTTTCCATTTCAAGGGTATATGACCACTAAACACCAAACATATTGGATCGCTTCAGAAAGATTTAATTTCTTCTCTTCTAGCGAGAGAATTAGGTAAGAAAGGAGTTTGCCAAGATTTGGTTTTGGTTTATCTACTGTCAGGATTTTATTAATATTCAGCAATTCTCATCAAAAAGTCAAGGAGACAAAGCAGACAACTTTAGCAAAGCCCGGACACACCATCGTTATATTGGCTAAACACTGAATAGCATTTCAGGATAATAAGGCTGTGTACTTTAATCAACAAGGAGTCATTTCATATGCTTAAAATAAATGCAAATATTGATTGTGTGATCAGATAGACTAGTTGATTGCTGTCATTGGAAGTCTTGCTTTTTGTGTATTATGAATTTTATTATGTTAGTTTCTTTCCAATAGTATCTTCCTAAGTAAGCTTAGAACACTATTTTACTGTGTCATCATCCACTGTGACTTCATATAGCATCATAAAATGACTCAATATTATGTGTGATCCTAATGAATTTTTAAGGAATCCTCCCAGACAATTGTTGAACATACAATTCCTTTCTAATTGTTGATGACATTATCATTCTATGGATTTAAATTAATTTGCCCTAAAATTCATTTTATAGAGTCCTAACTACCTTCTTTGCAACGTTCCATTCATGTTTACTCAGACACAAGAAATGTATGTGATGTTTTGTTAATATATTTTTACATGTTCATAAACATTTCATTTAAGCTATCAGTGTAGGCTGCAGTGTTTGTTTATTCTGATGATTTCAGGAAGGAATGACAGTTGGTTTTAACTACATGTGCTGATATGCCTTTTTTTTTTTTAATTTCCACAGAGCTCTGTACCATGGAGTGTGGTAGCCATGGGGTCTGCTCAAGGGGAATATGCCAATGTGAAGAAGGCTGGGTAGGACCAACATGTGAGGAACGTTCCTGTCACTCTCACTGTGCTGAGCATGGCCAATGCAAAGATGGAAAATGTGAATGTAGCCCTGGGTGGGAGGGCGACCACTGCACAATTGGTAAGTATCGGCATACTTTGATTAAAGTCACTTGGGCTAAGAGAAGTTAAGAGAATTCTAGTGAGTCAGTTGACAAGCTATTCATAATACAATTTGAAGTTGGAGAAGGGGAAGGAGAAATGTTGCCTACAAATTTTTGTGAACTGGGAGGTTTCTCTTTGACAGCAGTGTACTGATTTCTTCCATTGTCTTTTTTCTCATTACTTCAGTGTTCCTTATATTTTTCTGTTTTCAAGCACTTTGAATTGCTCAAATAAAAGATGATACATTGGAATAAAGTGTCATTAGTTAACAAGACAAGTGCTTTTGTTGATAGTAACATTCACTGTCCATTTTTCTGTTTGAAAAGTATAGGTTATTTTCAAGTGAAAGCACCTACAGGCAATTTTATTAAATGGGACTACTTTAACAGAGCCCATTTAACATAGTTAGAGTCTGTCTTTAATGTATATGAAAAAGACACTCCTGACCTATTATCAATAGAGCATCTGTATTGAATTGTCTATCTTTATTCAGTAGTACAGAATTTATACTGAAACATTCAGCCCTTCTCACAACCTAGTCATCAATTTCACAAATTTTCAAACCATAGCCAGACAGAACACTCTGTAGGCAGGTGGTGCCTACATAATAATTATGATATCATGTGGTCCTCACATTTTAAAAGAGATTACTAATAATTAAGATTTCAATTATAAAATAGTTTCATTTTCAAATAAACCAAAGCCTTCAATTTGTTTACATATCTGCCACAAAGTTGTATTTTTTTTGTACTTTGTCTTAATTTTATTTATTATGATTTCTGTGATAAAATACCTCTACAAAATTAACTCAGGTTAGAAGAGTGTATTTTAGCTCACAGTTTCAGGTTGTAGTCTATCATAGTAAAGAAGTCACAGTGTCAGGAGCTAAAGAGAGTTAGGTATACCACACTCAGAATGAGAATGAGAGCACAGGAAGTGCGTGCATGGTTGCGCTCAGATCACTTGCTCCTTTCTTTACAGTTCAGAAGCCTCTACATAGGGAATGCACACAATAGACTAGTCTTCCCATCTCAAATAATGCAATCATAATAATCTCCCACAGACATGGCCACAGGCCAACCTGATCTAAACATCCCTTTATTAAAACTCTCCCCAGATAATTATAGACTGTGTCAAGCCATAGTCAAAACTAACCATTGTAAATGTACAATGAAATAAATATGAATGTTCAGTTCTCATTGTTCTACTATGGAAATGGGTCACAGTGTTCTACTGGCATTTCCATGGCTAGAAAGAAAAGGTGCACCAATGAAAGGCAGGAGTTCTCTTTTGTTTTTGGTAATGTACTTTTATTTTTAGTTTATTCCTGTAATATATTTTAGCATGTTTTTTCTCCTCTCTTAACTACAGAAAAATCTTCCCACCTACCCACTCATTCAATTTTGTGTTCTTTCTCTATTAAAAGAAAAACAAAACAGAACCAGAAATATATAAGTAAAAGTACACACAAAAATGTGATTTGTGTTGGCCAACTACTCCTAAACATGAGCCAAGCATTATGATATACAATTCATTTTCAGCTTTTTTTTTCTCCCAGCAGACTGTACCATGACTTTCACTTTTAGATGATATTATTTTGTCATAATTGCTTAAATCTGTCAAAGCAAAGCTTAATATATACTATTCTACAACAGGTACAGTAAGTCTTGTTCTTTGACTGTGGGATTATTTAAGAACCATTAAAAAGGTGGTGAGGGTTGATTCAGAGGCATCTTAAGGAATTACATTCTGCACTAGAGTGAGTTTATTGCCTTCACATGAGGCAATTTAAATACTGTGATGATTACCAAAGGTGGTTGTTCCAGAACTCTCTTCTAAAGATATCCCCAATAAGAAGATATACCTTCTTTCATAGAAGTTATTAGTGAAATCTAAAAAATGCACTTCTTATACATTTAGTGAAATATGACACTTATAAGGAAGCCTATTAGAGTTTCTTGCAGAAAAAAACATTAATAACTTCCCCCATATGAAGTATTATTCACAAAATACACAGGCCAGTGTACAAATTTTTGAGCTTCAGGCATTTCAACAACTCATAGTTTGCTGTTTTCTTTCCAGACAACAGATGGTAAGTCATTATTAGTATATGTTGTGTAATTTTGGTCCCCCAGAAATTCATTCAATCATTCTTTTCCTCTCTTTTAGCTCACTACTTAGATGCTGTTCGAGGTAAGACTTTTTCTTGAGAGTAGATACGATCTTTTCAAACAACTGTGCATGTGAGAGAACAGTGGTAGTGTTTTAGTTTTAGTTGCTTAGTTACATACATTTGGTTGCTTGGTTGGTTTCTTTCTGGTTTTTACTTCGGGAAATTTTTTCAATGTTCTATGGCTGTGTTTATACTAATGAGACTAGATGATAACTTGCTTTTCTAATATCCAAGTCGCCATTGCTACAGTATAAAATGGACTAGCAATTATAAGGACTCCTTTCTTTGTTCTTTGTAGAAAATTGTGGGGGGAAGTTGCACATACACTAAGCAAACTAGATTGAGGTAGACAGATGAAGTATTCTTCAAAACAATATATCTCTGTCCACGTATAAAATTCTTATGTCTTTCTAAATACTTTAACCTCTGTACCTCCAAGGATTTGCTTTTGACAGAGACAACAATGGATTTCCTGTCAAATATGTAGTGTTTTTGTGTTCCAAATCACCTTGGTTTTTTTTTTCTCCATTGAGTACCTACAAGAATACAAATAAAAAAATTCCTTTTCCAAGGCTATGTATATTCGTTCTATGCCATCACTTGGGGATATGATACTCATAAAATTTATCATACTTTCTATAAGCCATCTGCTATTTTAAAGTTTTATTTCCTTGAAAACCATTTGGAAAGAAGATGAGGTTATTTCTATGATATTCTAAAACTTGAGTTGATATTTATCCTTCCGAAATATTCTTTTGAAAGCACACATTAAAAGGAATGTTGATTGGACTACCCCTAGTAAAAGCTAAGTCTGGCCTTGTATGACTACTGGGAAAATACTCAAGATGTATATTTATTATTACTTTTATTATTACTATTAGTAGTAGTATCATCATCATAATCATCATTATTGTATCCATATATCTGGCAATGATCACTTAGAACATGCAGTTTCTTTTTGATAGTGCCTACCTCTGCACTACTGGCAGAAAGAGTAAGACACATTTTAAGGGGGTACTAAAGAAAAAAAGCTTAATTCTAAAAAAGTATGATTGTCCTCATTTGTGCTTTATTAATTAGCTAAAAGCTAATTTCTCTTGAGTATATTTTTTCCAGTTATTTTCTAAAATTCTGAAACTCTATGTATGGCATCTTTTAATCCCATAAACATTTTCTGTTATTTTTTTAAACACAATAGTATGCTGGGTTTTGTAAGAGATATCACAGAAGTAAAATTCCCAGTGCTTAGCCCTCAAATCAATAATAATCTTAAAAATCTGACTAGGTGCAAATCAAGTATAGCATTTTTCTAAGGAATAAGCAAATACACAGTGGTATGGTCTGAATTATAAACCAGCATACCTATGTCTTGAGGCACTAGATCACAAATGGAAAAACATCACAAGTTAAAAGTAGTTGAAGAAAGTTTCTCTTCATAGAAACTGCTGTCTTTCTTCAACTTACTAACCATAACTAGACACAGCATCATCTGTCCAGTTTGGGAGAAATGAGGAGATAGGTTTTTCAAATATATATATATATATATATATATATATATATATATATATATATATATATATTTCTTGTCCCCACCACAGTTTTTCTCCTATCTGAACCAGAGGTTGGGAATTGGGGTTAGCATTAATAACACTTAATTGGCTCTCTAAGGAAAAACACTGCAAAGTCAGGGATAACAAGTTCCCTGGGAAGGTGTTGCAAGTAAGCAAGCTCCTCTTGCATTTATTCAGCACCTCATCTGAACAGAGCCCAGATGATTAAATTCTTCCCTGTGGGCAGATACATCACTGTTGGCCAATCCCATTTTGGTGGCTCTATGATTGTTACCCTCTGCTGTCTTTTCAGATGGATGTCCAGGGCTCTGCTTTGGAAATGGACGATGTACCCTGGATCAAAATGGTTGGCACTGTGTGTGTCAGGTTGGTTGGAGTGGAACAGGCTGCAACATCGTCATGGAAATGCTTTGTGGTGACAACTTGGACAATGATGGAGGTAAGTTATTTACTAAGAAAGCAGTTGTAACCAGCCTTGCCAATGGCAAAATTTAAGAATCTTTATCAATAATATTGAAGTGTATGTGGTTGTACTACTTTTATTTCGATAATATTTTCAAGATACTATTTGTTGAAAATTATTATGGTCGTGCAATACTCTAAATGTTTTGCATGTATTTTATCTCTCAATTAATTGTAACCCATAAGTAAGTACAGATATTGTGTTTCAAAAACTAATAAATAAAGCATCATGTTCAGTTCTTAAATAAAAAAAAATTGATCAGAAATTACAGTGTCCTCTGAAAGTCATTAAGTTTTACTAAGAGGTAGCAACACAAGAGGGAGCTCTAAATAATTGAGAACAAAGAAAATATTTCATGTGCGTACAGTGCAAACTCCATTAGCATCGACAAACCCAGGGTGATAATTTAGTTTGGCCTAACATTTGCATACATTCTAGGCAAGAAAACATAAAATTAACAGCAAAATTATTTCTTATTACAGTATCTCAGATTCAGTATCAGTAGATTATTAAATGCGAGGCCTATTTACTGTATTTGTGAGATAATTACATTTGTTATAATTTCCATCCAAATAAAAAGCTTAAATCCATAAGAAAGCAGTCTGGGTTTCGGCATTCACCTGCTTGTAAAATTTTCTTTCATCATTTGGGAAGTCACTCTGTTGACTGAGCCCTCTCCTCCCACGACTGGAGAGATGAATATAGGGAATCTCTAACAATCTCCCTAGAGAAACTGGCCCGAAGTGGTAGACTCTGGGTCAGGTGAGAGAATCTGCCTCAATAAATAAAATGGAAAATAATCAAGACAGACATCCGATGTCAGCTTTGGTCCTCCATACATGTGCATAACAAACACACACACGTTTACACATGCACACACACACACACACACACACATACACACATGTACCACCCATATCTTGTAACATGTATATACACTTATATACATACAAACACTTGCAAAATATGTTTTTCCTATACATGTTATCTATAGGAAAACTAAAAGATAATTGATAATAAAATGTTTTAAATACATAGAGTTTGGTTGTAAATATGAAAAGAAATAATTCAAGTAACCACATAAAATGTAATGGAGGACAGAGAACGAATGGGGGAGCATACCAGTTTCTAAAAATTCTATTTCCTACCTATATAACTTGAGTTTTTTTATTCAACTTAGTGATAAAATGTTCAACTGCTTGGCTGAGTTTAAAAGCACTAAGGTTCATCTTTACTTTTCTTGGCTTTGTCTTAAGTATAGGCATGTTTTCTGGTATACCTTCTCTTCACTCACATTTATACGTCCACTATTTAAGTCTCCATGCAAGCCACATCTTCCATGAAATCTGTGATTTCTGCCTCCTCAATTTCCCCTGGTGTTTATAGTATACCCTGTACAATTGCATATTTAATCATATATCTTTCTCTTTTTCTTGATACATGTCAGGCATGGCACATGTGCCATAGCTATTCACTATAAATATAATTGATAACAACAGTAATTTACTTGTGTGCAGAATTTACTTAGAATCAAGCACTGTGCTGAGAATCTTATATGATATATCTAATTTAAAAACTTTGGTCTAGGAAACTCAACTGGTGATATTTTTACAAATAATAAAACCAGGCACAGGAAAATAAATTAAGTTTATAAAGATTATATAGCAAGGAACTGAGAGGTTTAACTGTAAACCTGGATGAGTCAAGTCATTTGTGTAATTAACATAGCTTTCCTATGTAATGTGTTGATTTAAAAGTTATATTCACAAAATATATTAACAACCTATGCATTTATAATTTCTGGCTCAATTAAAGTTGAGTCAAAGTAAGTTTCATGGCTTTGTCAGGTAATAAAAATTATGGAATATTTAATTATCAAGAATCCTTACAGTTTCAAGGTCATATCAAGGCAGCCAAAAATGTTTAATGGATTGATCAATTAAACATGAATGAATTATTGGATTATCAATTCTCAATGTCTATGGAATATGTGAGTAAAAAAACCATGAGATTTTATTGAATGTGCTTTGACCTCTGAACATTTATTAAAACTGTGTATCTATATGCAAATTGAAAATCAAAGGCTTGATAAGAGCTCAACATAGCTTATAATTGTCTCTTTAGGGAGTAGGGTTAGAACACTGTGTGAGAGTTTCAATTACCATTTTTCCTTTAGTGGGACTAAGATGATATTGATGACAAATATAGATTGATCTCTCCTTTAAGATAGATAGATGGAATAACCACTAAAAGTCCCATGACTAGGATTTTAGACCAATAATTCCATTTCTACAATGTTTATCTACTACCCCAAAGAATACATTGCAAATGCCCTTTATTTGATTATTCTCAGCTTTCCAAATTCTCAAAAGGACGGAGGTCATTTAGCTGACTATGACTAATGATTAATACCTTTGTTTGTATATGTGTATGTGCTTTAATTAAATCAAAAAGAGGCAATTGAACCTTCCTGAAAAAGTAATCCTAATTTTTAAAATGCAATTCTTAAGAAATCTTCCAATCAAAAACACATCACTTTCAAGCAGTTACTTCAAGTAGCTGCTACCTGATTACTCCATATTACACCTGATACTTAAGAGTGTTTGGGATTTTTCTTGCATCCTAATCACTGTTGAATATTCATTAGAACCGCAGCTACATCCTGCAGCTTTGACTTTAGTTACACTCTGATCTCAATGCATTGTGACTCTTGGTAAGTAATTGGGCTGCATTGACACAGCTTCCCTGAAAGCCACCTAAGAGGTCCTTGAAGAGTAAAAGCTGGGGACAAATAACCTTTGGATTTTTTTCCCTATCAATCAGAGGAAAGAGAGAGGTCTCTCATTCTAAGTACTAATTACTATAGAAGTCACAACTTTGTCAAGTACTGTGACCACAGTTATCCCTGAATAAGTTAGCACTCACTGTCTGCAGAGTCCTAAGCATGAAGGAGACATAACATCATGGGGAACACCTTTTGATTTGTTCTTGGCCATGTGTCTTGAATTGAAATTTTGAAACTATGATCACAAACTTTTACAAGCCCAAGGAAAAGAATAAGCACTGCATTAACTGTGTCTGAATACCTAAAACACATAGTAAGGGAAGCTTCCAACAGGAAAGTCTATTTCATAGACAGATCAACACAACCAAATAAAAGCCCTGGAACATGCCCAAGCACAAATTTAAATTTATTGTATCATTAAGTCAGCATTAAAAAGTCAATGTGAAGGAGCTGAGAATATAGCTCAGTAAACTGTTTGCCACACAAGCATGAGCACCTTAGTCCAATCCCCTGTACCTATGCAAAAGCATAAAACCTAGCTTGATGACATGCACCTGAAATTTCAGTGTAGGAAAAACAGCAAATGGAAGATCCCTGGAACAGGCTAGCCAGACTAGCTCAATTGCTCCATGAACTTCAGGTTTAAAACTCCAAGTTCAATGATAGACCTTGTCTGAGAGGGGAGAGGGAAAGGGAGAGGGAGAGGGAGAGGGAGAGGGAGAGGGAGAGGGAGAGGGAGAGGGAGAGGGAGAGGGAGAGGGAGAGGGAGAGGGAGAGGGAGAGGGAGAGGGAGAGGGAGAGGGAGAGGGAGAGGGAGAGGGAGAGGGAGAGGGAGAGGGAGAGGGAGAGGGAGAGGGAGAGGGAGAGGGAGAGGGAGAGGGAGAGGGAGAGGGAGGGAGAGGAGGAAGGGAGGGACAAAGACACAGAGACACAGAGATGATAGACAGAGAAGACAGAGAAACAGCAAGATGGTTCAGCACATAAAGATGCTTGCCACACAAGTTTAGAAACCTGCGTTCAATCTTCAAATCTACAGAACCATTGCAAAGTAGAAGGAGGGACAACAACTCCACAAATTTGTCCTCTGGCCTCCACATTAACAGTGTGGCATGTATGTCCCTAGACACATATCACCGTGTACAAGCATGCACAAATATAAACACATATGCATACATAGACTAAAATGAACAATTTTTAAAGAAGGTATAAAGCAATTGAGGAAGACAGGCAATATCAACTTGTGGACTCTACAAACATATGCATTCAAATATACACAGAAGCAAATGAATACATATAAACACATACATACTACATACACAAAACCAAAAAAGGTCAGTGCTGGTGGGAAGAAGCATTACAAAATAATTGGTGTTGAGACAACTATTAAGAAACAAATAGATTTTTAATTCATACTGTGTAGCTAAAAAAAATAAACATTTTCTAGTTGAATTAATGAATTAAATGCTAAAGAAAGCAGAAATTATAGCTTTCAAAATGGAAAAGAAATTCATTACTATAAAAAGCAATGGTAAAACTTAAAATGGGCAGAAAAAGTAATAAATCTGATGTTAAAATTTTGAACCATTTTATAATACTTAGAAAATTTAAACATTATTCAATATCTACATATTTGGAAACATCCCATTTTCACTGTCTACACAAAAGCTATATGTATTTTAATGTAAGAAAAAAATCAGTTTGTTTTAGTCCCACTAGTCAGATCTCAAATGTACATAGTCCCATCAGGCTAGTCACTAGACAATACAGAAGTAGAGACTCCCAGTTTTGAATAAAGTTTAAGTGGTCAGCACAGATTCACACATTATATTAAATGTCTACCTTTTAGGTAGAAGTTCCACATTCAGTACCCAGGCTTTCTTTAATAATTACTGCCTTTTTTCAAGTGTTTTTCTTAGCATCATGAGAATGATGAAATGATAAACAAGGTAAGTTTCTGCTTCTATGAAGCTTATGCTCTAACAACAGGAACAGATACTAAACAAAGATAATCATAAATGGTTCTGTATTTTAAATATGTAAGCGTTCTATAAAAAAAATTGAGGGTGGATGAATGTAAATGGAGGCCATAAGTTAATCTGGGAGATGAGAAAGGCCTCACATGCTTCCAGTAGACATTGCAGAGAGTGGAATGAAGATAGAGTTTCTAGACCACAGGGATTTGGAGATCTGGCACTATTCAAAGGTACACAGGCACCAGACTACACCGGCTATTGTTGTGTTTTGTAGGATAATAGTGAAGATCTCATCTTATTCACTCTACTTATAAAGGAAAGAAAGTGATATCTGATGTAATAAAAAGATTATGGAAGAATATTAAAATATAGAATAAAAACGTATAATCCAATGGCCCCTCTTCTCTGGCCTTTTAAATATTCCTCCGTATGTCTTACAGCTTCTTTTGTAGAAAGTGTTCGCATTTGTTGGCAAAATCTGTAAGTTAAATGATTAAAAGAGAACAGTTTTCCAGGAATTTCTCTTCATAATAAGTCGCCATTCATTAAAACCAGTAACTACAGTCATGTTCCTAGGTGTAGAAAATAGCACCATGGGTGAGTGAACACATATAACTCACGCATCAATAAACCTCATATTTTGTATGTCCCCAGCATGCTGCAGAGTTGAGTAAATAGGGAAATGAAAGACAAGGAACCGTGAATTTGGTAGCATTTTCGCTATTTAAGGGCCTCCCATTTAGTCTGGTGCATTAATCTCTAACTAAATTTACAGTTGTCCTAGAAGTAGGACTCTTGAGCATTGACAGACCTCCTATTCTATAACTGCAAAAAATTTAAACTTCAATCTAGCTTGTATCCAAGTGATAGCTCCATAAATAAATAAAATTGAATGAATAAGGAGTTTCATATTAAAGTATTGCTTACCAAGTCAGAGTCATATGGTGTCCTATCTACTCAAAGCTAGTTCCTAAGTGAATGCATTCCAATGAACTGATTGTGCTGAACAGTTTTAAGACTATTTCTATAAGAGTAAGGCTGAACATTTTAAACTGCTAATATAAGCCATTAGAACCCAAGACTAAGACTCTATCCCAAGATATCTTGTAGTTGCTACAGTCCACAACTTGGCATATAATATCTAATATTTATCAATCACTAGATATAAACTAGGCAGTGTGCATATTCTTCATGATTATCTTTTCAACTTTACTGGATTTCAAATATATATATATATATATATATATATATATACATATATATAATCACTGTGATAATTATCAAGGCTGTAAACATATCTAATACCCACAAAAGTTCCTGTCTTTGTAATTTTTAAGATCTACCATGCTATGACATTTTGAGTGGATAATACCCTATTATGGTACTCATGAGGGGAGAGTAGGTGGGTGGGTGGTTGGGGGAGCACCCTCTTAGAGGCAAAGGGGAGGGGGCTGTGGTGGAGGGGTTCATGGAGTGGAGACTGGAAAAAGGGATCACATTTGAAATGTAAACAGATAAAAGGATTAATATTGTTTTGAATTTCTAAACAGAATACTATATGTTAATATGTCTCCCACGTAACTATGGGATCACATTTGTCTCTTTTCCTCTATCTATATAATGAACCTGATAATGTCTACTTAAAAATTTGTTGCAGAAGATAGCCTAGATGAGACATTTTGGAGTACCTAATACTTAGAAAATATTAAGTAGTTGATACAAAGTTGAAATTTCTAAAGGATACCCTATCAAAACTTAGCTGTCCATTCCTATCCAGACAATATTATGGGTATTATGAGTAACCTCATTAGAGGTTTTAGGCCATTATGAATTTCTCCTATATTGTTCATATCTCCTTATCTATTCTCTTTTCCAATCAAGGGCACACATGTGACAACCAAACATTTTTTAGTGATGACTTAATTACACAGAAACAATCAGTAGCCTTGATCATCATTGACATGAATTGAACCAATTAGAATAGAGCCAAATTGGTTGGCAAGCCTGAATGAACACCATGTTTAGTCTTCCAAGACAGTATAATCTCTGTCTTTTCTGCTCTCTTTTATTTTCATTCCCTTAAGGAAAACAATCTCAGAAAATAAAATCAGCTAACGTATGATATGTTCGTATCTGACACCCTGAGCTTGATTGTCAGTAGGGTGCCACAGCTTCCAATTCAGAACAATAAAAGAACTGTTAATAGCCAAAAAAAAAAAAAAAATACACACATCCAGTGTGACTGTCATTTGCACTTCTTTGTAACAGTCTAGACATACTGTTTGGAGTGTTATCCAATGTGATAATTGGTAAGTAGATATTTGCTCCTGTGCTGTGTTCGCCTGCAATTATAATTTAGGGTTGCATGCCAGTGTTGGTTGGCTTCCCTGCTACCTTTCTAAATTCAACAGCACCTTGATTTTTTTTTTTTTGAGAAAAAGGAAATCTCATAAGGTCAGCACTGCATATAGTAGACATTACTAAATATAGATTACCTTGAATTCTATATCACATAACTAAATGAGAATGTGATTCCCAATTTTGAATTAGTTCAATGTTTAGTTTTAGAATCCATTACTATGACATGAGTATTTCTTTAAAATCAACTTATTTTCTGTAATATGTTGGAACCATAGTGCATAGAATGAGACCTGTCAATGTCCAAAACTATTAGTGCATCTGTTAATAGTTAACAAGTGTGACATTAAGTGCTTCTGTGTACATTATGCCAATTAAAAATCACAATTCAATAAAAATGAATAAAGATAAGTTTGCATTTGATACTCGTTTTTTCATGTTTGCATATGTGCCACCAATAGCAAACATTACAAAAACTCTTTTAATCCATCTGATATTTTTGGCAACTTTTTTATACATTCAGATATTTAATTAGCAGAAGAGTAAAGAGATACTATGTTAATAAGTGGCTCTTATCTTATCATAAGAGGTAGTAATGTCATCTAAAATCCTGTGAATATCTGCTAATTTATTTTGCTAAATGATGAAAGAAGGGGACTTATTTTGAAACACAGCCACATGTAAAAGTTGGTCATTAAAAAAAAAGTGTCCAAAAAGAAAGCATGGGCAAAAATCAATTAAACAGGCAAACAAGAAAAAATAAAATAAAGCAAACTTCATTTTAAAACAAACTACTATCTGTGCTACAGGGAATTCGAAAAGACCACATGTAGGGAAAATATCTTCTGAGGTGCCCCAAGGCTACTCTTCCAAAAGCCTCTTCTCTGTGTTACTCACTTTCATTGCCCCCAGCTATGATACATCCTCCTGTAGCTCAAGTGGAACCACCAAGGGAGGGAGGGGGAACAAGTGAAAGCTGCAGGAAAGCAGTGCCTCTTTTATCATCAGCCTTAAGGAGCCACTGATCCCCCTGAATCTGTCTATTCCACTGCAAGCTAAGATTAGCATCTTTATGTTTACCCTTGTTAAACAACTGAATTAGAGCCACTTGCCTCTTCTAAGGACCTTAGAAGGACTTTAAATTTTTTGCTTCTGGGTTGTGGAGTGAAGTGTCCATATGCTCAGTTAATCACTCCAACCACTTCTTTTTTTTCGCATAGAACTCTCTTACAGCTCTTCTCACACTTCACTGGTACAAGAGTCAGCTGTTTAAATGCCTATTTTATCCTCCGAAGTCCTGAGTTTCTAGGGGAAAGGAGGGTTGTTTTCTTGCATTACCTCATCAACCAACTAGCAAAGTATTTTGTACCTATTACATTCTAAATAGTCATTCCTCCCTTCTATAGGTCTTGTGTCCTATATCTTTCCTCTTCCAAAGAGAGAAACTTTTACTTAATTCTTTTTCCTTCACAATGTTTTTTTTCTTAATTAGGTATTTTATATTTACATTTCAAATGTTATTCCCTTTCCTAGTTTCCCCTCCGAAAACCCTACCCCCCTCCCTCTGCTCACCAACCCACCCACTTCTTTTTCCTGGCCCTGGCATTCCCCTATACTGGGGCATAGAACCTTCTTCACAGGACCAAGGGCCTTTCTTTCCTCCCATTGATGACCGACTAGGCCATACTCAGCTACATATGCAGCTAGAGCCATGAGTCTCACCATGTGTTTTCTTTGATTGGTGGTTTAGTCCCAGGGAGCTCTGGGGGTACTGGTTAGTTCATATTCTTGTTTCTCCTATGGGGCTTCAAACCCCTTCAGTTCCTTGGGGCCTTTCCCTAGCTCCTTCATTGGGGATCCTGTGCTCAGTCCAATGGATCACTGTGAGCATCCACTTCTGTATTTGTCAGGCACTGGCAGACCCTCTCAGGAGACAGACATATCAGGCTCCTGTCAGCAAGCTCTTGTTGGCATTCACAATAGTGTCTGGTTTTCATACTGTTAATTCTGAGATTCACTTGAGAAAAACCAACTCCACCATTTTGGGCCAAATTTGAAGCAAGCTTTATTAAATATTAAATACTGACTAAGAGATGGACTTTGGTCAGGAACATTCCCTGGGACTTCTTAGCTAAATTGGCCCCAAGACATATGTTGCAGGGTTTAGAAGGACACCTAAAGGATGTCATAGTTTCCTATGAGGCTTTGATATTTTCCAAGAACCACACTGCCAGCATTTCAGGAGGTTACCTGATCCTTGGGCTGGTGGGGCTTAGGGAATAATTTTGTACATTCCAACAGTGGATTCAGAGGCCAAATGCATATGATGAGGGCCCACCCCAAAAGGAAAGAAAGTGACTCATTATGTTGATGGTTACTGTTTATCAATAATTGCATAAACTATCATTGCTTCTATAAATTCCTAAAATAAAATGAAAGAATGAACAGCTACTTTAGTATACTTGAGAATCACCTATATTAAGCATGTACAATCTTAGTACAATGAAAAATTCTGATTCAAGAATATAGGTATTTAATAAGTTCCATATATAATTGGCTACACATTTGAAAATCACTTTCCTATATACTTTTTCACCATGAAAATCTCAACATCAATGTTGAGAATTATCTGTAGACAACTATACTAAGACGATTTTTTAGGTGAAAATGAAATCAGGTTGTCAAGTACTGGTTAACTGTATATTCACAGTAGATGGTCCAAGGGTAAGAATTTTTTTACAGAACAAAAAAGTAGTTGCCATTCTGATGAGTGGTTCACCAAAGACAGAAAGCTATAACTAACAGAATACTTTAACTAAAAGCTACATTTTAGTTACATAAACTGTAGCCTCTAGTTAACAGATATTAGAGAATTCAAACAGGAAGATTTAGTAACAAAATAGTTTGAATGTATCTGAGATACCCTGCAAACTCAGTGAGTAACAACTCCTAAGAAACATGCAGTTATAATAGGCTCTAGTCTCAAAATATAACTTTGCATTTACATTTACTATCTTTCTCCATTTTTGCATATTTTTGACTATATTGTTTTCTTGGCGATAAATAGCACTATTGATTTGTTTTGTTTTCCAGATGGTTTGACAGACTGCGTGGACCCAGATTGTTGTCAACAAAGCAACTGTTACGTGAGCCCACTCTGTCAAGGATCACCAGATCCCCTTGACCTCATCCAACAAAGCCAGCCCCTCTTCTCTCAGCACACTTCAAGACTCTTCTATGATAGAATCAAATTTCTTATTGGCAAGGATAGTACTCATGTTGTTCCTCAAGATATCTCATTTGACAGCAGGTATATAGAAATTTATTTTGTCCTTACTAAAAGTGCTCATGATTTTCCTTCAGAGCAAAAGAAAATTGCCTTCTAAAGATCAAGTGCTTTCTCATTCCTTTCAACAGTATTGCTATCTTGCTTATGCTTTCTCTTGAATGCCCGCACTGTTACCAGTTTGCTTCTAAAAGCCAATTGGTCATGTTCTATATCATAAAGTTATAGGAGATGTCTATATGTGTATGGAAATTGTTATTTAATGACAAATGGAAGTATATTTGCAAACGTAATCTTTAAGTTCTGAATTATTATTTAAAAGGGGAAAAAAACCTTAAATTTCAATAGCTAAATTGTAGTTCCTGTTTCATGATCAAAAGTGTTTCCAGGTCAAAAAGTTGAATAGCTTCATATCTTAATGGGAAATTCGATGACTGTCTTCTCAGAATGCTCAAATGTCAGAATTATCTCTAAAGATCTGACAAAAAAAACACATTGAAATCACTCCATTTATATAAAGTATAATAACAAGAATGTGCTCATTGGTATTCAACCCATTCACTTTCATCAATGGCACACTTTAATAATTAGTACAAGGCATAGTAGGTAAGTCTATTTATTCAAGATTTCAAGAATGTCCTCCTTAGAGCTGGAAAGATAGTTCAGTGATTAATAGCATTTGCTGCTCTTTCAGAGGACCCAAGTTCAGCTCCCAGAACCCACATGGTGTCTAACAATGGCTTATAAATCTTATTCCAGGAGATCTGATGCTTTTTTTCTGACCTCTGCAGGCACACACATTGTGCACAATCATATAGTCAGGCATACACACACACACACACACACACACAAATATATATTTGTATATGTATATATGTATATGTGTATATATATATATATATATATATATATATATATATATATACCACCTTGATTAGTTCTGTAAGTTGCTGCTTCACTAGTTTTGTAGACTCTTGCAAAGAAAAATCATTAAAAACAGCAAAAATGATTTGTCTAAGATCCTCTACATATGTTCCATTCCCTGCAGATACATTATTTCAAGAGCTTGATACTGGTTACAGCGTAAGAAAATTGCAATTCAATGTTAGCAAGTATCAAGTAGAAAGGCAGAAAAATAAAAATTTACAAGATCACTCCACTCCCCTTCTCTTCAGTTGAATGCTAGAACTCTCATTGAAGCAAAAAAAAAAAAAAATCTTTTATTCTTATTTTATTGCTTGGTCATTCTTACCTGTTGGGCTGCCAATAAACCTAAAATCAATGCCAACATCACAAAAAGGGTTGTTCTTCTTAGGGACGATAGAAAATATTTACCATCCATCAAGATATTCAATAATCCCCACTTCAAAACTTTTTCCCAGTTTAATAACCCCTCTGGTCCATCTCTCAGATGTATATAATCAACATAATTATTTAGATAGTGTAGACTTAATTTTGGAACACAAAGGAACAAAAAGAATTGAGGGCAGTCATTATCCCCATTTTCCTACTTAAGGCAAGAGTAAGTCGACCATATAGGTTTTTCCATACTTGGGGAGAAATCAGTCCAAAAATAGGGGGTCAGGTGCTGAGAGAAATAATAACCTTCATGACTTGAAATGTGTTGAATAACATGTTGAATTCAATAAGGGAAGAAAGTCAGGACCTGAGGGAGACAGCAGACAAGTCATTTTGACCCAGAACAGGGCATTTTGAGCAATCAACTTAGAAAAGGTAAGACAAACTTAAACCCCTGTAGTTCAGCTTCACGCTTCAGCAGTGTTTGTGAGGCACTCACACAGCGAACAAAACCATTACTTTGGGTGGTTAATGCCCTTCTCCTCCTCCTGGTTTGATTGAGTTTTCACTTTCTTTTCTCAAATGCTCCAAGTTATCATTTGGCTCTGCAAGTCACATTTACATTCAGAATGATGGGTCTCCGTCCAATGGTCTCTGCTATTAGAGTCCTTGCTGTCAGGAAAAGATGTGAGCCTTCTCCGAATTTGTGTACCTGTGTTTTCTCTATCAAAATAAATGCATTCACTTTTCCTTGCTTTATCATTGGACAAAATAATCTCATTTTTAATCACATATATAGCTGATAATTACAATCTCTCTGGTACACTCATATAATATTTTTAGTATGCAAAGCACCCAAGCACACACTATTTAATTTTATTTTCACAGTATCCCTGTGAAATGGGACAATTGTTTTTGGTATATTTTGTATATGTGGAAACCGAGATGCTAAGAGACTAAATCACACAGGCAGCAAGGTTGGATTATAGCATCTCCTATAATCTTTCTATTACACCACATCTGCCCCATACCTTCTTGTCCTTAAACTTATCTGGTGACATGAACCAATTTTGTCTTGGATAAATGGCATCTAGGTCAACATAAGAAACTTTGAAACCAAGCAGGTTTTAAAATCAGCTTCAGCTAGTTATATTTCAATAGAACGAGTTACAAAATTTTAATTAGGGCTAGCTAATGAAGTACTTCTTTGGAGGTGAGCATCATGAAATGAACATTTTGTTCCATGGCAAGTATTATTGTGTATCTATTGTGAATCTGATGTCTGATATCTCGGATCTGTGTCATTTCATTTAATTCTCATCAAATTGTTCATGGTATGGTTTGTTAAAAGTTTCATTTTTCAGCCGGGCGTTGGTGGCACATGCCTTTAATCCCAGCACTTGGGAGGCAGAGGCAGGTGGATTTCTGAGTTCAAGGCCAGCCTGGTCTACAGAGTGAGTTCCAGGACAGCCAGGGCTACACAGGGAAACCCTGTCTCAGAAAAAAAAAAGTTTCATTTTTCAAATGAGGAAATTAGTATGTTAGGTAAATGACTTCAACAAAATCATAAAGAAGTTAGAACCTGGATTTGAACCCAGGCACACACACTAGTACTGAATTCCTGAATTTTAATTGCTGAACTGAGTCATGATGGCTTACTTAGAAAACTGGAGCATGTGACTCTAACATAACTCATGGCTCTTACACAACCCTGACTGTAGACTAACTTCCCTCAGATAAATCTAAAACACATACATGCCATAATTAGCCAAAGCAGTTTTTGTTTGTTTGTCTTTTGGTTTTTTGTTTTTGTTTTTTGCTTTTGCTTTTGCTTTTGCCACATAACTGCAAGGCAGTTGGGTAGATGGTGAAAACAAATATCATTGCTAATGGTTTCATTTACCTACTGGAAAACCATGAGCCACTCAGCTGACTTGCTGTTGCGTACTGTGCCAGTCAGTCTACAGAGAGCAGTACATAGCTACACAAGTGTAGCAAGGACACATACAAATAATTGTTCACCCCTGTGCATCACAAGGGGAGCAGTTTTGGATGTACTCTATGAGCTGCACTGTCACATAAAAGTGACAGTGTGAGATATAGACCTTCCATGCCTTCTATGGTGGTGTAATGTTTGTGAAGACACAAGTTGCCCACAGAGAAGTCTCTAAGAAACTAACTCATTTACACATTTTTCCTAAATACAACTGACCCTGTAGCTCAAATTTCTTTCTTTTCTTCAGTCTATTCCGAACATGTCTACAAAGTAAGCCACATAGTCTACATGCCCCATATTACTTATTACTTTTTAATAATGTAAATAGGTGAACAGAAGCATTATTGATCTTCAGTGTCTAAGCATTTAATCACTATTAATAATGTAGAAGGTTTTTATAAATATGTAAAAACAAGAGTACATTAAACTAAATGACAGCAGTAATTTGCAAAGCCAGACATCTCGCTCGCCATCACTAATGGAGAAGTGCATTTAAAGACATCATTGTACCAAGGTTCGTGCAACAACTGACAGTAGGGTTAGCCAAACTCATTTATCTATTTAGTAACTGAGAGGTTGATGCCTCACATCACTCTTCGTCAAGTGTCTCTATCAGATGTTGTTCAGAATTATGCCACAGATGTATTGTGTTTAGCCTGACATTTGTGATGTGAAAGACCAATTGTAAAAAATATTGGAATATAAAATGCTTCTAGAAAATTCACAAACCTCAGCATTGCCAGGCACATACCTAGTTGTAGCACAGGTGGTCTGGAGCTGAGGGACAGTGATGCTCTGGATAGGAAAGGCAATGCCTATCTAGTGCCCCACTGTCCCCCTTACACCTGGGTCACTTCCCATTTTTATGATGACGCTTCCCCTTTTGGCACTTTGAGTTTTTCCACCTCTTATCTGTGAAAATTCTTTGGCTTCCCTTCAAAAGATTTTAAGACTATATGGCTAGGTGTGATCTCTTTCTCCAATTGCCTTTATATATTGATTATCATTTTACTTAATTTAGATTAAAAATAGAGAAAAAATAAAAAAATAAATATGGGATAGAAATCATATTAACAGGAAAAACAATATATTGTATTAATATACTTAATATCCAATAATATTTCACTGAGTGCCTATGTATACTTCATGACTAAACTACTATATACTTTTCCTCAAATATTAAGCTAACAAACTCCTATAGTATCTTAAGTACCAACAAACATGATATCAGATAACTCAGGTCCCACCAAAGTAAGAAAGTGTCTACTTTAATGATCATTGTATTCATCACCTAGCACAATTTTTTTCTTTTTTTTTTTTTTTTTTTTTTTGCTTATTTGTTTGTTTTATTGTTTTTGCTTAATTTTTTAAATTTTTTTTCTTTTCCATTTTTTATTAGGTATTTAGCTCATTTACATTTCCAATGCTATACCAAAAGTCCCCCATAGCCACCCACCCCCACTCCCCTACCCACCCACTCCCCCTTTTTAGCCCTGGCGTTCCCCTGTACTGGGGCATATAAAGTTTGCGTGTCCAATGGGCCTCTCTTTCCAGTGATGGCCGACTAGGCCATCTTTTGATACATATGCAGCTAGAGTCAAGAGCTCCAGGGTACTGGTTAGTTCATAATGTTGTTCCACCTATAGGGTTGCAGATCCCTTTAGCTCCTTGGGTACTTTCTCTAGCTCCTCCATTGGGAGCCCTATGATCCATCCATTAGCTGACTGTGAGCATCCACTTCTGTGTTTGCTAGGTTCCGGCATAGTCTCACAAGAGACAGCTACATCTGGGTCCTTTCGATAAAATCTTGCTAGTGTATGCAATGGTGTCAGCGTTTGGATGCTGATTATGGGGTGGATCCCTGGATATGGCAGTCTCTACATGGTCCATCCTTTCATATCAGCTCCAAACTTTGTCTCTGTAACTCCTTCCAAGGGTGTTTTGTTCCCACTTCTAAGGAGGGGCATAGTGTCCACACTTCAGTCTTCATTTTTCTTGAGTTTCATGTGTTTAGGAAATTGTATCTTATATCTTGGGTATCCTAGGTTTTGAGCTAATATCCACTTATCAGTGAGTACATATTGTGTGAGTTCCTTTGTGAATGTGTTACCTCACTCAGGATGATGCCCTCCAGGTCCATCCATTTGGCTAGGAATTTCATAAATTCATTCTTTTTAATAGCTGAGTAGTACTCCATTGACCTAGCACAATTTTCAAGTACAGTTTAAAATTGAAATTTTGGCCCAGAAACCTGTGTTTCATCTCTGACACCCATGTAAAAATCCAGATCCATTTGCATTTGTAATTCTAGCACTTTTATTGCCAGAAGTTGTGCACACAACACAGCAGCAGGCACTAGAGAGACCCTTCCTTGAAACACATTGGAGAGAAGCAACTCCCAAAATATTGTTCTCTGATACATGTCCTGTGGCAAACGTTCCTACCTACCTATCTACACAATCTACACAGAGAGAGAGAGTGAGAGAGAGAGAGGGAGAGGGAGAGGGAGAGGGAGAGGGGGAGGGGGAGGGGGAGGGAGAGGGAGAGAGGGAAAGAGAAAGCTTGAGAGAGAATAAATATATATAAATTTTAAAAATAAAGGTCTAAACTGTTAAAGCAATGCTACTGAATGGAATTACAGAATCCTCTTGGAATTTAGGACTGGGACCAAATTTAATACAGTACTAAGTAAATAGTATTCTTCGTGAACTACAATGAAAATGAAGTTAAATGAAATAGTAGGGTGTTTTCTAGTTCTTTTTATAGAGTTGCTGCATTGTAGTTTTCTTTTTGGTTCACAGTGGGATGTATATTGTTATCTCTGAATTATCACATTCCTTAATCATGTTCTACAGGCCATGGCATATTGCTTCACCGAAAAAATTGAAGCAAGGTCAAAATGAGTTAAATGGCTTCTTTCCTTTTGAAACAGAATCTCACATAGCCAAGGATGCCTCAAACCCCGAATGCCTTTGCCTCCACGTCATGATTGCTGGGTTTAAATACATGTACCACTTTGCCTGGCCATGTTGCTGTACTCTTGAAGTACACGTGTTTTTCTTGCATTTATCAATGAAATCAGCCACTATTGGTTGCATAGAATAGTACACAGATATTATTAGGTACTTAAGTAAAACAATCCTCAAATGTAAAACGAGCCTAAAGGTAAGATTCCAACTCTCCAAACAGCACAGAAGCAAACCTCATAAAAGATGAAGTGATTCTGCAGCAGTCCCGAAGTGATCACTCATTTTTATCTTTTACTATCTTCCACCACTGTCACGGCCTGCCAATAATTGAGATCATTCATAACTCCATATCTGCATCAATAATTCTTCCTATCTTCAGTGGGCTAGATAATCAAGATTTAGTACCAAGAAAAACAAAGCTAGAAATAAGCGGCAACATTAAAATTAGGAATGCTGCTGTTAACACTTTATTAATGCTAATGTTAATGCTCACTTTAGCCTGCATCATTTTTTGGCTCACTAAAAAACAGAAGAATTTAACATCCTAGAACTACCTGAAACAAAGAATTTAACATCCTAGAACTACCTAAAACCAAAGTCTTGGCAAACTCTTCTTGCCTAAGCTAACTTCCTCTTTTTCTATTTCCCTTACAATAATAAAATCTTGATTCTTGTCCCTGATTAGTCATAATACCTGATAATAGCCATAATTACTTACCAAAGCTTGTTTAATAAAGCACGGTATTCTGCACTTGGCTGAACTGAAGATGTACACCATTTGAAATTCTATTAATGGCCAAACAATTTATTGACTGAAGACTGAGGTTAAAGGAAGGCTGTGGGAAAATGAACACTGTTAAAAACATTGCTGAGTGTGAAAGGCGAGTGAAACCTACCAATAACCACACTTAGCAGATATTCCTTATTTTTAAGCATATATTTTATGAAAGTATTTCCAGAGAAACGTATGAGTAACTAATGACTTCATTCATCTTGAGAAGGAGATGGCAAAGATATCATATTCCTCTGACATTCTTAATACAATACAATGTCCTGGTATTGATTCATTTTTTAAGACTGGAAAAGGCTGAGCCAGGCAGTGGTGGCCCACGCCTTTAATCCCAGCACTTTGGAGGCAGAGGCAGGTGGATTTCTGAGTTCAAGGCCAGCCTGGTCTACAGAGTGAGTTCCAGGACAGCCAGGGATGCACAGAGAAACCCTGTCTCAAAAAAAAAAAAAAACAAAAACAAAAAACAAAAACAAAAAACAAAAAAACCAAACAAACAAACAAACAAACAAAAAGACTGTAAAAGGTTTCTATTTACTCATTCCTTCCAGAAATATTTCTTGAGAAACTATTCTGCACCAAGAATTGTATAGATAGATGTAAACACATAAACACAGACTTTTCAATCAAAGAGTTTACATTATAGTCAAATATTAAGATTTAATTACTACACATTTTAACATGTATAATTGTCATGTTGTAACCCATAAATATATAAAAATATTGTGCTCCACTTAAGAATAAGAAATGGTGAGCTGGGATTATAGGTCAGTGATAGAGTACCTTACTAGCATGTTAGAATCCCCAGATTTGATCCTTACCTCTGCAAAAAGCATCAAATAAATATTTACTTAAAATAATTATATTTTGCAGTAAATTTAGTGTATCTGAAATATTAGGCTTTTCAAGGAACCTGTTCTTCAACACGGTGTTCTCAAGTTCTAATTATTTGGTGGTGCAGACATGTAGCCTAGTTTGATATAAGAGGTATCCTCACAAATACAACACAGTCATTAGGCCATTTCAGAAATGAAATTAACCAACATGTTTTCAGCAAGAACCCAGAGATGGGGCTAATTGGTTCTGCTGACCACAAAGAGCTGCTAAAATTGACACACACAAGAGACTATTGATGACTTGCAAGAAAAATACAAAGAATATTTAAAGAAGCAATGGTTTACCTATTAGCAAGTAGTTTCATCCTTTGGCATTTTAGGACCCTAAATTTTACTACAACTTAAAAGTTTTTGTACTAAGCAAATGAATTCATAGAAAAAAAATCAATCATGAAAAAAAAATCCCATCTCCCATAGTAAAAAAATCCTACTAACTACACTTTGGAGTCATTTTATCATGATAGATCCTACAGTTTCCTTCAAGGTAACCCGAATTTCAGAGGATTGATAGCCATTTCAGATGAGATTTATGAACATTACAACATTTACTTGGTTCATTTGTTCATTCGGTGATAGACACTCTCCTAGGCTCTAGGCTATAGGGGACAATATCTCTTCAGCATAGCAAGGAACACAGACTATAATGAAAAAGAGAAATGTGAGGAAGGAAGAAGTACTGTCAAGTGAGATTTAAGAAAAAAAAAAGTCAGGAGGCGAGAATGATCATTTTTGACAGAGTGGTCCAGAGAAGCCTCCCTAAGGAGATAACACTAGATCAAAGCCCTCATAGCTTTCATCAGTATGCCAGATGATTTGGACGTGAATATTTCTTACCACCTGGACCCTTATACAATAGATTTTCACACACTGAGCTTCCTATTGACTTTTAGGTGCTGTTGAATTAAGATTCTCTGGCATTGTGTGCAATGAGAAGGTAAAACAAAACTATCTCAAGGAATTGCTACCTAGCAGTTATTATCTATACTAGGTTCTACTGATAAATGCTAAGGGGCTCTGCCCTCCAGGAGTACATTGAGAAAATTTGAATACCTCAGACAAACTGAATAAGCTTTACAAAAAGGAAATAAGCTATAGCCCTAGACCATGTAATCACGAAAGGGAGAAAACTATAGCCAGGCTTCATCGATTACTTGAACCCAAAGGAATCCAATATGTAGAAAACATTTGCTGGTTTAGAATTATAAAAGGGGAAAATATTTTAAAATACAAGTAGTTTGTGATTTTTTTGTTTTTAATTAAATACAATGTAATTACAGTATTCAAGCACCCACAGAATTAACACTCAGTTTTAAGATTTCATAAGTAACTCCTAGAATGTCCGCAATATAGTTATTTGTTATTTTGCTGAAGTACAAATTTGAATCCATATGCTTTCTGTTTAAATTTTTAATGAATATACTTGTGATAGAACTCTATTTGTTAATGGCAGGTCTTCAAATATTTTTAATCTAGGAACATGAAAAGCATCTGACCACGCATGCAACTGGGAATTGATAAACACACAAGACAACAAATGCTAAATAAATTGAGGACACTAAGAACAAGGAGTTTCAGCATCCTCAAATTTAACATCTGTTCACCTTCCTTTCTTTCAAAAGGGTGCTACCTATGACCTTCCCCCATCTTGAAAAGATATCCACATATGCTGCCGCTAGGGTGTGGTTCCTTGTGATGCTGTCTTTTGAGTTTCATTTTCCTAAGCAGCCTATTTTGTTTATCTCCTTTGTAGTTGTTGTCCTAAGTGAGAAGTCAGGTTGTTGATGGTTGCTAATAAAGCACTTTGATCTCATTTGTGTGGAAGGTGTTATATATATAAAGGCAGGATCTCCAGATTTTCAAAAAAGAAACACATGTTCAAGTCACATTTAAGAAATTATAAAGTGCTGAAGGCTCCTGGATTTGTAGTGCTGAGTAGCTACTGATATCGGCAGCCAACACCTAAAAGTACCAAAAAAAAAAAAAAAAAAAAAAAGTGCGACTTTCACTTCTTTGCAAGTTCTCTTGGACAAAGAAGAATGAAAAGAAAGCAGAACAGAAAATGTCAAAATGGTATTTAACTGATTATTATAAAAATCTAAAATGCAAATGTTCTGAGATACTCAAAAAATTTAATAAAGAATATCAGCAACTCCACAGCTCATCTGAGCACAAATATATATTTTTTTCGTATATTTCATCAGGTTAATTAAAATCCAAAGGCTTGAATCTTCATTGCTATGTCTGAATCAAACTATGTGCTTTTGCTTGCTCTCTAGCTAATTTAATAATGTCATTTTGTCCCTAGAGAGGGTAGTCAATGAAAGGATATTCTGTGGCTGGGTAGGTAAGCTGGATAAGTAATTAAAGGCACTTGTGCACAGAGATTGAAGGAAAGGCCATCTAGTGACTGTCCCATCAGGGGATCCATCCCATATACAGTCACTAAACCCAGACACTATTGTGGATGCCAACAAGTACTTGCTGACAGGAGCCTGATACAGCTGCCTCTTGAGAGACTCTGCCAGTGCCTGACAAATACAGAGGTGGATGCTCTCAGCCAACCATTGGACTGAGCACATGGTCCCCAGTGAAGGAGCTAGAAAATGAACCCAAGGAGATGAAGGGGTTTGCAGTCCCATAGGAGGAACATCAATATAAACCAACCAGTACCCCCCCAGAGCTACCAGGGACTAAACCCACCAACCAAAGAAAACACGTGGTGGGACTAATGGCTCTAGTTGCATATGTAGCAGAGGATGGCCTTGTTGGACGTCAATGGGAGGAGAGGCCCTTGGTCTTGAGAAGGCTCGATGCCCCACTGTAGGGGAATGCCAGCACAGGGAAGTGGGAATGGGTAGGTTGGTAAGCATGGAGGGTGGGATGGAATAGGGAATTTTCGTAGGAGAAACCAGGAATGGGGATAACATTTGAAATGTAAGTAAAGAAAATATCTAAGAAAAAAAACATGAATGTGAACCCTGGGACCCCCACAGTGATATCCCTAGGTTCTCTCATACTTCTATTCACACCATGCCATTTACCCTCTCACCCACTTACCCTTCAAACACATGATAAATAAATACATATGATTTATTTATTCTTCTATCATACAATACAACTGACCAGTTTCCCCCTCCCTCCCCTCCTCCCAGCTCCCTACCCACCTTCCCTGTTCCATAGATCCACTCCTCTTCCATTTTTCTTCAGGGGTATCAGATGAACATGACATAGCAATTTACAATAAGACTAGGTACAAACTGTCATTTAAAGGCTGGAAGAAGCAACACACCAGGAGGACAAGGGTCCCAAGAATGGGCAAAAGAATCAGAGACTTTATCCACTCCCTACAGGGAAAAAAATAATTTAAATTTTTAAAAGAATATTCTGTAGGTAATTTCCACTACATGCATAACACACAGAAAGTGATAAGCAGTTGATTCATTTGTATAGGTAATGACTCCCTGAGGATTGTACCACTTGTATAGGTGAGCACTTTCATTCCAGGCCCCATTATTTACACCTCAACTCAGAAATATCTGTGCTACAGCTAAGGCTCTTTTGAATCCAAGACAAGATATTACCACTATTTTAACCCTCTCTGTTCTATCTAGAACAAGAGGTATTGGGGGGGGTTGTTTGGTTTTTTTTTAATTCTGGCCTCAAACTCACAGGGATTCACCCGCCTCTGTCACCAAAAGTGCTGGGCTTAAGACAAGCACCACCAAAGCCAGCGAGCTCCTTCATTTTATAATAAAGTTAAGAGCCTAAATTTCTCAAGACTACATTGATGTTGCATGAAATGAGGTGAAGAAAATGCCTAACATAGCAAGTGCTTAGTGTCTTATTTATATAAAATGCATATTTAATAATGACCAGACCATATGAGCAAATAATTTGAAAAAGTCCAATGCAAAGCATCATCATTTTCCTAGGTAGTACTCTTGTTCTAAATTCTCTGTGAGATATTGAGGAAGAAGACAGGACAGACGTTTGATTGCCATTTTACAAAATTACTAAATGAAGTCAAGAATAATTGCAGTGGCAACTCCTAGGGAGCCAGAGTTAGAGCCCCGTAGTATCTAAAGCTAGGTCATGCTTTCCTTACAACAGGAAAAGCATCCATGCCCAGGAGATGACCAGCAAGAAGGGCCTGCCCTATATTTAATGCCTATCCATTATGTAAAAGGCAGGTCCACAGAGAATGACAGGAGAGGTTAATGAGGTTAAGAAAACCTCTTAGGGCTGATTACAAAGGTAGAGCATGTGAGTAATGTTTAGAATAAGCGAAATTCAAACAAACAAAAAAATATATAAAATAAGTGCACTTCAGACCATTCAAGATTTGCTACAAGGGCTTAAAGGACAAATATTTCAGGATTCAAATTCTAGACAAAAATAATCATGTGTCTAAATGAAGCAAACTGGCACTCACACAGTACTGAAAATGTAACTGCGTCGTCAGTTTTCTTATTGCTTCAAAACACTTGATCTTTTTCCCATTACTTTGGGGATCTCAGGCATCCAAAGCAAGCCTACTTTTGACAAGCAATTACCAGGGCAGATGGGAAAATAGCCACCCTACCTCAGGGTGAGTGCCCCCATTTTGTTTTACTTGAAACATCACTAGCCATGAGGAAAATAATTCTGCTTAAAAAGCTATCTGCATTTTCAAAAGCACCACCTTTCCCATCGCCCTGGAATGTTGATGTGTAACAGTCCCAGCTGCTTTTAATGTTACCCACTTGGTAAGAATTATTTATTTGGGCGAGTGACCAATAGAGTAGGGCTAAATCATCTTGCTCTATTTAAGCAAAAACTAATGAAATTTTATTGGGCTCTCCTGTGAACATGCAGTGCAGTCACAATTTTTGAACATGAACATAGGTTTATGCTACAGCGTTAAGTGATTTTTGTGGTGCTGTATTGACCTAGATAAAATATCAAAAACATCATGTATTCTGTTGAAACACTCCCCTTACTAAAAAAAATCTGTATATTAAAAGCCTCAAATGTATTTAAATTAGGAAATATCAAAGAGTAATCATAAGATAATGTATAAATGAATAATAGGCTTAATATGCATAAATTAAGCATTTGAGAAGGTCTATTCATTCATTTTGCCCAATGGCACAGACATTGTTGAATTCCCTGAAGCAGTCAATTATCAAACAAAACCCTCATGATGAGGATGTTGGCTTCTAACAAACGAACTGTAAGGCATCTGTCACATAGGATCTTCAAAGTAGTCTCTGAAAGCCTTGAAGCAGTGCCATGAGGATATGGCACAAGAACCTTACAACTTTAGATGTAAAAGAAGAAGAAAGGAAATATTTAAGCTGAAATTCTATTAATTGTTTGTGAGCATGTGCTGTATACTCCCAGAACAAAGAAAAACACGAACAGGGGGGGAAAAACACATAGTTTTGGGGCCATGTGTGGCTCTCTAGTAGGAAAGAGCAAGCAATCTCTAACTGCCATTCCAGGCAGTCCAAGGCAAGTACAAGAACATGCATGTGAGCACTGTGTAATGAGAACAATAGGAAAGGAGACATTGACACTTATCTGGAATAGATAAAATGGGTTAAAACATTTTATAATCTCTGGTTTCAAAGGGACCCCACAGTTCATGTGATGGTTCACCTATCTTTTTGTAGTGACAATTACAACATGACTTGCCAAGTGCCAGTTGTTGCAAGCCTTTTTCTGGAGGCTTTTACAGATGGGTTAAAACGCAAGAATTTTATAGGAGTAAGACTGTAGATTGTTTGTTTATTTTCCTGCCTTTTTATGGTTTATGCTTCCTGTCTCCTTCCCCAGGAACTCTTCCAGCTTAATTGGCTGATTAGGTAATAGTCTTGCTTTCACAAAACTTTGGCCTTTACACATGCAGGATCAGCAGCACTTGGGAACTTGTTAGATCAGTAAACACTCTGGCCCCACATCAGATCTAACAAATCAGAAAGTCTGTGGACATGCCCACAGAAGTCCAATCTTTTCTTCAACAAACCCTCTAGGGGATTAAGGTATACACCTTATCAAGTTTGAAAATCACTGACCTATAGAAGAGAAAGATTACCACAGAGGCATTAGGACTGACATCTCAGCTCAAAATTGCACCCCAAAGACCTTCCTATTTGTTATGGGATAGCAGTGATTAATAGAAACATCATAAAGCCTTCCATACAACAACTCAGAGGTATTTATAGTAAGGCCTCAGAAGTAGTGTTTTACCCTGAATGACACAGTTTCCAACAGCAGGATTTATGCTATGATTATCCCCTGTATAAGATGCTGTAAGAATGCTGAAAGTATAGCTCATTATGCAGTCTATTTTTGCCCCCCTTGAAGACTTGAACAAACTGACAATCAATTCAGGAATGTACAGGGCAAAATTCAAACTCTAGTGAGCAAGGAGTCACGTGGTCTCTCCCAGCCCAGGCCATCTCAAGGGCTACTTTTTGTACAGAATGTTCAGCCTGTAGAAAAGACCAGTTCTTCTCTTCCTGTGGAGAAAGTTGCCTAACCTGTCCACGTGCTACTTCCTGCCCAGCAGGAGAGGTCCTTGATTTGGAATGTTACCCTTCAAGGATTGCTTACGCCCATGTTAGCAACAAAAGCAAAGAGCTGTAACTTTTCTGGCCCTAAACCATATTTTCCTTGTGAAAGATTTTAATCAGAAATACAATGCAGTAAATTACATCTTCTTTCAACAATTTAGTTTTTTGTCCTTGTTTTCCAAACCAACTTCTGTACTTAAGGTTAATGTTGTTGCCAGAAGTGTTGAATGAATATTGGAAAGTTGACAGAGAAGACAAAAGACAATAACTAAGGACAAAGGAGAATGGAGCCAAGGGTTGATTGAAAGCTAGAGATAATTTGTGCCATGAAAATAGCAAATACAAAATGAGTTAGACCTTGTGCATCAGAGCTGTCTAACAAGCAGCTTGTTAGTTAAATAAAGCCCTCAGTATATTCTGCCCTGCTCTTCACATTTAACTCCAAACATTTAGAAGATTCAACACTGAGTTAAAGTGAAGAAGCAATTCCCTGGGGTTGCTGCTTTAGCATAGTGACAGCAGGTAGACAGCTTGGCAGCAGGCTGTATCCTCCAGAGAATAGGAAAAGAAACAATGTGAGAGATGATCTTCCCCACACGTGTTCCTAAAGTCACATCGGACATGCCATCTAAGTTCAACTTACCTAGTTCTAAGCAAGTACAGCAAGAAGAGGATTGTGTTGTTAAAGATTTAAGGAAGCAAGGCATTCCATCCATGTCCATGTCTCCAAATCAAAGGAAAGCCCCCAGTGAAGATGCAAAGCATGAAGCTCCTGGCTTGAAGAGTACACAAGCATGAACACAAAGCACATGCATGCACACACAAACACACAACAACAACAACAACAACAACACACACACACACACAAATAATTACACTGGGCTGAGACCTGCTAAAGACGAGCCAGCATGCATACAGTCCAGACAGTATCCTCTATCATCTGGCTTAACAGCCCTGAAGATTTCTCTATAGCATTGAATAGATAAGGTTTCAGAAACAAAGATGCATTCATAAAGATCCAGGACTTGAGGTTAAAGTAATTTCAGTTTTTGTTTTGTTTCATTTGGCTTTGCTGTGGCACTGGATTGAACCCGGTCTTGAACATACTACTTAAGTGGTCTACCACTGATGTATAGTCATATCTCATTTAGTAGTTTTTCATTTTGATATAAGACCTCTCTGTATTGCCTAGGCTGGCCTTAAGCTCAATGTGGAGCCCAAATGGCTCTTGTATTTAATGATCTTCCAACCTCAACCTCCTGAGTAGCTGGGAGTACAGGCCTGTGTCAACAGGCTGAGCCTGAAGGGAAGTTTAACATGACAAGTTTAACATGTCAAGGGCAGGTCAATTGGTTCTGTATACATTAGATGCAATTGGAGAAATCTGAGTACTCTCTGGGATACACAATGGGGTAACACAATATTAGGAATAAAAAATATATGTAATATAGCATTTAGCTTATCAAAGATACATCATGACCATGTGCACTTCCCTACTCAACTGGAGTCTTGAAAATTCATAGTTTCTACAGGCTACTTTGGGCCAAAAATCAATACACAGAACAAGTTATATAATTGGTACAGAAATTAAATGTCCTGAGTGGATCAGTAAAAGGGAGATAAATATAAGGATAGCATCTAGAATTGGGAAGCAAATTGAGCTTAGAGATTGAAGCTCACAAACTGGCAGCTGAAGAGCTTAATATATTGTCCGGGCCATCTGGAGATGGGGCACCTGAGAAGAGAGACTGGGCTCAAGAGCTTTGGGGGTTGAAAGTCTGAGTGTGCCTCATCCTCCCCTCAGTTTTCTTTATGAAATGTCAAACACTGAAAATTAGAAAGAAGACTTTAATTTTGTCCCAAAATTTATATGCTGAATATATGATATCCAATATATGATATACACTGAATGAATGATATTGGTTAGTGATTACAGGAAGTACTAAGAGCTCAAGGATAAAAAGAGTTAAGACTTACTCTTGTAAAAAAAAAAAGGATGACATTGATATTGGTTAGTGATTACAGGAAGTACTAAGAGCTCAAGGATAAAAAGAGTTAAGACTTATTCTTGTAAAAAAATAGATGACATAGAGTATGTAAATAATGAGAACAAATGTGGCAATATACAGGGGATCTTAGAACATTTAAAGTCTAATACATTACAAAAAGAGCTCAATACCGATAAATGTAGAATAATACATTTTATGGAGCTTTATCATATTCTGTACGTTGGTGTGGATCATAAAATATGAGGAATAAAAAAGTAGGGGAGTAGAAAGATAAGTGTGTGCACATTATTTATGAGGGATGGAGATTGAAATGAATGAGAAGAAGAACAGGTAGACAATGTCTTGAATAATGATGACTTTGGTGAGTAGTTATCACCCAAATCTGTGTGCTTCATAAAATATGAGGAATAGTGAGAAGCAGAAGAGTCAATAGACGGGTCTCCTCAGAATGAGATACAGAATGAAGGAAGAGAGGGATCCAAGGAAACGCACAGAATAATGATGGCTTTTATGAGTCTTTCACTCACTGCCCTGGATCCTTCATAAATATAAGCCATATAGAAAATAAAAGAGCAACAAAAAGAAGAGACAGATCTGTGTCTGCCATAAAATATGAGACAATAACGCCAACCAGGCTTGACAAAATAAAAACAAAAATAATTGAGTCTAGTACAACTATGGAAAGACACAATATCTAGATTAATGTGGGCAAATAAAATGAGGGAGTGTAAAACTGTTTTACCTAAAGAGAGTCAGCAAGAACAAGCTAGGCATTATTGTGGCAAAGCCCTCAACAAAGTTAACTGATGGAAGATTGGCGAGTTCACAAGTCACCTATGTGTGCCCCCAGAATGACCAACAATATTTTGGGGTGAGTTGTCTCTGCACAGTCTCTCCTCAGGCCCCTGGCTCCAATTTGTAAGTGGTTGGTAAGAGAGTTTTCAAAATTCTCTCCAACTTAACCTCTATTTATCTTATCAAATATTTTGTGTAGATTTTGAAACTGTTACTACAGGGACTGGAGAGCTCACTCACTGCTTTCATAAAGCACAGAGGTCCTATTCCCAGCATGTGCATGGTTGCTAACAACTGCCTATAGCCTTGGGAACAGAGTATCTTATGCCTTCTTCTAGGTTCAGTGGGCCCTGTACCCATGTGTCATATTTAAATACATTTAGTGTAAACACATAATACATCCCAGCTTACTCAGGCCCCATTTGCTCCAGCCTATAGGTTTTTGTTTCTGTTTTGTTTTGTTTATTTGTTTCTCATTACAGATGGTTGTGAGCCACCATGTGTTTTCTGGGATTTGAACTCATGACTTCTGGTAAAGCAGTCAGCTCTTAACTGCTGAGCCATCTCACCAGCTCCTTAATACATCTTAGAAACATGAAACAAGCTGTTACTTCATAAGTGGGGAGGTTTTCTTTATTTTTCTTCTTTTTCCATTGTGCTTGGAACCAGAAATCTGATTTGTCAACAATAGTTCAAAATCTAGAACTCAAAGACTGTGGATGTCTTCTGTATTAGAACAACTAAGAGGTGAGCGTGATTGAGAAAACTCAGATCTGGCCAAGGAGCTGTCAGTGTTCAATTTACAAGTCAATGATCTGTACTACAGAACTAGGTGTATTGGTCTGAGTGCTCAGAATATGCATAAATGCTTATAGTAGTAATTATATTATTTCAATTTATGTAATATTTAATGTCTTATCATTCATATTAAGCAATGTCCTAAGGGAAGTCAGAATAAGTCCTATCAGCTTCACTCGAAACCAGTTTCTCAAACTGCAGTAGCAATTACTAATGAGGTTTACAGTCTAAAACAAACTTAGGTTGATACCTGTCTGTGGTTTATTTGGGGATGCTTTGATTGTGTAGTTTTGTTCTGTTACTATTAACCTTCAGATATGTGCCTTGAATTATAATTATGTTGAAAAATATAAAATCCCAGGGTGACATTATTAGGGTTAATCAGGAAATCTATGTTGGTACAAAAAAAAATGGCTCACCTGAATTGAAGATTTATCTTTGCAGAACACTCTGAACCCTGTGTAATTTTTTAAAAAGATAATATTCAAGGCTTTAGCCTATTTTCCCTTAGCCTTGCCTGCTTGAGCAACAAAATTCACAAATGAGAGCTCAGAACTGCCAAAGCTAAGACTGGAGTCTAAGGGAAACTCTCCCCTCCCTACACACAGTTCAAATGAATGACAAACCAGCGTAAAATCCTTGCTTTGAATCTATTCCATGGCCCTCTTGCCATATTACATACTCCTAAAATGGGTTACAATTTGTCTGACAATTTACAGCTGAAAACAATGGTCACTTTCCTGGACTGTGCCCTTTAACAACAGTCCTATTGAACTAGAATGAAATATCATTTTAGCGAAGATGAGTTTATTTGTTTAAAAGAGAAATGTCCATAAATGTTTTATTTAAATTAGAGGAGGGAAACATACTGTTGTTTTTGAATGCTAACTGTATCTTCATTGTAGATTGCAAATTCATCCAACTAGGAGATGGGGTGTGGGCTCAACAGATAAAACGTTTAACAGGCAAGCTGAGTTAAGATCTACAGAATCCACATAAAGTTAGACATAATAGCACATGTCTGTAATCTCGGTGCCCTTATAACAAATGGCAAATGACAGGAGAATCTCCAGAAGCTAGCAGGCCAGCTAGTCTGATGTATACAGCATCCAACAACAGGAAACCCTGTCTCAAGTTATAAGAAAAAGACCAATTCCCAAGATTATACTTGGATTTCTAGATGCAAGCATAACACACAGCATGTACAACCACCCAACTAAGTTTGCTTGCTTGGTTCTATTTTCTAGACGAAATAGTTTGGCAGTGTATATCAAGAGCTTTAATATAGTTATTCTTTTATGAGTAGATGAATAGAAAATATACACAAAAACGATTTTGAAGTTAAATGTGATTAAAAGGCAAAAATTAAGAATATAGGTGATCAACAGGAACTTTAGTCATACATAGAAGGTATTTTTTATATCAACTAATGTAATTCATTTTATTTTGACAAAAAGTATAATAGAACAGAAAGAAGACTCAAGGAAATAAGAAGTTCAGCAAAGAAAAAAGAAAAGAAGAAACAGCATATCTTCAAATAAAAGTCAGATTAAATAAGTCATGGAATATCGCTTTAAGGATAAATTATGTAGTAATGAAAGTACATATTCTCAAAGCATCAGATAATATTGATAGCATAATATTAACTTTAAAATGTTAGAATTGTGAATGATGCCTAATATGATCCCAATGTTGATACATAAAAAAAACATACCATCCCCAAAATATTATTAGGACTTTTTCCTAGTTGGTTTAATTGTTTTTTTTTCTTTTTTTCATTAGGCTTGAACGTTTTCCAGAGTGTCTACGACTTGACACTAGTGTTTAATTTTATTGTGCTTCTCTGACTATTTCTGCCCTTTTGTTGCAGGCGTGCTTGTGTGATTCGAGGCCAAGTGGTGGCTGTAGATGGAACCCCGCTTGTGGGAGTCAATGTCAGTTTCTTGCATCACAGTGACTATGGCTTTACCATCAGTCGGCAAGATGGAAGGTATGCCTGTTGCTTCTGATCTTTGTGGGAGGGACTCACACAATGTGACAAGGGTAGTAAGCCCATCTTCCCTTCAGTTGTATCTAGAAAAGGAAATAGTGACATTTATTTCCTCTATTTCCAATTTTAGTCAAACCAAATTTCTACCATTACACTATCATACTCAAGCCCTCTTGAAACACTGAACACGTGGTCTTCTAATCCCATTTATAAATCTAACCTGAAAGGTCACTGAGATGATGCCAAGAAATACATGTCAAAACACAGAATAACATGGGCAGTTCTTCCCCAATAAGCATAAAAACATTCAGATATTTGAGAAATGAACCTGTAGAAAGGTTTCCTCTAAAAGTTCAAAATTCAGTCATGTTAACTAAGGGCTTCTAAAATGTGGTTTTCCTACACCTTGAAATGTAGCACAGGGATAGAAGGGTGGACTGGCATGCACAAGGCCTGGGTTTGATCCTCAGCATCACAAAAACAAAGTCCCCTCCTAAATTACCTATTTCTTCAGTGATTGCAACTGATTGACAAGCATGGCCAGCCCATGTAACTATACAACAACCAGACAATACTTTCTCGGGGTTCTCTAAGACCTGGGAAGCAGGACCTCAGAGATAAGCCTTTCCACTTTAGAAAAGGATTTGCTCCCAAAAACATTTTTCTTGCTGTCATTTAGATAGACAGTTGTTCAGAATCATTGAGTCAATAGACCCATGTGTCCGTCTTGAAGGTAGCTATTTATGACTCTCAGGAACACTATAATAATAGCCTTGGGGTGCCCTAGTCTCCAGGTGGCTACCCTTAAAGTGTCCTACTCATAACAAACCACTTCAGTACTCACAAAAAGACCTGTTGGCACAGAGCTTTATCACAGTGTGAGAGACTATCTTATTTCAAGAACCTACAATCAAACCTTATTAGTTCTACCCACTTCAGAAATGCTAATTGTTCAACTTGAGCTGCGCTAAATTTATTTTCTCAACTGCCTGTCAAGAAAATGTGTGTAAAATTAAAGACTATAAAGAGGAGGTTTTTAACCTACTTAAGACAAGAAACTGGTTTTAGAGAGTTTAGAAAATTATTTGTATGTAAATCATATTACTAGCCAGCCATCTTGTTAATAGAATAAGCTTCACAAAGTTGTTAGGAAAAAAATTCCTGTCAAATATTCCATAATTAGAACTCTCTGTTGATTAGAATGGACCTTTCTCTCAGTTGGATTGAATAACAGGATTTTGGAAGTTCACTCACCAATAACTGACATAAAAAACAACTTTCTGCCTTGCCAATATCTTGAACCATATATATTAACTGAGAAAAGAATTATTTCTTTGACTTCTTATGACCTATTGCAGAGGCATAAGGAGTCCTTAGTTTAGGTCAATGCTTCATTTTATTTTTGTAAAAGAACCAAAAATAATTTTACCCTCTAAAATGTCTAGAAGCTTCTATTTCCAGATTAAAAAAATATTTAAAAGATTAATTTTGTTGCGATTTTTGCACTTCGTATTTTAAATGCCAAGACCCTCCTCTGAGGAGCATTCTGTGAAAACAGGTTTATGTAAATGGGAAGTCTCTAGCAATGACATTCTTTGCAGGATCCATAAAGAGAATATACTTTCAAATTACATGCCCTAAATGCCACCCAGACTATCCTACTAGCAATTATCAGACATAAAGTGACCATGATGAGGTTTTTCTTTTCTATGTCTGCTTGTTGCCCAGAGCAAGTACCTTACAAAAGTACAATATTGCATGAAAATACACCCAAAAATAAAGATTATAGAAAGGCTGATATTAACTAGTAGATATAGTGCAGAACGCAGGATGCTACGAAGGGCCCTCTGTCTCCATGTATCAGATCCATGAGTCTGCTGTAGTGCTTGCAGCTCTACCAGCGGTAGAGATTTACCTTGGGTTAGCTTACCTCTACAAGCTCATGCCAAATTTCACAATGTTTGTCAACTAGACATTATTATCTCCATATTAACAAGTTGCTAATTGACGAACACTTTTCTAGACACACAGAGAACATATAGAGTAGGAGACAAAAACAGTATTAAAAAAAAAGCAAACAGAAACAGTGGTAGAAGTCAAAGGTTAGGTTCACAGATAGAAAAAGGCAAGAATAGTGGATAATAAAAGTCAAGTCTCAAGAAGACACAAACGTGTATTAGAGTTGCCTATATGCCAAATGTGTTTTTATTAATGTCATCTTCACCTTCACAACAACCCTATGGGGTCACCATTATTTATATTTTCCCTTTTTGGCAGAGGACAAAGCTTACTGAGATTAACACAGCTGATCAGGTCAGAGTTCAAGGCTTCAAGTCAAGGAGGTTTCTTCTTTTCTCCTATTGTTTACCACCTTCAGTTTAGACAAGTAACTCGGTCAGTACAGGGTTGAAAGAAATTTTATAAGTACTTCAGCTAACAGCAAACAAAATAGGTGAAATGCTGATATTCTTAGAAGATTCCTGGAAAACATTAAGTGTTTCAGGAACTTTGTTTTCAATATTGGAAGATCAAGAAAGTTCCCACTAATTCACTCCAGCTGATGGCTATCAAAAGGCATCGTGGAGGTTTCAATAATTTCCATCTCTGAATAGGAGTGGTTTAACTTCTTAGAGATGGGCTAAAATCTATAAACAAATAACCCCTTTTGAAGCTTTTTTACTTGCTACCATATAACAGAAAAACATATTCTTAATGATTGATATAAATGAAAGGGATTTGTGATAGAAAAAAATCTCAAAAAATAAATCACTCAGAGGGTACTATGTTTGGCATTGCAATGGTTGACATGAATTTAAGGCATAGATCCACCTTCCACTTTCATGATAAGGAATAAGTCCAGCAATATTTCCTATATATAACCAGGTGGAAAGAAGAAAAGCATGTAAGTCAGTGTTTTCTAAGAAGGTAGAAAAAACCAGAACATGTACGTATTCAGAGAGCAATATCTATCCATATTCATATATATATATATATATATATGTGTGTGTGTGTGTGTGTGTGTATACATATAGATATGTGTTTGCATGCATACATATGTATATATAGTATATATCCCCATATATATATGTATATATGTATGTATGTATTTATATATATATGTTTTTCTTATTAAACAACAATAATATATTCATTTACAGCAGTAGCTATAGATATATCATATTGGAAAACAAAATCAGACACAAAGTTAATATTATAGAGTTGAGACTCAAATCCTATATATGTGTGTGTGTGTGTGTGTGTGTGTGTGTGTGTGTGTATGAAAGAGAGAAATTTAAATTTAATTCAAGGCACATAGCTTTGATCTATGTTGTTGTAGAGTCTGGTCATCTGATATCTATAGAATGGGTTCATATATTGAAAACTCAGAAACAATTTGTAGAGGTTCTAAGCAAGATTTTCTATTTCCTATGATAAACTTTAATTTTGTTCTTAAGTCTATCAAATGCTTGATGAGGACCCAGTCCATCATCTAAGAAATCTCCATTACTTAGTGTCAACTAGTTGAAGAACTTAACATCAGCTAAATGTCTCCATGCCAATATCTAAGATTTGTGCTTAGTTGAGTAACCAAGTTGCATAGCTTAGCCAAACTGAAACGTAACACTAACTACCATAAGAAATCTAAAGGAAGTCTCAAGAATTTAGATTTCAGTAACTCTTCATGGAAGTAATCAAAAGCTGGCCTACAATTTAGTTGAATTGCAACAAAGAGAAATGTTCAGAAAATTTAGTAGAAGAATATACCTAAATTGAGAAAAAATTTAACTTGTGCCAATTCCCAACTATATACTTGACACATAAGTCTTTGTCTTATTTATAACAGTAGCTGTAAATATATCATATTGGATCCCTTATTAATAATATATAAGTATATATAGCTCATAGAGATGTAAAAACTAACCCAGACACAAAGTTAATATGATAAAAATGAGATTCAAACTAAAATGTGTTTGTAAAAAGAGACTAATCCCTAGATATTGGTTATTATTTGGATAATTTATTTGCCTTTTGTGTCTTTATGTTTGTTGGTTTTTTTTTTTTTTTTTTGGTTGGTTGGTTGGTTGGTTGGTTTTTCAATAGATAAGCATTCAGGTTTTACAAAGTATTTGTACAAAGCAAGCACCAAGGACATGAAGTGAAATCTATGTAAAAGTTGATGCAAAGGAAAGGTTTGTTAACAAACAGTATTGGACATTTCCTCTAGCACTTGTCTTAAATCTCTAGCACTTGTCTTAAATGACTCTTGTTATCAGGAATTTAGCCTCTGTCTAAAGCATAAGCTGTTTGCTTTTACTTTTTAATTCAAACCAAGATCATTTCCTAAAATCCTCGTTTTAGGAAAACATCTTAATATTATTACTACCTCACTAAAAAGGCACAGAAAATATATGATTCTAAATATCCTTTGTCTTTCTCTGAAAATTTTCTTCAATAAGAGATGAATGGTAATACTTGATTCATTAAGTCAATTTCCCTCTCAGGCTTTTGGCATTAAAGAAGAGTTTTCCTGAAAGACCTTTTCTAATGTAGGGAAATGCTTACTTATATTGCTCTCATATGGACTTGCATTGCTTTGAGTATTAAGAGCATCATATTGTCTCTTATGCATTTTTAAAATGTAATGATAATGATTTATCATTTTGTTACATTTTATTATATTTCAACTTTTTGAGTGCTTTCAAGTGCACTACCTCAAAGACATCATTTTACTTAAAAAAGAAGTGAGGTGGAGCCATCAATGCAGAATGAAATGAAAGCTGAGGCTTTTATGCTCCCATACAATAGTCTTGTCATAGACCACTTCTATAGAGGGACAGAGTTGGCTTGTAGAAGAGATAATCTTCTTTTGTCAGAGACACCAGAGAGCTGGAGGCAGAGATAAGTATGGTGAGTTACCGATTTTCTTACAAAAGGAAGCCAAAATCAGAAATTCTAAATATGAAATTTAAACATAATCAGGAACTAAAAAAGGTGATTAGATGCAGAAGTTTCATACATTGTTTAGTTCAATCAAATTTCTCTGAACACTTTTGCTGTCCTGGTATGTTTCACCCAAAGTTATCTCAGAAACACTGGCTGATTTCTGACACTGTATTTGTGGCCCTGAACAAGACATTTAACCTTTGACTCTTTTCATATATATACGGCAAAAAAGATAGATATAGATCAATAGATATATTAATAGATGATAGATAGAAAATATATGCTTATACATGTAAATATACATGTTATATATAGCTACTTATAGAATTTTTCAGGGTAACTGCATATTTCAAATACTGCAAAATATTAACTGGTCAAACAAGGAGAAGCAGTAATGTCAAATTTGGTTTTACAAAAATATGCATGAAATAATTTTGTTTAAGACAATAGTAGAATTTATATTTCAATTGATGAATATCAAACACTGTTACAAAATTCCATATCAAAAATCTACTGAATGATTAAAAAAAGAAGTCATTCATGAAATGAATACCAAGTGAGTGGAGATTTACAAAACAGAACATAGCCTATTTATTTTAAATATTACATTTTATTTGGACTGTTCATATCATTAAGGGTGATTCTCTTCTCCCTCCCCCACTCCTTCCTCTGCCTTCTCTTCCTCCTCCTCCTCTTCCTCCTTCTCTTCCTCCTGTTTTTTTTTCCTTTTTAGCTTTGATCTCGTAGCCATTGGTGGTATCTCTGTAGTCTTAATCTTTGACCGATCACCTTTCCTGTCTGAAAAGAGAACACTCTGGTTGCCCTGGAATCAGTTTATTGTGGTGGAGAAAGTGATCATGCAGAGAATTGTAGCAGACGCACCATCCTGTGATATTTCCAACTTCATCAGCCCAAATCCTATTGTACTTCCTTCACCACTCACATCATTTGGAGGATCCTGTCCAGAAAGGGGAACAATTGTACCCGAGCTGCAGGTGGGTGTACTGGGCTTTGTGTGTGTTTAACAGTGTATTATGTTATGGTTAATTCTTTTTCTATCATTTCTGTTGCCCCTATAATATGGATCCCTTTGTTTTTCAAAAGAAGCATTTCGAATGAAGTCTTTCTTGCACATTATTGACTAAGAAAGATATAAGGGCACTATCTGTGGCCATAGCTCTCGAGAGGAATGTTCACTTTTGATCAAATTAAAATGGTGCCCTAAAAATCATGGTGAGCTGGCTTAATGGTGATAATACTACGGTCAATGAGCTTGGACCGTTTCTGTTCTGAAATTGAAGCGGCTTAAAATCTATTTTCCTTCTATTGTATAGGTTGTATTTGCTGTCATTGTTCTTAGAAGTCATGAAAGTTCTTGTATAGCTGTATTTAGTAAGGTAGTTTTCTCATTTTTTTATCTTTTTTTATTATTAGGTATTTATTTCATTTAAATTTTCAATGCCATCCCAAAAGTCCCCCACACCCTCCAAAACCCACTCCCCACCCACCCATTCCCACCTCTTGGCCCTGGCGTTCCCCTGTACTGAGGCATATAAAGTTTGCAAGACCAAGGGGCCTCTCTTTCCACTGATGGCTGACTAGGCCATCTTCTGATTCATATGCAGCTTAGAGACATGAGCTCTGGGGGGTGAGGGGGGTTACTGGAAAGGGAGTACTTTACACAATGTTGTTTTTTAGTATTTGAGTTTTACAGTTAAGATCTTAATAGTTTAGTATTCTTGAGAATTATTCTTTACTAAACATTCATTATTAAAAGACTCTGACAGCCATAGTACCACTCATAGACAATATTAATCTACAGATTCAATGCAATCCCCATCAAAATTCCAACTCAATTCTTCAACGAATTAGAAGGAGCAATTTGCAAATTCATCTGGAATAACAAAAAACCTAGGATAGCAAAAACTCTTCTCAAGGATAAAAGAACCTCTGGTGGAATCACCATGCCTGACCTAAAGCTTTACTACAGAGCAATTGTGGTAAAAACTGCATGGTACTGGTATAGAGACAGACAAGTAGACCAATGGAATAGAATTGAAGGCCCAGAAATGAACCCACACACCTATGGTCACTTGATCTTCGACAAGGGAGCTAAAACCATCCAGTGGAAGAAAGACAGCATTTTCAACAATTGGTGCTGGCACAACTGTTTGTTATCGTGTAGAAGAATGCGAATCGATCCATACTTATCTCCTTGTACTAAGGTCAAATCTAAGTGGATCAAGGAACTTCACATAAAACCAGAGACACTGAAACTTATAGAGGAGAAAGTGTGGAAAAGCCTTGAAGATATGGGCACAGGGGAAAAATTCCTGAACAGAACAGCAATGGCTTGTGCTGTAAGATCGAGAATTGACAAATAGGACCTAATGAAACTCCAAAGTTTCTGCAAGGCAAAAGACACCGTCAATAAGACAAAAAGACCACCAACAGATTGGGAAAGGATCTTTACCTATCCTAAATCAGATAGGGGACTAATATCCAACATATATAAAGAACTCAAGAAGGTGGACTTCAGAAAATCAAATAACCCCATTAAAAAATGGGGCTCAGAACTGAACAAAGAATTCTCACCTGAGGAATACCGAATGGCAGAGAAGCACCTGAAAAAATGTTCAACATCCTTAATCATCAGGGAAATGCAAATCAAAACAACCCTGAGATTCCACCTCACACCAGTCAGAATGGCTAAGATCAAAAATTCAGGTGACAGCAGATGTTGGCGTGGATGTGGAGAAAGAGGAACACTCCTCCATTGTTGGTGGGAGTGCAGGCTTGTACAACCACTCTGGAAATCAGTCTGGCGGCTCCTCAGAAAATTGGACATAGTACTACCGGAGGATCCAGCAATACCTCTCCTGGGCATATATCCAGAAGATGCCCCAACTGGTAAGAAGGACACATGCTCCACTATGTTCATAGCAGCCTTATTTATAATAGCCAGAAGCTGGAAAGAACCTAGATGCCCCTCAACAGAGGAATGGATACAGAAAATGTGGTACATCTACACAATGGAGTAGTACTCAGCTATTAAAAAGAATGAATTTATGAAATTCCTAGCCAAATGGATGGACCTGGAGGGCATCATCCTGAGTGAGGTAACACATTCACAAAGAAACTCACACAATATGTACTCACTGATAAGTGGATATTAGCCCCAAACCTAGGATACCCAAGATATAAGATATAATTTGCTAAACACATGAAACTCAAGAAGAATGAAGACTGAAGTGTGGACACTATGCCCCTCCTTAGATTTGGGAACAAAATACCCATGGAAGGAGTTACAGAGACAAAGTTTGGAGCTGAGATGAAAGGATGGACCATGTAGAGACTGCCATATCCAGGGATCCACCCCATAATCAGCATCCAAACGCTGACACCATTGCATACACTAGAAAGATTTTATCGAAAGGACCCAGATGTAGCTGTCTCTTGTGAGACTATGCCGGGGCCTAGCAACCACAGAAGTGGATGCTCACAGTCAGCTAATGGATGGATCATAGGGCTCCCAATGGAGGAGCTAGAGAAAGTAGCCAAGGAGCTAAAGGGATCTGCAACCCTATAGGTGGAACAACATTATGAACTAACCAGTACCCCGGAGCTCTTGACTCTAGCTGCATATATATCAAAAGATGGCCTAGTCGGCCATCACTGGAAAGAGAGGCCCATTGGACTTGCAAACTTTATATGCCCCAGTACAGGGGAACACCAGGGCCAAAAAGGGGGAGTGGGTGGGCAGGGGAGTGGGGGTGGGTGGATATGGGGGACTTTTGGTATAGCATTGGAAATGTAAATGAGCTAAATACCTAATAAAAAATGGAAAAAAAAAAGAATGTTCCAAACCAGAAAAAAAAAAGAAATATTTTAATGATATTTAAAAGTAGATGTCACATAAATGGCTTATGGATCTGAAACTCAGCAAGCATAGACCTCAAAGAGTTTAATGAGCATTCCACAATGGAATTGACTTTACTGCTATCACAACAGGCTCAAAGCTCTCAGTAGGAAAGCTCTCACTGAGGAACAAGTCACACCAAAATAACCCTCTCTGAAAAAAGCCACCCATATTGTCAGCTGTGTTGGTTATTCCAACACTTTTCCTTAGGAAATAAGAAAAAAAGCTGGAAAATAATGAATATATATATATATATATATATAATTTGTGCATTATATATTATATAATATATATAATTGGTGCATTAATTCTTCCACAGATGTCATTAGAAAGTATAAGTCTTTGTTTTGATTAACATAAAAGACTTAGAAATATTTCCTTTCTAAGGTAACAAATGTATTATCACTGACTACAGTTAGGATCTGAAAAAGTAGCGAGTGGACAACTTTAATATAAAACATATAGAGTAGAGGAGAAAATACTGTACAAAAAATATAGATGAAGGGCTAGAGTGACTCAGCAGTTAAGTGCACTTGCTATTTTTCCTGAGGATCCATGTTTGATTCCCAGCGTCCATATTTTATAGCTTACAACTGCATATCACACCAGCTCCATATAATCAGATACCCTCTTCTTGCCTCCATGGGCATCTACACTCATGTGCATATACTCATACACAGACATGCACAGACACATATCATTAAATATAAAACACATCTTTTTTGAAAGGGTATACAAAAGAAATTAGGTCCTTGGAAGTGGCAAAAATACCTCAAATCTGGAAAAGTATGTGATGCTTTGCATTTAAATCTCAGTTCTCTGGACCACTTTGCATGAAAGTATGAAGAAGCTGAAAGAGAAAAGAGAAGAGTAGTAATAAAACAGGAAATGAAAATATTTACACACTCCATGTCATGTTAAATATCCTGAATAAAATGGCCTCTTTGGCTATTTTATTTTGAAAAATAAAAATCATGGAATACAAGATCAGTTTTAGTTACCAGTTTTTGACATTTAGCTCCATCTGTAGTAATAAACAAATAAGTAATACCAATTAATTAACAAAGCCAAATGGCATTTTAACTCGGAAACCAATGTTTACTACAAAATTTACAGAGGAATTAGTGGGAATTATTTTCATTTTGGTCACTGGAGCCAAATTGGAGAAAGTTATACCCAGCCATTTGTACATGCAGTCATAAAGAAAAATGTGAGAAAATTGTGATTAAAAATTTGACCTCCCGATCATTCCAAGCTCCAAAGTAAACAAACTTGCTGACTTCAGTAAAGATTAAATCCAAAATCTTCGTCACTAAATATCACTTTCTGCTTGTAAATATCAATACCTGCTTCTGCAGTCCTTCCTCTTAGAAACCCAGCCTAAATAAGCAGTGGAATTGAGACATGCGACATAATGCCAAGCAAGGGCCTGTGTACGTATTTATAAGGAAGAAGATCCCTTAATAGAGCCTAGAGCACAACATTGCTTGACATTCGGCAGTGTTTCCTTTCCCAACTCTTGCTAAGCAATTTTTAGAACACTGTTGAAAGAATAAAATTGTTCTTTACAGTCATTCCTGGCAGCAGAAGTCGAGAGCAATCTGTAGTGTTGGCTGTATTTCTCGTTCTCATTCAGATTTTAATGGAAAATTCAAAACTTTTGGTCTCTCAGATTCATAAAAATCTGGAAACACATGGCTTACCATCAGTAGATCCCAGTATTCACTTTCTTTTGCTCTGTTTCTCAGACAACAAAGCATGTGTTAGCTCACTCTACCTGTGACCGCTGGAGGACTAATTTTTGTTGTTGTTTGTTTGTGTGTGTGTGTTTGTGTGTGTGTGTGTGTTTCAATTTTAGGTTGTACAGGAGGAAATCCCCATTCCATCCAGCTTTGTGAGGCTGAGTTACCTGAGCAGTAGAACACCTGGGTATAAAACTTTGCTACGGATCCTTTTGACACATTCAACAATTCCTGTGGGCATGATTAAAGTACACCTCACAGTTTCTGTGGAAGGGCGACTCACACAGAAGTGGTTTCCTGCTGCAATTAATCTGGTCTATACATTTGCTTGGAACAAGACTGACATCTATGGACAGAAGGTTTGGGGCCTGGCAGAAGCTTTGGGTATGTTGAAGTATTTCTATTTATTTCTATTTAAATAGCAGTATTATGCTTACAAAACAAAAAATATTAGATGGGTATCAATTTGAATTTGTAATATTTATTGATCTTTCTTCCAGTTAAAGAATATAAGTTTTTTTTTCTTAAAGTAAACACATACTTTGGACCTGATTAGAGTTCTACTTTGCTATATTTTTGCTTAAATATATTTTAGTCTCATGACAGTAGAATACCAGTGGAATCACACAGTATCTAACTAGTAACTGCCTCCATACCTGACTATTGCTTTCTAACTGCTGCTTTCTAACTGCGGACTTTGGTGCTGTGTTCTGAAGGACTTTTTTTTTAATTTGACATTTAGACTGTCATTTTAACTTAAAAACTACCAAATTCTAACTTGTAGGCATTTCTTCTTGTTATCGCTTATGTCTAAGGTGGTTAGACTCCATTGACTTACTACTTTAGTGTGTTAAATAGAATAACATCATCCAGGTTTCCTACTCCTTTTGATTTTCTATAATCTTGAGACAGAGTATTGCCATATTGTCCAGAAGCCTAAGGACAGATTAGAAGCTGAATCTCTGTGGAGGAGCTGTTTACACATCCTTCCTTGGAAGTGTTTACCATGCTATGTCTCCACAGAACTAAGCAACATTTCTTAGACTATAGTGTATCAAATTCCTCTCCTATTCCAGAGGAAAATGAAAACCCTGCTGTCTTTTCTCTGCCTAGTTTAGATGCAAATACTCGACTCATGACATAATCTATGCTGGACTTTATTAAAATACAAGAAATATGGGCAGGTTTCAATGACCTCAGTCCCTTCCTCAACAAGATTTCACTGCTTTCCCCAGTAGGAGCTGGATCGTACTTATTAGTGAGCTTACGTTAAACTTTAGTACTAACAACTTTCCCTTTCTCTCGGGTCTTCATCTCCCAGTCTGCTGGTTTAATTTCCCTTGTATTCAGATTCCTGATGAAAGAATATCATATTATATTAGCCAGTCAATATGTAGTATAGAAAAAACCCTTTAACTCAGAACTGGACCACAAGGCCAATTTGCACAAAGGTCACTGGCCAGCCGACACTCAGTCTCTCTTGAGTATAGCAATTACGCTAAAGGTATAGAGACTCCTTCTCTAGGTTCAGATTACCTTCCTGGTGGGTAGCCATCTGTCTCGAAGCTCTCTCTGATCTCTGTGTCAACATTTTCTCCCTTACTCCTATAAGATGAGAAGGGCTTCCAGTGCTGCCCAGTGCTGCCAGTCTGATAGTTAGCTTTCTTCATACTTTCATTCAAATTCTTTGCAGTAACCATTTCCTGAATCTTTCTGTGACCCTAACTGACCCCAGATTCTAGCCTATAGCTCTTGATTTCCTGGGCAGAATAAAGTAAAATTTCTTACACTTCTCTATAGCTCTTTTTGTTTGTTTGTTTTTTGTTTTTGTTTTTGTTTTTCTTGTTTTTCAAGGCAGGGTTTCTCTGTATAGCCCTGGCTGTCCTGGAACTTACTTTGTAGACCAGGCTGGCCTCAAACTCAGAAATCTGCCTGCCTCTGCCTCCCAAGTGCTGGGATTAAAGGCGTGCACCACCACCGCCCGGCTCTCTATAGCTCTTTATCTTCAAAATGTTTAGGTACCTCCTTAAACCTCTGCTGGATTTAAAGGTTAGTTTAGTTGTTGGTGTTACGATTGGTTATTTTCTTAAGCTGTAACATGTACAAAATTATCAACATAAAGAGCTGACTACTATAATTTCTATTATTTCTTCACAAGATTTATGTGCATAAAGCTGGACCTGATTTTTAAAATAACAGCTTTGTTGGGACATAATTTACATACCATAAAACCTTGCCTACAGGGAGTGCTCAGATAGTTCAGTCAATAGAGCATAAGACTTAATCTCAGGGTCATGAATTCTAGCCCAAATTTGAGAGGATACTTATAATTTCCTGCCCCTAGAGGCTTTGCCAGTGTAGCTACTATGTCACATGCACATTATTGGGTGGCAAAGAAGAGAGAGGCTATGTCTATACTCTGTTCTTCTCTATGAACTTCTGAATGATTAGCAGCCTAACATTCCCTAAAAACCTGAGAATATCACCAGTCTAGCACCAAGCAGGCCCAGATGAGTTCTCAGGAAGGAGAGCAAGGAAGAGACTAGAAGAACCCTGCCTGGATTATAAGGAGGTAGAGAGTAGAACTGACCCTGGTTGTGGGAGAGCTGACCCTGCCTCTTGTCTGTTGTAAGGTGGCATCAGCAAGGCGGGGAATCCTTTCCATCTCTTTTACCTCACCACTGGCAGTGAGTGGGAGAACTGGCCCCAATAGGGTCATGAGAGCAGGAGAGCTGTCCCTGCTCCTCATCTGCTACAGCACTTGGGAGAGCAGGCCCTGCACCTCACCTGCCCAGCACAATACGGCTGACCCTGAAACCAAAAGAGTGTAGGTGAGCTGGCTTCAAGGGTGTAAGCCTGGGAGAGCCATCCCTGCACCTTGCCTGGGCAGCACAGTAGTGCTGACCCTGAATATGAGGCTTGCAGGTGAACTGGCCCCAAGGGCATGAATGTGGGAAACCGAGATCTGCCTCTCATCTCAAGGGAAGTGGAGCAGTGAGAAAGATACCCTCTTCCCCTCCCTCATTCCTCCCCATCTATGGCAGGTGAGAGAGCTGGTCCCAGGTTCCTGAGAGTGAGAAAACTGGCCATATACCTGACCAGCGGCAACACTTGGGAGAGTTGGCCCTGTACCTTGCCTGAGCAGCAGGGTAGAGCTGGCCCTGGTTGCAGGCATTGCTGGTGAGCCTGCCCGGAGTGTGTGAGAGCTAAAGAGCTGCTGGGCTGACCAGCTCAGAGACATCGCAGGTCCAGATCCAGGGCTTTGGTTCGGCCTACCTCAAATCTATTCCACCGATGAACTGCTGGAGCACAGGAAGGATCCAGTCCTACAGATAGACAAGCATACAGAATCCAAGAGGAGTTCCAGCCCAGTGAGGTTCCAGTATTAATAGTATAGCAGAAACCAGAGCAACAAGTCATTGCAAGGAACATTGGCAAGCAAAGAAGTGTAGACAAGAGAATATACTGTGGGACACACTGTGATACAACATAGTTTTCACAATTAGATTTTGTTGTTGTTGTTGAGGGGGAGGTTGCAAGGTTAGGGGGCAGGTACAATGGGGAGAGAGAGATGAGTGAGATTGGGGTACATGATGGGAAATTCACAAAAAAACAATAAAAAGGTTTTTTCAAAAAAAACCTTACAATTATAGTAAGCTATTAGCACAATTCAAAATAGTATGCAACCATCCCCAATATCTAACTGCAGATCACTTTTGTCATTAGCGCACAAAGGCACTTCACACATAGTAGCAGTTACTCTTCGCACCTCTCTCTCTCCTGCTCCTGGAATCCATTAATCTCCTTTCTATCTTCCTAGATTTCCTTAATTTGTATATTTCAAAGCAATGGCACCATATACTAAGTGGCCTTTTGAGTTCAGCTTCTTTCACTTGGCGTAACATTGCAAGTGTTCAATACATAGAGCTATACTTCCACTTTGTGACTGAACAATATTCTTTTTTTTTTTCAGAATTTTATTTTTTTATTTTTTTTATTTTTTTTCTCTTTTTTTAAATTAGGTATTTTCCTCATTTACATTTTCAATGCTATCCCAAAAGTCCCCCATATCCACCCCCCCAATCCCCTACCCACCCACTCCCCCTTTTGGCCCTGGGGTTCCCCTGTACTGGGGCATATAAAGTTTGCAAGTCCAATGGGCCTCTCTTTGCAGTGATGGCCGACTAGGCCATCTTTTGATACATATGCAGCTAGAGACAAGAGCTCCGGGGTACTGGTTAGTTCATATTGTTGTTCCACCTATAGGGTTGCAATTCCCTTTAGCTCCTTGGTAATTTCTCTAGCTCCTCCATTGGGGACCATGTGACCCATCATATATATATTTATACAAATATATATATATATATATATATATATATATATATATAATAAGTTTGTCCCTTTATCAACTCAAAGACATTAGCACTGTTTTTACTTTCTGTCTGTTTGAGTGGTATTCCTATAAATATTTGTACATGTCTTTATTTGAATACTTGATTTCAATTATTTTATATATATATCTATATTTCTGGACAGTGTGGTAATACCATGCTTAAATTACTAAGAAACACCAAACTATTTTTTTAGTGACTGTACAGCTTGTTTGTATGTGTACGTGTGTGTGCTGGTACACATGTGCACAAATGCATATGGAGGCCAGAGGTTAATGTGAAGTGTCTTTTTTAATCATTCCCTGACTACCTTTTTTTTTAGATAATATCTGTCATAACAACATAGGACTCATTGATCTAGCTACTCTGGCTGACCAGGAAGCCCCAGGGAAATAGCATGTGGTGGTTTGTATGTGCTTGGCCTAGGGAGTGGTGCTAACCTGTTGGAGTAGGTGTGTCACTGTGGACATAGGCTGAAGACCCTCACCCTAGCTAGCAACCTGGAAGTCAGACTTCCACTAGCAGGCTTCAGATGAAGATGTAGAACCCTCAGCCCTGCCTGCACCACACCTGCCTAGATGCTGCCATGCTCCCACCTTGATGATGATGGACTGAACCTCTGAACCTGTAAGCCAGCCCCAATTAAATGTTGTCCTTTATAAGACATGCCTTGGTCATAGTGTCTGTTCACAGCAGTAAAACTCTAATACAGAGCACCAGGCTTTTTATGTAGGGTTAGAGGATTGAACTCAGGTCCTCAAGTGTACATAGTAAGCATTTCACTGCAGAAGTATTGCTCTAGCCTCTGACTGTATCATTTTATCAACTTCATTTTATACATGAATCACATTTCTTCTTCATACATATCTCAATAACTGAATATCTAAACTCTTCCTCTTTGTTCTAGTTAGTCATCCTCAATGACGGAACCGCTAATATGTTTATCTATAATTATGAAATCATATAAACCAAATATATAAGCAATAATTAATGTGCAGACTCTGATATTGACTTCTTTTAAATGTTCACCCATGTGTGCCATTATGACTGTAAAATAACTAATTAAAATGCCATATGGAAGGCTTTACAAAGAAGAAAAGGAAAGGAAAAATGGTTTCAATATAATCTCAAAATTTTTTAAAGAAAAAGAATATTAAAAACAGTTGGGTTTTTTTGGTTGGTTGGTTGGTTTTTTTGTTGTTGTTGTTTTTTTTTTTTTTTTTTTTTTTTTGGTAAGGCTAGTGATAATAATTAAAACAGAACATCATGAAAACCCTTAGAAATATCCAAAGTGTAAAGTAAAACAAAGATTCTTTATACATTTAAGAGTAAATTTTAGAGTAGGGGAAAAATTGGCAATGTTCCCATATAAAAGGTCAAAATAATTGCACAAATAGTACCTATGCTGACATATAGATTATTTGCCTTGTAGGGAATGCTCCCTTTAGCCATGATTTAAGGCACTGGTGGCTAAAGAGACGGGATTTACTACGTATACTTTATCTCTGTCTTCCTATTTTAGCTTGAAAAAGGAAACAGGTGATTGTTTATTTTTAGTGTTCACCACATTTTAACACATTTTTAAAGTATTTGATTTAGGAAAATGTTAGTAAATAGGTAAAGAAAACCATGTTTCTTTATCAAAGGAAAACCTTAATTTGTGTTATATTTATAGATATAATCTATAACACATGTTTATATATATATATATATATATGACTTAAATAGATTCATGACTTATACTAGCCAGATATTCGTGTTTTCTTTTCCTTACAATAAATTTAATGTTTTAATTAAAATATAATTAGATTACTTTTCCTTCTCTCTTTTCTCCATCTATCTCTCCTAGCTACCTTCTCTCAAACCCCTCCCCTGCCCCCAACTCTCATGTTCATGGCCTCATTTTCTTTAATTATTTCTGTGTAATCAAACAATAAATACACATGCATACATGTATATATACATATGTACAAATAAATACAATTTTTCTCATTTGCATGTATATGGTGTCAAGACTGACCACTCTGCATTGGACAATCAATAAGGGGGTACATACCTGGGATAGATTAATTCTCCTCCCATCATGGAGAATAACATAATTTTCTAATAATGGTAAAAAGCATTTGACTACAGAGCAATTGTGATAAAAACTGCATGGTACTGGTATAGCGACAGACAAGTAGACCAATGGAATAGAATTGAAGACCCAGAAATGAACCCACACACCTATGGTCACTTGATCTTCGACAAGGGAGCAAAAACCATCCAGTGGAAAAAAGACAGCATTTTCAACAAATGGTACTGGAACAACTGGCAGTTATCATGTAGAAGAATGAGAATTGATCCATTCCTATCTCCTTGTACTAAGGTCAAATCTAAGTGGATTAAGGAACTCCACATAAAACCACTGAAACTTATAGAGGAGACACTGAAACTTATAGAGGAGAAAGTAGGGAAAAGCCTCAAAGATATGGGTACAGGGGTACAGGGGGAAAATTCCTGAATAGAACAGCAATGGCTTTTGCTGTAAGATCGAGAATTTACAAATGGGACCTCATAAAATTGCAAAGCTTCTGCAAGGCAAAAGACACAGTCAATAAGACAAAAAGGCCACCAACAGATTGGGAAAGGATCTTTACCTATCCTAAATCAGATAGTGGACTAATATCCAATATATATAAAGAACTCAAGAAGGTGGACTCCAGAAAATCAAATAACCCCATTAAAAAATGGGGCTCAGAGCTAAACAAAGAATTCTAACCTGAGGAATACCAAATGGCTGAGAAGCACCTGAAAAAATGTTCAACATCCTTAACCATCAGGGAAATGCAAATCAAAACAACCCTGAGATTCCACCTCACACCAGTCAGAATGGCTAAGATCAAAAATTTAGGTGACAGCAGATGCTGGCAAGGATGTGGAGAAAGAGGAACACTCCTCCATTGTTGGTGGGATTGCAAGCTTGTACAACAACTCTGGAAATCAGTCTGGCGGTTCCTCAGAAAATTGGACATAGTACTACCAGAGGATCCCGCAATACCTCTCCTGGGCATATATCCAGAAGATGTCCCAACAGGTAAGAAGGACACATGCTCCACTATGTTCATAGCAGCCTTATTTATAATAGCCAGAAGCTGGAAAGAACCCAGATGCCCCTCAACAGAGGAATGGATACAGAACATGTGGTACATTTACACAATGGAGTACTACTCAGCTATTAAAAAGAATGAATTTATGAAATTCCTAGCCAAATGGATGGACCTGGAAGGCATCATCCTGAGTGAGGTAACCCAATCACAAAAGAACTCACACAATATGTACTCACTGATAAGTGGATATTAGCCCAGAAACTTGGGGTACCCAAGATATAAGATACAATTTGCTAAACGCATGAAACTCAAAAAGAATGAAGACCAAAGTGTGGACACTTTGCCCCTTCTTAGATTTGGGAACAAAATACCCATGGAAGGAGTTACAGAGACAAAGTTTGGAGCTGAGACGAAAGGATGGACCATCTAGAGACTGCCATATCCGGGGATCCATCCCATAATCAGCTTCCAAATGCTGACACCATTGCATACACTGGCAAGATTTTGCTGAAAGGACCCAGATATAGCTGTCTCTTGTGAGACTATGCTGGGGCCTAGCAAACAGAAGTGGATGCTTACAGTCAGCTATTGAATGGATCACAGAGCCCCCAATGGAGGAGCTAGAGAAAGTACCCAAGGAACTAAAGGGATCTGCAACCCTATAGGTGGAACAACAATATGAACTAACCAGTACCCCACCCCCACCCCCGGAGCTCCTGTCTCTAGCTGCATATGAATCAGAAGATGGCCTAGTCGGCCATCAGTGGAAAGAGAGGCCCATTGGTCGTGCAAACTTTATATGCCTCAGTACAGGGGAACGCCAGAGCCAAGAAGTGGGAGTGAGTGGGTGGGGGAGTGGGTGGGGGAGCATGTGGGGGACTTTTGGGATAGCATTGGAAATGGAAATGTAATAAATACCCAATTAAAAAAAAAGAAGTGTCATAATGAAGTTATAAATAAAAATGGTGAACCCCTGAAAAAGAACAAAGAAATTTTCAAGCAACAAATATATGGAGACATAGGTATTAAACATGTAATCACTGGGGTGACATGTTCACAACTATAATATGCTCTGAACAAACATTTACTTATGAACATGTCAAAATTTTATAATTAGTATACCAATATGTGTAGAAATAGTTTTTAATCAGGTAGTAACATCAATGTTATATAAGGCATTGCTTAGATTGCTTTTAAATTTAGAAGTCTTAATATAGATATTTGACAAAACATAAAATAACTAACTTACTATAAAATATTCACCTGTTACATCTGTGAATATTATGTTGCATGCTAAAAGAGAATTAAGATTAAAAACAAACTTCAATTTGATGATTAGATTTGAATATGTGATTAAAGATTGTCCTACTTTGTCTAGACCTACATTAACAGGAAGGCCTTGAAAGTAAAAGAGGGAGTCAGATGGAGAGATCAGAGTTACAGGAAAATATAACTGTGTGACAATGACACAGAGAGACAGATATGTAGTACTGGTCTTGAAAAGGAACTATGAGAACCACAAAGCAAGAAATATGAGTGGTCACTAGAAGCTGAGGATGACAAATATGGGATCTACCCTTAAAGTCAGTGGATGTTAGCTTAGTTCTGCTAACACCTTGGATTTTGTTCATTGAAATCCATTTGAGACTCATGACTACTTTTAAAAGGACAAATTTATTTTCTTTGAATCCTTTCACATTTGACATTTTTTGCAGTAGCAATAGGAAACTGAAGTAAGCCTTAGCCATTGTTCATAATGTTCTACTTATAGCAAGGAGATTGATTAAGACTATGGCCAAGAAGGACTTAACTCTTGTTCCTTCTCATACCAATTAACTGTCAATCTCTGGTCCAGCTATTTCAGAATGATGGACTAAGAGGAGTCCAAATTTAAATAAGCTGAATTTGAAGTGGTGGAGAATATCTAAGTTGAAATGTCACATAGTTTGAAATGTGGAAATCTTGCTTCCCATGTAGCTCAGCTTTGGGGAATAGGTATTGTATCTAAAGACCAGAATGACACAAAAGAAGAATAAAGTGTTGAAAGACAACCAAAATGGAAAGGGGAGTGTTTAACATCCTAGACTATCCCATCATTTACTGCAATGAAACAGACCTTGGCAACTGGGATAATATAAGAGTGAAAAAAATTACCAATAGGGGTTATATGAACTCCTTACTAAAAAACAAAACAAAACATAACAAAAGTATTGGTGAAAACTAATAAGATTGATTAATCAATCCAAGCACATTATTGATCAAGTGGAAGGAGAGTAAAACTCACCCTAATCTTCACTACAAAAGCAGCAATCACTAGTTCATCCAGCTTAAAGCAGCAATCACTAGTTCATCCAGCTTAAAGCAGCAATCACTAGTTCATCCAGCTTAAAGACTTTTTGGTCTGATTCATAGACAAGACTGCCTTGCTGAAAACTGCCCATGATCATTTGAAAGGGTTTGACCATAGTTCTTCATTCCCTTGTTCTGAAGCACCTATACTGTCTAGAAATCATTGTATTTTTATTTCATTTCTTTCCCAACTCTATGGCTTACACAACAATATAAAAATCACTACTGTTAGGTTCATAGTGCTGTTAAAATTCTAGAGATGGCATATTAAATTTGACAAACTAGCTTGTTCAGGGCCTCTGATCTGCATCCATTATGTGAATTTTGTCAAAATAATTCCCTATGTCCGCCTGTGTCTGCATATATTATCAATGTATAATAATGCATTCTGCCTGGTCTTCATTTTAATTAAATTAAATTGCTGCAGTTTAGAGTCCTGGAAGTTCAGAAAATCAGCCATCCGCCTTTAGTAGTACTGCCATAAACAATCCTATTTTTCTTCAAGGTTATTGGCAACAATGATTGCATATTTATTTAGTACAGTAGTTTGGCAAGAAAGAGTGGTGTTTCTGTGAGAACTAGACTTCCTGAAGGTTCACAACGCATAGGAGTCTGTCTAAATTGTGTTAGAGAGAAACAGGGGAACATTAATAGTAATAGGTGTTAAGCTATAGCTGCTTTGTGCTCACAAAACACTCCTGAGAATGATGCTTTAGTGTTCATAAATTTTCCTTCAGTAAAACCTAAACTAGCTGGGCAGCCATGAGAACAGGACACACTGAATATTTTAATAATAAATAAGGAGTGCTTTACAATTTGCAAGGTACTTTCACATACATTATTTCATTTTAATCCATATAGCATTCCTGCTTGGTAGGCATAGCACAATTAATAAGATCTCCAATATCCAGAGGAAGAGTCTGAGGTTCAGAAAGAGCCTAAAAGCCTGTGATGAGCAGGAATTCCAACTCAGATGGACGCTGCATGTCTTTTTCTGCTGTCATTCTTGACCCACCTTAACAAGCACCCAATTTCTATGCCCCAGTGACTTCCTGTCAGGAAAGCTAGCAGAGATAATAATCTTTCATTTCTTTCCACTCATGAATTCATAATTGTTAACTGAGAACAGAACTGTGTTAGACCATCAACTTTATAGGCACAGTGCCTAGGGTGTAAGTTTTTCAAGGAACAATTACATGCTTGCAACCTCAAAGCAAAGCATGAAAAGAAAAATAGAAAAATCACCACTAATAAATGTTACGTGAGTGACTGCAAAATCAAGCATCATGCTTCTTAGAATGCTTCTTAGGTGCTAGTCAGGTTTTCACACTTAAATATAAGATGTTTAGTGCAGAGTATAAATCGTGTGCACTCTAATATGAGATAGAATCTCTCTAAAGTAAGAACTGAGAGCTTCCCAAAGCTTTGAAATGGCACACTACTCTGGGAAACAAGTATTATTATCCTTTGCAGTCTGGACAAACTCATGGGTAGATTGTAAACCTCATTTCATGAGTCAAGCAGCATTTTTGGAATAATAGAATACAATTTAATGGATTGTACTAGAACAAAAGTTATCAGAATAAAATAGAAAGTATCAAAATACGATGCTAGAAGAGAATAAATAGTGCATAGGGACATTTTATTTCACTGTGTGTATGTTACTTTATATATGGTGACTCACAATCAACAAACTCTTTATTGTGGCATTCAGAAATGAAAGTTGGAGAGCCATTTGTAAGACAGGGTCTAGAGACAAAAATGTCATGATTTATCAAAGAATACAACAAACAAATCAGTCAAGTCAGCGTTTGTAACTATTATTGCCTTCCACTCCCTTCTATAAACTCATGTCAAGATACTACAGACCTTCAAGATGTGGTGAGAAAATAATTTATCCTTCGAAACTAGATGCCTTTGGCAGTAAAAGGATATTTATTTTCTTTACAATATTATATCCCTTTTAATTAAGCATGTTTTTAAAAGCCCATTTCCAAGATGAGTCTCACTCTTCAAAAAAAGGCCTACCCAAACAAAACTGTCTAAACAATGTGAAAGGATAACCATCTTTAGTTTTACCTTTTACTAGGTGAGGTTGGGAATGACTGTCACTCTTTATTTTTGATGCACTGGAGAGAAAGTGACTCCGGCCAAACCGACCGCCTTTAAATTTTATAAAAGTGCCAAGTATCAGAGTATTCAGTACATGCTATTCTTTTGCCTAAGATGGTTTTTTTTTCCTATGGCACACAATTCATAAGAGGTCAACTTATAATTTCATGTCTGTACAGTGGCATCAAAACAATGTGCATTCAGTAAGAGCCATACTTTGAATTTTGATCTTCTGGCTAGTGATATATAGTCCCACATTCTCTGGTGTCGCTTTTAATCACTCAATTAAAAGAGTAAATAACTGATATTATACAGTGTTGCTAAACTCTGATATACAGAAGGTTAAATGTGTTAAATACCTTTTTTACTCCAAATATGTTCAACGTGCAAACAGAAGACCATTGTTAGGCAAGGGGATTCTCTAGAGTAGTTCTTCTGCTCTCATCTGGGCTTTCACTTTTCTTGGTTTCAGTTACCCAGTGAACTGAAGTCTGAAAATATTAAATGAAAATTTCTAGAAATAAATACTCCATGCAGTTTTAGACTGCATGCCATTCTGAGCAGCATAATGATATCTCTCCCCATTTCATCTTGCCGAGACAAGAATAATTTCAGGCTAGTGCGATGGCTCAGCTAGTAACCTGCTTTACATGCAAGCCTGGTGACCTTCCCTGAGTTCCATCCTTAGATGGATCAAGGCACAGGTAAATGGAGAGAGCTGACCCCACAAAGTTGTCCTCTGACCTCCATGTCTTCAGTATGGCACATACATACACACAAACTCTATGCATACCTAACCATAATTTTGAAAAACAAGAAAAGAATCATCTTCCTGTCCAGCATATCCATACTGTAGATACTAATGGGCTATTAGTGTCACATAGAAGAGTCAGTTATCAAATCAACTGCCATGCTATTGGAGCATTTGTGTTCAATTAATGCCTAATTTACTTAATGACTCCAAAGCACAAGAACAGTGGTGTGAAACAGACACCACAGCATGAAACGTGGAAGGATGGATTAACTCCGATTACGTGTGTGACAATGCTGCAGGGCACAGAGATAAAAATACCAGCATAAAGGTTTGCAACTGTCCACAGATTCAGGCTATCCACAGATGCTCTAAGAGGTCTTAGAACATGTTCCCCAAAAGTGAGAGAGTAGTAGTATAATTTACTAGGTAGACATCTTCTCTTTGTCTCCTCCATCCAACATGAATTCCCTCATTAGAATCACTCCTAATGGTTCACTGCTAATAATACAGATTTTCTTCTTGTAACACTTACCAAAGCATATGTAAGTTTGTGTGTGCTATTTATTTTTCTTTCATATTTTTTCTTTCACTAGCATATATAAGCTGTGCCAGGAGGAATTCTGTTTTATTCTGTTTTATTCATTCCCATATCCCCAGTGTCCCATACAGTGCCTGTCAACAGGAGGTACTCAATAAATATTGCACATTTGTTGAATGATTGAACAAACAAATGAATAAAATGAGAAGTGACCCCTTAGTCTTGCCTATGTAGTGGAGTGATGTGGCTCCACAGTAAAAGGCAGACACAGGCACACAAAAGAACTCCCAAATATGTATATGATCCCAGAACATCTCTCTGGTCTTTATGCAACTAGACTTGTACAAGGCATCTGGGAAACAATGTTACAACACTGGGTTTTAGTATACAAGACCTATTATGAAACAGTTGAATAGCTCTTAGATGTGTTTTATACTTCTTCTATTCTTCCAATTGCATATGTCCTAACATTATCATCTTGCATAACCCATTTTGTGAATGGATAAGGTGTATATCCTAAAATATTAATACCATCCAAGTCAAATCCACTGAGTGGCTAAAAGAATAATGTATCATTATCAGGTTGAATTTAATTTAGGACCACAGTGATGACTCAACATTGGGGAATCTATTGTTTTAACTCACTATCTTAGAAGATTAAAGTAGGCTCCACCTAGCAGCTGACACGGAGAGTTACAAACACCCACAGCCAAACAGTGGATGGAGCTTGGGGACTCTTATGGAAGAATAGACAGAAGGATTACTGGAAGAATAGGAACTCCACAGGAAGACCAACAGAGTCAACCAACCTGGACCCTTGGGGCTCTCAGAGACTGAACCACCAACCAAAAAACATACATGGGCTGAACCTAGGCCTCTCCACTCATATGTAGCAGATGTGCAGCTTGGTCTTCATGTTGGTCCAGAACAACTGGGAAGGGAGCTATCCTGAAAACTTTTGCCTGTATGTGGAAAATGTTCTTCTACTTGGACTGCCTTGTCTGATGTGATATGCCAGGGTAGAAGAATACCCAGGGGGCCCCACCCTCTCAGAGGAGAAGAGGAGGGGGATGGGTTAAGGATTGTGGGAGGGGGTGACTTGGAGGAAGGTAGTGAAGTGGAGGTAAAGTGAATAAGTAAAAGAATTAAATTTAATTTAAAACAAAACTCTATGACTAATTTTGCAAATCCTGAAAAGGCACTCAATATAAACTCATTACCTGATAGAGACAGTCTTAATAAATTAGAAGTTATATATAAACAAAGCATTTTAGGCTATCAGTGTGTCAAATCAAGTACTATAATAAATTACTAGAGAATAGGAAAAAATACAACTCTGAGAGCACATACTTATAGTAGGTAACACTTTAGCAACATAATTTTAGTCAGTTGTTATGGCCTTTCTTTGGTTCTGTGGGTATTCTGTGTCATTTTCTGGTTTTGCTTTATCAGAGCTTTAATGAAATATTTACTGTTCAATTAAATGACTTCTCTCGGAAAAAAAAAACTTTCATTTTCTTAGTTATTTTTAAATGTTTACGAATTATTTCTAGATGTATTTTGAGTTCATGAAGGTAACATATATATTGTTTCCAGTGACTACCAGACTACTTTTAATTATATATGACTTTCGTAAACGTAAGCATTATGGATTCTGAAGCCTCTGCCTGAAGCTAGTGAAAACCATCTGCTTTAATCTTGTCCTATTTCACATATCGCCTTCGTTGCACTGTATCTTTACCTTGGCTGCTTACTGTCAATCCCTTATTCTTGCCACTATAGATGAATGGTACAGTCCTTACACTGGATGTCAGTGATAGTATGGCCCCTTAGTCTTCTTTTATTTATTTTCACTTATTTGTATTTCATGTGCATTGGTGTTTTGCCTGCCTGTATGTGTGTGCAAGGGTGTCAGATCCTCTGGTACTGGAATTACAAACCATTGTGATCTGAGCTGCCATGTCGGTGCTGAGAATAGAACCTTGGTCCTCTAGAAGAAAAGCCAGTACTCTTAATCACTGAGCCATGTCTCCAGTCCCCCCTTTTGGGCTTCTTATAGTCCACTTGTGATAAAAAAAAAAGTGATGATGCCCATATAGACTGAACATTAAGAAGGTTTTGGTTTTGTTTGTTCATTTTTAATGCCTCAGAGAGAACAAGCTAGTCTTTCTTATTCAATCTTCTTTATAAGCCAGTGTAACATTTTCAAGAAGACTAACAATGAAGTCAGACATGTGCCCCTGTGACTAAAAGACACAGCCCTCTGCAATAATGTGTATCATGACAACCAGTGACCTGTGCTTAGCAAATATTTGCTTATTGTCTCTGCATGAATGTGAGGCAAAGAATACAGAAAGACAGAACTCTAGGTGGAATTAAGGGTGTCACAAAGAAGGGGATCACATGGCTCAAAGAAATTATTCTTCCACATTGATTTTTTCAACTGCCTTTTTAGTATATTCACACCAACACGAGGCCCTGTGCCAAACCCTGTGTCTAAACCATTTCTATAGTCCTTCTGAAATACTGTTGAATTATTGTTTTCTTTCTTATTATCCTAGCTTTGCTAGTCTCACTTCAGAGTGCCAGAGGCTGTATCTGTGACTTATACAGCACTGTGTTAATGATCAAATACTATAGGGAACAGGCCAGGAACTGGTCATGGTCCACTCTGTTTACTTAGCATGGCAACTTTCATGGTCTTGAGCAAAATGTTGTGTCAAAGCTTAGCATTTTTAGCACTAGATCCAATATAAATCCCCTTTCCCTATATTTAATTATACAAAAAGACCGGAGCTTTAGTGCATGGCAGTGCATGGCTTCATGAGAAGCTGAAGATTGCGCTGCTGCTGCTCTTGCCATATTTGTATTTATTGCTTTTTGAGAGCAGTTCAGCATCATAGAGTGAAACTTTTCCTTCTCAGAAGCCAATTCTAAGTTCCAGGATTATGCTAAAGCAGGCTGCTGTCAGAAAGAAACCTTGCCTTGTTACTATGAGCAAGGAGTTGCACACAAAAATACACCAACACACAGCCATTCTCATTAAAGTCAGTTGGAATTTTGGACAAGTCTTAAGTATAAATTATAACTTTATTAGCTCATAGAGCTTTCTCGGAAGAAAGTAAATCTAATAAAAATTAGAAGGAACTTATTAAGTGGATGCCTTGTTGCTATTTGCTGTGACTGGGGAGGGGAAGAAAGTAATATAATTGTGGGGTTTGCAGCCAATGCACTTTTTTGTTGTGGGCTAGAGAGCAATTCAGAGAGCAGATAGGAGGAGGTAAAAAGAGTCTGCATGTCTCATTACCATTGCATTTGAGAACTGTTTAATTGATGCTTTATGTAAGTGTTTCCTGCTGCCGAGTTAGGATGGTCTTTAACTGTTACTGAGAGGAGAAAAGCAGGCTCCACACCATCATCAGAGGTCACCAAGGTACACTGCTTATTTGCAAAACTGCACAATCACCTTCCGGAGAAGGGATTCTAGGGGAGCTTACCAGACTTACATTGTACAGAAGGCAGATCCCATAATTGCCAGGCATACTGTGGGGAACGAGATGATGGCTTTAAAGAAACTTGCAATTGTTGTTGTGATTATTTATTAATCAAGACTTTTAAACATTGGCAAGAGAAGCAGAAACCATGTCACTGTATTCAACATTCTCTAACCACCTGATTTTTCCAACATGGGATGCATTGTAATATTTGTAAAGTTGAACTTTCCAAGTACTATGCAAAAGGAGTGAAAATTTGAATCATACAGCATTAATGCTAAATGGGGAATGAAAAGAATTATTTAATACATGTCTCTTTAATCCAGAAATAGTACTTGTATATTACGATAACTAACCATCTAAATTGGTACATTTGTGTATATTTGCAGTTTTCTAGGAAGACTATACATAATATTCTTCACAAGATTCCCAAGTAAAAATGTCATAACCCATAAAATCATAAGGACCATTTTTAATGTCCCTCTCCCAACTTGTATACCAATGAAGAGCCCAACTCCCAGAGATGAAGAAGAACTTGTCTGGGACCCCAAAACTACTTAACAGCAGATCTAAAAGTCAATGGTTTTCTACATTTGATCTTATCCAAAAGACAGAGAAGCGATGATGGTTTTCTTTACTTAGTCTAAAATCAGCTGTTTGTGGTTGTTTTAGCCAGTTGAAGAATTATAATGAAGCCAGTACCAGGAAGCTTGTAGACAGCATTGATTAACAACACAAGTGTAACCAGAGATAACCTTTGAGATTCCTTTTAGATGAGAGATTTTACACCTATCTTCATGAAAAAAAACAAAAACAGAATTATACAAATAGCCCTGGAATGATTCCCATTGAGACATTATCTTCATTTTATGATTAGTAATTGCCCCTGCCCACTGATTACTCTTGAGAATGTTGCTTGGTTGAGACTAAAATAAAAAAAATAAAAACTTTACAGAAATGTGGAGGTGGCTCAGTAGATAAAGTGCCTGTTGTTCATGCATGGAGACCTGACTTCAATCCCTAGAACCCATGTAAAAAGCCACATGTGGTGGCATGCATTTGTAATCCCAGAACAAAGGGGGCATAAAGAAAGAGGATCCTGGGTTTTCTAGTCAGCCAGTTTAGCTGAACTGATGAGCTCGAGTTCACTGAAAAACCACTCCCACCAAAACTAAGGGTGGGCCTGGCCAAATGGCGTAGTTAGTAATGCTGGTTGTAGCCAAGCTTGATGGCCTGAGTTAGATAGATGGAAACCAAGTGGTAGAGAGAGAAAAATGACTCTTTCACATCCTCTAAAGTCCACATGTATAGTTGGAACAGGCACATGTAGATACAATAAAAGAAACCAACAAGAAAATAATTAAACCAACAAATAAATAAAAGATCATTTTAAAATTTGAAAATAATATGGTATAGAGCTACTTATAAAGGCACACTTATGTCAATCTCTGGGCTCTACACATATACAAACATATACAAATGTGTATTCACCACATACACAAAAAAGTTATTTCCCATGAGTCTTAAACAACTGATGGCTGATAGAAGTGCAGTGACACAGAATTGCTTATATAATTTGTGACATCCAGTGAAACAAAAATAAAAATGCGTATTCCCTTCCCTATAACAATATAAAGGGTTTCAGAACCAATAGAAGAAAACTTAATGTCAACTGTAGGGTCTTTCAAATCATAAGCCACACCCAGTGAAAAGTATTGTGATTCCCTACTCCTAAACTTTATTGGATTGAGAGACCAAAAGAAATGTAACCTGCAGCTGGGCTGTGGTAGTGCATGCCTTTAATCCCAGCACTTGGGAGTCAGAGGCAAGTGGATTTCTGAGTTCGAGGCCAGCCTGGTCTACAGAGTGAGTTCCAGGACAGCCAGGGCTACACAGAGAAACCCTGTCTCAAAAAAACAAAAAAAAAAGAAAAAAAAGAAAGGAAGGAAGGAAGAAAGAGAGATAGAAAGAAAGAAAGAAAGAAAGAAAGAAAGAAAGAAAGAAAGAAAGAAAGAAAGAAAGAAAGAAAGAAAGAAAGAAAGAGAAATGTAACCTGCAACTTCAGATTGACCATGCATTTATAAAACTAGAGTCGAGTATTCTCATAATCTTAAGGATGGTTTGACTTCTCTCCATATGGAATACAGAGAGAGAGAGAGAGAGAGAGAGAGAGAGAGAGAGAGAGAAGCAAATAAATTTGTTTTCCTGACTACATAATAACGGCAGTAAACAAAAATGATTAGCATTCATTTTTTCATTTACGATTTGTTATTCTTCCATTGTTTTAAAGATTTGTCTATTTGTTCACTTTACCAGATGTTATAACCAAATAGGAGAGGAAAAACAGAGCTCTCCAAAGTTATCTAAAGATCTAGTAGAGGCTGATACTAGATAGTATCAGATGCCAGACTAACTGGATCTATTTTAAGCTGGCAGTGAGGCAAAAGCACCATTGGGGTGTGCAGAGTAATGAGCCAGTATTCTCAGACCTAGAACATTTAGGTGCTAGAAAGCATTTTGAAATTCAGAAGGCAGAAATCTGGGGTTCCAACAGGTAAGCAGATTCACCAGCTGAGAAAATGGCCATGGCTTGGTGTGCTTGGGCTATACATATTTCAGTAGGGCAAAGACATCTAAGATACCACATTCTGTACTTGCCATTTTAGAGGCATACTAGGGCTCCACATTTAATGCACAACATCTGTGCTTCATAGGAGTTGAAGCCAAATGCTTGGGTGATGTCCCATTGGTACTCTATATGCAAAAGTGAAAGCATAATCCTTACAAAGTAGGATTTACAGTTGCAGCACTCCAAGCAAACTCGGGCCTCTCGGTAAAGTAAAGGCTGTTAGTACAGAAAATATATGAATGAACTAAATCAATTTTATTAGTGTCATATGTACTCAAGTCTTGCATAAGTGTTTCGGTACTCCAAAGTCCATTTCCTGAATGCATTTTGCAATATAGAGAAGTGAAAAACCAGCCTTCTCCTGTACCTTTGTAAAAGTACTAAGGGATTATGTTCTGTGCATGGAATTCTCAGAGAGTCAATGCCATTCTAAGCACAGTTCCATACTATGCCAGGTGGAAGGTGAAATTCCACCCCAAATCAGAAATCATTAGCTGATACAAGGATCACAGAATTATCAACCAATGTGAACATGAGCCAAATATTTTACAATTTTCTAATATGCTATTAACTCTTCTTTTGCAGTGTCTGTGGGATATGAATATGAGATGTGCCCTGAATTTATTCTCTGGGAACAAAGGACAGTCGTTTTGCAGGGCTTTGAGATGGATGCATCTAACCTAGGAGGCTGGTCCTTGAATAAGCATCATATTTTTAATCCTCAAAGTGGTGAGATAATTTTAAAACTTGTGTTAATACTAGTTTCCTAATCTTGTTTAGTACTCATTTGTTGTTGAAAATTTGGTGAAGTGTAAGAGAAAACTCACCTAATTAATACATTTGCTTGTGGGTACTCTATACATTAATGTCGAGTTTGTTTTACTGCTTCAGGCTCAGAACACGCACATCTCTTACCACATCTTCTTAGTTGGTGGTTGAAGCCTTGAGTGAATGAGGGACTCAATCATGAGAAAGGATCACATATGTCCACCCAGTTCACCCTGACTTTTCTATTCTGGTCATGACAGCTTCATTCAAGGGCCTCTGCTTGCTCTCCCAATCCACTTGGAAACTGGCCCTTAGAATTTCTTTCCAGATTTCCTACAAACATATTCTACTTGTAACTTTTCACCACAAAAAAAATTTAAGAAAATCATATTGCTCTCTGTCTAAACAGGTAGTTTCTAAAGGAACCTATACTAGTACATATATTTCAGGTTGCATTTCCAGAAGGCAGAAATATGTCTTTAGTTCGGCCATCCTTCTATTCTTCCTACATTTGTGGGATAAATATGAGTTATTTTGTGATGCCAAGAGCTGCATTTTATGATTCTGACCATGATCTTACTTCATTTGTACATGTAGTGAAAAACAGCTACATAGAAATTTTGATGAACAAAGAGAACCAGATTTGCTCCACCAATAGAATGGCAAATCCTATCCTAGTCCCTGTGTGAGACCCAGGTGAACAAATCCATTACTATATGTCACCAGTACACCTTCTGCTTCCCCTTGAAGAAAGATGCTAAGTTCCATTTCAAAAAAAAAATGTATAGCAAATCTTCAAGCACAGACATAAAATGTCAACTTTTTTTTCAGTTGTCAAAAGGAAAGCCACAGTTTTCAGAGTACAAAAACGAAAGGGCAGATGCCACTTATTAAATTATTAGGGTATTTTTTTTTGTTTTGATTTGAAAGAGTTTGACATTTTAAGCAACCGTTTCTTTTCCACTCACTTTTATTGGCGTATATGGATTGTCTCTTTCAAACGCCTGTCATTGACATTAAACACAAAGTGGGAAATGACCTCAATGGAACCAGCCCCCAGCTGCGTGCTCCCGGTCTTGTATCTTCCTATCATTTGCTTCACATTGATGCTGTGAGAGGGGAGCCATTCAGAAAGCTGGCTTTGGGAACCACACATTGCTTACATTCCTAATTCACCCATAATTACTTCTTAGGTAATTAGGTATGAAGTTGCTTCTGAGAATTTTGAACTGCTTTATTGAAGTATAATTTATACATCATAAAACTTACCCGTTTTAAGTGCACTCTTAAATGATTCTTAGTAAATTTCTACTTGGGCTGTGATCACCAAAACCCACATATGGAATATTTTATCACAACAAAAATATCTCTTGCATTGCCAGCAGCCTCACTAAATCTGCTCTGTTTCGACCTTTCTGATCATTTTGAATTAGAAGGAACCCTTACTATTTTGGATTATTTCTTTCCTCTCCTCCAAAGGACATTTGTTCACTGACCATCTCTTGTGTGGAAGCGTTGTGCTTCTCACCAAGAACAGGCTCCACATGTCAGGAAATAGAACTGAAGCCAGCCCTGTCAGTGCCTTTCAGCTTGACCTTGCATACAAATGCCTGTCTTCGGGTGTTTCTGAAGTCAAAATCCCACCCACAAAGGCAGTTTCAGAAGCAAGAATGATAAATGCAAGGGAGCGAAGTTCAGAACATGGAACACCGATTTAGAAAGCAATGTTCTTCCCCCTCAGGTCAGATGATCTTTTCTGACTGATTAGGGCAGGAACAATGTCTTTCCAAATTCCGCCACTCTGCTTCTCTCACGAAAAAGCCTAACTCTTTAGGCACCCAGCCTTTTTGATCTGAGACAGATAGTAGATTAGAAACAAGAATCTATCTTCCTCCAATTTCCTCTTGCTGGTTAAAAAGACACCTATAATTAGATTGGATGTCTGCTGCCACTCTAGTTTCAGTTTTTCTCTGGCTCCCCAATCATTACACAGTGGGTAGTTTCCAATAGGCACTGTATTCAGACTATTTGTCATTTCAGGGACCACAATTATATTTACCTGACAATTAACCAGAGCTTTTGCAGAAACGGTTGTAAACGCTCAACCTGAGGTACATAGACAGCGTCTGCTTTTATGGTGACAAGAACACTAGAAATGTGCGGCTTTCAACAATGCTACCTCCAAATATAATTGATGATTGAACAGAGTACATATTCTAAAATTATTATTAATTACAGAGAGTAACCATATTTTTATAACATCCTCTAGTGTTTACTAGGAGTTAATTGTCAAAAAATATTAGAACAATCCACGATACTAATTGCACATTATTATCTATCAGAAATAGCAAATTCCCTTAGCCTCCCAAATAGGCCAGTGGTTTGTCAACAATTGGTTTTACTGGGAAAAGAAACAAAGTGCCATTGATCACACTGGCATCTCTCCCATTTTGTGTTCATCCCTTCTCAGTCAAGTAGTTAGAGAAATATGTATTGTGTCCCTTGTTGGTCATAAGTCTGAAAAATGGTTTCTCCTTTGAAATCAGCATAAAGCACCACCCACTGGCTTCCAATGGGAATCTTTTTTTAAAACTTGTTTATTAGCTTCAGGAGAACTTTTGAGCAAGGTAGCAGAAAGGTAGGAGTATAATGTTTTTAAAATGTGCTTACTTTATAACAGTGTAAACTTGGCTCTTTCTGTAGCAGAGAAAGGGAAAACTTGGGGAAGAAAAGGTGTCACCTTCAGTGATATTTCGTTGTCTACTAAAACACCCAGTCCCAAAGAAGTTGGCCTTCATATAAATAATGTGTGTCGTCCCATTTCAAAACAAGCATGCATTGCAGAATAAACTAGAAAGGAAGCAGCAGTAATTGATCAAAATTTCCAGAAACATAAACAAAATATTTTCACAGCAACCTTTTGCAGAAAAATTGGTGTTAAATCATTGTTGCTAGATGGTATGGCCTGGTTCTGTGTAATGGAAGGTTAAACAGATTCTTGAAACAACGAAAACACCCTTCAAAATGATCTATTTTTCCAGGGCAATACAAAAGGGGTTTGCCCATTTTTGTTTTGATTGCTTCAGCTTTAAACAGAAATGGTAATTTCAGTACATGGGCACTTTAGTACCTTGCATGAAAGCAAGACATCAATTGTAGAGATGTAATCAGAAAGTACATTGCCTTATGCTTTATTTCCTTTAATCATTCTTCTTTTTTGATGGAGTACTGGGCTTTCTAATCGAAAAGGGGAGTTGTGGAATTGCAGGCTTAGAAGAATGGGCTAGAATAGCCATCTTTAGGTTTTAAATTGCTAGGAGCCTGGTAATAACATGTCATTTTGAGGGCAGTTGTTAACTATACCATTATATTGATATAAAAAATGGAGATCTACCTGTGCAAATAGATGTTAATAGTAAATCGCATATTTCCAAGCCAATAATTGGAAAGATTTTTGAATAGTAGACCCTATCACGAATTGCTGAAGTAGTGACATACTAAACAGTGGTTTCCTCAATTACTAACGAATGTATCATACTCTCTCATTGGTCAGATATTCAGCTGACAATCATCAGTCGATTTCTTTTCAATGATGTTATGCAAATACCATTACAGTTTCCTTTACCTCCTCCCATTTCATTAAAATTGAGGTATTGACCACACTACACTTAAATGGTTTTGGAGGGAAATGAAATTCGGTTCTATTAATCATATTGAAATAATTATTCTAAATCATCAGAAATGTCCTTACTGACTAATAAAGTTATTAACAGCTTAATAAGAAGGCAGTGACCATAAAGTTATCCCACAGTTTTGTAATAAAAGATCAGTTTCGTGGAATGTAAACTTATAGCTGCTCTTGTAAATCATGTGTTGAAAAGCTAGCTGGAGTCACCCTGGGAGGGAATACAAACATATTTAAATGTGAAATCCAAAGACCATATGATGGATGGAATTTCTAGTTCCTGAAATTCCCTTTATAGGAATATATTGGTGCCTTGACATGCATATTTTATATTCTTATTTATTTTTACCAGCAATGTTCCGATCTCAGAATGATCAATAGTTTCTTATGTAGAGCTGGAAGTTGGAAGAGAACTGGAGAAGACGTTTCAGGAAGCATTTAGGGAGAATAACAGATAGTGTGGGGATATAGATATCAAGGAGCAAGAGAGGAAAAATAAGGGCATACAGTATAACTGTATCCATTCATTTGTCAGTCTGACACATTTCATGCCTTCTCTCAACATGGATGTTTCACCTGCCCTGACTCATTCTGGACTGACTTGTGATATTTAGCACAGCAGTACATGTTCCTTGGATTTTCTGCCCAGGCACAGCAGGTTTGCAAAATCATTGAAATTTGAAAAAGGAAACTACAAGAGACTCAAAGCCTATTTTCAGCATTTACTGAGTACTTTATAAAAACTTGGCCATGGGGATTGGAACTAAAAATATAGAAAAGAGTAAGACAGAAGGCGTGCCTTCAAGGAGTTCATTCATATTACAATGGGGAAGATAGAGAAGTGGGGAAAATCTATCATACAGTGTGATGAGTGTTACAAAAGAACTATGGAAAGCAAAGTACAGGCACACACAGAGGAGAGTGACCAATTCTGCCTGGGTGGAGTATTAGGGAAGACATAAAGTGAGTTCTGAAGTTAGTTCCCTCAGACAAAACTGAAGAGGGAATTCAGGATATGAGACAATAATACACGCAAAATCATAGCAGAAGGGAAGAGTGTGGAAGAAACTATACATTTTTGGTTATGACCAGATATGGGAATGCAAACAAAAATGTAATGAGAGAGAAAAAAATTCTCACAGAATATAGGAATGCCAACCAACACATAGTTTGTATGCCTTATCAATAATGAATGCACTCTATTACATGATGGATAAGTACATATTTTAAGGTTTTAATAATCTCTGTACCAGGGGTATGGACAATGGTTGGCAGATGGGTATGCCTGAAGATCAGGAAAACTGAACTAAGGCAGTAATAGGAACAGGGGGAAATTTTCAGTACATTTAAGGAGGTACTCTCAATGGGGATTACTAATTAGTTAGGCTTAGAGAATGAAATGAAGTGAAGAGGCATCACGATGACCAGATTTCCAAATTAGGTAACTATATACCAGAGACAATGCACATGGGTCGGTTTTTAAAGAGAGAGGAAGGGAGGAGTTTGGTAGGAGATACAAAAAAATATAATGAGCTCAGTTCCAACCCTTTTTCATTTTGAGGTAGCTGTAGAACTTCCAAGGCAAAAAGTCTAATGAGAAAATACGTGTTGCAGGGTCCCCAATGAAGGAGCTAGAGAAAAGACCCAAGGAGCTGAAGGGGTTTGCAGCCACATAGGAGGAACAAAAATATGAACTAACCAGTATCCCCAGAGCTCCCAGGGACTAAACCACCAATCAAAGAAAATACATGGTGGGACTTGTGGCTCTAGCTGTATATGCAGCAGAGGATGGCCTAGTCGGTTATCAATGGGATGTGAGGCTCTAAGCCCTGTGAAGTTTCTATGCCCCAGTATAAGGGAAAGCCAGGACCAGGAAGTGGGAGTGGGTTGGTTGGTGAACAGGAGGACTGGGGAGGGGATAGGAGGCTTTCAAAGGGGAAACCAGGAAAGGGGATAACATTTGAAATGTAATAAAGGAAATATATAATTTTTTTTAAAGTGCATGTTGGGTAAAGACTTCAAACAGAAGAAAACTTTAGCTAACTTTGATGGGAGCCAAAGTCGTGGGTAATTACCTAAACTGAATGGTTAAAAAACATTTTCATAAGTCAGTGTCTCTAGTTTTGGCAATGATGTAGTGAGATATGATCGACAGGCATAGAAAGTTCACGTCTCTTTAGTATAGCTTTGAAATTCAGTGTAGCAGTGGGATTTTTTTCCTTCTCATGAAAGCACATTACCATCCTGATTGTGTCTTACTCGGGCCAATGTTAAGATGAATGGAGATTCTCTTTTTCTGGACAAATTGCATCCTGAGGATAATTTGGAGTCAGGCAGATGAAAATGAGGCATCAAGAGAGCCAACCAAAAATGAAAAATCAGTCACACCAAATCTACAGGACTGAATAAATGCAAGAGCATTGAAAGTTATCAAATACTTTATTATAGACTTTGGAATCAGTATTACAGAGACTGTTTGCATTTTCCCACTTCGCAGAAAGACAAACTGAGGCAAAGTGTTATACCACTATTTGTTATAGTTATGCATTTAAATAAAATTAACAGTAATATGATTCACACTCAGATTCTCCCATAAGACCAAAGCTCCCTCCTGTTTTGAACTCCGAAAGAACTTAACTTTTGGCAAGAGATTTGTTTGGCAAATACTTTTCTAATTTTTGTTCCTTCTTTTTACTGTGTCTAGGAATTATTCATAAAGGAAATGGGGAAAATATGTTCATTTCCCAGCAGCCCCCAGTCATAGCTACCATAATGGGCAATGGACACCAAAGGAGTGTAGCCTGCACTAACTGCAATGGTCCAGCCCACAACAACAAACTCTTTGCTCCTGTCGCCTTAGCTTCTGGTCCTGATGGTAGTGTGTATGTTGGAGACTTCAATTTTGTAAGGCGAATATTTCCTTCAGGAAACTCTGTTAGCATTTTGGAACTAAGGTAAGGTTCTTCTAATCTCTGTATTTGCTTATATTTCAAAAGAATAAGATCATGTGAAGAAACAAGTTATAGTCAACAAAAGCACTTAGTTATTTTGGAGTAATTTCTCTCCTATTTGTTGTCCAATGAGAAGTGGTTAGCTCTGAAACCATATATACAAATAACAAAAGTGGACTCAGAAAGTTGTATTTGTATATATGTGGGCATATGCACACATGTACATATATATGTGTGTATATATATACATATATATATATATATGTATATATCAATAATAATAAAGAAAGAGGTTATCAGCTTAAGAGTGGGAAGGAATATAAGATGGTTCCAGGGCAGGAAGCAAGGAAAGGCTGGAGGGAGGAAAGAAAAGAGGGAGAGTAATGTAATTCTATTCCAATGTTTAAAAGCCCCAAAATATATTTAAATTAAAAGACTGTTACAAATAATGAAACTACAATTTAAAACATATTTTTTCAAAGCATAGAGGAAGAGGAGTAATCTTCAAATTGGTGATTTGAAGAGCGGGGAAATCTGGTCATCCCTGAACGTGAGGTTTCCCAGTCTGCATGAATTTTAGTACCTCCAAGCAACTAAACATAAGTTGCTTAATGCTGGCCACTGTCAAGCTAATAAAAGTTACCTGTTCCATTGTTGCTGGCAGCAGTATCACCAGATTTAAAGGGGTTTTCCTGCCCTTTGAAGTCATTTAATATAGAAGAACATTGAAGTCTGTTGTCTCATGGCATCACAAGGAAGGAAGGAGACACCTTCTACCTTTGAAAGCATAACTCAATGATGGTTAAAGCGTCCCATCTTTAGATTTCTGCCCTCTGTTCTAAGTGTGTTCTTGAGAGTACAAAGAATGTTAATACGTTTTGTAAAGAATTTATACCATTTTGCTCTGCTATGTTCTGAAATTGCATAAAGATTCCAACTAAATAAACCAGGGCTTAATCAGCTTACTTCTTCCCTTTCTGTGGCTATAAGACAAACTATATGTCCTTTGGAGTTCACAAAAGAGAAAGCATCCGTTCCGATCCCATTGGGAATTAAGACAGCTGCTTCACTCCTGAGGAAATTAGTAGAACTTCTTTCTAATCTGTTATGGCATATTTATCCATGACACATGACTCTGGAAATTAAGGCTAAAATTTCTCCATATTCCAAAGGATTTTGGTGTCACCTTTTGAATTATTCCATACAATTTTTGCTTCGAGAAACACCACAGTGATGTCAAAAAATAGTAACTGATAGAGACAACAAATTATAAAGCAAATGTAGGTACCCAAGTCTATTGAGATGCTTTGCATCCTTTTCATTTACCACTTATCTTCACTGTGGTGAAGGTTTGAATTTACTTGGACATTCCTCGAAGGTTTTCACATTTCCATTCCTGCTTTGAAATCCGCCTCCCTTTTCTCAAACTGAGTTATTCTTTCACACCTAGTTTGGGAAATGTAGTCCCAAGCCACCATCCATTTTCCACATTAATTCACTCTAGTTTTAATACATTTCTTAATTATAATTGCAAATGCTGTCATATGGAAGAAAGCTGCTAAATCCCTTGGCTAATGAAAAATAGACTGTGAAGTTAAGACTTTGTAAAGACAAAGCACATCCAAAAAGTCTACAGGGGTACTAATTCATAGCACCTTAACCTGATCAAGTATTCATGGGCCTCACAATGTCAGACCTCTTGGAGATTTCTCATTTCTAGGAGTATATCTCTTTGGACATCAGTAGAAAGTCAACAGGAAGTCTAAGATAGCTCCACACTTGGATTTGAAAACTGCTTATGGAATATACTACATGGTTTTCATAATCGTAGGGGTATTTTATTAGCATGATGCCAAATGGATAGAAACACTGAGCAATTCATTCAACAAATAGGCTGTCAGATAATAAAAGTCCTATTCTTACAGAGCTGGTCTAGTTACTCCTATAAAATGCCTACAATATAGAATAACTACATATCTTCATCAAAGGAAAATTATTAAAATCTATACACACAAACCAAAAATTATATTACTAGAAGGAATTCCAAACTGAATTTATTCCTTTCCTTTGTAATTTAAGTGTAAATTTACCTAAGGTGGAACAATTCACTCTCATCGATGAAATTCACAGTTAAGGACTCTCAACAATTCATGAATTTGCATTTTATTACAAAGTACCCTGTAGCCTTCAACACAAGGTCATCTAAAGTATAAAATAAAATAACTTGACATCTACATGCAAAGTGATTTCTATTGCTGCAAAAAATTTCATTTCCGCTCTGTTGTCCAAAACCTGTATCATTCTTCATTCCAGTATTCACTACACAACATGTTGTCATACATCTGTCTTCAAAGTGCAGACGCATGAACATATATGAAGTCTGTTTTTCCTTGCTTAGCCTATCACTCTATTTGGCTTTTCTGAGATATGATCCTACAAAATTTCTTAACAGTTTTGGTCTGTCTCAGGTTGCTCTGAGAATCTACTCCAAGCTAAGTACTCTCTCATAAAAAGAATATACCATCCAAAATTGTTCCCATAGCTTAGCATGGCATCATTTTCCCTCCTTTTTAGCCTCCATGCTCCCACCAGCCTGCCAGCAACCATTTCTGTAATGAGTCATGGTTAAGAGTGCCTTTTAAATAAGAGACAGACTTTTTGTGTCCTTCTCAAGTCTAAAACTCCTCTGATTGGCCATCACAGAAATAGGATAGCTAAATATACAATATCAAATAAGTCCCTATTTGACTATAGACAAAATCATCAAACAAGTTCATGTCAGCACACATTAATTGTCATATTTATACAGAAACTAATGTAGTTCTTACAACAATCATCTTTTTATTGAAAATAGATTCTTCTCTCATACCATACATCCCAACCACCGTTTCCCTTCCTCCCATTCCTCCTACCCCCTAATCTACCTTCTTCTCCAGATCTATTGCCCCTACAATTTCCCCTTCAAGAAAGAGCAGGTCTCAAAGAGATGACAACCAAACAGGACAAAACAAGATACAATAAGACAAGGTAAACGCCCTCATATTGAGGTTGGACAAGGCAACCCAGTAGGAGGAAGAGTTCCAAGAGCAGGCAAAAGAGTCAGAGAAACATACACCCCTACCTTTAGAAATCTCACAAAACACCACTTTAAAAAGTCTGTACTGATTAGTAGCTTATGTGTATAAATGAAATCATTTGCTTATCATTGGTGCCTTTATATATTTGTTATTACTGTCCTAGATGTACATTTCTGGGAAGAAATAAGGTGATTTTAATAAGGCCTATCTAACTTTAGAACTAGAATATTTATTAGATTTTACTATGTTTAAATAGAAACTTAATTTTATGCCAGTTTTGGTGGTGGTGTTCAAGTCAATTAATTCAATTTCTCCTACTTTAAGTACATTAGTTATTTTATCTCACTGAATAATTTTTTCTTGGAAATTCAGACTGATATAGTGATTATGTTTGTTATATTCAAAATTGTGAATAGAGGAACAATGTCATGATCAGGTTATTACAGAAAGGGCAGAGAACTCTCCTATATCTTGACTCTTTCAGATTATACACTATATAATTTACTCTGTCCTCTACCACCTTATATGTAAAATTGAATCCAACTTTGCACTTCAAACATCTGTTTGCATGTCTCATACGGAGATCCATATCTGGATCATTCTTGGCTCAGTATTTGATGACTTTGGGGGAGGACATAAAATTTGTCCCAAATGGAATACTCCTATATTCCCCACTTTTCCATCCTTTTATTCCATATTTGACCATATTTAATAATTGCAGATTCCACTTGGCCTTTCAAAGACTGGAAGACTATATAGTCTTCTAATCTTATTCCAGTCTATCCAAACCATCCTCCTCTGAGCTTTCTTTTCTCTGATTTCAGTAATCACTTCATTTAATTGGTTCCCAGTCATCTCCCATGTCTGCTATAGCCATTCCTCATGAACTGAACAGGACAAGAAAGAAATTTTCAATGATATTTTTATTGTTAAAAATTTGCCAAGTGAAACATTACTTATTATTTAAGTCTATAGTAGCTCTTTCCTGGTTTCCTGTAGTCTTGGTCTACAAATATGATCCTTAATGCTTTCTTCTAGTGACAGTCTCAAGTAACATAATAAAGAACTGAAGCTTACAAGGTCATGTAACTCAAGTGTTTCAAAATCACATTTTCTGAAGACCTCTGAAGATATCAAATTTAAGATATAAAGTTTGAGTCTTGATCTCCCTGTGGATTTGCTTATTGTTTTAAAATGTTTGTGTGTGTGTGTGTGTGCATGTGTGTATGCATATATAATGTATATATGCATATTTTATTAGTACAAAATTGATATCACAGATTTGAGAATTTAATGTTTATTGGAAGAATCCATGAATATATCATGTCCAGTATATGCATCATATTTTGTCATTTATAATTTGCCTAAAATTTTCAATACCCAGAAAGTTAAATACCTCTTCATCTTTAAATATATTTGTGAAAGAAATAGAAGGGGGAGAAAAAGAAGGAAAGAAAAAAAGAATTTTTCTTTATGATAAACTTAAATCATGAAGTATCTCTTTATTAGCAAATTCTAGAATCTGAAGAATCACAGAAATAACTTCCTTCTATTGGAAAGGTTTTCACAAGTATATATTTAACTGTCTGAGCTTTCTGAGCTTTCTCTTCTTCACATACAATGTTCAACTATATCTCATCAATTATGACTGCTACTTTTCTCCTTTGATCTTGGTTAGCCTCAGGGTCGCTTTTTGCTTTTCCTAAAACTAATAAGGATAATTAGATAAGTAAAAATAGAAAACACCCTACCAAGTACTTTGTATGAATTCAAATATGCAATATACCCTAGCTCACTTCTCATCTTCTAATTTTACAATGCTATTAGAAAAACCATTAGGCATGACTGGAAGTGATTTGTTCTTTATAGAAACCTCATACTTCTATTTTTTCAAAATTCAGTTATTCTCAAGATATTTATTTTGTTGTTCCATTAAAATTGAAAGAGAAAAGAAAATAAGAGGCTAGAAAATATATCTTGGTACCTTGAGCAATTTGGACTCGAAAAATGTCAACATGACATGAAAATTTCTCTAGATATTTTACTATTTCTTTTCCAGTGACTAGTTAATATTTCTTGCATTGCTTATAGGACTTGACTCCTGTCATTGGTTGGAAATGGGGGAGACTTGGAATAGCACCCACTTAGGAGCAGTTAAACCTGCCAAGGGGTGCTGAAACTTATAAAAACTCTTCTAAATGATCAAACAGATTCTTAGCTTTGAAGAATTCTATGAATAGCTGTGATGTTGCCACAAACCACCATTTTGTTCAAAGAACTAGAACTACAAATACTAGAAACACTGCCTGTAGATAAAAATAGATGGATATCCCAAACCTGAGTTTAATCTCATATGCTGACAGTGGCTTTAAAACACAAGTTCTAATAATAATTTAAAAATAGCCATAGCAATGGAGAAGTTAGTTTGAGATGATATTTCTTGGAACTAGAAACTCAGTAACAGACAAGGGTGGATTCAAAACCATAAAGAAAAGAAAGACACAGAAAAATAGGAAGGAAGTCTATTGTTTCTGGCCAGGTATAAAGAAAGATGCTGAGAAGAGAGTAAAGAATGCAGGGAAGGTTGTAGCCATCACCAAGCAAGACACTCAGACTCCCCTGGCACTAAGTCTAAAGATCTGTTGTAAGGTTGGCATGGTTCCTATTTCCTATCTTTCACCATACACACACACACACACACACACACACACACACACACACACATCTGAAAAAAGAAAAATAATAATGGGTCAGCATGTAAAGTAGAAGGAGACAGCATAAAAATACCAATATGGTATGATTACATTTATTGTGAAAATACAGCATAAACAAATCCATACAGACAAAATCAAGGCACATGGTTGCCTGGGACAAAGTAGTGGAGGAGGAATAATAGAAAAATGATCGTTAGCAAATAGGTACAGAATTTCTTCTTGAATTGCTTTATCATAAGGGTTGCATAAATGAATGTGTTTGAAAATTCTGAAATTCTTGTTTTACAAAGGTAAATTTTATGGCATATAAATCACATCTCAATACTTTTCTTTCAATTCAAAAGGAAGAGTTAGATGACCCTCACTATCATTTTTGTACTGAAACAAAAATCAAGGGCTAATTCACAGATCCTCTCATTAGGAGTGTGCCTTGCTCTCAAAAGAGTTGTGACTACTCTTTTCTCTTCTTAACTCAAGACAAAATTCAAGGCTGTCAGTTACCAGGTAGTAATGGCCACTGATGGGCCTTGGCACTTGTGAAGAGTTCACACACTGGCAGCTCAGTATGTAGTTCACCGATATCTAGACAGCAGGTTCACTTTGGTGGTAGTTCAATCCTAAATCCTTAACTAAAAGTAATTCTAAGACAGAACAAGGTCACACACTAGAAATAAATCCCATCATTTTCACTTCCTCTCTCTGAGATGTTAATGAGAGAAGCTGCTCTGCATAATATGGGACATCTTCCAAATTCACAATGACATTATTGGCAGGATCAGAAGCAATAGCAAGAGAAACAAACTGTCTCCCTCTCTGCTCCTTGCCATCACCTAAGAAATTCAAACTACTTTGTAGTCGTACAAATAATTCTTGCTATGCCATGCAAATACAAACCATTGTGGGTGAAATCATATTGCAGTGAGGTCCATCTAGTATTTTCACAACTAGAATCCTTTAGAAAAATTGTCTTTGTCCCAGTGATTAGAGCCTGACTCCAACAATCATCTTATAGAAACTGCAAAAACAATGTCCAAGAAACAAAGAAAAAAAACTCACAAAAGCCTAAGGCCAGGTTTCTAATCAGAGCTCTGCTTCTTACTGATTGACCTTTGTGGCAACTCACAAAATACCTACCCTTTTGATATGGGCCAAGCAAACAGAAGAGCCAGTGGAGTATGACCTGTGGCCATGCTAGTATCTCAGAAAAATGCTTTTTAAGAGAGTTGAATCCATTTTAGCTGATAATTTCAAGTGAAATGATTTTGTATCTTTTCTTCTTCCCGGACATTTAAAGAAAAATAAAAGAATATTTCCTGGTTTTTTATAAAAAGGTTTATTATCTTCATGCCTTCAAAGTGACTTAGGGGCCAGATATAAAAGGATTTTAAAATTAAAATGACTGTATTTCACTGATGATTATAGCCTTTTATTTCCAGGCAAACTTGACCTAAAGTCAGGCCTACACACAGAGTGAGCCCCTCATGTGAGAAACATCATACCACATCACCCAGTAAAACATTTAAGGCAACACCCTGTGTCAAGAAGCTATCGGATGAAGTGCTTACTAAAAGTTCTACTTTTTTATGGCTGACAATTTTATTTTGCCCATCCCAGTCGCCCTTCGCAACACAGATGGCTGGAAGACATAAGGCTTTAATAGTTGATGTGCATGATGTTTTATTGATGCTGTTTTGATGTAATAGTTCCAATGCTAAAGACATTCTATTGTAGTCTAAAAGAAATCCTTCTTTTTTTAATTCTTTGAAAATTTCATACATTTATATAATTTATTTTGGTCATATCCATCTACTATTGCTTTCCTCCAGCTTCTTCTATTGCCCTTAACCTTGTCCCTCTCCCAACTTAATACTCCAATTTTGTTGTTGTTAATAATTCCTAGTCAAATACTGTTGCTCATATATGTGCATATGTATGGAGCCATCCACTGGTATATGGACAACTTCCTAGCAACCATGCCCCCAAAGTAGAGTGACTTTCACTCTATCAGAAACCAGGCGCTATTAGTTGAGATGTAAAGCAGTCATATCATGTCAAAAGTCTGCATTTCACAGACCCTCCCCTCAACTATAAACTCTGACTTTCTTTGACAACTCTTCTGATGTTCCCTGAACCTTGGGTGTGGGAAGATTAATAAAAATACTTCATTCACTACTGATAACTCATAGTCGTGTATTCTTGGTACTTTGACCAAATATGAATCTTTGTATTAACTACTACCCACTGCAGAAAGATCTTTCTTTAACCAAAATTGGCAGTAGAAAAAATGGAGATATAAACATAAATATTTAAAGGCAGTTGGACGATATAGCCATTTAAAATAACAACAACTGTAGGTTTCCACCTAGGACCTATAATCTCCATTGTTGTGGACTTTTTCTAGGTTTATTTTATCAGGCATGAAATCCTTTCTATGGAACATGTCTCATACCCATCAGAAAGTGGTTGGTTACCTCCATAATTGTTATAACACCATGACAACAATTGGGACATCTTACTAGGCAGATCAATATTGCAACATGAAGAGAAAACTCCCATACTTTTAAGAGACCTTTTAAAATATTGTCATTGATTGTACAAAAAGATATCTGTACCTTATCCCTGAGACCAGATAAGTGGCTTAGATTTGAGATTGGGATGCCTGTCCAATGCATGTCTTTATAGGAAGATCCAGTGGTTTTACATTTCCATCAAGGAGTCAGGGGTATCAAACTAAACCTTAGAATATTCCTTTACAGTGGCTACATTTTAATGTCCAAACCCAGTGGTTTTTAAATCTTAACTCTGCATCAAAATCACCAGTTGAATTTATTAAATCTTAACTCTGCATCAAAATCACCAGTTGAATTTATTAAAAAAATACAATCCCAATCCCTGCTTCCATGTGTCAGGATTCTGGTTTATTTGGACAAGAGAGAGCTTCCAGAAAACTGAACATGTGCTAGAATCCAGTGGTCCTGATGCAGATGGCCAGAAGAAAGCTTTTTTTAATTGTCTTAGAACTTTACCTACCCACCAGTCAAGACATGTAATTTTGACACTATTTTATAAGGAGAACCATGGAAGGAGTGAGTCAACTGTAGCTTCACAATGACTAAATGATCCCATGACATCTCTCTAATTGCCACAAGCTGAGTCAGGAATTGATGCGTCTGCTGAGATTTCTCTTGTTGAATGATACTGATGACTTTCTATTTGTTTTTACTTGCTACTCATGGATACCTTGTGCACCCTAGAAACAGAGATACCAGACATAGGTAAGCAAATAACACAGGCATCTGCCTAATGATTCTCTTCCTTAAGAAGCCATTCTCTAACAAAAATAAAGTGCTAAAAGGGAAAGTTTGCTTCTTAAGTAAGGTTAAAGAAATAGTTGAAAGTTGGGAATTATATTCAGGTAAGTGTATTCCAGAAAAAGGTCAGTATATTCAGTAGGTATATTCAGTAGGTATATTCAGTAGGAATTTACTGGAGGAACAGAACACTCAGAAAAGAAAATAAGATAAATGAGAGATGACAGTTCAGTGTGTCACAAGAAAGTAAGGCCAAAAGTCTCATCATGTTTCCCTAAGGTAATATCACAAATGAGTTCGTAAGTTCAAGTCAGCTTAATGTTTTTAAGTTGCATTGGTTTTTCTCCGAAGACTCAAAAATATAATTGTCAATTACACTAAGATGAAGTGACTATGGTGACCTTCCTTTTTTAACCGAGAGTTGCTTTTTTTTTTTTTTTTTTTTGCATTCGATAACTTTCTTTAATGACATCCTTTTTCCCTTTGATATAACTAAATGGGTTCTATTTTCTCTCACTGAAGGAAGTAATTGAAACTCTCCAAACTGACCATTTACCAACAAGGCCACATAGCACTGAAATTAGTGGTGAGGATTTCTATTCAACTCATTCGTGCACTGCCTTTGTCACAACTCCTCAAAATTTCTGAAATTTCAAGGGAGAAAACTGAGTTAGTCCATTCCCAAGTGTCAGTTGTCATCAAAATAGCACTAGCAGGGTTTTAAAGGATTGGCAATTTCTGAATGCTCAGGCACAGCCTCAGCCTTGCAGTTTTGGCATAGCTGGTTCTGTAAGCAAATTCAGTTGGTTGCCAATTTGATTACTAGTAAACTATTGCATTTTATTAATTATAAGCACTAACTGGTCATTCAACTATCTACGTGATTTTCAGTGGTATTAATGATGTGATCACTGCTAACTGGAAGAGCATGACTTACATATAAAAGCTAACCAGAAGGTGACACAGTGAGTCTACCAAGCAGCTTACAAAAGAAATCCTCACATCTGTCAAACTGATGAGCACTTAGTCATGAAGGAGTAAAGCAAATAGGAATGTAGTGCAGCGAGTTTGCATGTTTTCAGAAAGCACAAAGAAACCATTGTCAATGGAGCTGAAGTCGACTTGGGAAATGGAAGGAAATTGCATATCATTACAGGGTATATTCTTGTCAAGAAAATAACATTAATCAAATTTGAATTTGATATGTTGGGCTATTCCCTTTTCTAAAAGCAAGCGCATAAAGTTGACGAACAGCCTTGCTGAAAAAAATCTGACAAGTTCCACAGTTAGGAAAAGGTAGAACACAGGTTATCTTTTGCACCTTCAGAGCAAGAGTATTCTGTTGGCATTTTGCACAAGTGTTCACATGTGATCTAATCTAATCTTAGTAATGTCACAGAACTGTTAGTGACCCAGGGCAAGGCCCTTATGGTTTTGGTTTTTCCCAGCTGAAATTTGAGGTGAATACTAATTCTAACTTAGCTTACAGGCACATTGGAGATAGTCAATAATGAATGAGTGTAATGCACTCCAAAGTACTTTTGTGTGAATAACATTTCCCTTGGAAAAATAGCCCATGGACCCTACCTAAACAGAGCATGATTAATCTGGCTCAGTTGAAATTCCATGAAGTGGCTACCCAAGTAGTAAAGATTATTTCTAGGAAAGGTTGTAACCCATCCTTTACTTTAGGAAAATTTAAGTATCTTGAAGGAATATTATTCTGAAGGTGAAAAAAAAAGGAAGCAAATATGTAAAAAGTTTTACTCAACTACCTATTTGAGAAGTCTTTGCTACATAGATGCTTTGCTGGTAAAGCTGCCAAAACAATTTTGGAATGTGGTGGTGCCCTTTACAATTTACTTACAGCACCTGTCATGGTGGTTCCAGGGTTGAAGAAGTCCCTGGAATCTAGTGAGTTATCTTACTCAAAGAAGGTAAGTAGAAAAAAAAAAAACTATTCCAATAGGATCTGATTTTTTTTCCGTTACAAAACTATAGACTGAGTTTTCAAAGTTGCCCTTGCTGGCTTTATCATTATTAACATACATAAATAAGATCAGAGGGCAATCACAATTAAGAGAATGCCAGTCCTTAAAAGAGCTCTTTCTTCTGATGCTTTCTTCTGATGCCACTCACCCGTCCACTTTCTTTGGCTAAGTACCCAAAGCCTGAAGTCTCTCCTGTTTTTACTTTCATGTCATATAGTCCAGTTCCTGTTCAGCACTTACTGAAAGAGCAATGACCTTTCAGGCACTGTTTGACATCAATGACAAAGAGATGGATATGGTATTTGTCTGGAAGCAGTTCACAGTATTTTTAGGAAGAGGGTTACATGCAAAATCAGTGCTTAGAACTAGCAATGAAGCCGGGCATGGTGGCGCACGCCTTTAGTCCCAGCATTTGGGAGTCAGAGGCAGGCAGATTTCTGATGTGCAGGCCAGCCTGGTCTACAAAGTGAGTTCCAGGACAGCCAGGGCTATATAGAGAGAAATCCTGTCTCGAAAAAAACCAACCAAACAAATAAACAAACAAACAAAAAAGAACTAGCAATGAAGTTTTGCTTTTTAATACCATTTCCAAATAAACAGAGCTATTGCCCTCCAGAAATGACTGATTCTAGTATCAGAGGAGGAAAGAATCTAGAACATTCTTGAAGTGACAGAAGTGATTAAGTCTTAACATAATGATGATGGTGGTGCCAGTAGTGATGATAATAAACATTTATTGAGGCATGGAAAAGAGGCATATAATCCAACAGAAAGAGTTCTTAGTGTGACAACTTACACAACACCAAATAGCCTCTGGTTTTGTTCGCTGCAGGCATAAAATAAAAGTCTATGGAGCCCATACTGATGTAAATTACTCATACTTTTCTTAAATAAATGAGAAAAATAAACCACTCATCCAAAAATGATAATAATTTATATGATGCTCTACTCACAAGGAGGTAGGATGCAATTAATTCCTGGCTCCCTTAAGTTCTGTCTGTGAATATTAACTCCCTTCCAGGAAGAACACTCCAGAATGAGAGTTTCTGGTTTTATTTCATTTTGTGTTTTATAGAAAGGGGAAATGGCTCCATCAGAAGCTCCAGGCCAAGCCTGGCAGGGAGAAATTTTACTGACCGTTTACAATCTAGATATAATTTGGTCAAAATGACACCGTTCCACAGAAACACCACAATTCCTATCTGAGGAAAATATTGGAAAAAATTCCAGTAAAAATTCCTATATAACAACTGACAAGTACTCTTAAAACTGTTATAGTCATCTAAAAACAAGAAAAGTCCAAGAAAATGATACAGGCCAGAAAAGCCTAAGAATAAATGATGAATAAATATAATTTGGTGGCTTGGCATGGGAAAATGATCTTAGGTTAATAATAATAATAAATGATAATAATAAATAACAACAAACTAATGGACTCTAAATAAAAAAGAATTCAATCAATAATAAAAAAAAAAGACCCACTAACCCAAATCCTACAAGCCTTCTCTGATCATCATCCTCCCTTCTCACATTTCTTCACTAATACTTGACTTATGAGAGCCATCATGCCTTGCTTACTTATCAGTTGGCCTGACTACCCTGTGTGTTTCATGAAGGAAATGGTTGTATCTTACACACAAGCTGGCCTCCAGACCATAGCATAGTTCTTGAGCACATTTCATTTCCTTAGAAGGTGCATTTTACTGATCTAATAAATAAGCAAACAACATAGAAATGGCACCAATGAAGGCTCCAGTTAGAGATGATGTGAATTTGGATTAATGACAGCAGAGGTAAAAGAAACATACTGCAGAAGAAAATAGGAAGAAACAAAAACATGATGTCCCATACATGTGAGAAATGATAGGATTTGGAAAAGAATGACAGATGGTTTCTGACATAAGATGAGTGGGTAGTAAGCAGACCTTTTAGCACTAAACATATTAGAAATAAATGGGAAAATGTTGTTCGCCTGCTAGCTCTATCAATTTATTAGAGCAGGAAACACTAATACCTAAATAAGTCATTTAATTTGTATGTATTCTCCCTAAGCATTGTGCAAACAATCCAATACAAAGGATTTAGCTAAGGCTTTCTTCATGAGAAGTTGCCTGAGTAAAGACACTGAAAGCATGTGAGCACAGATGAAGTAAAAAGGATTAGTGTACCACATCCAAAATGTTGGTACATCTCTATGGGAACAAGAGATCAGAATAATTATGAAGACACTATGGAGAAAATGGATGTGACTTCAAAAACACCTACTTATGTGACAGACAGCAAAAATGAATCTATGTACGCAAACATGTGACTATGAACACTGGTTAGTTTTTGCCTCCAGCAAATTGACCTGTGAGCCTATTGAGAGCACCACATTTTTCTGATTGCTGATTGCTGAGGATGGGCCCAACCCAATGTGGGCAGTGTCAACCCCAAAGCAGGTTCATTGGAGCTGTATAAGAAAGCAGGCTGATTTTTATAGTTTATATAAAACAGTTTTACACACTTCCTTCAACCAGACATTTCCCACACTGAGTAATTATGAACAAAGTTTATTTTTTAATTCGGTATATCATTTTGCTATTGTAAAAGTGTAGAATACTTTCAGTATTCTGAATTAACATTCTATAAAAATCACAAATAAAATTAAAACAAAGAAGCTGATGAGATGTCTTGGCAGATAAGAGCACTGACTGCTCTTCCGAAGGTCCTGAGTTCAAATCCCAGCAACAACATAAGAAAGAAAGAAAGAAAGAAAGAAAGAAAGAAAGAAAGAAAGAAAGAAAGAAAGAAAGAAAGAAAGAAAGAAAGAAAGCAGACTGAGAAATACATGGAGAGCAAGCCAGTAAGCAACCCTCATCCACCGTCTTTGATTCAGTTTCTGCCTCCAGTTTCCTGCCCTGAGTTATTTCTGCATTGGCTTCCCTAAATGATGGGTTCTAACCTATAAGGTGTAATAAGCCCATTCTTCCCCAAATGTACTTTGTTCATGGTGTTTATCAAAACAACAACAAAAAGAAGTGTTGATTAGTTCAAAGGTAGGATTTGGAAGTTGGACAGTGTATCTCTGACACACCTCTTCGAGATCAAGAGTCCTTCTTCAGCTTGAAATCCTGTTTAATTGACAATGGGCATATAGGAAAATGGCAGCATCTCCGAGGAAAGCTAAAAATATAAAACAGGAGTAGGTTCATGAGGGATGGAAAAAAAATGTGCTGAATTCAGTGAGCTTGAGGTGACAGTGACACAGGCAATCATCCATCTGGTAAATAAGTAAGGGACTATAAAAAGTATCTCCTGGGTTATTTTTCTCTTCTGCTTCTTTCTACTCTCAAATGGACGGTATTGAAATGTCAGAATCATTACAGGTTGGCAGGATGCATTGGATTCTCTCATACCTGGACCCATTACTAGAAAAACAAACATGTGTCTAGACCCTTGATACATAAGCAGGATAAATTCTTTCATCTATTATGATACTTTTCCATTTATGACAAAAGACCTGGGGTCCACGTTGAACAAATTACTTTTAGTAACTTATGTTTTCCTTTTTCTTAGCACAAGCCCTGCACACAAGTACTATCTGGCTATGGACCCTATGTCTGAATCACTCTACCTATCAGACACCAATACTCGAAAAGTCTACAAACTGAAATCTCTCGTGGAAACAAAAGATCTCTCTAAGAATTTTGAAGTGGTAGCAGGAACAGGTGACCAGTGCCTTCCCTTTGACCAAAGTCACTGCGGAGATGGTGGAAAAGCCTCTGAAGCTTCACTGAACAGCCCTCGAGGTAAAAATAAATAAATATGTTTAAAAAAAAAAGAAAAACTCCAAGCCTTGATTGATGGCAGATTTCATTTGACTTCAGTGAATTTTAAGGCGACTGTCAGGCTGTACTCTCTCTCAACCTTCTGCCTCTCATAGGCAGCTTTTCCAGAGTCTATGACAAAAGATAGGTACTGCAAGGCAAGTTTTTAGATGACATGCATGGGGACCATGTTGAGGTGATCATAATTGTTAGGAAAGGTTCCTATGTGTTGATTCTGGTTACCAAATGAATACAGCTTGTGGGCCATTGGATTACCACCCAGGATCCCTATCCTATCCTAAGCTATTTTCTAGAACCTCCACACAGTCCTGCAATTAAAGAGTTAACATATCCCAGCCTAGAGCCTCTAGTCCCCCTCTTTTGCTCTGTGGCTTACATTGCCACAAATGAGGTCTGCTCCCGCCTTTCTGTGCCACTGTCAGAAATACTACCTCACAGCATTCCTATTTTTCTTAACAGTCATTAATGAGCTTTTCTTTCTTTCAAATATCTAGATTATTTCTAAAGTTTTTTTTAAACTTACATCAACTCTAGGATAAAAGAGTGGGAGTTTAGCCTCATTTTAAAACACACTTCCTATGTTCTGGGACCAACCATTACTTCAAATGCCTGGAATTTGATGAACAAATCTATTTCTCCCAATTAACTTCATAATTTTATAATATTCGATCATATGTCCACCTTAAACTATTAAATTTGTGAGTGGCCAAGTTTTAAGTCTGTCATCACATATCATTTACCTCATCTGTTTAATTATTCTGACATTCTTCTTTGTTCCTTTGCCTAGGTTTTCATGAATGCATGTGTGCATATTTATTTTAGTGAGTTTTTAAAAGTATTCATTTCATGGGATTTCTTAAAGCTAGCATTAACTATTAAACATAATACACCCTTGTTGTAGAAAAATACAAAAGGAAGGATAAAAATGTTTTTAATTAAAATCAGCATATACTTGCAACATACAAAAAATCACCAGTGACATTCGAGTAATTTTTTCATATATAGCATAGGTTTTAATCCTATGAGTAGGTTCATAGGATATATTGTTATTCTATAACCTGCTTTTCACATTTGATGTATTATAAATATCTTTCCAAGCCAATAAACATTGTGAGACCAATATATTTAATTTGTTAGAAAGCCACTTATTAATTCAAATACTGAGGGGTTACTCTATAGCCATTTGACATTTGCCACACTGGAATTAAATTCCAACTACTATGATAGTCCAAAGTCTCCAGGTTCTTCAATTACAGTGTTTCTTATAAAGCCCTTCTGGCGAACCTCAGCCCATTAAATCTGAATTTCTTAAATAGGATCTATACTATTTAATTAACACTAGATTATACTCTTCCTTCTTTTGCTTCCCAGTTTCTTCACGGAAGGTTTTTTTTTTTTTTCTGTAGAAGTTTGCAAAGTGAAACTACATCTAATATCTCATCTCCCTAGCAATTCTAAGCTGGATGAAGAATGCATCAAATGTGTTTATTTTATAATTGATCGATTAAATAACTCATACTTATGCGAGGTATCCCTAAAGGGAATGTAAAATCTCCCCAAATATTATGCTAAAGTTTTTCTTTTCCTCTGTGCCAACTCCTCTTACACACACATAGTGAACCCACAATAAATATTCAAAGAGTAAATGAATAACTCAGGTGCAACATATAATCAGCTCATCTTTCAAGAAAATATATCAGGTTGGGTTTTACCTTTTATACAGATTTAAAACTCTTATGGGTATTATAAAGGTTTCTGCATAAGTAATAAGGAGGAATCAGGCTTGTATTGTGCCTGAAATCGACATCCACCTGAGTTGCTGCTAGTCTGAAAGCCACTCATCTCACCTACCACATTCAACCTGCCACATAGTGAGTGACTATCTCAGCTCTTCCAAATAAAGCAAAGAATTGGTTTGGCATAGGTTTTGCTGCTTGGAAAGCAATAAGAGCCCTGATGAGCAGGATTTGAATGAACTCTTGAAGTGTCAGTAATTAGAGTGCCAAAATTTATACATCTATTAAAGCTAATATCAAACCTAGTCTTTCTTTCTGACAAATCTAGAAGTGTGCGTTCTTTCATCTTGATTTACTTGTCATGCTTTACAAAAGTGCCCCTTACACATCTGATACACTTTCAAAGCAGCCCTGAGAATATCATACTCAGACAGACAGTTGATGGTCTGAACTCATCTGAACAACTTTTACATAATGTTCCTGAAACTTATGTTTTCAACATTTGTCCAGATACAATGGGTAAATTTGATTTCTTAAAGAAATGGAAGTTATAATTTATACTAGGTACGTATGTAAAACTTTCCCTTCAACTATGGAAATGGGGTTTGACACCCTGATACTGATTTTCAAACTCACACAGATTGTGGAACTTCTGTACACACATCAATTACCTTTAACAGAGCAGTCAGAACATTCAAGAGCCTAGCCATAGCTCCTATCTCCACGCTGAACATAAACAGCATTCACCTTTGTCAGGCAATCAAATGTGAGAATCTTTTTTTTTTTCCATTTTTTATTAGGTATTTAGCTCATTTACATTTCCAATGCTATACCAAAAGTCCCCCCCACCCACCCACTCCCCCCCTTTGGCCCTGGCGTTCCCCTGTACCGGGGCACACAAAGTCTGCGTGTCCAATGGGCCTCTCTTTCCAGTGATGGCCGACTAGGCCATCTTTTGATACATATGCAGCTAGAGTCAAGAGCTCAGGGGTACTGGTTAGTTCATAATGTTGTTCCACCTATAGGGTTGAAGATCCCTTTAGCTCCTTGGGTACTTTCTCTAGCTCCTCCATTGGGAGCCCTGTGATCCATCCATTAGCTGACTGTGAGCATCCACTTCTGTGTTTGCTAGGCCCCGGCATAGTCTCACAAGAGACAGCTACATCTGGGTCCTTTCGATAAAATCTTGCTAGTATATGCAATGGTGTCAGCGTTTGGATGCTGATTATGGGGTGGATCCCTGGATATGGCAGTCTCTACATGGTCCATCCTTTCATCTCAGCTCCAAACTTTGTTTCTGTAACTCCTTCCATGGGTGTTTTGTTCCCACTTCTAAGGAGGGGCATAGTGTCCACACTTCAGTCTTCATTTTTCTTGAGTTTCATGTGTTTAGGAAATTGTATCTTATATCGTGGGTATCCTAGGTTTTGGGCTAGTATCCACTTATCAGTGAGTACATATTGTGTGAGTTCCTTTGTGATTGGAGAATCTTATTATATGAAATGCTACAGGGTAATTTCATAGACTTCTATAGAAGGAACATTCATGCAAAAAATTATTAAATTATAGTGTGCAAATTAAGAAAGAGTACAACTAATTGATAATTTCATCTTTGAGGTTTTCCTGCAGATTCTAAGTCTCTCAAGAAAGTGTAATTTGTTTGCAGTTTTTTTTTTTTTCATTTTTTTATTAGGTATTTAGCTCATTTACATTTCCAATGCTATACCAAAAGTCCCCCTTACCCACCCACCCCCACTCCCCTACCCACCCACTCCCCCCCTTTGGCCCTGGCGTTCCCCTGTACCGGGGCACACAAAGTCTGCGTGTCCAATGGGCCTCTCTTTCCAGTGATGGCCGACTAGGCCATCTTTTGATACATATGCAGCTAGAGTCAAGAGCTCAGGGGTACTGGTTAGTTCATAATGTTGTTCCACCTATAGGGTTGAAGATCCCTTTAGCTCCTTGGGTACTTTCTCTAGCTCCTCCATTGGGAGCCCTGTGATCCATCCATTAGCTGACTGTGAGCATCCACTTCTGTGTTTGCTAGGCCCCGGCATAGTCTCACAAGAGACAGCTACATCTGGGTCCTTTCAGTAAAATCTTGCTAGTGTATGCAATGGTGTCAGCATTTGGAAGCTGATTATGGGGTGGATCCCTGGATATGGCAGTCTCTACATGGTCCATCCTTTCATCTCAGCTCCATACTTTGTTTCTGTAACTCCTTCCATGGGTGTTTTGTTCCCACTTCTAAGGAGGGGCATAGTGTCCACACTTCAGTCTTCATTTTTCTTGAGTTTCATGTGTTTAGGAAATTGTATCTTATATCATGGGTATCCTAGGTTTTGGGCTAGTATCCACTTATCAGTGAGTACATATTGTGTGAGTTCCTTTGTGATTGTGTTACCTCACTCAGGATGATGCTCTCCAGGTCCATCCATTTGGCTAGGAATTTCATAAATTCATTCTTTTTAATAGCTGAGTAGTACTCCATTGTGTAGATGTACCACATTTTCTGTATCCATTCCTCTGTTGAGGGGCATCTGGGTTCTTTCCAGTTTCTGGCTATTATAAATAAGGCTGCTATGAACATAGTGGAGCATGTGTCCTTCTTACCAGTTGGGGCTTCTTCTGGATATATGCCCAGGAGAGGTATTGCTGGATCCTCCGGTAGTACTATGTCCAATTTTCTGAGGAACCGCCAGACTGATTTCCAGAGTGGTTGTACAAGCCTGCAATCCCACCAACAATGGAGGAGTGTTCCTCTTTCTCCACATCCTCGCCAGCATCTGCTGTCACCTGAATTTTTGATCTTAGCCATTCTCACTGGTGTGAGGTGGAATCTCAGGGTTGTTTTGATTTGCATTTCCCTGATGATTAAGGATGTTGAACATTTTTTCAGGTGCTTCTCTGCCATTCGGTATTCCTCAGGTGAGAATTCTTTGTTCAGTTCTGAGCCCCATTTTTTAAGGGGGTTATTTGATTTTCTGAGGTCCACCTTCTTGAGTTCTTTATATATGTTGGATATTAGTCCCCTATCTGATTTAGGATAGGTAAAGATCCTTTCCCAGTCTGTTAGTGGTCTTTTTGTCTTATAGACAGTGTCTTTTGCCTTGCAGAAACTTTGGAGTTTCATTAGGTCCCATTTGTCAATTCTCGATCTTACAGCACAAGCCATTGCTGTTCTGTTCAGGAATTTTTCCCCTGTGCCCATATCTTCAAGGCTTTTCCCCACTTTCTCCTCTATAAGTTTCAGTGTCTCTGGTTTTATGTGAAGTTCCTTGATCCACTTAGATTTGACCTTAGTACAAGGAGATAAGTATGGATCGATTCGCATTCTTCTACATGATAACAACCAGTTGTGCCAGCACCAATTGTTGAAAATGCTGTCTTTCTTCCACTGGATGGTTTTAGCTCCCTTGTCGAAGATCAAGTGACCATAGGTGTGTGGGTTCATTTCTGGGTCTTCAATTCTATTCCATTGGTCCACTTGTCTGTCTCTATACCAGTACCATGCAGTTTTTATCACAATTGCTCTGTAGTAAAGCTTTAGGTCTGGCATGGTGATTCCACCAGAGGTTCTTTTATCCTTGAGAAGAGTTTTTGCTATCCTCGGTTTTTTGTTATTCCAGATGAATTTGCAAATTGCTCCTTCTAATTCGTTGAAGAATTGAGTTGGAATTTTAATGGGGATTGCATTGAATCTGTAGATTGCTTTTGGCAAGATAGCCATTTTTACAATGTTGGTCCTGCCAATCCATGAGCATGGGAGATCTTTCCATCTTCTGAGATCTTCTTTAATTTCTTTCTTCAGGGACTTGAAGTTTTTATCATACAGATCTTTCACTTCCTTCGTTAGAGTCACGCCGAGATATTTTATATTATTTGTGGCTATTGAGAAGGGTGTTGTTTCCCTAATTTCTTTCTCAGCCTGTTTATTCTTTGTGTAGAGAAAGGCCATTGACTTGTTTGAGTTAATTTTATATCCAGCTACTTCACCGAAGCTGTTTATCAGGTTTAGGAGTTCTCTGTTGGAATTTTTAGGGTCACTTATATATACTATCATATCATCTGCAAAAAGTGATATTTTGACTTCCTCTTTTCCAATTTGTATCCCCTTGATCTCCTTTTGTTGTCGAATTGCTCTGGCTAATACTTCAAGTACTATGTTGAAAAGGTAGGGAGAAAGTGGGCAGCCTTGTCTAGTCCCTGATTTTAGTGGGATTGCTTCCAGCTTCTCTCCATTTACTTTGATGTTGGCTACTGGTTTGCTGTAGATTGCTTTTATCATGTTTAGGTATTGGCCTTGAATTCCTGATCTTTCCAGAACTTTTATCATGAATGGGTGTTGGATCTTGTCAAATGCTTTTTCTGCATCTAACGAGATGATCATGTGGTTTTTGTCTTTGAGTTTGTTTATATAATGGATTACATTGATGGATTTTCGTATATTAAACCATCCCTGCATCCCTGGAATAAAACCTACTTGGTCAGGATGGATGATTGCTTTAATGTGTTCTTGGATTCGGTTAGCGAGAATTTTATTAAGAATTTTTGCATCGATGTTCATAAGAGAAATTGGTCTGAAGTTCTCTATCTTTGTTGGATCTTTCTGTGGTTTAGGTATCAGAGTAATAGTGGCTTCATAAAATGAGTTGGGTAGAATACCTTCTACTTCTATCTTGTGAAAAAGTTTGTGCAGAACTGGAGTTAGATCTTCTTTGAAGGTCTGATAGAACTCTGCACTAAACCCGTCTGGTCCTGGGCTTTTTTTGGCTGGGAGACTATTAATAACTGCTTCTATTTCTTTAGGGGATATGGGACTGTTTAGAAGGTCAACTTGATCCTGATTCAACTTTGGTACCTGGTATCTGTCCAGAAATTTGTCCATTTCGTCCAGGTTTTCCAGTTTTGTTGAGTATAGCCTTTTGTAGAAGGATCTGATTGTGTTTTGGATTTCTTCAGGATCTGTTGTTATGTCTCCCTTTTCATTTCTGATTTTGTTAATTAGGATTTTGTCCCTGTGCCCTTTAGTGAGTCTAGCTAAGGGTTTATCTATCTTGTTGATTTTCTCAAAGAACCAACTCCTCGTTTGGTTAATTCTTTGAATAGTTCTTCTTGTTTCCACTTGGTTGATTTCACCCCTGAGTTTGATTATTTCCTGCCGTCTACTCCTCTTGGGTGAATTTGCTTCCTTTTTTTCTAGAGCTTTTAGATGTGTTGTCAAGCTGCTAGTATGTGCTCTCTCCCGTTTTTTCTTGAAGGCACTCATAGCTATGAGTTTCCCTCTTAGAAATGCTTTCATTGTGTCCCAAAGGTTTGGGTACGTTGTGGCTTCATTTTCATTAAACTCTAAAAAGTCTTTAATTTCTTTCTTTATTCCTTCCTTGACCAAGGTATCATTGAGAAGAGTGTTGTTCAGTTTCCATGTGAATGTTGGCTTTCTGTTATTTATTTTGTTATTGAAGATCAGCCTTAGTGCATGGTGATCTGATAGGATACATGGGACAATTTCAATATTTTTGAATCTGTTGAGGCCTGATTTGTGACCTATTATGTGGTCAATTTTGGAGAAGGTACCATGAGGTGCTGAGAAGAAAGTATATCCTTTTGTTTTAGGATAAAATGTTCTGTAGATATCTGTCAGATCCATTTGTTTCATCACTTCTGTTAGTTTCAGTGTGTCCCTGTTTAGTTTCTGTTTCCATGATCTGTCCATTGGTGAAAGTGGTGTGTTGAAGTCTCCCACTATTATTGTGTGAGGCGCAATGTGTGCTTTGAGCTTTACTAAAGTTTCTTTAGTGAATGTGGCTGCTCTTGTATTTGGAGCATAGATATTCAGAATTGAGAGTTCCTCTTGGAGGATTTTACCTTTGATGAGAATGAAGTGTCCCTCCTTGTCTTTTTTGATGACTTTGGGTTGGAAGTCAATCTTATCAGATATTAGGATGGCTACTCCTGCTTGTTTCTTCATACCATTTGCTTGGAAAATTGTTTTCCAGCCTTTCATTCTGAGGTAGTGTCTATCTTTTTCTCTGAGATGAGTTTCCTGTAAGCAGCAAAATGTTGGGTCTTGTTTGTGTAGCCAGTTTGTTAGTCTATGTCTTTTTATTGGCGAGTTGAGACCATTGATGTTAAGAGATATTAAGGAAAAGTAATTGTTGCTTCCTGTTATTTTAGTTGTTAAAGGTGGCATTCTGTTCTTGTGGCTGTCTTCTTTTAGGTTTGTTGAGGGATTACCTTCTTGTTTTTTCTAGGGCGTTGTTCCCGTTCTTGTATTGGTTTTTTTCTGTTATTATCCTTTGAAGGGCTGGATTCGTGGAGAGATAATGCGTGAATTTGGTTTTGTCGTGGAATACTTTGGTTTCTCCCTCTATGATAATTGAGAGTTTGGCTGGGTATAGTAGCCTGGGCTGCAGTTTGTGTTCTCTTAGTGTCTGTATAACATCTGTCCAGGCTCTTCTGGCTTTCATAGTCTCTGGTGAAAAATCTGGTGTAATTCTGATAGGCTTGCCTTTATATGTTACTTGACCTTTTTCCCTTACTGCTTTTAGTATTCTATCTTTATTTAGTGCATTTGATGTTCTGATTATTATGTGTCGGGAGGAATTTCTTTTCTGGTCCAGTCTATTTGGAGTTCTGTAGGCTTCTTGTATGTTCATATGCATCTCATTCTTTAGATTTGGGAAGTTTTCTTCAATAATTTTGTTGAAGATGTTTGCTGGACCTTTGAGTTGAAAATCTTCATTCTCATCCACTCCTATTATCCGTACGTTTGGTCTTCTTATTGTGTCCTGGATTTCCTGGATATTTTGAGTTAGGATCTTTTTGCATTTTCCATTTTCTTTGATTGTTGTGCCGATGTTCTCTATGGAATCTTCTGCACCTGAGATTCTCTCTTCCATCTCTTGTATTCTGTTGCTGATGCTCAAATCTATGGTTCCAGATTTCTTTCCTAGGGTTTCTATCTCTAGTGTTGCCTCGCTTTGAGTTTTCTTTATTGTGTCTACTTCCCTTTTTAGGTCTAGTATGGTTTTGTTCATTTCCATCACCTGTTTGTATGTTTTTTCCTCTTTTTCTGTAAGGACTTCTACCTGTTTGATTGTGTTTTCCTGTTTTTCTTTAAGGACTTGTAACTCTTTAGCAGTGTTCTCCTGTATTTCTTTAAGTGATTTATTAAAGTCCTTCTTGATGTCCTCTACCATCATCATGAGATATGCTTTTAAATCTAGGTCTAGGTTCTCAGGTGTGTTGGGGTTCCCTGGACTGGGCGAAGTGGGTGTGCTGGGTTCTGGTGATGGTGAGTGGTCTTGGTTCCTGTTAGTAAGATTCCTCCATTTACCTTTCGCCATCTGGTAATCTCTGGAGTTAGTAGTTATAGTTGACTCTGTTTAGAGATTGTTCTTCTGGTGATTCTGTTACCGTCTATCAGCAGACCTGGGAGACAGATTCTCTCCTCTGAGTTTCAGTGCTCAGAGCACTCTCTGCTGGCAAGCTCTCTTACAGGGAAGGTGCGCAGATATCTTGTATTTGGACCTCCTCCTGGCCGAAGAAGAAGGCCCAAAACAGGACCTTTCTCAGACAGTGTGTTGCTTTGGCAGTTCCCAGGTGGTACAGACTCTCACCTAAGCAGACTAAATTCCTAAGTTCCTTGGAGTCCCGGGACCAAGATGGCGACCGCTGCTGCTGTGGCTTAGGTCGCCTCCCCAGCCGGGTGGGCACCTGTCCTCCGGTCCGGAAGGTGGCCGGCTGTCCCCGGCCCACACAGGGTGCTGCCTCAGCGCCTCTGTGCTTCTGCCTGTTCCAGAAGCTGTCAGGTTCTCTGGCGCACCCTCTCACCTGTTCAGACTCTTGTTTGCAGTTTTGCCTTGCACAGCTCTTCCCACCTCTTTGGAAGGCAGCAACTGTTTAATGGATTGCTTTAAGTAGATGTTTGATTTTTCCCCTTACATAGAAGGTCATAAATAACATGGAAATGTACATCTGAGGAGTACGATTATTAGGTTAGAAAAGAAAGCTTGCTCTAAGACAGCAGTTCTTAACCTGTGGGTTGCAATCCCTTTGGGAGTCACATGTAAGATATCCTGCATATTCAGATATTTACATTGCTATTCATAACAGTAGCAAAATTACAGTTAGGAAGTAGCTACAAAAATAACTTTATGGTTGGGGGCTACCACAACATGCAAGAACTGTGTTATAAAGGTCACAGCATTAGGAAGACTGAAAACTGCTGCTCTAAGACTTTAACAATCAACATATTAATTACAGTTTGAGGCAGACTCTCCAACCTGTCCTTAACTATTTACTCATGGTAAGGTAGGTAAATATTGGTTGGCAAGGCAGTTCATTACTTTTCTGAACCTATTAGAAAATTAAGCTGAAATATAATGTGTTTTGAGATCCTTCATTCTAAAGTTGGTGTACATTGTCAAATGCGATCAAAAGCCAGTCAGCCAAAGTCAGCAGTCAGGAGCTGGGCTGCATTTCGCTTTGGTTTGCTCAATTTTTATTAGATATTTTCTTCATTTACATTTCAAATGCTATCCCTAAAGTTCCCTATACCCTCCCCGTACCCGGCTCCCCAACCCACCCACTCCACTTCCTGGCCCTGGCATTTCCCTGTACTGGGGCATATAAAGTTTGCAAGACCAAGGGCCTCTCCTCCCATTGATAGCCTATTAGGTCATCCTCTGCTACATATGCAGCTAGAGACACAGCTCTGGGGGTACTGGTTAGTTCATATTGTTGTTCCTCCTATAGGGTTGCTGACCCGTTTAGCTCCTTGGGTACTTTCTCTAGCTCCTTCATTGGGGCCCTGTGTTCTATCCAATAGATGACTGTGAACACCCACTTCTGTATTTGCCAGGGACTGGCATGGCCTCACAAGAGATAGCTATATCAGGGTCCTGTCAGCAAAATCTTGCTGGCATATGCAATAGTGTCAGGGTTTGGTGGTTGTTTATGGGATGGATCACCAGGTAGGGCAGTCTCTGGATGGTCCCTCCTTTCATCTTAGCTCCAAACTTTGTCTCTGTAACTCCTTCCATGGGTATTTTGTTCCCCATTCTAAGAAGGAACAAAGTATCCACACTTTGGTCTTCATTCTTCTTGTGTTTCATGTTTTGCAAATTGTATCTTATATCTTGGGTATTCTAAGTTTCTGGGCTAATATCCACTTATCAGTGAGTGCACATCATGTGTGTTCTTTTGTGATTGTGCTACCTCACTCAGGATGATATCCTCCAGATACATCCATTTGCCTAAGAATTTCATAAATTTATTGTTTTTAATAGCTGGATAGTACTCCATTGTGTAAATGTACCACATTTTCTGTATCCATTCCTCTGTTGAGGGGCATCTGGGTTCTTTCCAGCTTCTGGCTATTATAAATAAGGCTGCTATGAACATAGTGGAGCATGTTTCTTTCTTACTAGTTGGAACATCTTCTGGATATATGCCCAGGAGAGGTATTGCGGGATCCTCCAGTAGTACTATGTCCAATTTTTTGAGGAACCACCAGACTGATTTCCAGAGGGGTTGTACAAGCTTGCAATCCCACCAGCAATGGAGGAGTGTTCCTCTTTCTCCACATCCTCACCAGCATCTGCTGTCACCTGAATTTTTTATTTTAGCCATTCTGACTGGTGTGAGATGGGATCTCAGGGTTGTTTTGATTTGCATTTCCCTGATGATTAAGGATGCTGAACATTTTTTCAAATGCTTCTCAGCCATTCAGTATTCCTCAGGTGAGAATTCTTTGTTTAGCTCTGTACCCTATTTTTTTTGTATGTTTGTGAGAAATTGCAGCCAATTGAGAACTCTAGGTAAGCAAGCCTGAATTTGTGTAAACTATCTGTGTAAATGTCCATGTGTTCCTTGAATGGCTGTACAAGTCACTATTCCCTTACCACGGTTCCCTCTTCCTCCACACTAAAATAGACTTACTAATGCCATTAACTATTTTGGAGCTGGCATGGAATTTAACACATGGTCTCAAAATTTCTCAGATGTAAGTTGAAGTGTTCAGGGTGGTCTTCTTTCAGATTCTAATGGGTTGCAATAAACATAGCTATAGCATGCTGAGTGCCTACTGTATGCTATTCAGTCTAGTAGATATTTTCCACACACTATCTCTGATCTTCCCAGCAATTCACTTTTTTGTATGATTCGCATTATGTAGGATAATTCCCATTATATGATTTCCATTGAACAAAAGGAAACAAACTCAATTAGGATAAGAGATTTATTCAGGATCACATGGTACATAGGTGTCAATGCCAGAACACAAACTAAGTTAGCTCATTCCAAAACATCTACCATGAAAAAGACAGAAACCTAGAATAGCACTATCCTGCACTCCACACCTTTCTACTAAAATTCAGGGTTTCTGGGGAGGATACAAATTTTGGAAACTACTTTGAAGTCTAGTGAGAGGTATTCATAGGAAAATAACTTGAGTTAAGACAAATAGTTTCCAGTCAAGTTTCCTTGTTCTATAATATTTTCTCTTAAGTGTGTACTAATGATGTATCATATAGCATCTACATAATCTGTAAATGTAATTGTTCAAATGAGTCTCCAGGAAATCTTGTCACTTCTCTGTGGAAGATTCTGCAACTAGGCAGTTCACCAAATTTTCCTTAAGGGACCAATGCAGGAAGCCTTCATTTTATTAAATGCCCTGATGACATAGTAACTACAAATTTTGTATGAAGAAAAAAAACTGAAGCATCTGCAAATAGAATTTCATATGATAGTCCCTGGGTTCTTCTCCTGGAAAGAACCCTTTATCTCTTCCAATGTGATATACTTTGATTTGGATCCCAATAAAAAGAAACATTTGCCATTTTACTCATCAATACTTCAATGAAATAGGGCAAGGGAAGGGAATTAGCAAAGAGATTGAGAGAGTACCATTCTCTAGCATTGTATATGAATTTGAATTGACTTTAAAGGATGCTTTTAAAACATGCATGGATGATGTCGCTGAAACTTAGGTTCCATTTATTACTTTTACTGCAACTTTCTTTAATTCTACAGAGAACTCAAAGTAATGAGTCATGTAATAGATGACCAAGTACTTAAGCAGAATATGAAATGGTATGAGGTGGCGTTCTAAAAGAACATTTGTGACAAGCTGAATGTGCCTATGTTTTTCTAAGGGCGAAGGATTGACAGGATGGGTTAAAATTAATCAGTGACTTAATATGGTTTTCTTAGACCTTGCCACAGATTATATCTCTATTTTCAAGTGTGTATTTAAATAATTTGACCTCAGAAGCCAGCAGGGCTTAGGCAATATCCAGTTGAATGCAAGCAGTTTTTCCATGGAAGAGAAATAATTCTTAAATCCTTGAGCCTTTAAAAGGTGACTTTAGGATATCCATGACACTCTACATGATTCATTTTAACTTTATGGGAAATTTTGGAAACTGGATAATATAAAATCTAGAAACAAAGAGTTGTTTTCGTCCCTTCCTAAGTTCAACTCAGGTATATTCCTAAACTCTTAACTTTTCCAAGCATCTGCATATTATTCCAAAAGCTGTATCCGTGATTAATGAAAATATGAGAAGACAATAATCAGTGACATCTGGTTGCCATAGTGGTGTCTATAAGGAAGAGAGCATAGAGAAACAAGAAATGCTTTGGGATCTCCAGTGCAGTGGGGCAGTAGTGCTTTCTTAAATTCATTTAGTATCTTATAAGACTTCGTGGTGACAATCATTTGGAAATATAAGAAGGATATTCCTGAATAAAATTATAGACATGCCACAGCATTAATAAAGCAAATGCTATATTTTTAAGATTTCATGAAATAATCAACATATTACAATAAAAATATCTATCTCATGGTCATAGCAGAAACAAAGGAGGGAGGAAGAAGTTATGACTTCATCCTATAGTCAAAAGACTTGAAAGTGACATGTGACATGATCATCTGCTATCCGCATTTTGGATAATTTGGATTACAGACACATTAAGTGGACAGGAACAATACTGGGGCAGCAAATCCAGTATGGGTGCTAATTCTAAGATAAAGACATTCAATGAGAAAGCTATTGAAAGCAATTGAAGGTGAAGCAAGGAAACATGGCATCCAGGAAGCCATGGGCATTTTTTTTTCAGATGAATTTTTTTATTGGTAAAATATAAATAACAGAAATCACCTCCCCCCTCCTTTTTGTTCTTTTTTTTTTTACTTTTTTATTACATATTTTCTTTATTTACATTTCAAATGCTATCCCAAAAGTTCCCTTATCCTCCCCCCCGCCCTGCTAGCCTACCCACTCACTCCCATTTATAGGCCCTGGCGTTCCCCTGTACTGGAGCATATAAAGTTTGCAAGACCAAGGGGCTTCTCTTCCCACTGATGGCCGACTAGGCCATCTTCTGCTACTTATGCAGCTAGAGACATGAGCTCTGGGGGTAGTGATTAGTTCATATTGTTGTTCCACCATGGGCATTCTTAAACAAGATGCAGAAACCCGTATCAACTGTAAAAAGCCCATGGATAGCCACTGAATGAGGTAGTTGTTATAGATCATCAGTGACATGTGGAAAAATACAAAAGATAGGAAATTAATGATAAACCAAGGACTTAAGGAAATGGGACTAGAGTGGGACTTGAATCAGGGGAGAGCAAGATGAATAACCATATGAACTCACAGAAACCATGACAACAAGAGCAAGACCTGGGGCCTAAGTTTAAACCAGACAAAATCTCAGCACTAAGAAGGGGAAGTAGATACAAAATATCACCCCTAACCAAGAAGCTAATTGTAACTAATACCTGCTGGGAGAGAGGAAATCAGTTTTCTCTAATTGTTTGCCATTGGAAATATCAACCACACTCCAGGGCAGGCCCTATGCCTGGGAGTAATTGACAAAAAAAGGGGACTCCGTGGGGTGGGGTGGGGTGGGGTGGGGTGGGGTGGGGTGGGGTGGGGGAGGCCTGTGGGCTTTTTGTTTCATTTTGTATGGTTTGGGTAGATTTTGTCTTACTGGATTTTTTTTATTTATTTATTTTCATTTTTGTTCTTTGTTTTTGTTTTGTGGGTGAGTGGAGAAGATCTGGAAGAGTTGGAGAAGGGGAAAGAAAGTGATCAAAATATAGCGTATAAAATATTTTTTAAATGAGAAAAAAAGAGAGAGAATAAAGACATAGTCTTAAGATAAGGATGAGGATTAGGGGGATGTAAGAGTCATGGATCCGAGAGTTTTCAAAGAAATAGATCTTTTCTGCTGAAAATGAGAGAATTAACATCAGACATTGGGGTAAGTAGGAAAGATTTGAGAGAATCTTGTAAATCAAATCTGCTTTCTGAGTAATATCAATAGTCATCACTGTGGCTGCATTCCCAGCAAGGTTGCAAGGCACCTGCCATCCAATTTTCTAAGTCAACATCCTTCGGGTTAGAATTAGAAGCAGCTTTTGGAAAATATGTTTGGCACTCTTAAACTTTACCCCTTAATAATATTGTGACTTTTTAGCAGCAAGTGTGGAGCGGAGACTGTAGGAAAGGCCATCCAGAGACTGCCCCACCTAGAGATCTATTTAATAGTAATTTGATAACATATGGCACATATAAGGAAATATAATACAGCCACTGAAAGAGTATAGAAATACATTGTGTTCATGAAAATTTCTTTCATAAACTAAGTTCTTAGTGAACTTAAAACTTACTGTAATTACATCAAAGGACATCCAGCATCTATTATCCAACCAGAATGAGAATGTAGCTGGTTTCTGTATTCACTTGCTCTCATGTAGCTGCTTATGATAATCAGAAGAATAGAACCTTGTCTTGTGCAAGCAGCTGTAACTTTAGGACTTTTCTGACTTTTGACTTTTCTGCTACAATTCAGAAGGCATAAGCTCTTGGTGAGGAAAGAAGCAGACAACAAGAATAGATAGGACCTCAGCTAATTGCTTTTTTCCTGCTATTTGTGGTTGAGCTCGCTTTTTAGGTGTCTTCGTGATTTATAAGCCATGGAAGCGTTTGTAAATGTACTTATCAGATTCAGTGGAACATTATAATATTTAAATGATGATGACCACCTAGGTTCTAAAAATCAAACCAAACCAGATATGAACCAAGATTCTTCACTCTTCGGAAAGTTGTCTAATTTTTCTAAGCTACAGATTCCTCATCCTTAAAGTGAGAGGATGAATAGTACCCTCGCAATTGATTTGTTCGTTAAATTGCATAAACTACCAAATAAAATATCTAGAATGGGGTGTGTACACTGTAAATAGTACCTATGGTTCTGATCAGTGTTGTTTTGTTACTAGTGATGATTACAATAGTTACCAACACACTGGATCAGTGAGTTTAGAAAGAGGTATGCTCTGTATCCTAGGAAGGGATGGTGCCACAAGAGAATCCAGAGTCAAGACAGTTTAGGATGTAGCTATTGTATGTGATTTAAATAAGTTCTGGTTCTGGTTTGTGTTAGGTAACGCCCCACAAGTCCATGTGTAACCAAAACAATTCCCATTTAATTCACCATAAAATTCATTCTGGAAGAAGTCTGTTCAGATGTGAAATAAGTGTTCGCAGATGGAAATTGTCTGGAGCAGCAGCCCATTTATTCAACACTAATTTACTTTATGGGAACTTTGTTTAGAGAGACAAGATCACCTGAAGAGGGAAAGGTAGGATCTACTCAAAGCAACACACAGTAAAATCTGATACTAGATATGTGCTAGAATAGCAGGAATGTTGGGAAAGGTATGGGATTAATAATGAAATAAAATCATCCATTGGTATCCAAGGAAGATGTTCAAGTCTTTTATATAAAATGCATAGTATAAGTATGTAATCTATGTACATTCTTTCATATCCTTTAAATCATCTCAAGATTACTTATAATATCAAATACTATGCAAATGCTATGTAAATGGTTGTTGGATTGTATTGTTTAGGAAATGATAACAAGAAAAAAACATTCAGTGCAGATGCAATTTCTTTTTAATATTTCCGATCTATGGTTGGTTGCAACCAAGGGTGTAGAATATGCATATAAAGAGGGATGACTATACTTCATCTACACAGTATTGTCAAGAATGGAACTTATTTCCCCCTCCATTTAAAGATGGGAAGCATAGGACTATAATGTTTCTTATCTAAGACCACTTACCCAAACTAATTTTCCTTCTTTATAACAGCCCATTGGTGTCATACATTTCCTGTCTGTCCACTTAAGAATCACCTCAACTGTTCCAAAGCAAACTCTCTAGCCAAAAAAATAAAATAATGACAGAGATCACACCCGAACAGGCTGCAAATCATTTAAATCATATTTTGAGTGGTGTATTATGGTAACCTATAAATAACTAATTGCATAAAATTGCTTTAGTAGTTTCTAGATGGCAGCTTTAATTAAAAGCACCAGAGACATTTAGAAGTTTAGAAATGGATGGCATGTAATTTGCCCTTTTACCAACCATAAAATGGTAATTAAGGAATTTGATTCACTTCTTCCTATTAAAAGTTTTATGAGAATAGCAAGTTCCTTCTAAATACAGTTTCTCTTCAGCAGAAGGTAGTAAGTTTGCTTTATCAGTCTTCTCCAGCAGGGTAAGATGTTTTAATGTACAAATTCTTCAGGAGTTAATTAGGACATTTCCTTCCATGTAAAATGTTTGTTTTTAAGACTCTAAAACACGAAAGATTATTAGAGTTAAAACTTTTATCATAGCCCCCATATTCTTCCCATATCAGTACAAGATGACCCAGTAATTCCACATTTGCCAAATGTATAGGGTTAGGCATGAAATCAAAGAAATGGAATGTCATTTTCTTATGAGTCTAATATGGCTTGGTAATTTCTGCAGAAATATGTCTATAGCACATTGACATTCCAGGGAATCCTAAATATTAACTCAACAGCATGGGATGTTTTTAGCTTCATTAATGCTCTAGAAATACTAAATAAACCAACAGGTGTACATAGTAAAACTTCAACAGCATAAAGTAAACCAAGATATCTCTCAAAATCTGGAACTTTAACATCCCCATGGGCTAAATCACATCTGAGTATGGAGTCATTATGTTTATTTTTATTTTTTAATTGAACCATTAATTGATTGCAAGTTTTTGGCACTACTTCATCCAAGGATTACAGATGGCATATCCAAGAAACACAGCTGCCATTTGGGTTTTAAGTCAGAGGAAAGCAGGTTTTTGCAAGTTATCTATGCTGGAATGCAAGCCACAAACCAGTAACGTGGAGGATGTTTTAAATGTCTCCTCTGTTTTTCTCTCAATGACTCCCTGCAGCCCTCAGCTTGTATCCCCTGGATATAAATCTAACTTCTCCTCTTCCTTCACCTCAATGAGGAGCAGATAAGAATACAGTAGTATACTAAAGAAAGATGGCACCAGGAGCTGAGATTTTTCTTGCTGATATTTTTAGAATTTCTAGCAAATGGTGATGGAAAAAAAAAAGCCAGACCCACCATTTGTACTACTTATCATTTTAAATATTTACACAGAAAGTGAGTGTCCCCTTACTGTATGCATCCAAAGATTGATTATCCCCACACCTCCCCTCATGCCTTACTCACATCTGAGGCATAATAAAAATACAAACTTATATCCAGTGAGAAGTTGAGAACCCAAAGCAGCATGCAGCATGTGCTTCTGCATCTATAAAGGTGCAGAAGGCAGGATGCACATCATGTGGCGGGGAAAGTTTGAAAGGAAGCATGTATAAGTATCTATGATCTACAAGGAACTGTAATTCATTTTGATCTTATTCTCTTGGAGTTTCTGAGTAGGGATGGAGATATAGCACATTTTCCTCGTGTACACAGACCTATGGGGTCGATTTCCAGCACTGCAAAATAATGAATTTTTCTATTTTTATTTGTCAACAAAACACAAAATATTATGTTTTACTTAAGTGCTATTTATGAAGTAAAATGCAGCTGTTGAGTGTTCACATATATAGATAACTACAGTATTTTAACACACACACACACACACACACACACACACACACACACACACATACAAGAAGTCTGTTGTCCTATAGCCTGATCTCTGGAGACACAGATCTTTGTTTTCATGGATGACAGCTCTTCAAAAAGGAATATTACACTATAAAAAGTTAACAATGTGTTATTCTCATCTGAGCATTTGAAAAGACACCTGATGAAGGTGTCATATCACGAGGCAAGAAAGAAGTGAAAATAAAAGGCAGTTCAGTCCTCACAGCCTGATAGGAAAAGTATTTTAATTTCATATTATAAAAAAACAAAACAAAACTTTTCAGTAATCCATAGTTTCATCACCCATCTAGCTAAGCCTAATGGTCTTAAAAAATACTAATCTCTACTGTGTGAAAATTGAAACTGTAGAGAAAGATATGAACACAGGCTTCGTTCCCATAAATACGTGTAGCCCTCTAATAGTAAGCCCTTTAGCAATTTTTTTGTGAGTCCATCCTTACCTATACCATTTTTCCTTACACAAAAGAATTATTATTCCCTACCTAATGTATGCTTTTGGGGTATAAAGCATAATATTTACCATTTTAACTCTTTTACACGTATATTTCTCAAGCAATAAGTACAGTCACATTGTGTGCAACTGGCACATATGTATTTTATATGGCTATTTTGTGGTGTCACATATCAAAACTAAGGTCTCAGACATGCCAAACACAAACCTGCTATGGAGTCCAAAGGTATAAAACACTCTTTTCAGTGCACAAGGATTTCATACATGCATATAAAGCATTTTGATCAAATTTGTTCTGCTATTCCTCCACCTACATAAACTGAGAATGCACAAAACTAGAACTAGGTGCCATTTGGAGAGATATGGACATGCATCAATGTATTTAAAGCACCTAAGAATGATACACACTAACTTCAGTAGTGGTACCTCTACGAAAGTAAGGAGAGTAGTGATTGGGCTATTATATCCATAATATTTTCTGCTTTGAAATGCAGGAACAATTTATTTTCATATTTATGTGTTTTGTGTTATGTGATATATATTTATGTGTTAATATATTATGTGTGAAATTTTAATGTTAGTAGTATTGTGTTCTGAGTTGTCTACTATTTGAAATGTTGTGTGGTTTTGAAACATTTAGAATCAGAAGGGGGCTTAGGAAACAACTTGAAAATGTACACCTAACAATTCCATTTCAAAAAAACAATTTGGTTTGTTATTTTAAACAAGGCTTTCTTGCAAAATAGTTCACAACATATGAGTCACAGGTAACAATATGTGAGAACACATAGGAGCGCTGGCCTGAAGACAGGGTCTTTGGAGCACTATCTGGTTACTGTTATTCATCTCTTATTTCATGAATTTAGTGGATTTAAGCCTCTCCTATTAGTTGCAGGCTTACTGGCACTTTTAGTACATGCCCATACTCAGAGTTCCCTAAATGGCTGACTGCGAACTTCCTGAGAAAAGCATCAATGTAATGAGTCAACTTTATCATTACCCAAAGTCGCTGTTTCCTTGGGAGTGAGTTCTGGCCCATTTAAAGTTTCTCCCTGAGGAATCACAGGATTAACCACTCAAATGTGAGGTTATCTTAAAGCCTCAAATATCAAAGCCTAGCGAGGAAGCCCCAATATTATTTGCTCTATTTTTCTTCCAGTTTCATTTACTAGCTATTTCATTTAGTTTTGCAAAATCTTGTTAAAGTGTGTAATGGATTTGGGGGGAAGGAAGGTAGGTAGGTGGCCCAATTTTACCAGTATTTACTCGGGAAAAGAAGCTGATTATAACAGTAATTTCCCTGAGTAGCCAGGAACCATTTCTCATTTTGGAAGGCATCTCTAATCTAAGAAAATTAAAACCATACTAACAGATTGACACGTCTGCGTTGTCCCTCCCCAAGCCAAAATCTGTCAGAATGGATTTTGCCAACAATTTTACCACTCATTCTATGCTCGTTCTATCATCTTGAACAAAGTAAACTCAGAACTGCCCTGGCCCTGACCTCAGGACTTAGTCTCACCATGTGCCTTCTCAACCTTTTCCAAAGTAGTAAAATGGGGGTGGGTGGTGGCAAGTCTAGGGAGAATGGGCTGAACAGGGGCTATGTTCAATAATATAAAAAATAAAGCTCCTAAAGCAAGAAAATGTGAAACCACAGGTTAACGTGTAAAACCTTTATTTTTAATGCTGGGCAGTATAACTGGTCCAATTTTGACATTAAGATTTTATTCAAATAATTGGTTTAAATGTTTACAGAATACTATCCAGATATCACAGATGGCCCAAACTACCAGCTTGTGAACTAACTATCCGTAATCCGATCTTCACTTGTTCCTAAAAAAGTTAGAGATGTTTGGACAATTGAATTATGGAACCACTGCAACTTCAAAATATGGCATCTGTCAGGATTCCATTATGCTTCTGTTTGCTTTTGTTATTTATAAGGCTGTTTTATTATTTTCTAATTGCTTATAGTGTTTTATTTCTAATAAAGACCTGAGTTATTTATCCCATACACATATGAAGCCATCCTTTATGCAGGAACTATGCTAATGCCAGTTACACAAAAGCTTCCTGATTATCAGACAGATATCCAGAGATGCCATCACCTTAATTACTATTTTCAATATATTTAACTGATGTCAATGAGACACTGGTGTCAGTAGCTCTGCATAGAAATTCATAAGGCTCCCACTGATTTTAGCTACTTTGCCAAATCCACATCATCATCCCTGTATATCTTACAAGGAAAGGGAGAATATTATCTGAGTTCCTCTATTTGGTTAAGCTTTTCAAACAGCAAATTTGAAACTCATTAATAAAGAAAAGAAATATGGCCCTGCCATTAAGTAGAGTATAATCTGTTTGGGAAGACAAGAGATGACTCATTGGGTTATAAGATATCAACATTAAACATTGCAAGAGTTCAAGAAAGTGAGAACTAGATTTTAACCTTTATCTATAATAAGTTAAGCCTACTCTAGAAGGAAAAGAAATTCAAAGAGTAAAGCAAAGGGGTGGGGCAAGTAGAGTAATGGATAATTAAAATGAGAGGTGAGACTTGGATTATTTAGTTCTTGTTGTAAGGAGAAGAAATCGTCCTAATAACTAAACATAAAATGCATTGCTTCTTTGTTTATTTGAACTGGAGTTTTGGGCAACTTAGGCTAACCTTGATTCTCCTATGTAAGTACACCCTTCTTGTACACCCGTGCCTCTGCGTCCAAATGCTGAGAATTATAGGCATGTGCTACTAGGCTCAGTGTAAAATGTGTTCTTAGATCCAGCCAGAAACCTACCATACTCTTAGGAAGAATGTAGGCTTTAAATTAGAAACTTCATGTCATGTTACACCTCACCCTTACCCACCTGGAATTGCATTCCATAGCTCTTCAAAAATGGTGCAGGAAAAATGATGGGGGTTGAAAAGTGATGTAGTCTGTGTAGGACACAGGCTGCTTTGACTAGGAAAAAAAAATAACACAGGATGCTATCCAGACTGATCATCACTGTCAGCATGGAGTAGATGCTGACAGAATTACACATGAGGCTTCTGCCATCTAAGTCAAGCTATGTTGAAGTAGGTAATCATGTACTAGACAAACCACAGCATGAAGCCTGAAACCTGTTAATCAAAACCATAAAGAAGTATTAACATCATCAGTGTTCACCTTTCGGAACGATCTTGCAGACAGGACAGCTGTTATTTCATTTGGCCTTTCTTGTAATCTGCTGACATGGGCAGCTCAGCCATTATTCCCACCATTAGACAAAGATGAAAGGCTGGGTGCTGAGAGTTTAAGTACACAGGTTCAAGCTACAACCCCCCAGTCTGAATTTCCTCCCACCTCACATCACTCGTAGACATATCTGTGTAGCTCAGTCTCGAGAAGGACAGGTATAGAAGTGACATGGGGGTGCCTGATCAAGATGAGTCACGGGAAATGGCAAACATCTAGCTTTTTAATACCTTTCTACATAACCTGTTCACACCTACAGATTAGCAAACTTCTAGATCAACTTGCCAAAGGGACAGGGAGGTGTCCTGAGAGTGTTGCTCCATGAAACTGACTGAATATCTTGAATATCTTACTTTAATTCAGTTGTCATATTTTTGTTTGTTTAAAATATTTACATTGTGTGTGTGTGTGTGTGTGTGTGTGTGTGTGTGTGTGTGTTTACACACAAGCATGCCACAGAACATAAGTAGATTTCAGAGAACACAGCAACTTATTGGAGTCAGGTTTTTCTTTCCACCATGGTTCCAGGTCAGATCTTCATAGCTAGCAGCAAACATCTTAAACAAAGGAGCCATCTTGCTGGACCTCAGCGGTCATGTGTGTTGCCATATGAGTGTGAGAAAGAGAGAGCTAGCATGTACATGTTTTTGTTGTAGTTGCACATTATTAATTGAGCTCAAATTGATCTTCCTTGATGACTCCTGAACTTCATTTAAAGGGCTGCAAAGTTGTATGCACGAGGTGCTCATTATCTTGTCTTACCATTTACAAATGTCTCTCTACTGCTCCTGACATACAAAACATCTCTCCTGGAAGCAGCTCCATTAATCAAGATGTATGGATGTAGTGAAATCTTAAATGGGCTTTCTGTGTTATTTTTGAGTGAGCACTAACATGCAAATAATTATCCTTTTAAAAAAAATCTTTGTTCTTTTTTAGCTAGCCTACTTTTCTGAGTAGTAAACACTGTCGGCTTACTGCTTCATATCCTGCTTTTACTGATCATTTGGGCCAAGGTATTCTACTTAGTTTGCTTTTTTTATTAGAACATCTTGGTCATTCACATACCTTGAGACTCATTTTCCCTAGAGTGAAACAATCGCAATTAGGTTTTTGCTGGTCCATTGGCAATAAATGAACTTTCCTTCCTAACACTAATTGTTCATATAAGGATCTTGGGAGGTGCTTGTTTTTTTTTAGGACTGAAGAAGCATTTCTTTAAACTGTACCTAAGTCATGTCCTGTATCTTAGCCTGTATAGACCAAATCCCCCTTAAATCACACCCCAGTCACACATTTAGGCAAGAATTCTATCATAAAAAATAAAGCAAGAAATACACAATTTGAGCTACAATCATCTACTTACCCAAATCTTTCTTGCAGATACACCCAGCACACACAGCAACTTCTATACAGCAGTGGAAAATAATTACATCAATGCTGGTGTCATTTTTCTTAACAAAATGTTGATATGCCAGTACTGCCCTTGCCCCAGAGTCTTCCTTAACCAATTGCACAGCATGGAGCTGTACTTATTTGATTATCTGTATGAAAATTTTAACCGGCTTACAAAGGCTTTTTACCTCTATAGTTCATTAGTGCAGAATCTCTCCCAAGTTAACAAAACTGTTTTCAACCCCTACATTGTCTAACATAAGGCACTGTGCTTGCAGGGGTTACATAAGATTTTTGAGACGTATATCTTCTACTATTTGTCAGTCTACTATATACGGATATAAGGACCTAAAATGTTGAATTGGTGCCTATATGGAAACCATTGACTATGATTCTAAGTTTGGGAAAGTCATTTTCACAAAGAATAAGAGCAACGTTTATGTAATTATGATGCCAGTTAGCAGCTCCATTCTATTTTATCCTCTTCATAACCCTTCCATTTCCATGGCTCTTGTGATCTTCAGAACATTTTACTTTGTGTAGGTGAGAATGCATAGGCAAGGAAACCAAGACAGCAAATGATAAAAAGCCTTACACAAACTCCTATGAGAAGTATGTGCTAGATGCACTTTGAAAAGCCCATCCCTAACCTCACCTTGGAGCCAATGTTCTCTCTGCTCTCTCACATGCTGTGAAGCAAATGAGTGAGAAATCTTGTGCCATCTTTGTTTCCTTGTATCTCCTGACACAGTGAGTTAGAATAAGATCACAGGACCTGAACACAAAACTGTGTGGACAGAGCACAGTAGGTTTGTTGTGGGTGAGCATGGAGCTATTCAAGACTGCAATCTCCATAGATCAAATTCATTTGCAGTTAATTTGATCAATGGTCTTTTGTCTCTGTGTTCTTGTTGTCAAACCCCCTTTTTACATACTCAAATCATCACTAATTGATAAGACTATCTTCCTCTCAATGCTCTTTGGAAAAAGAGATTATCATTGCATCCTGCCAACACTCATTTTACAGGCCTCCCCATGTAGCTTTTGACCTCCTGGCATGCTTTGTTTTATTCAAGTTTAGATGTGCACCGATATGAACAAGTGGAAATTTAGTATATAAATCTGCAGGATTTCTTGAGCACTTATGCTCAGGTATCCTGGATTTGTTAAAGTATGAAAATAAACCTGAAAATTACATTTTTATCCTCAAGAAGCTTATTACATAAGCAGATCGTGTTTGGAGAATTCACATTAAAAACACATAAATAAGATGATAGCTTCTGCAGTTTAGGAGACAGAAAGCTTGTAGTGAATTAGAGTTTGCAGAGAATGCTTTGGGAAAGAGAAGTGGCTTAATTTCCTCACCTAAAAATGATATTAATACTTGCTACACAGGATTATTATTACTATTAAATGAGAATATATGTGCAAAAAGTCCAGCACTGCACCTGGAAAAACATAATACTCTCACGAATGGAAATGATCATTGTATACTGGACATTCTGCATGTGTTTTCAGGGATGTTTACTTGATTTTATCCTAAATTCATAAAGAGATAGATAGGTAGATAGATAGATAGATAGATAGATAGATAGATAGATAGATAGATAGATAGATAGATAGATATTCAGATTCCAGGTTATCACTTTTGAGCATAATAAGGTCTTCACTTCTGGGATATCCTGAACTTGTCCAAAATTATATCATATTATAGTATAGTATGGTATGGTATGGTATGGTATGGTATGGTATGGTATGGTATGGTATAATATATACTGTATTTGCTTGTTTTATCCCTCCATAACCCCTATTCATTTCTGAGCTCCTCATGGACAATATCATGCCTATTTTTACTGCATATACTTCCAGTACTTAGCACAATGCCTAACAGATAACAGGTATAAAGTAAATGGAGAATAAATGGCGAAACAGATTCTTCAATACGATTTTACCAAAATACTGGTTGATGGAGAGAAGGCAGCTGTCCTTTACATTGCCTTGTAACACTACTGAGGCTAGAGAGCTTTACAAGCTGAAGAGAAAGCAAAATGCTCCAAACTAGACTGGTCTGTCTTTCTCAAACTGGAGATTCTTAGTTAAGTAGTTTACCAACTTATTGTTCTTGGGATAACTCTGAAGTTCTTTGAACTTGCTATAACTTTTATTAAGCAGAATATCTAATTAAGTACTTCACACCATCCACTAGCCACACAGTACTGGAATGGGTTTATTAGGTGTCTCCTATTGGAGAAATTCTGATTTCATTGTTTACCACACAAAGAAATCATCCCAGCTGTTCATTAAAGTCTGTCTCCTTCTGACTGGTAGTGACACACGGGTACCTAAAAATCCTCCAATTTCTAGAAGCTTCATTAGTAGCTACCTAACAAGAGAAGGTAATGGGTTCATTGTGCGGATGTGTAGATGTGCAGAATCTTGTTTAGCCCTTTCTGATCCCAGTAGGTAATTAAGAGGACAACAGCTAGATCAGTTAAAGAAAATATGTGTCTGCCTAAGATGTGTGTACCTTTATGTGATAGCAATTTTAAGAGAATTTGGATGTATATGAACAAAGTAAAATAAATTATCTCTCTTTGACTTAAAAAAAAACTTTACAATCAACTGGTCAATGTTGCTTACACAATTCAGCTCTTACTCCTAGAGATTAAGATGGCACCATTTTAAGTTTAGAGTATTACCTAGAAGTTGTTTTAACCATTTAAATCTCTCACACACAAAAATGACATTTTTTAAAGAAAGGAAAAATACGGTGTTTCAGTTTTCTAGTTAATAGAGCTACAGATGTGGAGGACATTATGACTATTGTTCAAAGCTTATATTCTGAAAAAGAACTTCCATTTTGTCACATAGAAATTTTTTAAATGTAGGTAGCCTCAAGAGCTATAATTTTTAAATGATATTCAGGGATATCTTCTGCCAACAATGAAATTGTCATTGTATACAATCAAAATGTCTGATTTTCCTGTTATCTAATAGTGGGGTTTAGCTGCTATTTTCAGGATGCCTGGCACCACATCTGGACTGCGAGTGTTCATGTCAGCATGTCCCCTTTCCTTCAATATTGATCAGGAACATCCTGTTCCCCAACAGGTGATAAATTTGTTACTAACTATCCAGGTTGTCTCAGCTTTAGGCAGTTGCTTTCCCAAGAGTGATAGTATTTATTCATTGGAGGATAATAAGAGAAGAAGTCAAATAATTTCACCTGTAATTTGCAGCCATTTCATACAGAGTGATGCTTCACAGAGAAAGAGCCTGCGGTTCAGATATTATATAATGTCCCCTACTTTGCCTAAGACGTTGTGAATAATGTCTCTTACAGGATGCACTGTATTTATGAGCAGGTCCCTTCATCGAAGCTGCTTGTTGGAGCTTAATGCTGATGAATGGAGACAGGTTATAGTCTGTCACTGCTTTCATTATGTGCACTAATTTTCAGGGATTTATTTATTTTCTCACAAAACTAAAGATGTACTCCAAGCTTAGCATGTTGTACAGGCATCTGAGCCTAGTGTTTTTCTTGATGGGGGTGCATAAGTATGAGGACTCAAGCTGGGGTGTGTGTGTGTTATTGTTGTTGTTGTTGTTGTTGTTGTTGTTGTTGTTCCCACTTCTATCCCCACCCACTCAACATCACTGTCTGAACTTTTGGTAAGTGCAGATATCCATATTTCCCTGCTTGGTTTAAGAATGAACACTGGTTGCATTTTTAAATCCTGGAAGTGATTTTCTGAATGCAGTTTAAATCTTTTCTTATCCAAGACTGTGGAGTATTGTATTATAAGTGATAATGAAAACACTGTTGGTTAGCACATCAAAGAACGTGATTGTTAAAATAAATTATGCCTACAATGTTGGACACCAAGGTTTGGAAATCAGAGTACAACAATGTAAATATATGAAACTAAATTGAATCTGCAGATTCTGCTAGCCCCAGATGGCTTTATGTGATCTGAAATCACTCACTTTCACATCTCTGAAGAATAAAGCTTAAAATATACTTGGTATGTGTCACGTCCTCCCACGAAGTCTAACAAGCACTAATACATCATACTGCAGCATTGCTACCACAATTCTCATTATGGGAAGTAAAACCTCCCCCAAATAATGAACAAAAATAATTCTCTTTGTTCTGCATGAAATTTCTAATTTGAATTTTACTTCCAGTGAAAACTGAATATATCTTAGTTCTCACAAGGGAAGAACTGGTGAAACTGTGGTTTGGGAAATTGTTTTTGTGATTGTTGTTTGGTTGGATGGTTGACTGATAAGCAAAAGAAACTATGCCTAGGTGCTTTTGAAAAACACCTATCAGGCAGGTCCCTCAAAGACCATTCTACCACTTCTTTATCAATGCCAGGCTTAAACGTGACCCAATCACAGTTAATTAAAGAGCCCTGGGGGGAGGGGAGCAATGGTACGTTTGGAACTTATGCCTTGATAAAAAGAAGTTGGTTTACAAACATATAAAAGGAAAATATTCTACAAACTGTCAGAAAAATATGTCCTGAAGGCAATAGAGGAGTATTTCAAAATGCACTCATGTGTGGAAGTCAGCTGACGTGAACAGAGAAAGAAAGACAGATTCACAGTGGTTAGACAGGGGGAGAGGGGAGGAGGATAGTATTTGAAATGTAAATAAAATAACCACTAAAAAAAGAACTTCACCAAACTTAAAAGTGCAAAGAGGATGTAAAAACAAGGTTAAGCCCTGGATCAGTTCAAATTCTCTACCCTGATAGAGTTCACAAGCCTAGTAGTCAAGAGACAAAATTGTCCTTCATTATTATCAGCATGAAGATGCAAAGATTTGCTGCCATGAGAATCTGAAGTGGACTCCCAAAGACCCAAGTATTAAAGGCTTAGTGTGCAACATGGCACTACTGGGATGGGGGTAGAAACTTTAAGGCCTCTTACTGGTGGTATGATCTTGAAGGAAAAAATAGGGCTGTGCCTTTTCTAGGTGTAGCAATGAAATAAGCTCTTTTACCACTGTTGATCCCATTGTGAACTGATACTAGAGGCCCCAAGTCAGTGTAGGGAGAGGAAGCAACCAACCATGATTATAATTTAAAGAATTATGAATTAAAATAAAGTCTTCCACTTTTCAAGTTGATTGCTTATAATACTTTTCTTTCTACGGTAGTGGAAAGCTGTCTGAACACCTCCCCTATGCCATTAGTTAGGGAACATTTCCTTTTTCTGCATCAGAGGAAACCTACTATCATTTTCAAAAGATCTGACTCTCTCCTACCTCTTAGTGAAAGCAAGTTTCAGTATATTTTTAGCATTCTTACTAAAAATTTTATTGTTTCTTTTAATCCCCACTTTGGTATACAAAGAATCATTATCCTATAGTCCTCAAAGAGTCTGATATGCTGTCATTCAGTACCTACTTAGTACATGGTTCATGAGTTCGCCCAGTTTGAGCATACCTCTTAGAAGTACTCTCTTCAAGCTAAAGCCTTTCCCTCCTTTGTCTCCAGGCTTCAGTCTTGATCATTTATTCAACCCTCTCATGACAGTGAAATCTTAAATTTTATATTCAGTGATGTTTAATATAGAGACCTTAGAAGGAGATCTTAAGTCAGAGGCCTAATGCAAGCCAGATTAAATTTTTGGCAGTTAAGAAAATGATTTCGCCAAAACACATACAGAAACAAAAAGCATCATCATTCCCCTTGGATCACCATCAACCAGAATGCTCTTGGGTGGAGGGATAAATATCCTATGCCATCACCATTTGAACTGTGCCAATATCGAGAGTCCATTTATTGACTTCATTAAAACTATATACACTTCTAAGCATGATAAAGGGATTTGTTGATGTAAGAAGCTCTTATTTTGATATAGTGTTATCCTTGGAGGACTGACAAAAACAAAAAACAAAAAAACATAAAAAGCTTTAAGAGTTTTTTAGGGAAAATTAAAATGAATTTTATAACTTTTATAAATGCTAAGAATAAAAGGAACATAGTGATTGATCAATTATATCTCTGAGCCAAATCTGAATATTAACCTCGTGCCAATGCATTAGCTCATCTTAGAGCAGATTATTGCGCTGGACTTTATTTTTTGCAGTTATACTGAATGAACATTGAAATTCTCTAGCTCTGGGATAATATCCTCAGCCATTTTTCCTGTGTTTGTATGATTATGTGTTAGTGTATATGTATGTATACATTATGAAGGGGATATACTCACTCATGTGTGCATATGTGCAAGCCAGAGGTTGACATTTAAATGTCTTTCTCAATAATTTCTCCATCTTATATTTTGACACAGAGTCTCTTCCCTGAATGTACAATTTGGCTCAGAGTGACTAGCAGTGAGATCTTCCCCTGTCTGTGGTCTGCCCTATTTCCACACCCACATGACTGGGGTTACAACCATACACAGAAAGCTATCTAGGTTCTTGTAGTCTGAACTCAGATCCTCATTTGCTGCAACCTATAAAGCTTTAGGATTGACTTCTCCTGGGGTGATGGGAAATCAAGACACTATAAACACATATACAGAAAAACTTAGATTGGTAGGTCATGTACTCTTATAGAGACACATCAATGGCAGTCCAAAAAGTTGGCACATTTATTATATACAGCACAAATGAGGAGGCAGATCAGCTAAATCTCTCAAGTGGGAGAGTATCCAGTGGGAATCTTCACAGAGGATAATAGTTTTAGCATAAAATGTCAACATTCAAACTTGCAGCAGAGAAAGCCTTTGTCCTTCCTCTGAACCTGATCTGGGGATGGCTTTGCCATTTCCATGTAACTGAGGCATTAGGGTTCTTGACATAGCAGTGATCATGTCAATAATATACATTAACTCAGGACTCGATCCACTCCTAACACTCTGATTGACATAGCAAGCATTTTACCCACTGAGCTGTCTCTCCAGCTTCATTTTGTTCATTTAAAAACAGGGTCTTACTAAGTTTGTCCAGCATGGTCTTGAAGTTGCAGTCATCCTACCTCAGCCTCTTGAATAGCTAAAACTATCAGCTTGTGACACCAAGCACATCTTATGTTAAATTTACAAAGTGTCCCTAGGTGAGTATCTTAATTAAGTATATTGTTGTTGTGACAAGAAATAACATAAATAAAAGCACCTCTAAAAGGAATGAATTCATTATGGAGTAAAGTTCTAGAAGTATACATCCCATTATGGTACAGAATACATGGAAGCAGGCAGAGAAGAAATGGTGACAGGAGCATGAGGCTGGCTGGTCACAGTGCATCTCCACTCAGGAATAAGAAGTAAATCACCATTATTAAACCTCAAGGCTGCCCAGTAAAGCTCTAGCTCTTAAACATTTCACAACTTTCTCAAATAGCATCACAAACTGTGACCAGGTGTCATACAAACCTATGGGAGACATTTTGCATGCAAATCACAACAGTGACTATACATTTTGCCAGGCAAATTTGTGTGTGTGTGTGTGTGTGTGTGTGTGTGTGTATTCAGTTGCACTGTATTAAAATACTGTTTATTATTACAGAATTTTTCTAACTTTCATATATGCCTGGTAGATTTCATTTGAGTCTGAATAAAAGGGAAATGGGAATGGAATAGTGTGTGGATAATTTTAAAAGCAAAGTAGTTTCCTCCTTGTGTGAAATTTCAGTTTGCACAAATTTAGTTATATGTGGGTAATATTAATAATTAATAAGTTTTAAATTATATACTCTTCTGAGTGCCATGCTAAAATCTCACACCATATTTCCTCACCCTTCTGCAATATGAAACACCCAGAGTATCGAGGACATATTAACTACCTTTCCATTAATTACTTAACCATCTCGGGTCTCAGATCAACTCTTGTAGTATCACACACAGTGCTTGGATTCAAGTTACTTGTATATTGTAGTCTAATGCATATGTCACGCACCTTCCTTGGTTTTTTGTTTTGTTTTGTTTTGATTTTTCGAGACAGGGTTTTTCTCTGTGTAGCCCTGACTGTCCTGGAACTCACTTTGTAGACCAGGCTGTCCTGGAACTCAGAAATCCGCCTGCCTCTGCCTCCCAAGTGCTGGGATTAAAGGCGTGTGCCACCACGCCCAGCATCACTCACCTTCCTTAATCCCAATATAGAGGTATTTTATCATCTCATAGGGTCACAAGAATAAGGAGGCTGATGACCTGGGGAGAAGACTCAGCTGGTAAAGTGTTTTCCTTACAAGCATAAGGACCTAAATTTTTCCCCCAAATCCATATTTTCAAAGATATCCATTCCAGGCTTTAGGGACAACCTCCACTCCACTATTAGGGGGATAAGGAGGAGTCCCCAACCTCCCAGATGAGAAAGGGAGGGAATAGGAGAGGAACTCATGAGGGAAGGACCAGGAAGGGGACAGAGTTTGGGATGTAAATTAACAAATAGATATTAAAACACAAAAGGCACGAGCTATGGCCTCCACTTGTATTCCTTGTGCTGGGGAAGCGGAGACTGCTTAATCTCTAACCTTACTTGTCACTCAGCCTAGCCTATTGGCAAAATCAAGCAGTGAGCATCCCTATATATTAAAAAAAATGATGTAGATAGTAACTGACGAATAACAATCAAATTATCCTCTGGCTTCCACACACAAAGACACATGCAAACAGGCATATGTAAATCAAGATCCATATAAACCTGCACATTCACAAAACTAAGAATAAATCTGAATATAGTATAAGATATTCTATGCAGAACATCGTGTTCATATAACTTATTGTAGTATACTGTTGTGAGTATTCTTTTTATTTTATTGGGATATGGTAGTTATTCTTTTACTGTGACTAATTTTTAAATTAAACTTCATCATATTATCACGGGCATGTATTCAAAGGTGGATTTATATGAAAAACATAGTATACATATGGTTCATTATTATACATCATTTCAAGCATCCACCACTGCATGTTCTCACAGGTATTTCAAGAACATACAGGAAAATGCCAAAGAGAAGAAGTGCACAATATGCATGCTCCTTGTATAGGTTTGTTTTTTTTCCCATCTACTATTTCATATGATCCGTTAAATAGTTCCCTAGGCATATAATTGCCTATGCAGCCAAGTTTATGAAAGATGGGGCTATAGAGCTGAGTCCTGCTCCAGTACTCAGGGAAAAGAAGCAGTTAGTGACCGTAGAAAAGGCAGATCACTGTTTCAAATTTTACCAAAGATAAAATTAAAACATGAAATTTGGGGGGCAAATACTTCAACCAAAGTGAAATATCAGTTATAATTCATATATCCATTCTTAGATGGCATAGTTTCTAAGTACTCTTTTAATATATGTTTCAAGAGACCGGACTGGAATTAACATTATGCAAAAGTTACACTGAAGTTTGACTGTCCCTCACATATTGGAAACAGTAATTGGACACAGTTGGTTTAAACAAGAAAAGTACATAAAGTTGGGGAGGAACATGCTGGGAGAATATAGAAGGACTTGGAGGGAGGGGGGAGGAGGTATTTGGTCAAAATGTGCTATAAAAATGTGTGATATTTTAAAACAAATGAATGAAAAAGAGGAAAAATCAGAAAACTTGATTATTTTTAGAACCTTAGCCCCTCTCTGCATAGTGCCACAGTTTTCCCTCCCATCTTTTTAATAGGTAATACAGAGGAAAGTCTTCCGTTTAATTCATCAGAAGTATTACAAATTCCCTTTGAACTAAATATAGGTTCTTGAAAATTACGCTAATCCTTTCCAAGTCAATTATTTCCTTATGCAACCATGGAAATAAGCAGTGGCCCAAGCATCAACATGCTAAAAGAAATGTGACAGACACTGCCTCCTCTGAGTTTCCTTTCTGTCTGCATGTAGGTGTAAGCAAATAGCAAAGGAGCCCAGGTACGAAGATGAATAAAATAAAACTATTAATAAATAAAACTATTAGATAAATAGTAATAATAGTAAATACAACTATTAGACTATTTGTATGTTACTTTTTGTCATTTCTTTTCAAACCACGACAAAAATGAGTATGTGTCACAACCACCATCTCCCATTTCTGCCCTGTCTGTGCTGAGCAAAACTAAATCTGTGTGTCTTTATAATGCCTCCCCATTACCATGGCTTCTTTCAAGATACTGAACTCAGTGTAGATGTGGCCTACTAGATTATTAATGCTAATTTGTTTTCCCCCCAATAGGCATCACAGTAGATAGGCATGGATTCATTTACTTCGTGGATGGGACTATGATCCGAAGAATTGATGAGAATGCTGTGATCACAACTGTAATTGGCTCAAACGGTCTGACTTCTACACAGCCATTGAGCTGTGACTCTGGAATGGACATCACTCAGGTAGGCACTGCTGCTTGTCAAGCTTTATCACCATTCGGCATCGTGGAAATGGATAACAATTTTTTCATGCAGAAATTACATAGAAAGGAAGCCTGGTGCATCTGCTATAATGTCAGATAGCAGAATCTTCTCTTTATGTAAGTTACTTTTTCCCTTCTCAGAAAACTTTGAAGAAAATAGTGAGCTAGGATGGGGGGAATGTTAGAAAAAAAAATAAGGATATAGCAAAACCTCCCAAATTTGAATCAATTAAAATTATATTGCACTATTTTCTAAAATATCCAATGTTACTATTTTTTATTTTATTTATTTATGTATTAAGGAAATAGGGGAGTGGGGTATATGTGGAAGTCATAGGACAACTTGCAGAAATAGGTTCTTTCTTTCCACCATGTGAGTACCAGCAATCAAATTCAGGTCACCAAGCTCAATAGCAAGTCCCTTAACTCCCTGGTCTATTTTGCCAGCCCAATTTTGTTATTTTTGTATACAACAGCAAACGAACTTTAGCAAAGTAGCGATGATCAAGATCTTTAGAAATCTGTTTAATAAATATTTCAGTGTGGCATGTTATTCATGGGTATATAAACAGATATTTCTGGGATGTTTTAAGTTTTCTTAAATAAAAGCAACACCTTTCTCAGATTTGTTTTATACATATTTAGCAAAACACTGGGATACTGGCCCTGTCCTCAGGAGTCTTGGGCAAACCCTATGGCTTTTAGTAGCTTTTTTTGTAAAGAGAGAAAAAAATGTGAAGATGGATGGGGTGAAAGAGGAAGGATCTGGGAGGAGTTGTGGAATGAGGAAAATATGATAAAAATGTACTATACTAATTTCTCAAAAAATAAATAAAATATTTTTTAAAACTCTCCACCAGAAAATAAAGAGGTAAAAATCAGGATAACATTCATATGGACCCAAACTTCTGATTTTTGACACCATTCAATAAGTAAATGACATGTAGAGAGATTATAGAACATACAATATTATTTCAGCATTGTTTGGATACTTTTTCTTAGTCTGTACCACAAAGAGTTGATGGGTTTAAGAAGGTAAAGAGGCTAGACAATCCCTTGAAAGGACTATGCTCTAATATTTTACAGACCTGTAACTCTAATGATGGTTTCAAAGTAATTAGAGTAATATTGAGAATTTCAACATTGATTAATGCATCAGGGAGAATGGTTTCTGCTAAAAATAACCCAATGCTGTCTAAAAGTATTTTCAACAATAAGGCTTAATCATCTCATATAGTGAAATGTCCAAAAATCAAACAAAGATGCCAGTAGACTTCTTTCTTCAGTCACATTGTCCAGAAATGAGTAGTATATTTGTGTGTGTGTGTGTGTGTGTGTGTGTGTGTACTTGCTCAAAAAGGAGAGATGGAATTTTCTCAATGAAAAGAGTTATTTCCTTTGAGCATACTGGCTCCTTGAATGGAAATCGTGGGTCCCATTAGGAACAAATGGAGGGTCACAGTTACATAAGCAATTGGTGCCATGGATTACTATTAAGATATTCTAGTAGCTTCATTTTCCATAGCATGTGAATCTAAGTATAACAGGGAAAATTTAAAAATTAAAGTAACACATTAGTCATTAGTTCTAATACCGCTCCCCACCTCCATTGGTGCTCTTTAAAATGCCAGAGATGCACCTACTCAAGTTCTCTCTGTTTCTGTCCCTGCCTCACTCCAGAAATTGAAATCATCTGAGTCAAGTTAAAAAATAAATTGAGGAGTGGGAAGGTCTGGAAAAAAGGATAAAATTAACAAAGTTCTATTAGAAATGAGTAGATCAGACATTCAAGTTCTTAGAACAATTTAACTTTCTATGATTCAAGATCTTACAGAAGCCAAAGAAAAGGATCATTATTTATGGAAATGTGGAAGGGTGTGAATGTATTTATATAGGGGAGTGGAGAGAGAAAAGATGCATATATGTGATTCATTTGTGGGTTATTTTTAACTTAAAATAGAACACTTAGTACTGCGATCAATCAACTCAAAACAACTGATGTGATTCTGTGGAAAAGCTATTCAGGAAAGAGAATTCTCTGTCTCAATAAAGAGAAAGTATGGCACTTTTTAACCACAATTGATACTATAGTAGCTCTCTCATCCGTTTTTGTTTGAGACTTAGAGTAGATAGTATGATCTGTGCTCACTCAGCAGATACAGTTATGGTGGGGGAAAAATGGTCCAAAGGACTGGGTAGAGCTGAAGCAGAGACATGACTAGGGGTAAAATGGTGAAAGAGCTTATAAGCATAATTGAGCTTTTATTTCATCCAGTGGAAAATAGAAAGCAAGTAACAGGGTTAGGAGAGGGAGTGCACCATATGTGGTGGCAATATGCCTTTAATCTCAGTGCTGGGGATGCAAAGGCAGACAGATCTCTGTGAGTTCAAGGCAAGCCCTGGTCTACATAGTGAGTTTCAGTCAGAGTTACCTACCTCATCTCTAAAACAAAAAGGGAAAGAAACAAATCCAAATCTTACAAGTGTTGTTCAGTGATAAATGTATCACCTCTCATGCAAGGTCCTAGAATACCCAGTACTGCTTTCAAAAAAATTGTTTCAGAGCATATTTGTGATTATAGACTAGAGAATAGAGCGGACCAAGAACTGTTAGAGGATAAGAGACTATTTAAAAGCTGTTGGAGTGATACAGGTATGACAACAACAGAACATATCAATGCATCAATGATTGAACAGCCTTTTCAGATGATGATATACAAGCCAGGTATAGTGGCACATGCCTTTAATTCCAGCACTTGAAAGGCAGACAAATCTCTGTGAAATCAATGCTACCCTGGTCTACATAATAAGTTCTAGAACACCAGAGCTACATAGTGATGGGGAGGGGCAAGAGAGTGTTATACAAAGTAAGCTGCTTTTTGGTGTGTTTTCTTGGTTTATGTTCTATTTGGGGCAATACAATGACTAGTACTTACAGAACAAAAAGCATTTAATTGGGAGCCTGGTTAGTTTCAGAGGGTTAGATCATAATGGTCATAGTGGAGAGCATAGCAACAGGTGGGCAAGCAGGTATGGTACTGTAGAGCAGTTGGTGAGAGCTTACATCCTGATCTGCAGACAGGAGGCAAAGAGAGTAAGCCTAAGCTTGGCTTGAGATTTTGAAATCTTAAAGCCCACTCCCAGTGATGCATGTCCTCCAAGAAAACCACACCTCCTAATTCCTCCTAAACAAAGCCCACCGACTAGGGAACCAAACATTCAAATATATGAGCCTATGGAGCTGTTCTCATTCAAACCAGCACAGGTGCTGAGCTGCTGGGTCTCCTTTGTACCACACCAGTAGAGTGAGCCTGATCATGACGCTGCCCATTTTTATGAAGTTGCATAAGCAGGCACCATTAGCAGCTGAAAGTAGAGTATCAAAATATGAATTGGGAAGATAGGTTTGTCAAATCTTGGAACTCAAATCACAGGTGTGCTGACTGAATTTCTAACGTAAGCAAGTACAAGGAGGGCAGTGCTGCTTACTGAGATAGAAAAGAAAAGAGGAAGAAAAACGGATTTGAGCAAGCATCGGATGATGAGTTCAATCTGGGGCATGCTTGAGTATGAGATACCTATTCGAAGCCAAGAGGCCTGGAAGAAAATCATATATTAGTCTAAAGATAAGGGTCTGAAATGAAGATTCTATTCATGATTATCTATTTACTTTTCTCTATAGAAATGGCACATAGGTATCCAGTGAGAACTCTCAGGAAGCATGCATAGCATACAAAGAAATAAAAAGGGTTTAAAACAGAACTCTAGGGAACAGTAAATTTCAAATAGTAAAAAGAAAGAATGTATGTACCTCAAAAACAAGCTAAGAATAAAAGATCAAGTAAGATAAAACCCAAGAAGGTATAAGAAAAAAAATTCCCAAAGAAACAAGATTTTCAAGAATAGTATCTCTCATGTTGAGTAGATGTCATGGAATAAAAGAGTTTTGTTTTGTTTTGTTTTTTTAAGGCATTTGATATTGCAATGTTAGTGACTCTGATAAGTGAGATACTAATCTGTAAGAGCTGGAGTACTGTGGTAGAGTAGACAATGAGGGAAGAAAGATGAAATAGAGAATTCTTTCAGGTATTTCGCTGAAGAAGATGATTTTGAACAAGGGTTGGATAGGCAAGAGGCTTTGGCTTTGAAATCTTTCAGCTCTTAGGTATGAGTAAATGATCAAATTAGAACAGAAGTACAATGAATGTAGTCTAATTGAAGAGTGGAAAGAATGATTCAGCTGCCTAGATCCTCGGTGACTATCTTATTTGTTCAGACAACTGTGACCCATGTTTCTCCTGGCCATCCTTAAGAACATGGACAGTCGTCCCTTAGAAAAAAAAGAAGCTCAGTAGGGACCTTCCAAGAGCAAAATCTCAGTTGTCTAATAATACTTACAGAGGTCCAGCTGGGCTTGCCCACAGCTAAGCTCCATATTTCAGTAAGTCGAAATATACAGCTGGATAAAGGCAGAGACAAGCATCTCAACAAAGCTGCACAGTTTGTGCTGATAGGAGTGTATGGGAGGCAGCTTAAGAAGTGTGTGCTGTTTCTAAGACTATAAGATAGCAATATACATGATCAAAGGATTTTATGGGGTTCCTGTCTATTGAACCTTTTCAATCAAATGTTAAATAGAAATCATCCATACCTTATGATGTAAGGTTTACAAGCATTCATGTAAATGTATCTCTACAAAAATATAACCATGTTGTCTTATCTTCCGTGCAATTCTAAGCCAGCATATCTCAAACAAGGCTAGCATAATATCTACACATTTTGAGAAGGATGCAAGAGAAGGCTTCTTTTTCTGTAACTTTGTGTTCTGCACTTTCTTAGAAAAATGGAACCTCAGAAATCAAGTCCTTAATAACAGGTCATAATATCCTCTAGTGAAGTTCTAAGAATAACTGCCACCATTTATTGAGAATTTTAAAGTGCTGATGTTAAATTTTTACTATAAATGATACTGGGGTACATAAGTATGCTTTTTATGCAAGTATATATTAACAGTGCACATACCCCCCCATACTCTCTGTGCTTCTCTTTTTCTCTCCTCTTTCTATTCATTAGTTCTCTTTATTGTTCAACTTTACTACCTATGTGTGTATACTTATTTATATGTAGAAAATCTAGAAAATATATATATTTGTCTTTCTGAGACCAGCTAAATTTGATTCATATGAGTATCTTCTGTTGCATCCACTTTCTTCTTTATGACTGAAAGTTCCAGTGAGTGTGTGTGTGTGTGTGTGTGTGTATGTGTGTGTGTGTGTGTGTGTGTGTGGAGAGAGAGAGAGAGAGAGAGAGAGAGAGAGAGAGAGAGAGAGATATGCATGTTCATACATCGTTACAGTGTTGTTGTTATACACTCTTCCATTTTGTCTCCACAACCCAACTATACTTAAAAGGTTAGTTTTATTGTTCACATGGATGGATAAGAAAACAGTTAGTGAAAAGGATACATAGTATGCTGTGACTATTGAATTATAAAGTGATAAAATCGGGCCCTGGGCAGAAAGTTTCAGGCCGCAGGTGTACATTCTTCCAACTTACACATTTTCAAAATTGGAGTTGATCAAATATCCTTCTATTTAGCCAAGAAATAAATGCCACTTGGTTGAGGACTGTACTGCTTAGTCACAGAACATGTGTTTACTGACAGTTAGGAAATAGTTTAATAAAACCTAATCATCTCAAGAAATGAAATTTGCTTTGGCAATAAAATCAGCCACTTACTCAAAATCAATATATTTTTAAGTAAAATGTGAAACTCAACAGCTCTCAGTACAAACTCTGAAGTATACTCCCCTTTCTAGGTAGCCAGATTTTTTTCACTTCAGGGAATAAATTGATTCTGGAAAGAGTCAGATATTCATTTTCATAGCTCCGTTTCACTCTTTCTCCTCTGTCCTTGCCTCTTGTGCTTACATGCAATGGACTTGGAAGTCATACCAAGAGTAACTCTGAGAGCTGGATTTCTTATTTTAAAAAAGCTTAATGCTACAACAAAATTCAACCCAACAGCAGACACACAAGCACAGATAATACTAATTTTCCATTGCCTGTAAGACACATACTTTGAATTGTTTCCTTTTCCTGGTTGTTTACTACAGACAATATTTACTTTAAGCAAAGTAAGCTTCCATTTATAAAATAATACATTTTAAGAAACCCAGAAATTCCACCCCTACTCGATGATAGCTGTTATAGTGACTACCAAGGCAGTTTGGGAATATGTTCATGAGCAAAAAGCACACAACAGGAAACCACAGCTAAGGTTGGATTGATGTTTTTCACAATGATGCTACACTTTACTTTATGTGCATGTACATATCTATTTTATGTGCATGTATATATGTCTGCATGAGTTTATGTGTCCTGTGTATGTAGGTGCCTACAGATGCAGAAAAGAGTTTCAGATACCCTGGAATTTGAGTTATAAGTGGTTTTATCTGCCCAGTATGGGTGCTAGAACCCAAACCCAGATCTTCTGCAAGAGCAATAAGAGCAGGAGCCATCCCTTAAGCCCCAAATGTCATTGACACATGATATGATACTGAGTACTAAATGACCCTGCCTCTTAGCTCTATCTCATCACTAGTATTACACAATTGTTTATTTGAAGCATACTACTGTGTTGTGTTAGTCTGCATCTATACTTTGTTGCTTGGTTCAGTACACATTTTTATATTCTTCTGTTAAAATCTTATATTTTCACTATCTTTCCCAGCCTTACATCAATTATGGATTTTATACCTGTTTTTCATGTCTTCATCTGTAATAAAGATCCAATATGTAAGTGTGGGGTATCTAGTCTAGCTATTAGACAGATTATGGGTCACCCATTTGATCTATCATTTACAGGCTGTGACAAATATTAGACAATAAAATCAATACAATGACCTATGATAAATGGTTTTCCCAAAGAGCAATTCAAAGAAAAACACAGACTATATAATGGGGAGTAAGAATAAATATTATTTCAAGAAAATAATATTTCAACAGGCTCATGGTGTAAAAATAGTTCTATGAGTAGGTCATATGCAAAATAGATATGAAATTCACTTTTCACCATATTTTTCCCAATTTATACACAAAGATATTGTACAACTCAAAGGTTCCATAAAATATTTGGAATTGTTTAAAGGAGACAATAATTGTTTTACAAAATCTGTTTGCACCCATGGGATCCATAAACACTACTTCCTGATCACAGAATGAGTAGACAACTTTTTAAAAATGTTTTGGAGTTTTTGTTTTGTTTTGTTTTTCCGAATCAAGCACCTTCCATGAACTTTATAGTACACAATCTGATTCCACTTGAAGTTTGATCTATATTTAACCCTCTCTAATAATCAATCATCCACTAGTTTTCAATAGTAATAAACTAAAAGAGAAGGAAAAATGGCTCCCAAAGTCCACTTGCAATTCCCTTGTAAGATGAAATTCTTCCTGACCAAATGGCCAAAAAAAAAAAAAAAATTAAAAACAAAACAAAACAAAACAAAATCTTGAATTCAGTAAAGTAGTTACGTTTTCTTTTAAAATCCCTTCGCCCATCTTGGGCTTTAGTAACTTGGAATCGATATTCTTTGTGGACATTTTCCTTAACAGAAAAAAACAAAACCTTCCCTTCTCTCTCATCCATCAGCATTATACCACCTGCCCCAAACAACAGACCTCTGGCTTCCCTGGCTGTCTTCCACTCTCTGCATAACTGAAAAAGCCATTTTCCATTGTCCTTAAAATTTTTGCAAGCTTCAATCAAATAAACTGCAACTGTATAGAAGGGGAAATATGAGGCATCTTTTTCAAAAATCTACATGCCAATTCTTTCATAGAGTAGATTCAGCATTTTCTGTTGCTTTTTAAAATGCATATATAACAACAGTCAAGCATGAGAAGTTACAGCAATCTGGGAAGAGAAAAACAAAATAAAAAGAAACAGCAATTTAAGAGAGAAAAGGCACCTTTATTTTCCTTTCTTCACCTAATCTCTCTCTCTCCCTCTCTCTCTCTCTCTCTCTCTCTCTCTCTCTCTCTCTCTCTCTCTCTCTCTCCTGCAAACCCTTTCACAGTTATAGAATGTCCTCCATAACGCTGAGTGATGCAGATGATATCGAAACTCAAGTTTTTCATGGGTTACTTACTTGCCTTTCTTTGTGCACTTCCATCACTCTCCCATGTGCACACTGAATGAGAACAGAATTAGATCTTTCGAATGAAGGCCATTATAAGTGAAATTCCCTGCAGGGACTGACTTCTGAGTTTGTGAAGCTCTGTAGGGAATCAAGAAAATCTGAATTATAATAAGTTTGCTTGAATAAAGGGATCTCCCAGGGGGAAAAAAAAGAAAGTTTATTTTAAAAGTTCTTGCCACTAGAGAATGAAAGCTCACCACCTCAGCTCCCACCACACCCTCTTGATGCTTAGGTAAGTGTGAAGCCCATCTCACTATCAATGCAAAGAAAATGTCCGTGGTGACCCTGTATAATTCAAATAGAGGTACAGGTGGTAGAAAGTGAGGGTATATTACAGGTTAACAGCAAGATATAGAAGATAAAAATCAACATATCTGAACTATATAGAAATATTTGTCTGGGAAGCTAGCAATTCCAGTGGGCGACAGGCATAGGAAGAAATGATGACAAAACACTTAGTGACACTTGGGGTGGAAAGAAGATATAACAGATTAATAAGGCCCAGGGAGTGAATAGAAAGGTATTTTAGAGTCCTGGTGTTAATTGCTTATACCATCTCAATTAGGCATGGTTACTTTAACCAAGTGAAAAAGACATGTGCAGACTCATCACCAAGTAATGGATTGGCTGACATTAAAAGCCCTACCAGACAACCCTCCAATGGAATGTTCTGTCTTCATTCACTTTTGCCATTGCTGGACCACAGAACAACAGCAATGTAGCTGCTCAGCAATTGGTTATCTTGGGACTTCAAACATGCACCCAATCAACTTGCCAGCTAAACGGGCATGTAAAAAAATAGTGACAGCAACTTCAAGGCACATAACAATCATATTTTGCGGCCACAGAATATAGTGGTCATCAGAGTCATTTAAATGTCTCATTTTACACTCATACTAAAACTATTTTTAATCACTATCTTAGGAGTTCCTAATGACTTTCCATGTTGCTCACTTGTAAATAGAAGGATATGTTGAAAATAAAGGTTACAAACTTTATTAAAAGTGAAGAATAGCCATTACTTTTAGTTGCCCTTTTAGTCATTAAAAAAAAAGTCTTTCTGAATTATTCATTCCTCTCTCCTCTGAAATGGTAATATAGAAAAATTCATTTTGTCTAATTCTTGACCCAAAAGAAGGTGCTTAATAATTTCACTTTCAGCACTACACTTAAGAAAAAAGAAAAAACAGACACTAGAATCCTAGAGCTTGTTAATTATTCCTCTTTATGATGGCTAATTTAATAAATTACCCAATTGTTGATTAAGTGACCTCTCCTTTTTAATGGGAAAGCACTTGCAAACGTATGGAGTGCTTTACAAATATAGAGGGTGATGTAAGATGCTAATTGGCGTCTTCAGGAAACGCTTTCTGCCGATTCATCATATGCTTGCTAAAATGGGAGGACACAAGAACAAAATAAGTTTGCAAGGTGGTTATCCTGATTTTGTAATATCCTTTGTTGTCGGTGTCTAATTTAAATGTATTCCTGGATAATGTTATTTATTGCTTATGCAGCCGAAACTCAGACTCCTGGCTCTGTCTTGTCACAGTCAAAAAATAAAAATAAAAATAAAAACACCCTCTGGAACTGGGAAGGCCAGCCAGACATTTCTCTAAGCCTTTATAGAGGATTCAAGAGACAAACTCAGGTGTTTTGGATAGCTTCTTCTTCACAATAATACCAACATGCAGTCAATAAAGCATAGTGGTTAGGAAAAGGGTCTGCTTAATTTCAAATCCTTGATCTAGGCTTGATGGATACCCTTGGAAAAAATTGTTTATCTATATAAATGGGAATGATAATGCACCTGCCTCATGGTGAGGTTGTAAAGATTCAGTGAGGTCAATATGTATAAATCATTTAACAGAGTATTTGGCTTACAAGTGCTCAATAAAATACTATACTAGTAATAGAAATAATAGTAGCTGTATTTGACCTTGCTCTCCCAATACAAAGAACTGACCTAATACCTAACAGGATTGGAGTAAAATGAACTAGCAGAAGCTTGGAACTGATAAAGAAATTATGTAACACTTCTGATCTGACTGTTTCATGGAAGGGTACCTTTTACAGAACGGCAAATATCGGTAGGTGTGTTTGATGAGCTGTGGCAAACACCTGTTCCAGAAACTGATCTTAGTCTGCTTTGACCTTCACAGAACGCACGCATCTTCTGCCTAATGTTGATGCGAAGTTCCGTCTAGATTACTTAGAGAATGATCATGATAGTCATTGAATGTTAGCCCAAATCCTTCATTTTCTTTCTCCTTTCAAGAACTGACATGCAGACTGTGGCCACAATGCACAGGACTTGCACACAGCCATGTATTTGAGGGTCTTTTTGATCATATCCCATCTTTTTAAACTTTAGAGGTAAAAGGCAATTTATTCAGTGAGTAGCCTGCAATCACTCTAGATGGGCCAATTTTGCCATAAATAAATAAATAAATAAATAAATAAATAAATATTAAAGAGTATAACAAAGAAGAGTTTATCTAGGTCAACATGAAGAATTCTGTCATTCTCAAATGAAAATAAAATGAAATGAAAAGGCTCCTAGCTAACTATAAAATCCAAAGAAGTCTTGAAGCTGGATTTTCCTCGGTAGAAATCAATGCCCTTGTTTGTTTTTGGGGGGGTCTTTTTGTTGGTTTGTTTTTTGTTTTGAATCAAGTTTAGTCTGTGAGTCCCTTCACCTACCTAATAACACTGGTTTATTGGTGGTGGCTTTGTTTTCTTTTACTTTGTTTTGTTGTTGTTGTTGTTGTTGTTGTTTTGTTTTGTTTTGTTTTATGTTTTAAAGATATTCAAGTTCTAAGCATATCCATCAGGGTTCTTTTTAAATCTAACATAAAAGATTTTCCAAAATAATGAACTGAGACAAATGTTGCAATAAGACTGTGTACAGAGTTCCTTTACATACTATTGCTCTCCAAATTCATTTAAGTTGTTTTAACTGCACTTTGGAGCCTGCATCTTCTCAAGTAAACAATCAGTAAACTCTAATACAATAACCTATTATTACAGATATTTGCACTGATGCCTCCAAGTTGACAGCTCAAACCACTTGTATAAGAAGCAAAGAACAGTAGGTCCATACCTTCAACTTCAGCATATCCTAACTCTGCTGAAATGTCTGCACAGAAGCAAATAGGCTGAGTTTTCAGATGCCTTAAAATAAAAGTCAAGTACCGTGTTCAATGCTATATCGAAAACGTAATTTATCACATAAATAAAACTCCCTCAGCAGTGTCCTCTTTCCACACAAAGGACAATGGCACGTTAGCTCTTATTAAAACTATTAAGCACCAGAGGAAAGCATCTTCAAAGTTCAGGGAGAGTCACAAAATGCAAAGCTTGCAAACTACTTTGGAAGCGTTCGTTCTTCTACATGTTTTTCTTGACATGCCCCATGACCTGAAGTGAACCTGAAGCTGTCTACAATACAAAAATACTTGGATAATAAATTCAGTAGTTTGTGTCTAGATGTCTTGGGACAACATTCTAGCACAAAGCCATTTGTTCTTGTTCTATCTCTTAAGTATAGCCCAAGTCCCCCTTAACTATGGAAGAGGAAGTAGATACATTAACACAAACCCTTCTTTATCAAATGGAAGCACCATTCAAAGATGCTGTTCTGTATAAGAGGTCCTTCTAGTAAAAGTCATCATACTTAGAAATTATTAGTTAATTTAAAATAAATAAAAATAGGACACATAAAAATCAAAAAGAGCTGGGCGTGGTGGTGCATGCCTTTAATCCCAGCACTTGAGAGGCAGAGGCACGTGGATTTCTGAGTTGGAGGCCAGCCTGGTCTACAGAGTGAGTTCCAGAACAGCCAGGACTACACACAGAAACCCTGTCTCAAAAAACAAACAAACAAAAAATCAAAAAGAAATGAAGATGTGGTAGAAGAAACGAGAAACAAAGGAACATGCAAAGCATTCATCAACAGACACTATTTGTTGAGAGGACTTATCCTGAAATACATTCTTTCTTGGCATAAAATTCATTTAATAAATGAATCGTATAAATTCAAATCATTTGGAAAGTTGATATGCGAGTGTGTCATATGGTTTATTCCAGTAAATGTTCTAAGATTCCAATTTTTAAGGACAAAACTTAAGTCAATCCAAAAAATGCAGCTTACTCTTGATGTCCACCACATCCATGTGTAAATAAATCGAGGTACAGTCTTCTGTCCATTTGGGTCACCTCTCACTACAAGTCCACTGACCAAAGCCATGGAAAGGCAATTCTGAAGGAATGATCCCAGTGTCTAACAAGGTAACTATCCAGTGGGAATATATTTTTAAAAATGTAGTTGTAGACATTCAAGGAAATACTGTGTACAAATAACAATTCCAGACACAGAGAAAATGTTTTTGTAGGTCAACCTCATAAATATGAAACACAGAGATATAACTCCAAAGGCATGTGGGAAAATCGTGTAACCTACTATGCGATTATCCTCCAATATCACAAGAATGAGATGGCGGTACAAAATCGTAGCATTTCAAGAGTGTCAGAAAAGCCTTCACAACACAAGTGCCTTCACATTCACAACATTCCTAGCATACGTTTATTTTATGTGTTGTTGCTGTTGTTGTTTTACTCTTATGGCAATGCTAGCATCTATTACTCAGGCTTGGCCTAGGCCATCTAATGAATGACAATCATTGTCTAATTAATAACAAGATGGCCCTTGATAGTTTTTCTTTCCCTTTACTATTTCATGTTTACCAGCATCTTACTTTCCTTTTGTTGCTCTAACATACTCTAACATAAACAATTTAAAGAATAACAATGTTTCTTTTCATTCATGGTTCAAGATACAGTACTGTTTTTAAAAATGTCATGGATTCAAAGACCTGCTTTGACATCTACAGGTGCCAGGGCGGGTAAACCAAGGCAGGCATCGAGGTGTGACCTAGGCAGGGGTCAGTGCTGAGAGCAACTGATGAAGGTCAGCACTCAGTGGGGCTGAAGGGGGTCGGTTCTCGATAGCTTCCAATGGGGGCTGATTAAAGAAGTTACTCAGAAGGCTTCTCTGGGGGAAATGGGGCTGGAACTCCCTGTGGCCAGCAAAAATCTCTGAACTTTTTAACTCTTAGGGGCCAGCAAGAAAGAAAAGGAAAGAGAGAAAATTCATACACACACACACACACACACACATACACACACAGTGGATGAAGCAAAAGGCAGATTCCAATAACTTCATACATATACATAAATACATACATGCAGACAGACTGACAGAAGGATGGACAGTCATATACATATTCACACACTGATGCTGTTCCTACCTTGATGGTAATGGACTCAACCTCTAAAAACTCTAAGCCAGCTCCAATTAAATGTTGTCCTTATAAGAGATGCCTTGGTCATGGTGTCTGTTCAAAGCAGTAAAACCCAATGCCTTTACAAGAAATAATATTATGTAGTACAGGTTATTCCCAAGAACCCATGTACATTTGTAACTAAGCAACTTATTATAGATTAACAAAGTGTGAACAAGCAAGGTAGTTTTCTTAGCCAGTTTCCCTTACTGGCAGGTAACAATTTATGATTACAAAAAAAATGATTATTTTATTATTTATCCTTAAAAGTATTCTCATAAGGATCTTTTAAATATCACAAATCTGAAACTTAGGATACCCAAGATATAAGATACAATTTGCTAAACGCATGAAACTCAAGAAGAATGAAGACCAAAGTGTGGACACTTTGCCCCTTCTTAGAATTGGGAACAAAACACCCATGGAAGGAGTTACAGAGACAAAGTTTGGAGCTGTGACGAAAGGATGGACCATCTAGAGACTGCCATACCCAGGGATCCATCCCATAATCAGCTTCCAAACGCTGACACCATTGCACACACTAGCAAGATTTTGCTGAAAAAACCCAGATATAGCTCTCTCTTGTGAGACTATGCCAGGGCCTAGCAAACACAGAAGTGGATGCTCACAGTCAGCTATTGGATGGATCACAGGGCCCCCAATGGAGGAGCTAGAGAAAGTACCCAAGGAGCTAAAGGGATCTGCAACCCTATAGGTGGAACAACATTATGAACTAACCAGTACCCCAGAGCTCTTGACTCTAGCTGCATATGTATCAAAAGATGGCCTAGTCGGCCATCACTGGAAAGAGAGGCCCATTGGACTTGCAAACTTTATATGCCCCAGTACAGGGGAATGTCAGGGCCAAAAAGTGGGAGTGGGTAGGTAGGGGAGCGGGGGGAGGATATGGGGGACTTTTGGGATAGCATTGGAAATGTAAATGAGGAAAATACCTAATAAAAATATTTTTAAAAAAAGAACTTTCACATATATAAAAATCTGTCATACCTACTTTAAATCGTCAGAATGCATATCTACTCATCAGCAATTCTTATTAAATCACATCAGGAAGCTGAAGGCAAAAATGTGTATAAAAATCAATTATCACCAATCCAGCCGCAGTGAGAGTCATGTCAGCCAGTGCTACCATTGTTCTTGTTCTCTGACCATAAAAGATCCCTAGCTTAACTAATGAGTGTGCCTTTCTGAACTTCAAATTTTTCCCTATGATTTTCTACATCAGAGCCAATAGCAAAAAACATCTTAACCTAGCTTCCCTAACAATTTTATTTTCCCAAATACTTTCTAAGGGTGGTGGTCATTGCTGACAATCTATGTTTCTAAGCTCTTTCCTAGGGTGGTGATAGAATCATTAATCTGCTCCAGCAGCAATGCCTAAAAGAGAACAAACTTTAATATTATAAGTGCCAGAGATACTGCCCAGTGAGGGGCTGGAAGGCCCCTTAGAGTTTTCATGCAGTTCTTAGATTAAGAAAGTTGTGAGGGCAGCAAGCAGAACAGAACTCCCTAACATCATGAAATAACCAAGACATGTGGACCTTGGGATCAGGTAACACCTAGGGGCACCCATCATGGCTGTGCTGACCAGTGAGCCACATCCCATGAGTTCTAAAGCCATTTTTCATTCCTCCTGCATGGCCCGTGGTATGGAAGTCAAGACAACAGGGTCATTAAGCAGCTAGTTAGTTGCCTTATGCCCACAGGCAGAAGAGTGCAACAAATGCATGCATGCTAGCCCCCAGTTAACTTTCACTTTGAGGCCCAAGCCCAGGGAATGCTTCTCCCCACTGGGGGCCAGGTGTTACCATGCCAATTAACATAATTAAGGTAACCTCATACAGACCTTCTCAGGGTCCCTTCTCCCAGGGTGATTCTAGATTGTGTGAAGTTGACAATTGATACTAGCCATCAACTATATTATGGCTATCACTGGCCTGCACTAATGTATTACTCTTTCTTTATCCCTGTATTTGGGGATCTTGTTATAAATATTAGTCAAGAGCCAGTGAGAAAATACAAAGTACTTAATTATTGTAACACTATTTAATGCATGGGATGAGCTGCACAGGTGTTAAATGGGTTAGGAAAATTAAAAACACCTTCAGGAAATGACTGCCACCTCTAAATCTGGGAAACAAAAAGAAGAGTTTGGGGGCTGGTGAGATGGCTCAGTGGGTAAGAGCACTCGACTACTCTTCCAAAGGTCCAGAGTTCAAATCCCAGCAACCACATGGTGGCTCACAACCATCCGTAACGAGATCTGACGCCCTCTTCTGGTGTGTCTGAAAACAGCTACAGTGTACTTACATATAATAAATAAATAAAAATCTAAAAAAAAAAAAAAAAAAAAAAAAAGAAGAGTTTGAGATTGTTAGAACCTACAAAGGTAGGAGTTTTGTTCCCTGGAGGTAGGACATAGGCTGCTGAGAGGAGGATAGTGACAGCCTCACACTAAGAATGTACTTATAACAAATTAGGCTCTGGTACCTGTAAGAGGGCAAGATGAGACTGAGTCTCAGACTATGCAAATGATCTGGAAAGTGCAGCCAGGCGTTGCTGCCAGAATGAAGGAAACTATTGAGGCGCTATTGACCGGAGAGCCAATCCCTCCCCACTCATCGAGCCTCCCAGCACCCCTTTATTTTCCATACTGTCAGAATCTATCAGCAATCCAGCTGGCAAAAACAAACAAGCAAACAAACAAACAAACAAACAAACCAAACTGTAGATAGCATAGTCTCATCCCCAGCATCACAAAGCAATGTCTTTAAAGGGTGAGCTTGGAGCTGTGAGACAGTAACTTAATAACTAGCATACTGTGCAATGAGGTGTTAGATTTTCATGTCATTGTTGCTGCTGGAGTCACTCAGATATGCTTACAGTTTGGATGAAACATTAATTAGAGTAGACTGTTTGCCACAGAGGATTTCATCATTACTAGATCTGTAAGAAGCTGTTATTAAAAGACTTCAGCCAGTGCTGCTCAATGTGTTGTGAGGGTGATTTTTTGACTCCCTTCTCATTAAAACTCAGGTCTTCAATATCCATCAGCTATATATTTTTCTTTTGTTTTGTTCCCTCTCAAATTTATAATCCGCATGCTTTCTAAAATGACTCTTTGTGTGTGGTAAGTGGTCAGGTGGTCAATCTCCAGAGTTCTGGAAACCCAAGCTTGCACCGGGCCATCTGTTGAGTGTGTGTGATTTTGTCTTTCACACAGGGAAGTGGTGGGCAAAACCCGGAAGCACACTGAAGCCCTAGTGAAAATACAGCCATTTAAATCCTCCTTCTAAATATTCATTAGGCCATCTGCTGTTATTAGTGTCCTTATCATTTGGAAGCGTTACAGAGTTAAGATGAGAGAGACAATCTGTGGAATTCTAGTCTCACTTCAAATGAACTTCAGAAGAGAACAATGACGAGTTATGATGTTTCCTCTTCCTGTTCAGGGCCATGCCGACTTATATCTTCCCATCTCCATGGTGAAAATTTTTAATAGTTTCTTCCTGAAACTATCAGAGAGAAGAGAGAGCAGTAGCTACAGAAATGAAAACATAATCTCAGAGTGGCTGATCAATGAAATCAGACCATTTCATAAAAGCCGTGCACTCAGACTTCAGGCCTGTAAATTGCTCTAGGTGCCAAAGGGAATTGGAAGCTTGGCCTATCTTTTTTGGGCCAATACTATAATATTAACAACCTGCAACAGACAAGTTTCAGCAACTTCTCAGCAGGAAGAAACTGAAGAATGATTTCAGGGAGTTTTTTTTTAAGCCCCAGGCTTTTTTGTACAAGCAAAACATTGGCTCTCAGGAGGGCAAGAGTCCCATCTCCTGCACAAAGACACACAGTGATCCCCTTGCTCTGAAGTATCACAGAACTCATACTATCATTGCCTGGCCTCACATTGTTCTCTATTTTCCTAGACTGTTGTCTGCTTGACCTTCCTTCAGCCACCATATCCCCCACAGTGATGAATACACAATAGGTATTTGCTAAATAGATGTAAAATTCAAATAGAAGCTTAAGAGAGAAAACAGTATTCCATATTCCTCTCCCCACTTCTCCAAGTGCTGAAAGGGTTATTTCTTTGTCTGCAATGATAAAACCCAAGATACAACAGACACAAATAGTAAATTGGCAAGTAGCATCATGTAAGTAGCACCATGTACAATATGTTCTTCTTACAATAACAATCGAATTTACAAACAAATTAGCCACGGAGTCTGAAGGACATTCTCTAGTTTTCACACTGGGCCTTCATCTCCCGCTGATAGATGACTTTGACTGTAAATTGAAAAGTGGAAGTCGGTAAACATTCTGTGTATTCACAAGTGCCATATCCAAAATTGAGGCTTCAGAAAAGAGATGCTAGAAAGGGTAGACGGAAACTCAGAGCAATTATGCTTGTTATTAGGATGAGGTAGTGGCAATTACACAGCCGACTCATAGGGAGCACGAACATGCTGGCTGTTCTCAGGGAGCCTGTATGAACAAACTTTTATAGCACCCATCAGGTTTTGGGTCTCTAGCAGAAGTAAAGATTTTTCAGGATCTCCAACAGTATGATTTTGGACAGGGCTTATGGACCCAAGAGCCATCTTAGAATAGACATGTGCTTATCCTCTTAATGAGCCTCAATGAAACCCCTATATTAAGAGAAGGGCCTCTTTCACTGTTTCTTTCCTCTAGAATAATCATTTCCCAGATGTTTGGTCTCTGGACCCCTTCACAGTCCTGAAAACTGTTGATATCTTCAAAGATATGGCTTCTTAGTATTAAAATAACAGGAGTTGTGTTATAGATGCTTGGGACTGAGCTCTACAAGTCTGAATTTCGACTAGTTGAGGTTTTCTGTAATGGTCTTTGTCTCTTGCAAAGATGCGTTTCTTTGGCGCAGGATGAGAAGTTCACTTATCTGCGGAAATAGGACTAAAATTTAGAATGGAGTTACAGATTGTGCTGCTTTAGTAAAGTGGCAGCTGTGAGTTCTTATCCAAGATCCATGAATTCACAAGTCCTGGATAGTTGGCTAGTGTTCCAGTACCGGGAATGACTTATCTCTTGTTGAGCTGTTGGTTACCCCCAAGGTATGCATGCCACTACTGCACCACACCATGAGGATTATGGTACCATATTAGTCATTATTGTGGTTCATAGGTGTCATAGCTGGGTAGGACTGCTGGTTGCTTAACTCTTTTGAAAGATTACCTGAAAGCTTTTGGTACCATGGAAGCTAATCACTAAGGGAAAGGTTTTCAGATCAATTCCAGCTCAGGAACTTTTAGGTCCTGCATCTGAAGTGCTATCTTCACCAACAGAGACTTAAACCCATCCACCTCAGGCAACTAAAGACAACAGAAATAGCCTGTAATGTTTTGGGAATCTCTTCACCAACTCTGACCAACAATCCAAAAGAGGATTCCTCATACTCAGTGGGTTGTTGTTATTTTGTGATCTGTGGTCCTTGGAAGTAACATTGACAGCCTAAATGTGAAATTTTTATTTAAGCTGTAAATTTATATTTATTCACTTACTTACATGTATTATGGGGAGTTTTAGGTCGATCATTAATAATATGATTCCACATAACTTTCAGACATCCTTGCTTTTTGTTTTAACCCTCCTCCTTCCATCTTCTATATTTATCTCTCTCCTACTCTCTCATTAGATTCCATACCATTTCTCCTATTGGCTCACATATACCCTGATCTTCCCTTCACCATTGCAATGGTCTTTTCTTTGTATAAGTTATATCATGTCATTAGAAACTAAGAGCATGGGTATTGTTTGTTGCTTGTGTTGAGGAAAGATTAGTTTGGGGAGGTTGTTGTTTTGGGGTTTTGTTGTTATTGTTGCTTTATGAGAATAAATAAGTCTCATTATATAGTACAGCTGGCCTAGCTTTCAGAGACTCTAAGTCTCTGAGTGTGGAGAATGCAGATGTGTGCCATCTCGCCTGGATGACTTTTTAAACTGAAACCATACAAGCTTCTGGGATGCTCTAAAAAAAAAAAAAAAAAAAAAAAAACTCAAATGTATACTCATGACCATGCATACAACAACAAGTTGCTTAATTAATAATTTTGATCTCAAAAACTTCCTAAAAGAGTTTCAGGCAATCTCTGAAGTCCCTAAATCAAACTGGTAATCCCATGTTATATTAATTATACCATGAATAATTTCCTTGAAATTTGCTTTGGGAGTTGGTCCTAAATCTTCCATTAAACATACAAATTGATTGTAAGACATGCTTATCAGAAAAAGGAAAACATGAAAGAGGTAGCAAATGTAATTCAGAATGGTAGAAACAAAGCAACTCTCACTAACATGAGTCACCATATGGAAACCAGATTAGTGACAAAAACACATTGATGAAACAGTACTTTTCAGTATCTATTTGCATGTTTTAATTTATAAATACCTTCATTGACCACAATTATTGCAGGCACTAAAGCACTGATGTCTTCAATCAACAAACATTTGCCAAGTATGACCCTTGATGGATTATAAACTGAATGGGATTCATCCTTACTCTTTTACACTCATAGACCTGGTAGAAGACACCCATGTATGTCTAGTATAGCACAGACACGCTAGATATGATTGAGCGTCACATGAAGCTAGAAAAGCTTTTCAAATTGCTTGGATATAGAGCCTCATGTATTCAATAATTCTTGAAGTTTATCTTTATCATTAAGTTGGATCAATTTCCCATCCTATGCCTTACATAATGGTTGGAATTGGAGCATATTATGTTAATTGAAATAAGAGAAGCACAAAAAGACATACTGCATGGTCTGATGCATATAGAAATGTTGATATCACAGAAGTTAAAAGGAGAATGGAGTTTATCAGAGGCTGAAGAGAACAGTGGAGAGTGGAGCTTATCCACAGATATTACGGTACGGTTGAAAAGGAGCAAACCCTTCTGGTGCTAGTCAAGTTCAATGACTCCAGGCAACAATTAAGCAACTTTACAGTTCAAAAGCCTTGAAGACACGATTTTAAAAGCTTTTACCATAAAGAAATAAAAAGTTCTTGAGAAGATAAATATATTTAGTCTGATTTAAACATTATAGAATATATATCAAAACGTTACATTGTACTCCATTAATACAGACAGCTTTTAAAGTTTTTATGTACCAGTTAAAATGAACAATTCTAAAAGACTGTCCCAGTTGTATTCCCACATTTACCAAAATATTAATTTATTTCAATTTATTTTACTTTAGTTTTGTAAATTCAGGTGATTTCTCCAAAGAGGAAGCACTAGAAATTTGTTAACTGGTGGATCTATAATAGTATAATCTGTAGCTCCAATCAAAATGAAAACCAAAAAGCGAGAGCATCACCTTCATTTTGATTATATTCCATTGAGAATAACATAAATTGCCAAGACAACACAGGTGCAAGCAAGATACCAGCCAGACTAAATGTATCACTCAGGATTGAGGTGGAAGATCCACATATTCATTCAGGATCCAGGCTCCTAAATTACTGCTACCTGATTACATAATGTCTATTTCTAAGTAATGTTATAGTCCAAGATATTTGATAAAACCATTCATATGTCCCAAAGATAGCCAAAACCATAGAATTTTTCTTCCAGGCCAACTGGCTCTCTGGTGAGCATTCTTTATAACGTACTTCGAACTGTGGATGATACCCTCATTCCTCTTACATCATATTGTCTGAAACATTACAATATGGACATAGCTAATTGCAAATAATGTATTGTTATAAATAGCAATATACATGTACCTAAGAATGGAGGTCAGCCATTAAGGAGGAAAGATTGAATTGACCTACAACCAGAGGTCTCTGACACAGGAATAGCAGGAGCCACTTGAGATTTCATATTAACCCTCGTCCTCTCTGAGCATCTTCAAATTTACAAAAGGGAGAAATCCCACCAAGATAAAATTTGGTTTTCCCATATTACAAATAAAGACAGCCCTTAAAAGAATAATGTTTCAGGCTGGTGAGATGGCTCAGGGGTTAAGAGCACCCGACTGCTCTTCCAAAGGTCCTGAGTTCAAATCCCAGCAACCACATGGTGACTTGCAACCATCCTTAATGAAATCTGACTCCCTCTTCTCAAGTGTCTGAAGGCAGCTATAGTGTACTTACATGTAGTAAATAAATAAAATCTTTATTTTAAAAAAGAATGTTTCTAAATAACCTTGCTTATAAAGGTGTAAATTTATTAGAAGATGAAATATGCCAAAATGACTCGGATGTTCTTGTTCTATTTGTGTGAGGTATAGAGGATATTTGCTTTGCTTTGATTTGATTTGATTTCTTTGATTCATTTCAAAACTAATTTAGGAACATTGTCCATATAGAGTTTAGTCAATGTGCTCTGTAGTAGACTGATTCTAAATATCAGCCTTAATATAAGTCATGATTAGATTGGCACTACCTATTCATTTTCAATGAATATGGCAACTTGAAATTACATTTTTCTCATGGTTTCTCATCAGATGCCATGGAGACAGACTATGCAGATGCTTATGAGCAAAGGTTAAGAGGTTCTTCAAAGAGTCCAGCCATTACGAAGAGCTACAGAGTGTGATTCTGAGATAATGGGAAATAATTTACTTGTTGACAAGGCCAGGAAATCTTGATATATTTCACCTTCTAATGATTTCCTCTCTTTAGAAACAAGATCAATAGGGGCCATCACTCTCAAAGGTGTCATCATGATCTCCAAGAAGAATTTTTTTTCTCCAGACAGCATTTTCCTTCTTTTATAAATTTGAGGAAGCTTAGACACTATCAGTGTCAAGAAATGAAAATGCCATTTGAAAACTGACAAAAAAAGTGATTCTATCAACCTGGGTTTGTCCGCTTTTAGAAGCATAGGGACATCTAATGTAGTGCTAGCAGAACACCTGGTACAGGACGTTCAGTGCCATCACAGCATTGTCCCCAGGGCTGGCACACCTCAAAGGAGATAATCATCCACTTCCTGAAAAGTCCTACTGAAGAAGCCTTAGAGCTCAAAGTCATGCAAAGTCACTTGATAAATTATCCTCAAAGCTCTGAGTGGACTAAAGAAAAGAGATCCTATGTCTAGGATGGAAGGCAGGACCTTCTGCAAAACAGCTAAATTTCTCCAACCCAGTGGAACTTTGGGGAAAGAGCTTATTAACATTTGATGGTGATTGTAGAATACTGTAATAATCATAACTTATTTTGAGGCAATTCCACCATAGTTAATTTCATAAGGTGAGTGGAGTTGAAAATAAATAATTGATTGTTCTATGCCACCAGCAACCACCTGTACTTATAGAAAAAAATAAAGCAAATAGTCAGCAAAAGACTATAATCTCCATGAAGGGAAAAATCCATTCTCTTCATTAGAAATGGTAATGTGGACATTTTGCCCCTTCTTAGAATTGGGAACAAAACACCCATGGAAGGAGTTACAGAGACAAAGTTTGGAGCTGAGACGAAAGGATGGACCATCTAGAGACTGCCATACCCAGGGATCCATCCCATAATCAACCTTCAAACGCTGACACCATTGCATACACTAGCAAGATTTTGCTGAAAGGACCCAGATATAGCTCTCTCTTGTGAGACTATGCCAGGGCCTAGCAAACACAGAAGTGGATGCTCACAGTCAGCTATTGGATGGATCACAGGGCCCCCAATGGAGGAGCTAGAGAAAGTAACCAAGGAGCTAAAGGGATATGCAACCCTATAGGTGGAACAACAATATGAACTAACCAGTACCCCCAGAGCTCGTGTCTCTAGCTGCATATGTATCAGAAGATGACCTAGTCATCCATCAGTGGAAAGAGAGGCCCATTGGTCGTGCAAACTTTATATGTCTCAGTACAGGGGAACGCCAGGGCCAAGAAATGGGAGTGGGTGGGTGGGGAAGTAGGTGGGGGAGCGTGTGGGGGACTTTTGGGATAGCATTGGAAATGTAAATGAAATAATAATAAAAATTAAAAAATAAAAGAAATGGTATCTTGATATGTGACATAGTGTGAAATATAGAACGAATACTTATTTTTTGACAGAAAAAGGAAATTAATGTAGCATGTCCTGTGCTTGATACTGGGCCAATAGTGCTGTTACAAATAACAAGGTAACCCAAATAATAAACCAAACTATTAGTTAGGGAATTGGCTAACAAATGTATTGGAGATAATGTCCCAATATAAGCCAAAGAATCTTGGAGGTTTTATTTGTTAGAAAGATCCCTAAGGAATAGAGCAAATAATCTAGTGCCTAGTGCTATAGAATTGCTGGAAGTCTTTAAAGAGTATGACCATGTTATTAAACTTAAGAGTTCATAGGATGTCCAGAGAAGAGAGCATTGCAATAGTTGGGCAAAGGTGAGAGGAATCGTAGGCAGAGTTGTGATTCTGTAACTGCTGAACAGCTTGTCCTCAGATTCAGATTAACTGTTCTTTACAGATCTCTTTTTATGTACCAGTCACTCTGGTGATTTACATTGTTTGTTTTCATTGAGTCCTTACAATTTTTCAGAAGGCATTATTTGACATAATTTCTATATGAGGAGGCTGAAATGCCTATATGACAATTGATTCTCTGAAGCTACCGTGATAGCAGTCCTATCATTTAAATTTTTTAAACCATGAAGCTCCTAATCACTTTACTCTATACTCTATACTCTATACTTTACTCTAAATGTAAGCATTTCTTCTCTGTAGAGAGTTCATAACTTTTGCCAAATTCTCACACATTTTTCTGAATCTAAATTAGAAACAGAATTCCAGACTCCAAGTGCCAGGAAGATATATAGCAGATGGCTGGATAGGAGAACATGTTAATGGATGGATTTAATGATGAATGACTGGTCTCTGAAATGATTATCCTGTAGCTAATCTACTCTCCCTCCAACATGTCCCCCAATTTCACCCTAAGTAATATTTCTGAAATGTAAATCTGACCATATCAGCTGTCTCCTTTAAAGATCTCCATTGTCTCTTCTCCATGTTACTGTTTCTTAGGGAACATACATTTATTGTGATTGTCATTAATGGAGGTAAAAACACTACTGGCATCTATGGAGCAATGATGCTAAACATCCTTACCAATGTATGATGATGACCCCAACTAAAAACTGTCTCTCAAAAGAAACCTTGATCTATCCCTTATCTTAGCAAACATTTAGAATGCCATTTGCCAGCAATAGCTACCCCTGTATCATATCTAAGAAAACTCAGCTCATAATCCACATATTTCCATATGATTTCATGCTTCTTTGATTTTATTCATTTTCCTTTACTGAGATCATTCTTCTTCCTTGGTTCCTTTGTTCCTTGTTTCAAGTTAAGTCTAATTTTCACTTCCACGAATCTTTCTTGAACTCCCACTTCTACACAGCCATATCACTCTAAGCATGCATGTACCATGACATTTACCTGTGCTACACTGAATGGCATATTTTTATATCTGCCTTCCATCACTTAACTAAGAACTGAGGAAGGGCAGAAATATGGGAAATTGTGTTTAGAAGTCATTGTTCTCAGATGACTGTTTTCTGGAGTATATAAAATACTAATCCATAGAAGATACTTGATACCTATGAAGGACTTAATAAATAGTAGTACTATTAATGACCCAGATTAGTGTTTCTCCAATTTTATAAATGCTATACTAGAGATCAAGACCACCTCAAAAAATGGACAGCACATATTCATATTTTAAAAATAGATAAATTTAAAGAAAAGTCAACTCCAGTATAATTGACACAGGGGTGAAACAAAATTCACGAAAAATCTTATACTGAAAACTGAAGTTTAGGGAAGTGTTTGAAAGGCAACTGCATTGCCTGGACTGCGTTTCTCTAGCTAGAAACACCCATGACTGTGAAACTGCTACAAAAACCATCTAGCACCCCCCCCCCAGCAGGTGCCAGACACTGGGATGAACGGCATGTATCACCACATATCATTTCATCTATATGAAAATAAAATTTTCATGTCTATGTACATGCCCACACACAGTCATTAACCTATTTTCCTTGCTACAGATGAGAAAATCAGAGCTACATAAAAGATAACCTAGTTTTCCTACTTTTACACAGAATGAAGGGCAGGAACCCTGAGTCAAACTGTTCGAGGGAAGCCGAGTATATAACTGATGCTCTAGCTCTTCATTGTGCACCTAGTTCTGTAACTGAGAGCATCTTAAACTTTATATAATCAAAAGCCTCCTATTTAGAATTTGCTTTTACACGCAGGTTTTTCCCCCTATAGGATCCTGCTGTCTTCTACAGTGATAGTGAGGTCAAAATTAGCTAGAACTTTAAGCCAACCAAGGGACTGGTTGACCTGAGAGTCAACTCCCTTCAAGGCAAGTTTTCAATTAGCAGAGGAAGACAGTGCTATCAAGTGCTGACATCCCAACCGAGAGCTCCTTTCTGCTCAGGGTTATTTCTCAGGGAAGGTCGATGAGGGATGGGCACATTCCACCGGCTGGAGGCTATGCCAGTGACCTTTAATGCTAGTTTAGCTTAAACACATTTTGACAGTTTGAACAAATTAGTATATTTTTACAAGGTGGGGCAAGCACCACAAATTAGACCTAAAGGTTTGCCTGTAGGCTGGGTCAGTAAGCAGAGTTTACAAGATCCTTCACTGCTGCTCTTTGCTCTCTTTCTTCTCCCACTCCAAAAGAAAATGCTCCATTTTACCACCACACACATACGAATTAACGAAAGAAAGAAAGAAAGAAAGAAAGAAAGAAGCTAGCTATACAAGTGGCAGCAGCTTCTGCAAGTTAACCTTAGAACCATCTCAATAGCATAGCATTCCGGGATCTCTCCACAACTAATAGATGCTAGTTCCATCAGCCAGAATCAGCTCAAAATCATCACTCCATATGTTGAGGGCAATGTGGAAACGCCTTACGAGTAAATGCTGTGTTACTATCATGTGCGTGTAAAGCACTAGCTCCCTGATGACTTACCTGGAAATGGATGTATTTAACATGAGAACAACATAAAAGGAACTGACAATCTAAAAGCAGTGAAAAGCTCCGTCCTCCAAAAACACTGGCCCCTTGACTACTAAGTAGGCACACAGCTTTTATCTGAGCAGATCTCATAGACAAGATGCTCTGCTGAATCAAATGGGAATTAAAGGGATTCTGTGTAGTTGGCATAGAAAGTGTCTCAAAAGCACAAAGGCCACTTTAGTCACAGGAAACTGCCAGAGGGTAGCTCATTTGATGGGAAAGAAAACAAACAGACACAATGGCTGGTGTATTTTTGAGGCAATATTAAATCTAATAAACATGACACCAATAGTATCGGCTTAATTCGGCTTGAGAGAGTTGGAGGATTTCACAGCGTGTTTTCTCACCACCAGCCTTTATCTCAGAGGCAGACTTGATAGCTGAGAGCCGAGTCTAAAATATGTTCCTTCCCTAGCTTCTGCCAGGTGCGTGCCATTCCTCGACCTCTGGCCTGGCTTTGGCCCCCAGAGTGGGGATAATTAGAACGTCATTTCAGCCAGCTTTGTTTTTCTGGGTCACTGGCTTCAGACTCCATCAAAAGAGGAGTGTTGTACTGAAATAAATTCATTTCCTCTTCCTCAGCGGCCAGCCCTGACTTATTTCCTGGGGGACCATGTTCCATAGGACTAGAGCACATAGACAGCTTCTGTGCACGTTTGATAGTGTCTAGAGAGGTCCAAGGTGGGGGCACAGGATAAAGGAAGGGTCAACCCTCTGCTGCTGCTGCTGCAGCAGCAGCACCACTGGCAGCAGGTTCTCACTCTGTCTCTCTTCAGCAGCACACTGACATGCAAAGGCCTCAGACAGACATGCTGAGGAACACATCACCACAAACTGTTCTGGGAGCTGTTAATGCTGGTGTGTAATGTTTATCCAATGGCCTCCATCCGAAAGGCTCTGTAGAACATGCATACTACAAGCAGAGCTTTATACCCCATTAGCATGCAAATTCCTAGCTGCCCAGGGGCATACGGTACTGACCATAGAAAGCCAGCATTTGTAGAGGTGGAGGTAGAGGGCACACAGACTTGTGGGGACACAATAAGAGACACTCAGATATTGGGGTAAATGACCCCATGTGTTATAATAAGGAGTAGCCCAAGGCAACCTTTGTTCTCCTCACAGCTCCAATTGCTCACCCTTATCAAGCACAAGTAAAAAAAAAATAGTTTTCATCTCAGATATCATATGGGGCCTTTTTCTACTTTGTTAATCTCTAACCATAAAGCCTCATCCAGCTGAGGAAGGAGAGGGCCTCAAAAAGCAATGACAGCCCACATCTGCTTCCCAAACGTTCAGATTCCATAGAGAAAAACAAAGACTTCCTCCGGCTTTCACTCAAAGCTAAAAAGAATAGTTACATTACTGTCACTATTTTAGTCCTGAATAGGATGCTTTTTCTGCCTTTGTCTAGCCTGAAAGGAGAGAAATGGACAGTAATGGCCGGTGATGTAGGGGGTACACCATGAAGCACAGTGCTCTAAGAAGTACCTAGAGATAGGTAGTCACTGCCAGGGAATGTCAGGGCAGGCACTGAGCTAATTCATGTCCAGAAAGTAGCTACAGTAGACTCATGTTTAGTTTTGTGTATTCCCAGCATCTAGCACAACACTTGGACAAGACATACCACACACACCACCTCTGCCTCCTACATTGTCACAACAGCAGCAGTAAGATCCATCTTAAACCCAAATAGACCTATGCCACACTCCTACTTAAATCCCATCAGTGGCTACCCCCAGTCACAAGGACAAAACTAACAGAGTGCTTCCTCTCATCAGCTGGTGGATTTCTCTGCCAGAGATGTCATAACAAAGTATCAAAGATTAGTTGTCTTCAATAACAAAAATGTATCTTCTCATATCATTGGACAACAGAGACCCAAGACACAGGTGTTCATTTTGCCTTAGCAATCTCTCTTTGACATTCAGATGGCTATCTTCTTACTATGTTCACATACAAACATCTCCATTATCATAATCGTGCTTATGATTTAGATTAGGGATCCAGCCTTACAACCTCAACTATCAAAATGTACTCTTTAAATGCCTTTTATTGCAAACACAGTCACATTTAAGGTTAGGACCACAGGATATACATTTTAAAAGGACAAGATTGGCTCTGTAACATCTAGGCACTCTCTACCTTCTGGTTGGCATCACTAATTATTTCCACATACTGAAACTATATTAACTTTACATGCCATCTCTTCTGCTAATATCCTGACTCCATGTCTATGTGAAGGGTTTTCATACCATTTCTATTGCTTCCTTTTCACAACATGGAGAGTAATTGCTAACAGTGCTTCAAAGGGCTCTGCCAGACCAAAGAGTTATTTGAAGGCATAGGTTTATGTCATGGAAACATTTGTTTTAATCCCTAAAGCCTAGCACAAGGCTTAATCCAAGGAATGTTCACAAAGAGAACATTCAGGGAAAAAACAACCCAACCTGTTTCTTTGCCAGGATAGAAGACTAAAGGAGTAAGCAAGATCCAGCTAAGTGAGAAATATGTTCCAGCCTAGGACTCTGAATAAGTAGCTAGAGGATCGAACCTGCATACTATACAAGATGGATATTAAGCACATGTTAATGGCAGGCCCTGTCCAAAAAGGCCATTGATTGAGTAAAATCTGGGTTCCCCAGCACTCTCTATTGCCCCCAAATCTTTAGGATTTTGCTTTTCTAAGTATATACAAGGCAATAACAGATTTGTCAGGGGCAGGGGGCTGTTTGTAGTGATCCAGAAGCCCTACAGCAACAGCCTTCAGAATCTAGGAGATTTGTAAAAACACAGATGGTTGGATCCCCATACCTAGGAACTATGATATTAGGATGGATACCAGGATTGTTATACTAGGATGGAGCCTCCGAATTTGCATTTCTAATCATTTCCCAAGTGATGCTATGGTAGTTGGTCCAGAGACCACACTGTAAAAACCACTACTCTAAAAGATACTTCTGAGACTGTGGAAAACAATTTATACTGTATTGGGAATAGCAGAGATGATAAATATGCTTACCAGGCTGTGTGATTACCTAGCCATCCCTCATTGCCAGACAGCATCAGTGTCGCTGAAATCAGTAATAGTACAGAAACAATAAGCTATTTATTATTTTTAAGGTAAAAACATCTCTGGAAAGATGTGGTAACATGATGATGAGTGCTCTGTTCTTTTTGTAGGTGCGATTAGAGTGGCCAACAGACCTTGCAGTCAATCCCATGGACAATTCATTGTATGTCCTGGATAACAACATTGTGCTGCAAATTTCTGAGAACAGGCGTGTGCGGATCATTGCAGGGCGTCCCATTCACTGCCAGGTGCCCGGCATCGATCATTTCTTGGTCAGCAAAGTAGCAATTCACTCCACTCTGGAGTCAGCTAGGGCCATCAGCGTCTCCCACAGCGGGCTGCTCTTCATCGCCGAAACAGACGAGAGGAAAGTGAACCGCATTCAGCAAGTGACCACCAATGGGGAGATCTCCATCATTGCTGGCGCTCCCACTGACTGCGACTGTAAAATTGATCCCAACTGTGACTGTTTTTCAGGTATGACCTTTTTAGCAATTCAGCAGCTCCCCCTTTCTCTTTTCAAAAGCAAAACCTGCATCAGAAAAGCCTAAAGGAAAACAAAAGGAGTTCATTCATATCAACAATTGTGTGGTCTAGTGGAGAAAGCAATGCATTGAGAGTCAACTCTGACAGATGACTTACTGACCCAGAAAAGCCATAAAACCTGTTCACAATTCATCTGCCTTACTTGTTACAGAGATAAGTGTGTTTCACCATCATGTCACTTTGCTGTTCTTTAGGATAAATAGATGTAATAACTTTTTGGAGTCTCAAAAAGTTAACGTTATACAAATTTTAAGATCATGTAATTATTTTTGCATTAGATAAAGGAAAATAGGTATAAAACATATTTACTGATTTTACTGTGGAAAAAATACTTTCCCTAAGTGACTGCTTTCCACATTAACAACATGTTCTATTAGACATTAGAAGGGACCCCAAGTAGACTGCTTTGAGAATGCATAAGAAAATTAAATTCCACAATGGTAAGTTCTTACTTACAACATCAGTCCCTTACATTACTTGATTTTAAAAGCTCTGAAATTCCATAAACAACAGTGCCCTTTACTTTTCACTAAAGTAGGAGAGGAAAAGAAGAGCCTTTCCCCCCAAACATGGAATAGTTATTTCAGATATCAAACAGACCTCTAAATGCCAACAGTTCTTCTATTTGTCTGCCAAATGGAAATCCCGCCATGCTGCTTGCAGACCTAGTAAGCTACTCATCCAGGACTGAATGGCCCTCATAAGTTTTGTGTTTCATTGGGCCATAGGAATCCACATCCAGCAAATTGGACAATGTGACTTTGTTCAGTATTTTCAGTATTTTTCTGAACAATGAAACATATATTTGTAATGTGTATCTTTCATTCAAGATAAGTCTAATGTTTATCTCAGTTACCAACTTTGATATTTGGAGTCATTGTTACACTTATAGACAGTATCCGTTACCAGTGGGACAATGGGAATTAACAGAGGAAATGACCTCTAAGCATAGTAGGACTGAAAGGTCTTAAAGCAGATCCTGCAAGCAGCAACAGGAATAAGGCTCATAGAATTACAGGCAAATTTTGTATGGCTATCATTATTTGCTGTTCTTGTATCTTGCAATACAATAGATTCTGAACAGCAGGATTTAGGAATTCACAAAATTGGTGTAACTGAGATAATTACATCTTACTGTTTATCTTTAGTGGTACTGACTCAAGAATTACAATCTTGAATAATGGGTTTCAAAATAATCAGAGGGGGAGATTGCAAAGAATGCTGGTTTGCTGATTTTTTTAAATGATTTTTTTAATGTGTGTTGCTTTACATCTAGGGTATGCCCCGTCAAGTTTCTTTGATGCCAATTATTAATATCAAGGTCTTTCCCCATAGGTGATGGTGGCTACGCCAAAGATGCAAAGATGAAAGCTCCCTCTTCCTTAGCCGTGTCACCTGATGGCACCCTCTATGTAGCAGATCTTGGCAATGTTCGAATTCGTACCATCAGCAAGAATCAAGCCCACCTGAATGACATGAACCTATATGAGATTGCCTCTCCTGCTGACCAAGAACTCTACCAGTTCACTGTAAATGGAACGCACCTACATACCATGAACTTGATAACAAGGGACTATGTTTATAACTTCACCTACAATGCTGAAGGTGATTTGGGTGCCATCACTAGCAGCAATGGCAATTCCGTGCATATACGCCGGGATGCAGGTGGGATGCCCCTGTGGCTTGTTGTGCCTGGCGGACAAGTCTACTGGCTTACCATAAGTAGCAATGGAGTCCTGAAAAGAGTGTCAGCCCAAGGCTACAATTTGGCCTTGATGACATACCCAGGAAACACAGGACTTCTGGCAACAAAAAGTAATGAAAATGGATGGACAACTGTTTATGAGTAAGTTTCTAATTTCCAACTAAGCCTTTGTTAGGTTTTTATTTGAAGTAGAATTACAGTAAGAACATGGTTTAGTAATTGATGGCTTGTTGCATGCTATTTTCTCCTAATAATCACAGTTAAAAAAAATAAAAAGTAAGTAGTCAAGGAGAAAATTTTACTCAGCTCCTAGGGTGGGCCCCATTTTGCCTAAGCAGTTTGTAGAGCATAATGCTTAAAGTCTAGTGTGACACTGCAGGGGACAGGAATGAGGTAGAAGTCCATGAACTCAACAAATTTACAGCATCCCTGGGAAGACAAGGTAAAATTGCATCTAAATAACAAAACGAAAGGATACTGCTGAAGCAGTAAAGAAGCAGTGTGATTTAACAAGTATTTACCGATCCCTGTGGGGTCCAATGGATGAATAAATAAGTCTGTGCCCAGGCCAACTCAGTATTCATTGCTGGGAGAGATAAGGGTGAAGTAAGAAAGGAAGAAGTGGACCCTGAAAGGAGAATGTAAAAATCTGTAGAGCAAATGATGCCCAGCAGCTCTGAGCCCTTGATCACCTCTGTGAGATGGGGAGCCAAGTGTTCCTGTGCAAGCTCAGGCTTCCTCAGTGTCGCACAACAGTGGAAGCTACCATGCAGTGGCAACCACAGCCTAGTTCTGTAACAGCTGCATTTGACTGGGAACTAACATGAAGTATGCCTGACAGCAAGCTACTAGGTGATCCCACAGCATGGAAATAGAGACCATTGTCCTTACCTTGTTCCTAAGTCCATCCACTCAGCAAGCCCGACTGATCAGCCCCCAGGAAGCACCTTCCCCACAAAGGAAACTGCCAAGTTGCTAACAGTGTACCAAGTGAGGATAATCCCTAGAGTCAGAACTCAGAACCTGGGACGACACTCAAGCCAAAGCCTTTAAACATGAAGAAGTTGAGATACCAAGTGTGAGGAGTTTAAGGTGTGACTTTTCTTGTGTGGTTACAGAGAATATGAAGAGAATATGTCCAGGGCACAAAAGCTTTCTGAGGAAAAGAACAAAGCAATTGTCCTTCAAATTTTGGAGCATTTCCCAAAGAAATGCCATTTATACAAAAGACCTGAACAGCTACTCCAATTTCACTTGGAGAAATGCATTCAGTAGTTTCTGTTGCAGGGCTGCAGGGCTTCCTTGTTTTTTTTTTTTTTTTTTTTTTTTTTAGTTCTCTTATGTCTTAATAAGAGTAGCAAAAGCTACTGCTCTCTAAGGATTTAATTGCTGCTAGATATTGTACTATGTAATCATCATACATTATTTTATTTGGTTCTCTTTGTTACAACATGGGATAGGGGCTCTTAGCATCCCCATTTTCTAGATAAATAACTAAACCATAAATATAATTAATTGGTCCTGATTCACCCTGATGTCCATACTTTAAAACATTCTTCCTTTAGGAAAATTAATTTCTAGTGAGAAACTTTTGAAGTCACTGAAAATGAGTCTCATTCCAGATCACAAAGCAGTTAAAATGAGGTGACAAAAAAAACAAAACAAAACACTCTTTTGAAACCTGACTGTTAAATTCAGTCCTGCCAAATGGTTATGTTAACTAGTTTTCAAATCAACTAGGTAAGCTGTTTCCTTTTCATTCCTTTGACTAATATTTTTTGAGTATTTGCTAAGTACTACTAAATGTTTCAGGCATGTCTAACCTTTAACAATGAGGCACAATGTTATCATCTGCTTAAGTTCACACACAAGAACTATGAAGTCAACTTATAAAAAAAGTCACAAAAATCTCATAATCTTTTAAGTTAGTTAATGAGTTTATATTGACCTTTACTCATAACTATCCTGAAGTGTGTGAAGCCTGTAGGCCACAGGCTGGATGTGCCTATTATGTGTGGAGATATAACCACTAATAAAAGATAAAATTCCATTGACTCATGAACCTTACATTTTACTGGAGGACAGTAAGTGATGTTATATAAAGAATATATGCATACATATATATGGTATAAGATGTATTAATAATTTGGGGCTAATAAGATGGCTCAGGAGGTAAAAATGCTTGCCTCTAAGCCTGATAACTTGAGCTTGAGTCCAAGAACCCATATGGTGGAAGGAATGAATTGACTCCCACAAATTGTTCTCTGACCTCCCACATTCTGCCATGGCACACAAAAATGGATAGATAGATAGATAGATAGATGGATGGATGGATGGATGGATGGATGGATAGATAGATAGATAGATAGATAGATAGATAGATAGATAGATAGGCAGATGATAGAGATTATACTAATAAAAAGATGAATCAAAAATTATGAATACATTTTGAAAATAAGAATGATCAATACTTACTGTCAAAGTAGATGTAGGATTTGTGGGGGAAAATTAAGTCAAAGACAACTTCAAAGTTTTTGACCTAAACACTAAAATATAGAATTTCTATTCTTAGAAAGAAATATTATACAAGATGCTTTATAAGGTAAGAGACTAGAAATTCAATTTGTGACAATTAGTTAAACATTTAAAGTTAAATAGATGAGTCTGGGTTTGAAGAGAAGTGAGAAATCCACATTTGAAATCCTCCAAAGGTTAAAATGTATTTAAGTCCATGAAACAGGTGAGATTGCCAGAAACGTGAGTATAGACTAAGATAGCAACATAATGATCCAAAAGTATCTCATAGTTTTTTGCTTAAGAAAAATTGTCGTTGGTCCGGGACCCGCCGAACTTAGGAAATTAGTCTGAACAGGTGAGAGGGTGCGCCAGAGAACCTGACAGCTTCTGGAACAGGCGGAAGCACAGAGGCACTGAGGCAGCACCCTTTGTGGGCCGGGGACAGCCAGCCACCGTCTGGACCGGAGGACAGGTGCCCGCCCGGCTGGGGAGGCGGCCTAAGCCACAGCAGCAGCGGTCGCCATCTTGGTCCGGGACCCGCCGAACTTAGGAAATTAGTCTGAACAGGTGAGAGGGTGCGCCAGAGAACCTGACAGCCTCTGGAACAGGCAGAAGCACAGAGGGGCTGAGGCAGCACCCTGTGTGGGCCGGGGACAGCCGGCCACCTTCCGGACCGGAGGACAGGTGCCCGCCCGGCTGGGGAGGCGGCCTAAGCCACAGCAGCAGCGGTCGCCATCTTGGTCCGGGACCCGCCGAACTTAGGAAATTAGTCTGAACAGGTGAGAGGGTGCGCCAGAGAACCTGACAGCCTCTGGAACAGGCAGAAGCACAGAGGGGCTGAGGCAGCACCCTGTGTGGGCCGGGGACAGCCGGCCACCTTCCGGACCGGAGGACAGGTGCCCGCCCGGCTGGGGAGGCGACCTAAGCCACAGCAGCAGCGGTCGCCATCTTGGTCCGGGACCCGCCGAACTTAGGAAATTAGTCTGAACAGGTGAGAGGGTGCGCCAGAGAACCTGACAGCTTCTGGAACAGGCAGAAGCACAGAGGCGCTGAGGCAGCACCCTTTGTGGGCCGGGGACAGCCAGCCACCGTCCGGACCGGAGGACAGGTGCCCGCCCAGCTGGGGAGGCGGCCTAAGCCACAGCAGCAGCGGTCGCCATCTTGGTCCCGGGACTCCAAGGAACTTAGGAATTTAGTCTGCTTAGGTGAGAGTCTGTACCACCTGGGAACTGCCAAAGCAACACAGTGTCTGAGAAAGGTCCTGTTTTGGGCCTTCTTCTTCGGCCAGGAGGAGGTCCAAATACAAGATATCTGCGCACCTTCCCTGTAAGAGAGCTTGCCAGCAGAGAGTGCTCTGAGCACTGAAACTCAGAGGAGAGAATCTGTCTCCCAGGTCTGCTGATAGACGGTAACAGAATCACCAGAAGAACAATCTCTAAACAGAGTCAACTATAACTACTAACTCCAGAGATTACCAGATGGTGAAAGGTAAACGGAGGAATCTTACTAACAGGAACCAAGACCACTCACCATCACCAGAACCCAGCACACCCACTTCGCCCAGTCCAGGGAACCCCAACACACCTGAGAACCTAGACCTAGATTTAAAAGCATATCTCATGATGATGGTAGAGGACATCAAGAAGGACTTTAATAAATCACTTAAAGAAATACAGGAGAACACTGCTAAAGAGTTACAAGTCCTTAAAGAAAAACAGGAAAACACAATCAAACAGGTAGAAGTCCTTACAGAAAAAGAGGAAAAAACATACAAACAGGTGATGGAAATGAACAAAACCATACTAGACCTAAAAAGGGAAGTAGACACAATAAAGAAAACTCAAAGCGAGGCAACACTAGAGATAGAAACCCTAGGAAAGAAATCTGGAACCATAGATTTGAGCATCAGCAACAGAATACAAGAGATGGAAGAGAGAATCTCAGGTGCAGAAGATTCCATAGAGAACATCGGCACAACAATCAAAGAAAATGGAAAATGCAAAAAGATCCTAACTCAAAATATCCAGGAAATCCAGGACACAATAAGAAGACCAAACGTACGGATAATAGGAGTGGATGAGAATGAAGATTTTCAACTCAAAGGTCCAGCAAACATCTTCAACAAAATTATTGAAGAAAACTTCCCAAATCTAAAGAATGAGATGCATATGAACATACAAGAAGCCTACAGAACTCCAAATAGACTGGACCAGAAAAGAAATTCCTCCCGACACATAATAATCAGAACATCAAATGCACTAAATAAAGATAGAATACTAAAAGCAGTAAGGGAAAAAGGTCAAGTAACATATAAAGGCAAGCCTATCAGAATTACACCAGATTTTTCACCAGAGACTATGAAAGCCAGAAGAGCCTGGACAGATGTTATACAGACACTAAGAGAACACAAACTGCAGCCCAGGCTACTATACCCAGCCAAACTCTCAATTATCATAGAGGGAGAAACCAAAGTATTCCACGACAAAACCAAATTCACGCATTATCTCTCCACGAATCCAGCCCTTCAAAGGATAATAACAGAAAAAAACCAATACAAGAATGGGAACAACGCCCTAGAAAAAACAAGAAGGTAATCCCTCAACAAACCTAAAAGAAGACAGCCACAAGAACAGAATGCCACCTTTAACAACTAAAATAACAGGAAGCAACAATTACTTTTCCTTAATATCTCTTAACATCAATGGTCTCAACTTGCCAATAAAAAGACATAGACTAACAAACTGGCTACACAAACAAGACCCAACATTTTGCTGCTTACAGGAAACTCATCTCAGAGAAAAAGATAGACACTACCTCAGAATGAAAGGCTGGAAAACAATTTTCCAAGCAAATGGTATGAAGAAACAAGCAGGAGTAGCCATCCTAATATCTGATAAGATTGACTTCCAACCCAAAGTCATCAAAAAAGACAAGGAGGGACACTTCATTCTCATCAAAGGTAAAATCCTCCAAGAGGAACTCTCAATTCTGAATATCTATGCTCCAAATACAAGAGCAGCCACATTCACTAAAGAAACTTTAGTAAAGCTCAAAGCACACATTGCGCCTCACACAATAATAGTGGGAGACTTCAACACACCACTTTCACCAATGGACAGATCATGGAAACAGAAACTAAACAGGGACACACTGAAACTAACAGAAGTGATGAAACAAATGGATCTGACAGATATCTACAGAACATTTTATCCTAAAACAAAAGGATATACCTTCTTCTCAGCACCTCATGGTACCTTCTCCAAAATTGACCACATAATAGGTCACAAAACAGGCCTCAACAGATTCAAAAATATTGAAATTGTCCCATGTATCCTATCAGATCACCATGCACTAAGGCTGATCTTCAATAACAAAATAAATAACAGAAAGCCAACATTCACATGGAAACTGAACAACACTCTTCTCAATGATACCTTGGTCAAGGAAGGAATAAAGAAAGAAATTAAAGACTTTTTAGAGTTTAATGAAAATGAAGCCACAACGTACCCAAACCTTTGGGACACAATGAAAGCATTTCTAAGAGGGAAACTCATAGCTATGAGTGCCTTCAAGAAAAAACGGGAGAGAGCACATACTAGCAGCTTGACAACACATCTAAAAGCTCTAGAAAAAAAGGAAGCAAATTCACCCAAGAGGAGTAGACGGCAGGAAATAATCAAACTCAGGGGTGAAATCAACCAAGTGGAAACAAGAAGAACTATTCAAAGAATCAACCAAACGAGGAGTTGGTTCTTTGAGAAAATCAACAAGATAGATAAACCCTTAGCTAGACTCACTAAAGGGCACAGGGACAAAATCCTAATTAACAAAATCAGAAATGAAAAGGGAGACATAACAACAGATCCTGAAGAAATCCAAAACACCATCAGATCCTTCTACAAAAGGCTATACTCAACAAAACTGGAAAACCTGGACGAAATGGACAAATTTCTGGACAGATACCAGGTACCAAAGTTGAATCAGGATCAAGTTGACCTTCTAAACAGTCCCATATCCCCTAAAGAAATAGAAGCAGTTATTAATAGTCTCCCAGCCAAAAAAAGCCCAGGACCAGACGGGTTTAGTGCAGAGTTCTATCAGACCTTCAAAGAAGATCTAACTCCAGTTCTGCACAAACTTTTTCACAAGATAGAAGTAGAAGGTATTCTACCCAACTCATTTTATGAAGCCACTATTACTCTGATACCTAAACCACAGAAAGATCCAACAAAGATAGAGAACTTCAGACCAATTTCTCTTATGAACATCGATGCAAAAATTCTTAATAAAATTCTCGCTAACCGAATCCAAGAACACATTAAAGCAATCATCCATCCTGACCAAGTAGGTTTTATTCCAGGGATGCAGGGATGGTTTAATATACGAAAATCCATCAATGTAATCCATTATATAAACAAACTCAAAGACAAAAACCACATGATCATCTCGTTAGATGCAGAAAAAGCATTTGACAAGATCCAACACCCATTCATGATAAAAGTTCTGGAAAGATCAGGAATTCAAGGCCAATACCTAAACATGATAAAAGCAATCTACAGCAAACCAGTAGCCAACATCAAAGTAAATGGAGAGAAGCTGGAAGCAATCCCACTAAAATCAGGGACTAGACAAGGCTGCCCACTTTCTCCCTACCTTTTCAACATAGTACTTGAAGTATTAGCCAGAGCAATTCGACAACAAAAGGAGATCAAGGGGATACAAATTGGAAAAGAGGAAGTCAAAATATCACTTTTTGCAGATGATATGATAGTATATATAAGTGACCCTAAAAATTCCAACAGAGAACTCCTAAACCTGATAAACAGCTTCGGTGAAGTAGCTGGATATAAAATTAACTCAAACAAGTCAATGGCCTTTCTCTACACAAAGAATAAACAGGCTGAGAAAGAAATTAGGGAAACAACACCCTTCTCAATAGCCACAAATAATATAAAATATCTCGGCGTGACTCTAACGAAGGAAGTGAAAGATCTGTATGATAAAAACTTCAAGTCCCTGAAGAAAGAAATTAAAGAAGATCTCAGAAGATGGAAAGATCTCCCATGGTCATGGATTGGCAGGACCAACATTGTAAAAATGGCTATCTTGCCAAAAGCAATCTACAGATTCAATGCAATCCCCATTAAAATTCCAACTCAATTCTTCAACGAATTAGAAGGAGCAATTTGCAAATTCATCTGGAATAACAAAAAACCGAGGATAGCAAAAACTCTTCTCAAGGATAAAAGAACCTCTGGTGGAATCACCATGCCTGACCTAAAGCTTTACTACAGAGCAATTGTGATAAAAACTGCATGGTACTGGTATAGAGACAGACAAGTGGACCAATGGAATAGAATTGAAGACCCAGAAATGAACCCACACACCTATGGTCACTTGATCTTCGACAAGGGAGCCAAAACCATCCAGTGGAAGAAAGACAGCATTTTCAACAATTGGTGCTGGCACAACTGGTTGTTATCATGTAGAAGAATGCGAATCGATCCATACTTATCTCCTTGTACTAAGGTCAAATCTAAGTGGATCAAGGAACTTCACATAAAACCAGAGACACTGAAACTTATAGAGGAGAAAGTGGGGAAAAGCCTTGAAGATATGGGCACAGGGGAAAAATTCCTGAACAGAACAGCAATGGCTTGTGCTGTAAGATCGAGAATTGACAAATGGGACCTAATGAAACTCCAAAGTTTCTGCAAGGCAAAAGACACTGTCTATAAGACAAAAAGACCACCAACAGACTGGGAAAGGATCTTTACCTATCCTAAATCAGATAGGGGACTAATATCCAACATATATAAAGAACTCAAGAAGGTGGACCTCAGAAAATCAAATAACCCCCTTAAAAAATGGGGCTCAGAACTGAACAAAGAATTCTCACCTGAGGAATACCGAATGGCAGAGAAGCACCTGAAAAAATGTTCAACATCCTTAATCATCAGGGAAATGCAAATCAAAACAACCCTGAGATTCCACCTCACACCAGTGAGAATGGCTAAGATCAAAAATTCAGGTGACAGCAGATGCTGGCGAGGATGTGGAGAAAGAGGAACACTCCTCCATTGTTGGTGGGATTGCAGGCTTGTACAACCACTCTGGAAATCAGTCTGGCGGTTCCTCAGAAAATTGGACATAGTACTACCGGAGGATCCAGCAATACCTCTCCTGGGCATATATCCAGAAGAAGCCCCAACTGGTAAGAAGGACACATGCTCCACTATGTTCATAGCAGCCTTATTTATAATAGCCAGAAACTGGAAAGAACCCAGATGCCCCTCAACAGAGGAATGGATACAGAAAATGTGGTACATCTACACAATGGAGTACTACTCAGCTATTAAAAAGAATGAATTTATGAAATTCCTAGCCAAATGGATGGACCTGGAGAGCATCATCCTGAGTGAGGTAACACAATCACAAAGGAACTCACACAATATGTACTCACTGATAAGTGGATACTAGCCCAAAACCTAGGATACCCACGATATAAGATACAATTTCCTAAACACATGAAACTCAAGAAAAATGAAGACTGAAGTGTGGACACTATGCCCCTCCTTAGAAGTGGGAACAAAACACCCATGGAAGGAGTTACAGAAACAAAGTATGGAGCTGAGATGAAAGGATGGACCATGTAGAGACTGCCATATCCAGGGATCCACCCCATAATCAGCTTCCAAATGCTGACACCATTGCATACACTAGCAAGATTTTACTGAAAGGACCCAGATGTAGCTGTCTCTTGTGAGACTATGCCGGGGCCTAGCAAACACAGAAGTGGATGCTCACAGTCAGCTAATGGATGGATCACAGGGCTCCCAATGGAGGAGCTAGAGAAAGTACCCAAGGAGCTAAAGGGATCTTCAACCCTATAGGTGGAACAACATTATGAACTAACCAGTACCCCTGAGCTCTTGACTCTAGCTGCATATGTATCAAAAGATGGCCTAGTCGGCCATCACTGGAAAGAGAGGCCCATTGGACACGCAGACTTTGTGTGCCCCGGTACAGGGGAACGCCAGGGCCAAAGGGGGGGAGTGGGTGTGTAGGGGAGTGGGGGTAGGTGGGTAAGGGGGACTCTTGGTATAGCATTGGAAATGTAAATGAGCTAAATACCTAATAAAAAATGGAAAAAAAAAAAAAGAATAACTAAAAAAAAAAAAAAAGAAAAATTGTCAAAAGAGACTGAGGAAAGAGGGCCAATGAGCTAGAGAAGCAGCATGTCCTGAAAGCCACCAGCCCATTTATGCTCTTAAACAACCTGCATTAGACCAGGTTATTAATAAACAATAGGAATTCACTCTGGGAGGAGGGGGTGCACACATATGATGTGTGTCAGAAGACAACTCTGTGGAGTTGTTACTCCCTTTCCACCTTTACATGGGTTCAAAGGCTCAAACTCAGGCCACAAAGTCTGGGTAGCAAATGCTTTTACCCACTAAGACATCTTGCCAGGGGCTAGAAAGTCTAAAGATTAAAGTGCCAGCAGAATCAGCATGTGGTATGAGGTAATCTCTGCTTGCAGGATGGCACCTCTTACTCTGTGTCTTCATATGGCAGGTAGGGAGGAAAGGAGATAGGCTATATCCCTACAACTCACAGATCTCATTATGGGGGCAGAACCGTTATAACCTAATCATCTCCTAAAGACCCTATCTCTTGCCATTGGCAGATGGTTCAATAGTCAAATTCACTGGCTGCTCTTTCAAAGAACCTGAGATTAATGCCTAGCACTGCATGACAGCTCACAACCACCTGTAACTCCAGTCCCCAGGTATTTGATGCCCTCTTCTGTATCAGGCATGCAAGACTTCTTGCACGGACACAAATACAGAATAAAAAAAAAAAAAACTATACACGTAAATTTGAAAAAAATAAAACTTAAAACCCAGCTTATAATAGTTCAGCTTTAAAAATTGGGGGATGTATTCGTATTCCATCCCTATATAAAACAGGTGATTCAAAAAGGAAAAGGGGGCTGAGTCTAGAGCTCATTGGTAGGTCACCTGCCTCACATATACACGACCCGGGACAATGTCCAGGATCCCCAGAAAAAAAATGTGTGTATCAGATATTAATAAATAAGGTGGTCCTAAGAACTGATCATTGTCTGTGAAGATCAGTATTTACCTAAAAGGAGGAAGATTCTAAAACACAGTACAGGACTCAAACCTGAATAGAACAGATCAATGAAAGACTGGATGGATGCACAAATATCCATGGCACCACTATTCATAATCACCAGGAAGTGTCCTCCAAGTGATGAGGACGCATGCATAGTGCAATCTATCAATATCATGACATAATATTAACTCCAAAGTAGAAATGAAGTTTTGATACATGCTAAAACATAAATCAACCTCACAAGCATTGAGTGAAAGAGGCTAAACATGAGAGGGAAAAGATCATATGGTTACATTTACAGAAAATATCCAGAAAGGGCAGGTCTATATAGATATAAAATAGATTAGTAGTTGCCAAGAGCTGATGAAAGGAATAAACTGGGGATGTAGGCAGGCATAATGAAAAAGGTTTGTCTAGGGAATGATAGAAATGCCCTGGAAGTGGTGGTGATGGTTATATAATATAACCAATGTACTGAAACATTAGTAGTGTGTACCCTTTAAAAGACTACATTTTATGATATGTGAATTATCTCTCAATAATAATTAAAAAAGAAAATAGGAGGAGAAAGATTGGACACAGTAGATAAAGAATTACTTTGAGGGACTTTGCTATAAGCGGTAGAAAAATTACAACTGGTGTCAGGGAAGAGAAATGGAGTCAACAGAAGGGAGTTTTGTTTTTATTTTTTATTTGATTTGGGATTTGGTTTGAGACAGGGTCTCACTATATAGCCTTGGCTGCCTGAAACTCACTATGTAGGCCAGGCTACCCTTGAACTTATAAAAGATTTTACTGAAATATGTTTGCTTGCTAATGGAAAAGGTACAGTATAGAAATAAAAATTTATGATGCCCAGTAGAAAAGAGAGTGTTACTGAAAGATCAATTTGTATACCAGCTTTTCTGCTTTTGTCACCTTGAAGCAGAGACAATGTGGTAAGCAGTATCCCGAGACCTGTCACCAGGACTCAGCCTGCAATCAGTAAAGTGGGAGCTACTAACATCATTGTGACATAACCAATATTGAGACTCTAAGGAATAAGAAACACAAGCATCCACAGGGGAGTGCCCTTGAAATTTTATGGCCACAAAGAAAAGTTAGAAGTCATCTTATAAATGAGAGAGTCCCAGAATAAGGAGGTAACTTGCCCACTCAGATTGTTTGTTGGCTAGATCTAGAATCAGACTTATTCTTTCTGTTCTACAATGACCACAATGAATTCCATAAAAGGGTGAATATTTGAGACTACAAGAGTGATGATGCATAATGTGGAGAACTAGAACAGGAAGTAAATATGAGAGCATCATTAGATACAAAAGGAAGGCTATTCTTTCCACTACCTCCTAACTGAAGCAAGAAGTATGCTGAACTGGTCAAGAACAAATTACATGTGTTGAGAGAAGATACCTCTTCCTTTTGAAACTATTTGCTCTCAGGCTGAACAGCAGGCCCTAGTAAACCACAGTCCCTAGGTCCTGGCCACTTAAGAATGCATGACTTTCTCACCCTAATAATATGCATAAATAGCCTACCTTCTGCATGTGGCTTGTTTCACTTACATCCTTTAACCTAGTCCTGGATATTCCAAAAAACACCTGTCCTTGTCCATCTGAAGTTTGAGAACACAGAGTTGGAGCTACTATCAGGGTCAGAAGAAGGCTAAGCATAATAGAAGCTGAAAGGCTCTCCTAAAACCTCAAGTATTTCTGTAAAGTGGGAGAGTGGCTTCTTTTTTCTGGCTAAAGGGGACAAATTGTTTTCCAAGTTAAAATCAGAATTGTTGTGAGATGAGATGAGAGCAAAGCAAAGTTTGTCAAGATGGAGACCTGCTGTGTAGAAAGACCCATGAGAGTAATCTGCTCAGCTTTTGATTATCTGCAGCTATTGAGAGAAAACTGACGCAGATGACCCTGAACAATGGGTAATGCAAACGGAACCTAAAACTGTCTCTTGTGCAGCAGGAGTATAGAGGCTTTTATTGTGTGATGGGATATTGTTTAAATAGATTGTTGATTTTTCATAACTGATTTGGACCGAGATCAAAATTATACACCCCAAGTATTAGTACTTGAAGCTTCACTGCCCACAAGCATCCTAAGTGTCAGAGTGTGGGGGCGTGGAGGTGGGGCAGGGATAAGAAGCTGTCCACAGAGAAATGGCTAACAAGGAGGACTGTCAACATAAGCTTAATACTAGAACAAGGAGAAATGCATTCTGTCCTGACAAGCTAATTGGACCCCTTATTGTGATTGACCCGGTCACAGTGGAGATCCAAGGGAAAGACTGCTCCTCACATAACGGGCAACTCCTCTTCACCCTGGAAACTGAAATAGTAAGCATGATGCTTTCACTTATTTTTCTGGCATTTTCCTGGCCAAAAACAAAAAAAACAAAAAAAAAAAAACCCAAAAAACAAAAAACTTCTGCTACATTAGATAGAAAAAGGCCCAGGCTGAGGCAAGAGAATTGGTTGTGTCTGCTGTCAGGCTGAGCCGAGATAACAGTTCCTCAGTCTCTCTTGCCCTTTGTAGGAAGTCCTTGCACTTGGGAGGAAGACCTGTGTATTTCCATGTGTTATTGAACTTTGGGTCCTCTGCCATCTCCATTTCTAGACTGTTAGTTCATTTCTTTCCACACAAAAAACCACTTAGTGACAAGTGAGAAAAGCTTTCACAATATTTCTCAATACTTTCTAGAGTATTGTTTAAATGCTGAGTCTTGTCATGGGTGGCTAATGAGGGATTACCCTTTCGCCCAGATACGATTATAATGGGACAAGGCATATAAGCCATATCTTCGTGCAGAAAGTTTCACTCAATAGTCACCCCTCCAAACATTTGAAATTGGGCTGGAGAAATTCACTGCTAAGGCTCATAAACCAAACATATGCAAGATTCTAGTGTCTTCTACAGTCATGGGATCTAAAAGCAACTAAGGTGCTATAAGGTGCAGCCCTTACCTCCAGGCAAGTAAATGACTGCAATTTAGTAGAAGTAGGACTGAGGATATAACTCAGTTGGTGGAGTTCTTACATAAAATGTGTAGGGTCAAGCATTCTGTCCTTAACCCCACCAAACCACCATCTCAGTTACCTAAAATCCAGCCTTAGCTACATGAGACTCTGTCAAAAACAAAAATAAAACAGCCATCCACATAAACAAGAATATAAAAATATGGATTGTTCTTTCAGGTATCTAAAGATAGACTCAACATCTTTGTTCAAATACCTCTCTTTATTCCAATTCTTGCTATGACTCAAGAATGACGCAAACAGAATTGCAGTGGTGCTTGTAGAGAAGCAAAATAAAGATTCAGAACACACCGAAGCAGAGAAAGTTTCAGAAGCTCCAAAGAAGGTTAGCTGCATTTTCACAGGACATCTATGTAAACTGAGTTGTCCTACTTTGCTTTCTCTTCCTGACCTGAAACACCAAATAAAAGAAACTTGAGGTGGAAAGGCTTAAGTTTACCTTGAAGTTTATATCTATCATTGAGAGAAGTCGGGGCAGGAACTCAAAGCAGGAACCTGGAGGCAGAAGTTGAAGCAGAGACCATGATGCTTACTGGCCTGTTCCCCATGCTTTATTCAGCCTTATTTCTTATAGCACCCAGAGATGGCACTATCCACAATGAACTGGCCTCTCCCACATCAGCCATCAATCACAACAGTGCACCACAGGTTTGCCTACAGGCCAAACTGATGGAAGAGTGTTCTCAGTTGCAATTCCTCTTCCCAGATATGCCAAGCTGACACAAACTAAACAGCAACCCTCCCAACACTACTGTAGACAATTCTGTATGCTCTCTAATCCCACTGTTGCTCAGACTGAACACTCCTTTCTATTTTCACTGGCAATGTCCAATGACCGCTCATCTACCAAATGAGTAGATGTAGTGAGAATCTACTCTTTGCCACACACTGAGAATGCAAAGATGACTGAGTGGTCAAGAGATGTGGACTTACAGTCCAGAATGGGAGGCAAGTCCCAAGGACATGTGATCACAATACATTGGATAGAAACAAGAGTTCATCATCTTCCCTTATAGGAGCTAAGACTGTATCCTCCTCAAAATCTCTATTGCTCTCAGTCTCCCCATACATAATTCACTGTCATCAAAACACTGATGGGATCTCCTTATCCCCCCCAAAAAAAAATCGTTCCATGTCTCTACGTTACCTTCTTTGCCTCTATATAACTTCATATTTACCTCGAGAGCCTGGTATACCAACCCCCACTGTGCTCACTTCTCCACCATTCTCTCCACTTCCTTCCTATAGGAAACTTGTTCTCAAACAGCATTTTCCAAAGGACATCCCACATAGAACAAACAGCATTTTCCCAAAGGGCATCCCTATAAGTCCCTGCTGGTGTTCCTGCTCCGGCTTTATGTGAAAGGCCTTCTTTCCCTCCCTGGTGTCTGCACACCTTCCAGGATTGAAACATTACCACTTCATGATCTTCCTCCCTCTCTTATGCTCAGCCAAGCAGGAACTGACTTCTGCCTTTATCGGGCTTCTATGGTTCTTCCTTTACATATGCACTAGCAATATCCTGGGACTAGAAGGATTTTTGGTGCAGGTCTCATCTGCCCTACTAGAGCCTGTGGGTTTCACGAAACACTGTATTCCCAGGACCTGTAGCACATGACTCTATTAGCTGAATGAAAGTCAAATGAGAACAGAAGGGCATTGTGAACCTGGAAGTGCATAATAAAAATCAAAATGCTATTGCTGGTGGGAAAGATGGTATCTACTATTTCCTAAAGAATGCTTATTAGATTGGTCAGTTTTGACCTGAGGGATTATAGAGGTCTGACTTCTTTGTCCTTCCTTTTAAAAATATAAATAATGAATCACACATTTATTAATCTGAGTATTTTCTTGTAAGCAAAGGTGGAGGAGCTTCCAGCTTCTATTCAGTGCAGTTTAGAACTGGCTTAAATGCTCCTCGGGGGAAAGATTGCACTATCCTTTATGAGAAAAGATTAGACCAAATATATTTTTAATAATGTATAAATATAACTTCCCCCAACTAAAGTATATCCCCCTGAAGGATAATGAATTCTAGGAGCTGGAGAGATGGCTCAGCGGTAAAGAGCACTGGCTGCTCTTCTAGAGGATCCAGGTTCAATTTCCAGCAAGGATAGGCTCAAAACTGCCTGTCCCTCCAGTTCCAGGGATACCATCTTCTGGTTTCCATGGACACTAGGCATTCGGTCAACGCACAGACGTACAAGCTGGGAAACCACCCATACATATCAGTTGTATTTATTTATTTTTTAAAAGATGAATTTCCTTTACATACTCTACCAGAGCATATACATGTGAGCATGAATATACACATACACATACATGCTATACGTACAGACTATCACAGTGTTGAACTAAAGGAGAAGTTTCAATACTACTGTGATCCCTCCCTGTAAGAACACTGCAAAATCAGTCTAGAGGTGAACAATATGATGATAAATCTCCTCTTACCAAACCCAGTACTAATGACTAGGAAGGCAATACCCATTGTCTAGTGGTGCATTCCCCCGGCAGAATTGTTGTTCCTGGTTAAGTGAGCTCTCTGTAATGCCTGGAGAAAGGAGGGGACCGTTCCCATGATGTGGCCTGAGGGGATCAGTTGAAGCATATTGGCTTGTACTCTCTGCACCAAAGGATGCAAGCTCCAAAGGGAAAAACACGACATGAGAGAATTTTGATTAAACTTGTTTCTTTGACATTCAGCCTGGAAAGATGCATTCCCCAGTGATGGGAGTTTGGGAGGGAGGGACTCAAGCAAACCCTGAGAAATCAAAGGCTCTCTTTCTTTCTTGTCCACTTTGAGCAATCTTTCCAAACTTGAGGGAATTACCCACTGATGTTTACATCTGCCTGGAGCTCTTCCTTTGGTAATGACCCCACAGAAGTGAGGTGGGCCTCTTCTGTTTTGATTCAGAGCCATATAAATGATTGAGCACATGAGAGACACCACACTACAAACACTACCAAATGTAACTGCTTTTTGACTGGGATGAGCACAATGTGGCTGTGTAAGAATGTTGAAGGCTGGAGTTCTATGATCGAGCTACATACACTTTGTAATAAGAATGCCTGCCCAGCCACAGAGAAGAAATGAGGCAAGATGGCTTTCTAGCCACTGAGAGACTAGACAAGCTTATAGTAAAGGATACTTTATTCCCTGAACCACTGCCTCCCTCATGAGAAAAGAACCAATCCGCACCCTCCCACCTACATCTTTCTGAGCATCTGAGTCTTATCCAGAAGCAGATTGCCCTTCCCAGTGCACTTCTGCAGACTTGGGAAGCAGGGTCGGGAGTGTGCTTGTGATGTTGAAAATAAGCAGGAAAATGCATCTCAGGCAAAAAGTATATGGCTTACTGCTAACAGATAGTAACTAGATTGGTTAACAAACCAAATTTGTCTCCCAGCCTTTACTGTGGCTCACCAGAACTCTGGACTCTGGTGTGTATGTGTGCTGATGGCTCTCAATGCCATCTGAACTTGTCTGTGTCTCACAAAGGGACACAAACACTGAAGTCTATCCTATGGAGTGTTGTTCAAACTCAAGGAGACGGCTGGGGTAGAGCTCAGGTAGAGAGCTCTTGCTCCCGATTCAATTCCAATAGAGCAAATAAAATACGACACAGGTCTGTATGGCTGGGAGGGGGAAAAAAAAGTAGCTGCCTCCCAGATGGAAAGTCAGCTGACAAACACCTTTCCCTACAACATTTCAGGGCTGATGTCCTGCCAGAATGAAGAACAGTGGCATTGGTTAAGATTTGAGGCAAGCCCTCAGAATCCAGGAAAGGGAAAGCAATAGGGCAGAGTTGCCCAGGCCGAATGGGAAGCAGGAAGGAACTGCTGCACAATCCAAGCTGCTAGACTGACACACTCTCTGCTGAGGAAAGCTTGTAGCAGCTGCCCTCTATCTGCAAGTTGGAAACTTTACCTACAGGGAGCAGCAGGTTGATTGCTTTTGATGATAAGAGCTGGACATTGTTTTCGTCCTCTGGAAGCACCACCTGGCAGACAAAGGCTGGGGCTTTACCTATACCTGCACCTACACCTCCTCGCCCCCCGGTACCACTACCACTACCACTAATACTAGTACGAATGCACAGATTTTCTATGCTGTTTTCTGAACGGAGGCTTGCTGCTTACAGGTGCAGAGGCCCAGAGCAGGCTGTGAGCAAACAGGCTGTGCAAAGGAAGGATTTTGCCATTAACCACAGGCACAAATAGCAGTGTTGACAATGAATTCTTTCCTGCACAGTAACAACACACCAAACATTTTGAGTGAAGCCCATTTAAAGAAAAAACAGCAACAGCAACAACAACAACAAAAGAAAACCCAATTAAGGGACATAACAGTTGGCATGTCTGTGATATCAAATGACCAATTTGTCTGATTGTGTGCGCAGGCACACACAACTGTTTTAACTGATAATCTATGTGTGCCCATAGACACAATATACACATAGGAAATTAAACTTGGAGCAGCATTGTGTATACCCTCAAGTGCAGTTCCCTCTTCGGATTAGGCAAAAGTTGGTCTAGATTTTAAAATTTCAACAGCTACTTAGGGCCGAGGTCCTCAAAACCGATGGAATCGCACTGAGCTACGCCTCCAGATTCACAGAAAGGAGAGTGGGAGAGAGCCATACTCACCACTGTGTCTTTGCTGGGTCCTGTTCACTTGGGGTAAAAAAAAAAAAAAAAAAAAAAGAATATAATTGTTTAACATTTTAAAAGCAAATAAAAGAGCTTAAATATTTTGCAATTTGCAACTTGAAAAGGAAACAGTAATGGGTTTCCAAGTGTGTGTCTTTACTTTTAATGAACTGTTTATTTTTCATGGTTCCATTGGCAATAAAAGACCAGCTCCCCATCAAAAGCCTTCAGGGAGGCACAGTTTCCATTTGGAGGACAGTGAGATTGCCAATAATTTTGATTTTTTTTTTTTTTTACAAAAAGTAAACCCACTAGACCGTATTTCCAGATATGGGTTATTGCCTATTATCCCAGGTAATTTTTATTTTTGTGTGTCTTCCTTATAGAGGCAAATTACAAAACATTTCTACACTATACTCCAGAAAGATAAAAAGAATTTAAGTGAGACCAAGATCGAGGGCCTCCAGAACGTTTTAATGAACATGTTTCCATTATCCTCTCTGCTTGTTCGTTTTGTTGGAAGAATGATTCATTCATTTCAAATTTGGCAACTTAAACAGCAGCAAATGATCATATTTCCCATCACAATGCAAAGTCAGTTGATTGGCCTGCTTGGGCTTTGAAGGCCCTTTTGTGGCTCCTTTGTCTTTGACAACAGCACCCTCTGCTGGTTTTCATCATTCATCGCCGGGAGTGGGATCGACCCAAATTGCAGAGGCCTCCCTGGAACATTGCACACAGCAGGACACGATTCATAAATCAGGTTTCCCTCCTGGTGATTCATTACCAGATATATATTTTTTCTGTAAAACAGCACAGCTCAAGGAAGTCATCAGGAATTCAGAAGCTTCAAAAACTACCTTCTTTTGATTAATCATCCCTCTGACCTTTTTCTTCTTATTCAACAAGGTTAATAATATTTGTTATCCCTCAAAGTAAAACTGTATTAGCTTCCAAATGATTTTTTACCTCCATCGGCCAGTTGTTACTGCCAAGAGGCTTCTGAGTTGACGTTTGTTCTGTTCTCAGGTATGACCCCGAGGGACATCTGACCAATGCAACTTTTCCTACTGGAGAGGTCAGCAGCTTCCACAGTGACCTGGAGAAGCTGACAAAAGTGGCACTAGACACTTCCAACCGCGAAAATGTCCTCATGTCAACCAACTTGACAGCAACCAGTACTATCTACATTTTAAAACAAGGTAAATGATCTTCAGAACTCCCCCTGCTTTCGGGTGTCTGGTCAAATGTCTGCTCCCTGTTAAGGAACTAAATTCCCCTCTGATTGAGAAGATGGGTTCTCCCTTCTCTTTTCCAGCTGGAACAAAGACAAATTCAGATTTTTCACAAGTTCACATATCCACTCTGGGCCCCAATCTCTGTGGGAGTAATGAGGTTAAATTCTGCCAAGTCTGGTCTCCCATCAAGTCATTTCCCAACACCCAGCCATTTGTAGAGCTCTTTTAGGGTTTTCCTACATTGGAAGACAATAATAGAGTCTGTGCCCCATCTGAGCCTAGCCTTCCAGATCAGATCTGACATGGGTGAATGCAAAGGACAAATTAGGCAATGCACCAGGGAAGGATACAAGTGCTATGAGAGAATTAAAACCACAAAGAGAGGAGGGAAAAAGAATTGAAGAAAAAATACAATCTCAAAGGAAATGTGTTAGAAGCTATAGAGGGAGTGGACAAAGAAATAGTTTTTCACTGTCTAGACATCAGAACTCACTCTGTTGCTAGGGTGTGGGGCAACTCACTCCAAAATGAGTAAAACCAACTTTCCAGTGGCTATGATGTCATCTGCAGTGGCTAGGATGCCATCCGCAGGTGGCAGAATGCTGAGTTGAGTCTCATATTCTTCTCATTCTAGCTCCCAGCATATCAAACTAAGATATCACATTCAACAAGTCAGAGAGGAATTCTGTTGGTGTATGCTTTTAAGAGAGAACCAACAACCAGAGACAGACAAACAGACAGACAGACAGACCAGCCTACAGTGTGACACAGCAGTATTTTATCCTGTTCACAAGATATACCTCAGCTATGAAAATAACAGGACCCAAATGGGTAAAGAATGCATATGTGAGAGTGGGGTTCTAGCTTAGAGTGCAATTAGGCCCCCATACCCTATCTGATCAGCCTTAAATGTGTCTCTTGGAGCTCAACTTTACCAGCCCCCTCCTCCTCTTCTTCTTTCTCCTCCCTCCCCTCTCCTCTGCTCCTCTGTCTACAGAAAATACTCAAAGTACCTATCGGGTGAGTCCAGATGGTTCACTACGTGTCACCTTTGCCAGTGGGATGGAGATCAACCTCAGCTCGGAGCCCCACATCCTGGCAGGGGCTGTCAACCCCACTCTAGGCAAATGCAACATATCGTTGCCTGGAGAGCACAATGCAAACCTCATTGAGTGGAGACAGAGAAAGGAGCAAAACAAAGGCAACGTTTCAGCTTTTGAGAGAAGACTGAGGGTGAGTAAGCCCTTCCCTTTTTAGCAAAGGACAAAAGTTCACTGGGTTCCCTTGGAAAGTAAAGAGCCTCCCTCAACGGAAGTCTCACTTCACCAAAGCTTTTCCAGGTGACTGGCTAGCTTCTATGATACACTAATTCGAGAGAGAGCTAATGGCTAATAATGGTTCAGTATCCTTAAGTGTGCATTCTAATAGGAGCTTTCTTTGTCATTAGCCAGCTAAAGTGCTCTAATCATAGCAATTTCAGGCACCAAGAAAGTCTAGGGTTAGAGAAATATCTTTATCAAGGAGCCCTTCAGTACCCACCACAGCCTGCCTTGGAGATGCTTATTAGATTCCCCAAGTTGACCCTCATTCCCACTTTTGGGTGGAGAGAAAATGGTGTAAGAGATAAGGCACCGTTTAGACAAAGGCAACATGGAAGGGCAAAGTCAGTGGGCGGTCCTATTGCCCTACATCCGATGTAGAGCCATGGGAGCAAAGAACTGGACAGAGACTGAGATGGCGTGCTCAAACGAGCTTGTCTGGCAGGACTGAAAGCTTTTGGGAGTTCCCAAGTCTTTATCAAAAAACAGTTCCCTACAGTTAAGCAGAGCCCTCTGTCAGAAGCACTGCCCTGCAGTGCAGGAAGCTTGCAAACACCACAGCACCCTCTCCACCTATCCTTTCTTGAACATTAACCAGTGTATTGGCAACTTGACTAGCATCAGAACAACAGCCAGTCTGCAGGAAGTATTCATTATTGAGGCTGGGCCTCAGAACATCTGCATCACACCCAGGATACAGAAAATGCTTTACATTCTTCTCACTCGGCTGAGAAAGAACTCTGGGGAATTGAGTGCTGTAGAAATACAACCACCAACCAACCATCAGGCTGCAGAGAGAAGCAGTAAACCAACCAGTCATATGTCTCCATGCAAAAAAAAAATGTTTATCTACTAGTGTGCTTACTTTTTAACCAGCTCTCTTGATGGCACATAAATAAGAGCTACTGTAGTTGTCTAGTTGAACAAGTCAATTTACATGTTTCATTTCTGTTGATTGGACTGTAATAGAACATTTGCCAGATAGGCCCCTGAATTAAGAAGTGCATCCCAGTCAAATATGCAAAGCTCTAGATGTGTATGAAAGTCAGCATTTATGTCTGAAGTCTTCGAGAAATGCAGTTGCTGCACAGATGTTTGAATGGGAAAATCAAATGATCTGACCCTGGTACCCAGTTTTCTAACTTGTTTTAAAAAGCTGTTTTGTTGCAGTGGTTTGGGTTTGGGTTTGCTTTTGAGACCAGGTCGCTTTCTGTATCCCAGGCGATGATCAAACTGATGGTTTTCCTGCCATAGCCTGAGTACTAGGATTAAAGGCGTTTCTGTGAAATGAAAATGTAACGCTATGGAAAAGAAAGACTTTTCTACAAAAAGCTTATCATCCTAATTACTAATCACAGAAAATCTGATCTTTTAGTTCCTCCCCCAGCTTATGGACTTATTAAAATATTATGAACCTAATCAAATAGAGTATAACCTTGGAGATTTTTTATTCTTTGGGGTAACCCATTCTCTACTACTATGTGACCCTAGGATATTCTAGGATGGCTCACTCTGTATTCTCCCCTCCAGATTCAGATAATAGAAATTGTCAACTATAATCCATACCTTATAGCTCAAAATTTTCTTACTTTTGAAAAGCTAGTAGCCATAAAACATGAGGAGCAGTTTAGTCCTGAAAACGAATGGGTTTAGTAAGTGCTAATTATAAGCTGACCCACATTGCAGCTAACTCCATGCTTTTATCCTCTATGGAACTTCAAATGTACTCCCTGAGGTCTTGGAAATGAAGGATTGGACGCCTTATTGGCCAGGTGCTATGACTGTGCAGGTCCCTAGAAATCTAATAACAGTCTTTTACATAGATTTAGTTCCTCGGGGTTAACAAAATGCTCTTACTGCCAGAATTTTATTTGATCACCACAGCCATCAATTGTTGTTATTCCCAATTTACAGAGAAAGACACCAAGGCTCAGAGAGGTCAACTGATTTGCCCAAAGTCAAACAGCTATTACAGCTCAGCGCCAGAGCTGAGATGCAGGTATTCCCCTGGTATGGCACTGTTTCTACTGCAGCATGCTGTGCTGCCTTGTTCCTTAAAATAATTAATCTATAAATCATTGCCCCACTCAGTACAGGCACCTTGGCAGAGCCTGACTCCTCATTTCAATGCTGACAAAAAGAGACAAATAATCGACTCTAATGTACTGGCAAGTGTGGGTGGTTCAGGACAACTGGCTGGCCTCCAGGCAAAGAAAGCATGAAGGAGATAAAAGGAGAAGAGAGGCTGTTTAACTGGTTAATCCTTACCTGCCCTCCCCATTCACAGGATTTGGTACATTGCTGCTTTGGCTTCCCTGTGCCAGACATGGAATGGAATGCCTAGTGGGATGGAGGGGTTCCCAAAAGACAGGTGTTGATTAAGTTGGACAAAGCAATTCTTCTTTGCCCATTGATATTCTTAAGTTCACTTAACCCTGGAAGGTTTTCAAGCAAACAGCTGATGACAATGTTCTCATTTTCTGACTAAGTATACAGTGAACCATTTGTAAGTATACCTGTAAAAAAAGAAAGAAAGAAAGAAAGAAAGAAAGAAAGAAAGAAAGAAAGAAAGAAAGAAAGAAAGAAAGGAAGGAAGGAAGGAAGGAAGGAAGGAAGGAAGGAAGGAAGGAAGGAAAGGAAGGAAGGAAGAAAACAGGGGTCCCCGATGCTCTCCAATTCCAAGGTGCAATGACTGAATCATTTGTTTCTTCTGCTGATGCTGCTGCTCCCGAGCATGGGCAGAGGTTCACATAGTCAGGATACAGGAGAGCAAGGATGTAAGAAACCCTTGCCATGCTGTGAGCACTGGGACACCTCTAAAAAGCTACTCCAGTGATTTGTAAATGTGCTTGAGCAGCGGATCATAAAACACTAATTGTCCAGGCACAAAGGGACAGCTTCATCTAAAGGGCCATTTGGTAAGCTGATGGACATCCCATCTTCCAAAATCTACATATCATTCAGATTCATATCATATCATACAAATCCCTCAGATTTCCTAGAGGGAAAGAAAATCAGGAAAAAATGCATCTTTTTTTTTTTTTTCTAAAAAGAAAAGAAAACAAGAATTAGTTTCCTCCAGTGTTCACTGGGGATCTCTTCCCCACTCACACAAAGTCAAGGTGAGAGAAACAAATTGTGAGGAAACATAATATCATGTGCAGCCCAGCCAGGCCAGAGATCTGTTATATCTGCCATCCTTCACAGGCACCGTTAAGTGAAATAAATCACATTAATATCCTGACATTTCATTTATTTTTTTAAAAAATCTATTTCCCCTAACTTGAGTTGTGTCTGAATCACAAGTAAAATACTTCTGCATCCAATCAATGTATCTTCTCATCTCCTGTATCAATCTGTCCCCATAAATATATTTCCCTGGACAATAGAGGAATTAGAGTAAAGATAACAACAGAGGGAATTGTCAAGGAATTGGACATTCACCAAAAGCAAACTGCTTTAACAGCTACAAACATATTGCGCCTTGCTGTGTCTGTGGATAACTATGTCATAATGAGACTTATCCTAGTACTAAATCCCAGAGTCCTTTATAAGATTTCACAGAGTGAGCAGCAAAATCATGGAACTATAACCTACTCTATCTTCTTTTGAAAAATAAATAATTGAAAAGGCGTTTGAAACCAAACTTAAAGAATCAAATAAAATGATTATATATTAACAAGCAGAAAGAAGCAAATACTAATACCATCACAGGTGATTTTTTTTTCCTCTGTTTAAAGACAAATGAAAAGGGTACAGGTTGTGTGTGTGTGTGTGTGTGTGTGTGTGTGTGTGCTTTTGTATGTGGAGACAGAGTTATTCTCTGGTGTTATTCACAGAAGTCATCTACCTTTTTTTGAAATGGAGTCTCTTACTGAGACCCAGAGCTCGCCAATTTGGCTAGGCTTGCTTAGATAGCCAGCAGAAGGGAACGTCTTGTCTCCATTACCCTAGCCCTAAAGTTGTAAGTGCACACTATTGTGCCTGGCTTTTCTTACATGGGTGCTAGGGATAGAATTCATGTCCTCCTGCTTTTACTGAAGACTATTTATGATCTTCTACCCTCAGAGTATTATTTTTAAGTGCAAATTGATCTGAAATCTCAAAGGGATGAAAATTTTTGCTAAAACGCAGGGTCTGAAGCTGACAAATAGTGGAGAATTGAAGAGAGAGCCGAAAGTGTAGTAGCATTCACTTCTATTTTCAGAAACGCCTGACAGAGCCATCAGCTGTAAAGTTGGAGTTCTTTTTTTTTTCTTTTCTTTTCTTCTTGATTCTTTTTTTATTAGATATTTTCTTTATTTACATTTCAAATGCTATCCCGAAAGTTCCCTATACCCTCCCCCTGCCCTGCTCTCCTACCCACCCACTCCCAATTCTTGGCCCTGGCGTTCCCCTGTACTGGAGCATATAAAGTTTGCAATACCAAGGGGCCTCTCTTCCCAATGATGGCCAACTATGCCATATTCTGCTACATATGCAGCTAGAGACATGAACTCTGGGGGTACTGGTTAGTTCATACCATTGTTCCACCTATAAGGTTGCAGACCCCTTCAGCTCCTTGGGTGCTTTCTCTAGCTTCTCCATTGGGGGCCCTGTGTTCCATCCTATAGATGACTGTGAACATCCACTTCTGTATTTTCCAGGCACTGGCATAGTCTCATACAAGACAGCTATATCAGGGTCCCTTCAGCAAAATCTTGCTGGCATATGCAATAGTGTCTGGGTTTGGTGGCTGATTATGGGATGGATCCTCAGGTGGGGTAGTCTCTGGATAGTCCATCTTTTTGTCTTAGCTCCAAACTTTGTCTCTGCATATACCCAGAAGATGTTTCAACTGGTAATAAGAGCACATACTCCACTATGTTCATAGCAGCCTTATTTATAATAGCCAAAAGCTGGAAAGAACCCAGATGCCCCTCAACAGAGGAATGGATACAGAGAATGTGGTACATTTACACAATGGAGTACTACTCAGCTATTAAAAACAATGAATTTATGAAATTCTTAGGCAAATGGATGTATCTGGAGGATATCATCCTGAGTGATGTAACCCAATCACAAAAGAAGTCATTAGATATGCACTCACTGATAAGTGGATACTAGCCCAGAAACTTAGAATACCCAAGATACAATTTACAAAACACAAGAAAATCAAGAAGAGGGAAGACCAACGTGTGGATACTTCATTCCTCCTTAGAATAGGGAACAAAATACCCATGAAAGGAGTTACAGAGACAAAGTTTGGAGCTAAGACGAAAGTTGGAGTTCTTGTTCCTCTCCATTTTGACTTCATTCTTACCAGGTTTGGTGGAGGCATTCTTTTGTGAAAAGTTATATAGGGAGCTGTTTATATGTATATTAATCCACTTTAAACATGTATCTGTAGTCTTCAGTATTTCTACCCACAACTCCAAGAAGTAATTTGGAGATAGAAAATTTCAGGCACCAAGAATTATAGATGGTGTTGTGTTTTGGAATGGAGGTTTTCTTGGAGTCTTCAAATCATAAAAAGCTACCGTTTCTTGGTCTTGAAATAGCCTTACTAAAATAACTAGGATGAAAGTGTTATTTCACGTGTGACTTAACCTATGCATAAGCATTAATAAATGCGATGATTTTTTTAAAATATGTGTTACAAGATTACCCAGACAAGTAATCAACAGGAAAGTACTTAAATAAGAACAAGTTAGAGTAAAAAGTGTTCAGGTTAAAGGATACAATCAAGTTCAGGTGAGAAGAAGGAGATTGTAAGAAAGAACTGGCATGCCATGATCTTGCAATTTTCCATCTATAAATGAGGCATATGCACTGTGCAGTCTCTATTAGTAGTGGTAATATTACCATAAACCAAAATGACGATAGCATTTGAGGGGGACTTACTAAGTATATCACCATACATTAATTTATTCACCATTCATAACATCTCATCAGGTTGGGTGTCTTAGTAATTCCCATTTTGCAGGTTTCAGGATTTGAACTTAGAAGGGCTGGCTCGATAAATCTGAGCATCTCTTAATATTTCTTCTAGCACTAAGATTTTTGTCAATATAAAGAAAGTATCTTGAGAACAAAACTGAAAAACAGAAAAATGGAATTACAAATGGCTATCTTAGGCTAATACTAACTCTGAAGACATGCTGTTTCATTTATAAGCAACTCTGAAATAAAAGAAGCCCTGAATAGCTTTTAATTGTTAAACTGAAGATATCAGGAAAACATAAAATCTGTTGAATTAATGTACTGATTGATCTTTAAAAGTCCAATACTAATTACCTTAAAACTAGTGAGAGTATGGCTACTTTAAAATCAGCTGTGAGCTTTCTGCCCATTCCTTGACTTCATAAAAATGCAGTGCGGTACAACTTTCAAACTTTGATGCTGTTTGGCCCATCTCTTATGCACCTTCTGTCTTCAGCAAAATTTACCATATAATTAGGTTGTGTTATGACCTGAAATGCTAGATAGTCTCCTTGACAACCTCTCCTCCTTACAGAGGAAAGAAAATCAACTGCCATGATTGAAGCTCTGGGGAGGGGGGTGAGTGTGAGTGTGTGTGTGTGTTTGTGTGTGTGTGTGTCCTTGTGTGTGTCCTTGTGTGTGTCCTTGTGTGTCCATGTGTGTGTATGTGTCATCAGTTAAAACAGAAAATTTCCTTTTGTATAGAGCACAGCTATTAAACATCTCCCATTGTCCATAGGTCAATCTAATACAGCATTAACCTACTATTGAAATCACTTAAATATGAAGGGTTAAAGTTTTCTCTCGGTTAATTAAAACAGAAACTCTCCCGAAAAGGCAGGATGTAGACACAGAGGACAGCTGCCTCTGGAGGCCCCTCCCACATCCATCCACACACCCAGAACCTTTCACTTCTGCTGGCAATCATGTTCCACAGCTCACCAGAGTGCATTCTGCCTTCCTTTCTCTCTGATTCAACTGTAAACAAAAATCAAGTCCTTCTCCTTAGTATAGTTTGGAAAAGAAAGCCCTAATGGAAACCAGAGGACCCATGCAGCAACGCATATCGTCCTCTATTGAAAACCTAAGTATGCCCCTCTTTCTTACTACAAAATACTGTTTAAGCGCTGCCAAATTCAAAGGTCTCATTCATTGTACAACTGTCCAGAAGTTCCCCTTATTCTCACTCTCTCTTTTCCAGGAGAGGGATCAGTATAGATTGTCTGGAAATACAATAGAACTAAGGAGTGTTGGCCCATGCTTGGATCAAGAGCTGTTGTCTTAGAGAAGAGCAAGCATGTGTATGAATATGGATTTTTCTAACCTCACCCATGACCTGAGCAGTCAGTGGCATTCAGCCTAGTTCTAATGCCCATCTTAGAGGCTGGTAGCACATAGGTACTCTGGACAGAGGTTAAGAAGGCTCACCTGAAAGCAATTACCTTGCAGCTTTCTTGTGTGTGGTCTTCACAGAGAATGAATAGAGGAAACTTACTGCATCTTTGATTCTTTCAACCCTTTTGGTCCTTGCTGAACTTTAACTTCCAAGCCCAACTTTGAAATAAGAGTTTCGGGAGCATTTGACTAGCAGCATTAGAATATCAGGATGTTATTCTGAAACAGAGATGTACTGCTATACAAGTTTCAACAGGCAGTGAGAAAGGGTGTTGGATGGAGTCCTCCTCTGATGACTTTGTGGTGGATTTTCCTTATAGAGTCATAATGACTTTATTAAGACACGTGTTCCGAAGTAGTAAACTTCATCTCTCAGACAAATAAAAACCCAAATTTAGTTGAACAGAAAATCACTTGTTACTTTTTCTTTTTAACTATCATTATAACATAAATTGTAATAGTTACAACTATCACTGGGAGTACACAGGGATTTTGCAGCTGTTATAAATAAACGGTATTACAGTTGGAGATATGTGACTATAAAACCACAGGAAAGGTAGTTGAAGAAAAAACACCTGGTTTCCCATAAGCTTCCAAACCCCAAGTATCACTAGACAGGAACCGTGTGCTTTTCTAGCAACTTTTAGGTGATCACCGTAGACTAGAGTATATTTTTGCAATACAGTACTGCATACATTTGCTGCAGAATAGTTTTTTAAAAAACTTCGAAGTCCCAAATCTGCCCGTGTGGTAGCTGAGTTAAACCTACCCTCTGAAAGCTAGAGCAGTTCTACAAAAGAATAATGTGAGTCTTCTGGCTAGAATTCATGACATGGAAGGTTTTGGTCCTTTTTTACAGAAGATGGAAATTAAGGCCTTGGCTAAGTGATGATGAAACAGAGACCAAAGCATGTTTTAAAAGACCAGCTTCCACATTCCTGTAGAAAAAATGTCAAATAGCACTAGCAGGCAATTCATGGAAGATATGCATGCAGTCAATAATTTAAAAAAAAAATTAACCTCATTCTCATTGCCAATCAAATGGATGCAAAGTACCATTTTCTCACTCTCACATCCAGAAAACTTTACTAACAGTACTGCTGAGAATAAGATGAGATAGGTCTTCCACTGCTAATCAAGTGGGGTATGAATCTTGAGCAACCTTGGGCGCAATCCAGCAATCTCTCAAATCACATATGGAGGCTTTTAATATGTGCTTGTCATTTAATACAATGATTTTTATTAAGATCTATGTTATAAAAATATTTATTGACAAAAATGTTCAACAAATCATAAGGTGCAAAAGGAAATGGAAATAAGAATGCTAATGTCCAACTATGGGAGAATGAACACAACGATATTTATCATGTAGTTAAAATACTATGCAACCATTGAAAGCCATATATCAAGAGTACATATTAATGTGGAAATGGTGGCAATAAAACATTGGCTGAAAAATGGGGACACAACACTAAGTGCCATCCTAGTTGTATATATATAAATGTATGAAAATATGCCCCTCAGAGTAAGATAAATAAGAGAAAATACAGTAAGAATAAATAGAAATTCTCCTTGGATGGTGGAATCTCAGATCATGATTTCCTCTATACATTTCTAAATTTTCCAATGTAGGGAAGCCTTGAAAATAATCTCCTTTGATACTAATGGGATATGGATGAAGCTAATAATTTTTGAGGACTAATGTATACAAAGTTACTTAGAAAGGAAAGACAAGATTCTGATACAGGAATGGGGATTTTGTAGTCACTAATGCCACTAAGATAAAAAGTCTATCTGAAATTGAAACTTTGATTCCTGAGTACCTATAGAAACTTCTTGGTTGGGTTTCAAGAGGGTGTGATGGCCAACTGGGATTATATCCCAGTGTCCATGTATGTGTTTATGAAATTTCATGTGGAAGCATAGTTTATAATTTTCAGGAAAAGGGATTCTTGACCACCATAAGAGATGGCTCCATGGTTAAGAGCACCATGTCCTCTTGCTGAGGATCTGAGATCACTTCATAGACCTCACAACCATCCATTACCCCCAGGCCCTCAAATAGTTCACATTTGTACACAGAAAGTAAATAAATCTAAAAACATATCTTTTTAAGTAAGCAAAATTTACTTGAATGAACTAATGGATCAAGTTTAGTCTAACTATATTTAATAGAATCAAATTCTGATGTAAAATTTCTGTTGTTTTTTTTTTGTTGTTGTTGTTGTTCATATCTCATTAACCAGTCATTTGACATTCTGTATGGGATCATGCGGACAATTCTTGCCCGTATAAATGTTTTAAACCAAGCTGAAATTACCTTGACATTTGACACATGGGCTTATTCACAGGCCTAAATAAAATGAGAGAAGTGATCATTATATTGTGTATTTTTAAAATAGTGGTAACTGCTCCTTTACAGTTTCCTAAGTTTACGTTTTAGCAAGGTTCTGATATATAAAGTGGTATCTCTTTATATGTCTCTTAATGAAAAAAATGTTGTATAAATACCAATCCCATTTCACAATAAAATTAAGCACCAGTAAGGGAGTGGGGAACAACTGGTATGTAGACCAGTAACTGAGTCTCCTGAGTCCCATTCACCCTTACTTCTCAACCTCTTTCTTTTTTATTCTTGCCTTCAATTCTGCCAGATACATTCGAACCTTCTCCACCCAAATCACGGCATCTCCTCTGGAAGCTGGGAGAGGAGTTCATTATGACTCTGCGATTTTTCAACTTCTTAGGTCAATTAGTTCAAAGTGAAGTTATATTATAGTAAGGCAGAAGACCTACTAAAACTCACAAGTTAATCACACCAAACTAACTAAAATTAAATCCATTTCAAAGGTTCTTCTCAGAGTTCTACCCACCCTTATTTCAAAGTTCCCCTTTTCTTCAGGGACTGAACTCTCTTAATGAAAACCACAAGCTTAAAATGAAGAGCTACCTTTTCCTGGAAAACACATACACACAGTTTCAGTACTGTATTTTCTGAATGATTGTGCTATCTATAATCAGCAAGTCATGGCAGAAATGATAGTGTATCTGCCAAATACTGCCATTCCTAGATGAAAACTGGAAAACTGAGTCACTTGTCCAGTTGCTTTAAAAAGCCACCAAGTCTTTTTGCTTAGTTTTAATTCTTTTACCGGGCTAGTTTGCTATCTGGATCTCTCAGGTGGACTTAGCCAGGCACTGCTGAGTGTTGTCACAGATAAAGCCGAATCAAGTTCCCTGACTAGAGCTCACTTTGAGCCTACTGTAAGGTGTCAAGGTGCCTGTGACCAAGACTAAGCCAACTTGTAGTTGTTGCTGTTTTAGTTTTTAACGTGAATTCAAGCTTAACTTTCTTTAGTCAGTACATGGTGGCACACTTAACTATCAATGTCCCCATGTTTACCTGGCAACTTCACCTGGAAATGTGTTGAATGGGGTCCCCTTAGTAGATACACTGAGTTCCACTGTGAAGTTCATTGAGCCCAGATAAACATGAAAAATCCAAAGCAGTTTGAGTTCGTGTTCATTTTCGTTTTTCTTCATTTACCACTTGATTAGTTACAAAGGGTGAAACGAGCCAGGAATCCCCATTCTGACTCAGATCTAATTCACGTAAAATAGGATCCTGTGATCACTGAAAAGTGTGGTGGCTCACGTGTGTCCTTAGTTGAGAAAGACAACCATCAGCAATATGATGAAGGTCAAGATTGTACCAGGCACTTTGCTAGGAAGTAAAGCCTGGCCTTGTCCCTCCATGACTCTACACTATGGTGGGGAAATAAAGGTAACTGTTAGATGAAGAATATGAACAAATGAGGGATCAGTGCTGAGAGAGTCTCCATCATTGGAGCATCTAGAAACACTTCAGGATTGGGAACATGCTAGATGAAGAATCAAAGCAATACATAAAATATATTTCACCTTTCTTTTTTGTAGGCCCATAACAGAAACCTACTTTCCATTGATTTTGATCATATGACCCGCACGGGTAAGATCTATGATGACCACCGAAAATTCACTCTTCGAATTCTTTATGACCAGACCGGGCGACCTATTCTGTGGTCTCCTGTGAGCAGATATAATGAAGTGAACATCACGTATTCACCTTCAGGATTAGTCACATTTATTCAAAGAGGAACCTGGAATGAAAAGATGGAGTATGACCAGAGTGGAAAAATAATCTCAAGAACTTGGGCCGATGGGAAAATTTGGAGCTATACCTACTTAGAAAAGGTAAGTATATAGAAGGGAAAATGAATACGAATATTGAAGGTGGCCCTAAGTACCCAACTTTATGAGGGCCTACAGGAGAAAACTCTATGTTCTCATTGCATACATAACAAAACTCCATTGTGAACCTGTACAGACGCGCTGTTTTTCAGCTGAAAACATCCCCATCCCTACCCTCTGCCAAGTATTTTTTTTTTTCAAACTGAAGTCGGGATAATGGCTTAGCTTTCTACTCATTTGAGCATATTTGTTCATCCCCTTGAAAAGGTGTCTGTATTATTATGAAAGCTCATACTGAGAGAAAATAGCTAGGAAATTCCAACACTCCTCTGTGTTAATGTATCTCAGCTCCAGTAAAAGGCCTCGTGCCCAACAAATAACGATGGTTTTTCCTTACCGTAGACAGTGAAATTTTTCTTGTACACATTCGAGGACTAATTCTCAAAAGTAATTAGCCTGAGGGAATGGTGACAGAGAGTACTAATTGGTAGTAGCCTTTTGTGTGTACCAAGTCCCCAGCAGCATCCATAATAGGAGCCGATGCTCTGTCTGGAATAAGATTATAATCCCACCACATGAACCATTGGTGAAACATTAGCCCCTACATAGCAGAAAGGTTTCCACTCATACCATTACCGTAGACAAGAAGAACAATTAGCCTTCATCCACCTTTGCCAAGTCTGATCCCCTCCTAAGACATTAAATGTTTTCTTCCAAATTAAGTCATTTCAATCGAATTTGTTTCTGAATTCATTCCTAGGAAAAGTAGAAGATATTTTCTTTCCCCCTGGGTAATCAGTATCTCTTAGATACAAGAGATGATGGCACACATGGCAAAGAGGGGACAATTTGTGTGCTTCTGATACAACCATCAAAGTTTGGTTTTCGAGAAGTGGTGTGCCCATAAACAGCTATTACTTCGCAGAGGTGGTAGTTGAAGCACTGCCCTCCCTGAGAATTGCCTATGTGATAAAGCAAACTTAGTAGCCTCTCAGGGTCCCTCCCTTCTGGGAAAGCTTTTAGAATCTGTAATCTGAATTCTGAGCAAGGGAAATCTGCATCTCACAGAGCAAATCTTTCCTCTTTTGAATTTCAACAAAGCATGCCTGGGAAAATCCCGCGGCTAAGGACTACATTGACTGCATTAAAACATTAAGTGAATCCAAATATTTGGTAGCATCTACACATAGTCAAAATGTTTCATAAGGAATTTGCTAATAACTTTGGTACATATGCACATTTTTGAAACACATGTATGTATATTTTTAAAAATCATGCCACTAACCTAACAGTTTTCCCTCCCCATGTGAGTTGGGAAGTAGCCAGGAGTCCTTAGGGACATGAAGGGGTCTATAGCCTCCAGAGCACCAGAGTGTGACCATCTCAGCTAATTGACTACAGACAGTAATAGACTGTCCCTTTTACGCCATCTATATAATAAAATATCTATTGAAAAGTTAAAATTCAACACGGCATGCAGTTTTCTCTGACACCAGTGAGGAGATATGGTCTCTCTTTTCCAAAGTAACTCTTTATTTCATCACATTTGCTTCAGGAATCACACAAAAGAAACATCATATTAGATCTTTTTTATACAATAAAATATTTAGTAGGTATCAGTTCCTTAAAAAAACAAAAACAAAAACAAAACAAAAAAACAGCAAAACAGACCAACATAGTAGCACATACCTGTATCCTCAGCCCTGACAAGGTTGAGACAAGAGAATCACAAATCCTGTGACCTTTTCTCAAAAACAAACAAAAAGGGAACAAAAAAAGAAGGAAGACCTGTTGACCTAGAATAATAAGAGAAATTTCAACAACTTCCAATTGTTTACAGACCAGTGAAACAAGCCAAATCATTTGGCCTTTTACTTATTTTGCCTTTATTTCCTGTGTAATTTATTCTTTAACTAGAAGAATAACCACAAAAGTCCAATCCTACAAAGTACATAATTATGGAATGGTTTCTTACTTATAAAATGGTTGCATTCATGAGATTTCTAATCACGTCATCCATATTCTTGCCATGATTTCCTAATTCATTCTGAAATTGATTTTAGTAATATTATTATCACCAGTGATAAATAACTAATTCACTGGACAAATGCATAGCCAAAATGAAATAATTTAATATAAATCACAAAAACTAGATAATTGAAAAGAGCTGACACTTACTTCGACTTGATGGTAAATCAAGATAGGAGCAAACAGAAAAGAAAAAAGGAAGAAAATAAAAACATCTTTGAAATTTGGATTCAAAGGAACCTAGGGAAAGAAGGTTGGATTTGTACGTGCTTTTCCAGGGCCTCACTGTTCTGTGACTCTGTCCATTCTTTCTAAAGATGGGAATGTTTTAACATAGACTTTACTGCCACATTCTTTCAATGGTATAGGGAATGGGTGGGGATGCACATATTACTTCTCATCGTATACAGTAAGAGTGTTCAAACTTTAAAATATATTTTTCTTTACCCCCAAATCCTCTGGCATTGCATCTGCAAAACTCCTTGCTGGGCTGACACCGTGATATATTTAAATCAGCATCACACTTTTTTAAACCTTAGCATGCAACAATGTCGTAAAAATAAAGACAAAGAAGAAAAGAAAAGAAAAGAAAAGAAAATAGTTTCACTTTCTCTAGAGTAGGTGAAAGTTAAGTTACACATACCATTTTGTGAACAATGCTTTGTACTCATTAGGAAAAAAATAAGTATTTGGCTAATGGCTGTGGTTTCTTAAATAGTCTCTTCTCTATTAAGAAAATCAATTATTCTTAGTTTTTCTCTCTGTAGTCATTAATTTTCTGCCTAGATTTATGACACTTTTCTAAGTTAATTATATTTTGAAGACTGGTGCAACGAAGTTTGTATTATATCTGATGTAAATCTTTCAGTTTCCTAAACTCAGTCATTTTTAAAGTGCCTTTAAATATATTTTGTAATAATTTAATAAGAAGGTTTAGTTTTACGCATTTACACAAAATTGCCTATTTAGGCTTGTTTTCAAGGCTTACTGCAGAGACAGAACGCAATCTTTGGCTTCAGTTCCCAGGTAGCCCCACACTGCCATCTGGTGGTCATGTGAATGTTATACCTTTTCAAATTTCTACTTTCGTTTCTAGTCTAGTTCGAGTAAGTATACAGCCATGATCGTTCTCTTTTATTTCCTTTCACAGAGATTTCTTTTACAGTATAATAATCTATTTAAAAAACACAAGCCACCCACTCTATTATTCGCACTAATAAGGAATAGCTTTTTATCCTGCAGTAGCACAGTGGACACTGGATAGACTCATAAGCATTGTTTTGGAACAAACTGTTAATAATACCAACCCAAAGTGAAAAAGCAGCCAAATGGGGCTAAATGGTATTGTGACAACAAAACAATAGCATGCGGGAGATTTCTAATCATCTCTTCCATGTTTTTTTCCATTAGCAGGAAGGTTTAAAGCAAACTGGGGGTGGGTGGCTTTCAAGGCAACTGAGTTAGCACCACAGAGAAACAGATCAGGCACTGGTTTGCTACAGGCTAGAGGAAGCAAACAGAGGAAAGAATACAATAGCAATGCAGTATAAATTTTTGGCAAAGCTACTACAGTGACTGGAATAGGCAGGATGGTGCTGGATAATGTGTGGCAGCCATATGGTGATTGTCCCTGGCCCACACCACAAGTGACAGATGTCATTTGTTCTTGGCAAACTGACAAGAGAGAGTGGAAAGGAGCTGGAAAATCAGACTTTCGGGGTGGAAATAACACAAAGGTATTTTCACCAATTACTGCATCTACCCCACCCACTTCAGTGTTCTCCCACCTGCTGTTCCATTCACAGGAACAATTCCTTCTGGTTCTGGGGAGTTTTGCATTGATGGAGAGAGAGGGCCTCTCTTCCTGTCCCCAAGCCTTCACAAGATTGTGCCTTTTATTCAAGAGGATTTGTAGGTCACAATGGCAGAACTGCAAGATGTGGCGAGCGGCAGGTGTTCCATGGGTAGCAAGAAGACAGGATTTCTACATCTAGTTCTGCATCCCCAGCATGATGGTGGTGGGAAAGAAATAATAACTAAATGAGCAAATAATGTAGACTTCGTGGTATTGACCAGCAACTGAAAAATCAAGAATTCTCACAAGTATAGGAGGGATGTGCCCTTGTGTAACACACATACATCATGCTTCTGTCGTTTTCTAAAAATTCACATTGCATATGTTTAAGTAATTAACATTCACAATTATTTGTGTGATTTGCAGGTAGAAAATGGAAAGACACCTATTGTTTTCACAACATGGAGTTCAGAAGTTGAACTTATTTTTTTGTTGTTGTTGTTTTGTAATTCTCAAAAGAGTGAAACTCAAGGCATTATAGTCGAGTACCTGGGTGAATTTTTCCTTTTTATTTAAAGACAGAAGCACTGAGGGTGTAGCGTAGTGTATGTGAGTGCTTGCTACAGAACAGTGAGGACTTGAATTCAAATCCCCAACATCAAAAAAGCTCCACACACAGAGCTTCACGTTTGCCTAGAGCTCTAATGCTGTAGGGGACAGGACTTGGAACTTGCTGCCCACCAGGATGGCTCCAGATTCATTAAAAGATAGTTCCTCAGGAGAATAGGACAGAGAGTTAGGATAGGATAGCCTGTGTCCTTCTCTGGCCTCTACAGGTACAGAAACAGATGCATATGTCCACATACATACAAATTAAACAAAATCTTTTTAATAATAAGTTTCAATTGCCAGTAAATTAGAGTGTTTCATAAAACGGTGTTTTGTGTGTGTGTGTGTGTGTGTGTGTGTGTGTGTGTGTATAAATTGATACTGACTTTCTTTTCCTATGGTACTGGGGATTGAATTTACAATTTCACACATGCTAGCCATGTACTCTATCAGTAGTCTATATTCAGTGGCACACACCTTTAATCCCAGCACTTGGGAGGCAGGGGCAGGCAGATTTCTGGGTTCGAGGCCAGCCTGGTCTACAGAGTGAGTTCCAAGACAGCCAGGCCTGTACAGAGAAACCCTGCCCCCCCCCAAAAAAAATGGTCTATATTCTCAACCCTTTAAAAATTTATTTTGAGACAGAGACGTTCAAAACAATTGAAGCTGGCCTTAAACTCACTCTACATCCCAGGCAAGCCTTGACCTTGTGAGCCTTCTGCCCTTAGCCTCCTGGATAGCCTGGTTTATAGACCTGTACCAGCAGGCCTGACTCATGTTTCTGTTTAAAATTACATCAACCAATATTTATTAAACATCCACTACATACAAAGTATTATACTTTGACAAATAACTGATCCTAAAATACAAGTTTATTATGTGTTGGGCATGAGATAACCAAAGAATTCTTCACTTTTAATCAATCTCTCTCTCTCTCTCTCTCTCTCTCTCTCTCTCTCTCTCTCTCACTATCACCACCCCAAAACCACACATATTCCGGCCATACAAAATTCCTCTCAATCTATGGGAAAAGGCCATTTTCATAGGCTTCCTTAATTCTCAGCCCCTCCTAATGCTTCAGCCTTCCCCGTTTCCTTCTGAACAACACCTTTCCTTGTCTTTGCCTGCCCAAGATTATTTAGATTTCAACTTGAATATTCCTTCCTAAGTCTGGGATAACCATCTTCCTCTACTTTCCTGAAGTCATTTATATGTTCTCTGTCTTAACTCGTTTCACACTGTATTATAATTACTTGGTTACTTGTCTTTCTTTTCCATTAAACTGCAAATTCCATGATGATAGATAATATTGTGTACTACTGGCATCTGCCACAGTCCCTGGCACATAGTAATTGCTAGAAAAAAAAATGTGTGAGATGGATGAATGTGTATTTCTTTTAATCTCTTAAACATTAGTGGTATAAATTACTCTATTTTGTTCTTGTCTCGTTTCAGTCTGTGATGCTTCTGTTACACAGTCAGCGGCGTTACATCTTTGAGTATGACCAATCAGATTGCCTGCTGTCAGTTACCATGCCTAGCATGGTGCGCCACAGCTTACAAACCATGCTTTCAGTGGGCTACTACCGTAATATCTACACCCCACCAGACAGCAGCACCTCTTTTATCCAAGACTACAGTCGAGATGGCCGACTGTTACAGACTCTGCATCTAGGGACTGGGCGCAGAGTTTTATACAAGTACACAAAGCAAGCAAGACTGTCTGAGATTCTCTATGACACCACTCAGGTCACATTAACATATGAAGAGTCTTCTGGAGTAATTAAGACAATACACCTGATGCATGACGGATTCATCTGCACAATCAGATACAGGCAAACAGGTTTGTTATGAAATGGGGTAGCAGTATACCTCAATATTTATATTCTTTTATATTTTTATGATCACATTCAAAGAAAGAAGTGCTAACTCTCATTCTAACTCATGATTGAACAATTTTTTTCCTTCTCATACTATCTTCCATTCTAAATTTGAAACATATTATAGTCTATCTGAAAGCTGATTCCTTAATACCACACCATGTATTTCTGTCTCTCTCAGCTTTCAAAACAATTGCAACTGCGGTTCCTATCTTAGCCCTATACTTGTTCATATCCACCCCTGTATCTTTCCAGAGATCTGTGTATAAGACATGAAGCTCAGCAAGCAGCTCAAGCCCTGGGTAACCTCTATAAGCTTCAGCTAATGACAAAAGTCAGAACTCTGGGATTTATTTCAACCTTTGTATTCATAACATGCCCAAAGCCAGTTACTTGAATGTTGTACATTGTGAGACTCTAACTATCTGACTTTGTAGCAAAGGTTAAGTAAAATGAATGCATTTTGCCAGCGATGATAGCAAAACAGCATGAACATAATAGCAGTTTCTTCCCTCTAGGCTACTGGATAGGTTACTATTTTGATAAGCTCTATAATTAAATTGATCTGTAACTGTGCTATGCAATATTTTCCATGTCTAGTGACAAATGCTACACACACTCTCACACACACACACACACACACACACTGACATGCCCAGGCATCAGACATCAGAGACCAATCTATAATACAATATGATTTTGAATATAAAGGTATCAATACTTAATCAAAAATTCTGATTATGCCTAGTTTATCAGAAAGCTATTTCTCATTTTTATTTTGGTTCCTACAGGACCTCTCATTGGACGTCAGATTTTCCGATTCAGTGAAGAAGGTCTTGTGAATGCACGGTTTGACTACAGTTACAACAACTTTCGTGTCACCAGCATGCAAGCTGTGATCAATGAGACCCCTTTGCCCATAGATCTGTACCGATATGTTGATGTTTCTGGTAGAACAGAACAGTTTGGAAAATTCAGTGTAATTAATTATGATTTAAATCAGGTTATAACTACAACAGTGATGAAGCACACCAAGATTTTCAATGCCAATGGACAAGTCATTGAGGTCCAATATGAGATCCTAAAGGCAATTGCCTACTGGATGACTATTCAGTATGATAATATGGGCCGGATGGTCATATGTGATATAAGGGTAGGAGTAGATGCCAATATCACAAGGTACTTCTATGAATATGATGCTGATGGGCAACTTCAAACTGTTTCTGTGAATGACAAAATCCAGTGGCGGTATAGTTATGATCTGAATGGAAACATCAACCTTTTGAGCCATGGGAATAGTGCTCGTCTTACTCCTCTCCGATATGACCTCCGAGACCGCATCACTAGACTAGGGGAAATTCAGTATAAAATGGATGAAGACGGTTTTCTGAGACAGAGGGGAAATGATATATTTGAGTATAATTCTAATGGTCTGCTGCAGAAAGCCTACAATAAAGTTTCTGGCTGGACTGTACAGTATTACTATGATGGGCTTGGGCGACGCGTTGCCAGTAAGTCCAGCCTAGGACAGCATCTCCAATTCTTTTATGCAGACCTGGCCAACCCTATAAGAGTTACTCATCTGTACAACCACACAAGCGCAGAGATTACATCTCTTTATTATGATCTCCAAGGTCACCTTATTGCCATGGAGCTAAGCAGTGGTGAGGAATATTATGTAGCCTGTGATAATATGGGCACTCCATTAGCTGTGTTCAGCAGTCGGGGTCAGGTCATAAAAGAGATTCTGTATACACCTTATGGTGACATCTACCATGATACATACCCTGACTTTGAGGTCATCATTGGTTTTCATGGAGGACTCTATGATTTTCTTACTAAACTAGTGCATCTAGGGCAAAGAGATTATGATGTTGTTGCTGGCAGATGGACAACGCCTAATCATCACATATGGAAACAGTTGAACCTTCTTCCTAAACCATTCAACCTCTACTCCTTTGAGAATAACTACCCAGTTGGCAAAATTCAAGATGTTGCAAAGTATACCACAGGTATTTAAGAGGAATTCAATTAAACTGAATTTGACCTAACTTACTGCTAGCCAATCTTATTATAGTCTCAATATCTTTGTAGAGATGTTCCCTCTGCATGTCCCATTTTCTAGAATCAGAAAAGCATGGAACTTTTCATCAGATGTAATGCTTTTTGCATCCTGATTCTTTCCCTTTAACCTATATCCTTAAAAGCTTGCCGAGGTACTCTCAGAAAACAATCAGGATTGTGTTGCATGCAATAAATCCAGGGTCACAATCCAGGTGGTTTTCAAATCAGTACTAGATTATGAATCTCACTACAGTGAACTGAGCCTATTCCTGGAATTGCACACAGATCAATACATTTCCCTACATAGGGGAATGGGTATTGTTTTAGAGTCAATCAAATAAGGGGGGGGGTGGTATTTACTTTACCTTCCCATGGTCGAAACAGTGACAGCAGAAGCATATCTTTCAAGTTGAGAAGTGCCTTTTGAATGTCATTGTTTTATTTTTCTTTTAAATTTTGTGTTTCACAGATATCGGCACCTGGCTGGAGCTCTTTGGTTTCCAGTTACATAACGTACTACCTGGATTTCCCAAACCAGAACTTGAAAACATGGAATTAACTTATGAGCTTCTTCAACTGCAGACAAAAACCCAAGAGTGGGATCCTGGAAAGGTCAGTACAAATTTTAGCAAAAAGAAAGAAAGAAAAAGAAAAAGAGAAAAAACAGAATATCATCTAATGAAAAAAATTATTATTTCTTTAAGGGGATTTTGAATGATGTATGAGGAGCCATCTGTAAGGAAAAGATCAGGAAAGTGGAACTTTGAAGGGAGAAACTAGTAGATTACTGGTGACAGCACACAGGAATTGGATGTCTTACATTCTAAAATCAGCTAGCAATAGCAATGATGGATTCTATATGGGAAAAAAAAAACCTGCCAAATTAAGAAGTGTGCCTTAAGATCACAAAATAACATAATAAAATTGTTTTTGATAAAGAAAGTCATATACAGGTATAATAAACAAAGATATTACATTTTATAGTGATAAAGTCTTGGAGAACTGTGAACACTGAGACAGGAGGTGTTGGCAGAGGAGGACTATGAGATACAAATAAAAAGGAAAAGGAAGGAAGAAAACAAACCTGAAGTTTGGGTAGAGAAACTTGACATTTAGGTCCAAATTATAAAGGAAAGGAAATTCTAAGTAGATAGATATTGTAGAGCTATTTCTTTTATAAGAATTTATGATACATACAGTTTTTATAACTAAAGTCATTTTAAAAACTGTCAATAAGTAAATGTTAAAATGTTTTTAAAAATATTGGCTACTAACAGGGTTATTAGTCTTTTTTCTTGTTTCTTAGCAAGTTTGAAAGTTGTCCAAGTAAGAAATATATGTTAAGTATATGTAAAAAGATGAGCATGTGTCTTTCATATTTTCCAGGGTTTTTTCAGTTAATTGTAAGACCATAAGTGATTGAGAGCAGGAACTATGCTTCATACACTTTTTCCAATCTCCAAATGCATAATGTATCGCTCTATGTGCAGTAATTACATCTAGTTAATGTCAGTTACCTTGCTGAACGTAAGATCTATGTTTTGAGGGAGCAGGACTATTTAAAATTCCTTCTAGGCCCCCTCCCTCCAAAGGTCAAGGAGCATAGCAGAAGGGGCACAAAGATCATAAGAAGCAGAGGTTGGAGGGACTGCTACAAAAGACTGTGTATTCTGAAAATGACAGGCAGTCACAGTCACAAACTCTCAATGTCTCTGGTTGTCTACACCAGCCCTACCTGTCTAGTCAATGTTCCAACATGGAGATGGGGCTCACAAGGCCCCAATCCTAGTTGAGAAGCTATAGGCATTCAATGACTACCAGGGAAGGGGGTGAGTTTTTCTCAGGTGTGAGTTGTCCATGCTATGGTGGATGGCCCTATACCTTCATGCATGTGGGCAACACCGTTTGGACTAATCAGAGCCAGTACAATATACAAATATAAGAGAATATAAGTTGGGAGTATGATATGGGGGAATGTACCTGGAAAAAGGTTGGAAGTGAGAAGTAAGGAGTGGATTTGATAAGCATAAAATATATTCATGTTAAATGGGATTTTTTTTCAGAAACTGGCTACCACAAGTAAGTGCTGAAAAGGAAAAAAACAAAAACAAAGTTCTTTGTAGCTATGAAATTGTAGGATACCGTGTTTGAATGTATTTTCTGACACTCAACTAAAACAAGATGTAAGACAACTGAGAAATCACTACCTGTTAGCCATCTGTTTTCCCAATCTTTGATGTAGATATTCCAGGGGTTTGTTTTGATAATGACTAAGTGACAGCTTTAGAGAAGGAATCAGCCCTTGCCAGCCTTGCCTTTGCAATAACCACCAGGCATACAGCAGTTGTCTAACCCTGTGCCTTCTTTCCTAGATGATCCTGGGCATTCAGTGTGAGCTCCAGAAACAACTAAGGAATTTCATTTCCTTGGATCAGCTTCCTATGACTCCTCAGTACAATGAGGGGAGGTGTCTTGAAGGAGGGAAACAGCCGAGGTTTGCTGCTGTCCCTTCTGTCTTTGGCAAAGGTATCAAATTTGCCATCAAGGAGGGCATAGTGACAGCTGATATTATAGGAGTAGCCAATGAAGATAGCAGGCGTCTTGCTGCCATTCTCAACAATGCTCATTACCTGGAAAACCTGCATTTTACCATAGAAGGGAGGGACACTCACTACTTCATTAAGCTCGGGTCTCTGGAGGAAGACCTGGTGCTCATCGGTAACACTGGGGGGAGGCGGATTCTGGAGAATGGTGTTAATGTCACTGTGTCTCAGATGACGTCAGTGTTGAATGGGAGGACTAGACGGTTTGCAGATATCCAACTGCAGCACGGAGCTCTGTGCTTCAACATCCGGTATGGAACGACTGTCGAAGAGGAGAAGAACCACGTGTTGGAGATGGCCAGACAGCGCGCAGTGGCCCAGGCCTGGACTCAGGAGCAGAGGAGGCTACAGGAAGGGGAAGAAGGGACTCGGGTATGGACAGAGGGAGAAAAGCAGCAGCTTTTGGGCACCGGGAGGGTGCAGGGGTATGATGGGTATTTTGTCTTGTCTGTTGAGCAGTATTTAGAACTTTCAGACAGTGCCAACAATATTCACTTCATGAGACAGAGTGAAATAGGCAGGAGGTAACAAAAGAAATCTCTGCCTTTGCGTCACCAAAGACTGCCTGTTTTTAAAACAAAACAAAACAAAACAAAACAAAACAAAAAAAAAAGGTTTATTGTATTGGTTTTCTAGATCAGAACTCTGTATATGTAAATATGGAGGAAAAACATATCCAACTGCCTTTCAATGTGACAGAAGATGGTATTTTAATATTGTTTGTTTAAACTCTTTAAGAAAAATGACAGAGATTTTTAGTTCTCGTGTGGCAGTATTCAAAAGAACATAAGCTGAACTCAAACAGCTAACCCAAATGTTTTCAGAAAGCACCACGTTCAATTTGTTGAGCCATGCTTATGTTCAACCACATATAAAGAACCTAAGGCTCTCAATCTCTATTGTGACACCAAGGTTCACATTCAATTGTTGGCAGAACTTACAGGCTACTTTAAAATGTGGTGCAATAGTATTTAATCCTTGCATCTCAAAAGACTGCCAGCCCCTTCACATTGTCCAAATCTGTTCTAGGAAACGTAAAAGGAAATCTAAAATGTCTTCAAGCACCATCTCCTGGAGTCAGAAACTGTTTTCCCTCCTTTTCTGATTTTTCCTCCTTGCCTGTTAAAAAGTAAATGCCATGTTGTTGTGCTGTGTTTTGGCGTGTGATGGCTGGCTTCAGTCTACCATACCTTACTGTGAGTGCAGTAAGCAGGCTGAAGAGCCGCTGATTTGCTTGTGTGTACGTGATACCAAAGCAGCTGGTCGATGTGACCTCTCTCACATAATCTGTTTTGACTCAATCTTTTCTTCATTTGCCCAGCTGTATTGGCATCGTGTAAACATAGCTTTTAGTAACCTGGGTAGGAATTTCTCCTTTATATATAGGATGTGCTTTGGTCATAGTTTCACATTAGTAATTCAGTATTTATACACTAATCCAATGGTTTGTGCACATGAAAGGTAATATACTAAAATGGATGGTTCTGATACAAGAAAAGAGGCTTTAACAGGTCTATGTGCCTGTGAAGCTGAGAAACATATTAACTACTGCTGCAGAAATTCCTGAGAGCCAAAACCTTAGAAACAATAGACCTTGCATTACAGTGAAAATGAGATGAAAGCCAACATAACTATAGTTGCTGCCTCATCATTTCCTCCCACTTAGAGTCATCTTTCAAATGTACGATTTTGTACTGAATCTCTCCCAGCCATATGCAGAAAATTGAATTAAGTGAATCCTTTCCAACTTAAAGCATTTCATCTAATTACCGAGGGGCAGACTAGTTTTTCACCAATGTAATTTATGTGATTATTTTACTTCTCTGTCTTTAATCCACATATGTTTGTTTCATAATTTTTCCACGTTGGAAAATAACTATTTTTAGGAGGGGTTGTTTGTTCCATAGTCGCTCAAAATTTAGAGACATGTCAGGGTTAATATTAATAGCTGCTGCAGTTTTCTCAATCTCTTATGAATCCTGCAGTAAAAGAAGCCACTTGGTGAGCTGAGAGATTTGTGCCCATTGACAAAGAGGCAGTTTATAAAATGCTGTGTAATTGCAAGTTGCTGCAAATGAAAATTCATGACAGCACAGTGTGCCCAGTAGAAAATTCCCAGGAGCCAGCTTCCACCCTCGCATCACCCGATGAACATTTGCTATGTCTGGAGGAGAATTTATGATTGACTGTTCATTTAGATTCTTTCCAGCTACTACCTAAATACAATATGAGGTCATTGTCCTGCTTGTAATGACAGTTGCATTGAAAATATGCAAAATCGGAATCCAGGCTCATGTTAAGATGTTTTCCTTTTTTTAAGAATCTGACTCTCATTATACAAATGAGGGAGAGGGACCCCAGCAAATAGTAGGGGAGGGTGTATTGAAATATATCATTGTGAAAACCTTCAGGTTCAGATCATCACATACATGCGGTGAGAACAGGGGAGGAAGAGAGAGAGAATGCATGATGAACTCATCATTTATCTTTGTAATTGGAAGCACAGCAGCTCAAGATATTGTTAATCCAGACTAAAATCCCAGGATAGGGTTTGTCCCGAATCAGGCTTGTGTCCTCAGTACAGTATTCACAATGGAATACTGACAAGTTTCGCAAACATGTTGAAAATTTGAATACCTCCACACCAACCTAAAAATAGATCTTAAGTTCCTAGAACCTCTGACATTCTTTGAAGTCAATAGGAAAATAATTTGTTAACTGTACATAAAAGTGCATTCTTAAATGTGGTGTATTTGTATCACTAACCCAATGTGTCAATCTTGGAGCCTATTTTGCTTCTATTTTAAGTGATTGCGCTCTTTTGCAACTCACTAGTGATGTATCATTTTCAAACCGATTTAAATATTCATTAGGAAGAAATATTTGGAACTATTCCTTAATAGTAATTACCTTGAACTGTGCAATTCTAGTTTGTAATATGTATTTAGTTAGTTTGTGCCTTTGGTTACCTAAAGTTATATTTGTATTATATTCAGGAAATGCACTTTTTATCACTTACAACTGTGGTTTTAATACTGCCTTGAAATATTATTGTTCTCTTTACAACTCCTAAAGTTTTGAGGAGGAAAAGAAAAAAAAAACCAAAAGGTTTTTAGTATAACAAGTTGCAAATCTAAGAGAAACATTTTGGCATTTCATAAAAAGAACATGGAAATACTAAGTATATTGCTTCCCGTTGGCAGGGTAGGAAGGATTGCTTTCACTGAGTTTTAGTTCTGAAGTTTGAATGAGACGACAAATCATTTGTGTTTCCTGATGACAGTGCAGCTTTGAAGGGAAAAAATGCATGAAATTTCTCACACGCAAAAGGCAGGTGGCTCACATGACACAGCTCCATACCACTCAAGCAGGTTAAAGTGAGAAGATAGTATTTGATGCTCCTGTGAGGAACGTTCTGGGAGGGATACAGGAAATACTCTGTGATTGCTTCTTTTCCTTAGGCCCATTTCATTGGTGTGATTTTGGGTTTGAACTTGATTTACTGTTGCACTCTAGAGATCCAAATGAACTGAAAAGTTCAAAGGTTAAGAGGTATTTAAATCCAACTATTTTCAGTTATCATTCCAACCGCTGTTGATTAGAAGCAAAATTCTGGAAGGAAAGAGGAATACTGCTCAATTCACTCTCTCACCAGAACATTTGCCATAGAAATAAGCATATGTTTTATTTTTCAACCCAGCAAAATAATGTATAAAATAAGGATGCCATTTATTCTCAAGCCACCTAGGAGTTCTATAATATATAGACTGCATATATATGAAATAATATATACAACATAGCCAAATATATGAAAACTTGACAATGTATAATTTGTAATTCACATACTACCTACATAGAGAGGTATAACATTCCGTTACAACTTCCCTTAGAATTTTAGTTTCCATCACTTATTTCTGCATTTCCTTTTTCTCTTGCTTTCCCACCAGACCTGTTCCCACAGTAACTTTACCAGAGAGTTCAGGCAAAGTTTTTGTGTTTCGGCAGATTTGTTTGTGTTAAGGTCAATTTAGTTCAATTGCGATGAAAAGCAGAAGTATAATCATAAAGTATCAAGAAAAATTGGAGGGAATGGAGTGTATTATAGCTTGTAGGGAAACATGTGGCTATAGATTGGGTGTACCATTCTTGTTTTCTTGGAGGAACACACGTATACATAGCGACCTGCCTGATACTTCAGATCTCAGACTGCTCTTCCACAGCCTTCTGTAAGGTTCTTTATTCTGCAAAGAAAAGAAAACAAACAAAAAAAGAGCAAAAGAACAAAAACAGAAAAAAAGAGAAAAAGAAAACAAAACAAAAAAACAGTAATAATTCAACCACAAAACGGTGACTTATTTCAGTGTGTCCTTTGTGTGAAAGCTGTTAAGGACCAAATATACTACTGTGTTACTGTGTGTAAGAAGAAATCGCTTCCTAAACAGTAATTGAACATACTTAGAGTTAAACTTGCTGTGGATTTTGTCTTGGCAGTTGTCATCTTACATTATTTGTCAAAGGAAATGTGTTTGGCAGTTAAAAATCTTTCCTTAGATTTAGTGGTGGACTTTAACCTCTTAAATAAATGTTAGTATATCAGATTGTGTCCTTGAAAAATATTTTACGTGTATGAATCATGACAGTGTCTAAATCTTTACTGTTCTTCTGGCAAAAGCATCAGTAAGAGAAACGGTGAAAAGGAGAAGTCCAGCCTTTCTGTCAGAAAAGGACTCTTTTTAGCTGCTTCCTTTCTCATGAAAAGTAAAGATGTTTACAGTGTATGCCAAGATTTTCGGTTTCTATGTAACAACAGTTAGAGGTTCTAATCATACTGAAAATTGTGTTCTAATGGCCTGAGCCGTGTTGCTAGGAAACAATAGGTTCCAATTTTGTATTCCTGCTCTCCTGTGCTGAAAAGTGACTGGACACCTTACAGGTTCATGTTCTCTGGCTGCAGTTCCATGCTCTTTTGCATTTTGCTCTGGCTTTCAGGCCAGAAGCATGCATTTTTTTCTACAAGAGCATCACAACAACATGCTGTAAATACTTAAAAGTTAAACATTATGTGTCAATATTTGAAAGAAAAGTACTTTGAATATTTCATTTTTAAAAAATAAAATCGCAAATGAACATTGTGTCCCATTTTATTTCACGCGCCAAACTGCATCCCCAAGTCAATCTGCTCAACTGAGATAGGAAAGGGGGCTCTTTGGCAGGAAACAATGAAGGCCACAGGATTTTGAAAATGTAGGTGCCGAAATCAGGAAGGCACTGATCCTAGGCAGAAGTCCCTTCGTTTTTATTTTTCATACAAATGGGATCAGTGACACAAATGATCACCTAATAAACAAACCAGAGTGTCTGCAGTGAATTTAAATACCTCCAGGTTATGACTTTTTCAAAAGGCTTGCTCTCTTTTTCTGGTGCCTTCCTCAGCAATAAAGAAAAATTTAATAAAAACAAAATAACCTGGTGATGGAGAGCTAGAAGACCATGATATCTTAATGCATTGCCAAAATAAAAGGATATTTGGAGGCAGAAGTGACAATCATGACAGACTATAAAGAGAAACAACAGCTCCATATAAGCCCTACACTACAGGTTTTGACAATTAACATTTTTATGTACTTTTCATACAGAGACATTTGTAAATGAGACTGGAAATCTGGCCAATAGGACTTCGGATGTTTGACGTGATAGTAATGGCATCCATATGACTATATAACATTCCTTACTGAAATTTGCCATTTACAACACTTCAAAATGCCCTTCTGCTATATAGCATTATATTTATATGTACACATATAGGAATATATATTACATATACATATATAGGACATCACATATACAATGTAAACTATTAGCAAGACAGCACTGAAACAACCAAACCTGACCACTCCCTGGGTGGCTGCCATAGCTAACTCTTGAGAGACAGAGAGAATAGCAAAGGGCAGAGAAAGCCTTACAGTATTTTTGAAAGCGATGGGTGATGCACTGAGAAGGAGCCTGGAAGTTAGAGTAGATGGAGGAGAGTATGAACCAGAAGAGCTACGGTTTGGGTGTTGGCTAGCAGGGGAACTAGACGCCCAGCTGCCAGAGGTAGCCAGCTATACTGGTAAATAAAGGAAGTAGGGTTCCTCCACACCAACAGATGCCCACACATCACTAGTTTCTAAGGAATGTTCATTGTAGGCTTTTGTTCATCAATCCTTCTGCTTAGCCACAGTTCAGTCTAAGCTGAGCCCAGGCTGTAATTTAGACATTCTCAGTAGCACTGCCATTTAGGGGACCTGCTTTGGACCTAACATACACATGGAGAGAAAACGATTTAGAAGATAGCCTTGTCTTAATATAAAGGAGGAAAGTTTTTACTTTCACCTGAGGATTTTTTTTTTTCAAATCGTGCCTTCTAACTGGCTCTTATATTTAAAAAGAAAAATGGCAGGAGCCCCACTTTAACAAACATCTGTCTGTGTTCCTTCACTGTTCACTTTTACCTTTCATATTTGAATATGCATGCACACATTTTGTACTATTACTAAAGTCATGGAATCCTAGAGCTTCAATAATCCAGTGAGATGACTAAGATTTAATTGGCAACTTGGCAGATGCCATAAAGGTATCAGACTGACTTAACTACTAAGGTCACACAGACTATGAGTGACAAAGGTGAAAAGAAAATGCAGCTCTCCTGCATTCCTGCTTCTTCTACTCCACCACCAAATAGTCTTGTGAGAAGGCAAACAAATTTCAGGACTTGGGTAGAGTCATCAAAGTGTGTGTTCAGGGAGGGGGACATTCTGTGTGTTATGTAGAGGGGTTCTATCGACCCAATTTGTCACATTTGTTACATCAAAACATGTTCTTTTAAAAAACGGAAGGAGCAGCAAGAACAATAGTTCAATCAGTAGCATGTTTGAGTACATGCATGAGGCTCTGAATTCAATCTCCACAACACATATGGGGGGGGGGGAGCCGGGAATTTAATGCGGGACCTACTCCCAAGCCTATCTTGGGAACACATACTGGACTAGATGGGGAAAGAAAAATGGACCAAAAAATTCTCATCGGTGGGTAGGAAGGAATGGGAGTAGAGAGGCTGATGCAAGTGGTTATGAGAAGAGTTTGAGAAGAGAGGGGAATATGTTCAAAATTAATTAATTAATTAATTAATTAAATACATGGTTGTTTTTGTTTACTTGTTGTGTTTGTTTTGTTTTGTTTTGCTTGATAGCACATACTTGTAAGCCCAGTACTGGTGAAGCAAGGACAAGCCAATTCCTGGGCTCCCTGGCCAACCAACATAGCCTACATGGTGAGCTCCAGCCCAGAAAGGGAGCATGTCTCCAGAAAAAAATATACGTTGACAGTGCCTGAGAAAGGATATTTGGGGTGTCCTGTGGAATTCAATAACTATTCACCCAAAAAAATAGGAATACACATGCAACACATACACACACACTAAAAATTCAGCCTTTTACTAGAAATTTAGCCAGTGACCTCAAATTATGAAAGACTCCACACTAGCATAGTTTATCTACACCCATTACTGCAAACTGAAAAATACTAAGATCCCATTTCCTGCAAGGACAGATACAGGTGACTCAGTCGAATTTATAGTGCCCGAACGAGAAAACTAGTTGTCATGTAACCTTGAAACACTCAAGGGCAAATGTCGGTTTTATTATTAATAGACTTTGGATTCTGAGCTCAATAAAGTGAATCAAAGAAAACATAGCCTAATGTCATAACATTCATAACAGCTTTAAAATGTTGCTCACATTTTTAAATGATCCACTCTATCTAAGGAAAGAATACGTTCCATTCAGCCCTTTATTTGTACCAGATGGCTTCATCAGACATATTCGTGGTAGATTTATTCTACTTGTGAACTGAAACAAGGTTCCTTGCCTGTCACAGTCAGACAATTACCTAAGTTTGTCTTCCTACTGACCTTATGCTTCTAAGAACAAATACCTGAAGAAACGGACAAGTATGTGTTATCACATGTCATATGTATTGTGAGCTTGCTGACACACTTTTTAAGAGAGGTATATTCTTGGACATGCCCGTGTCAGATCCCAAAGAGACCTGGGATGAGCCTCACCCAGTTCCAGTAGCTCCTCCCAACACTTCTCACCCTGCCCCCACCCTAAACCTCTCCAGCCCAGGAGCTGGGCTTCCACTGCCCAGCTTCCCTTTCCTACCGAACCTCAGCCACTTTGACCAAGCTCTCCTGACCCTCCTCTCTTGGTCTTTTGGCTCCTGGCTTGCTTGATCTTGGCCTTTTTGACCTCTTAGCTCTCTCCTCTCTCTCTTTTTCCTCTCTTGCTCCCTGACTCTTTCTCTCCTCTCATCACCCTATTCAATCTGAGCCCTTCCAGGTGCTGTACTATATAGCTCATATCTGCAAAGAGAAAGAAAGAAAGAAAGAAAGAAAGAAAGAAAGAAAGAAAGAAAGAAAGAGAGAGAGAGAGAGAGAGAGAGAAGGAGGAAGGAAGGAAGGAAGGAAGGAAGGAAGAAAGAAAGAAAGAAAGAAAGAAAGAAGAAAGAAAGAAAGAAAGAAAGAAAGAAAGAAAGAAAGAAAGAAAGAAAGAAAGAAGAAAAAGGGAGGAGGGAGGGAGGGAGGGAGGGAGGGAGGGAGGGAGGAGGGAAGGAAGGAAGGAAGGAAGGAAGGAAGGAAGGAAGGAAGGAAGGAAGGAAGGAAGGAAGGAAGGAAGGGAAAAAAGCGCTTCTCCTCAGCTGTATCTAGGAGCACTCATGTCCTCATTTTCATTCAGAATGTGTTTTTTTTTTTTTTTTTTTACCTTTACTTGGCTTCTTAAAAGTATACCCGGCTACCGCAGTACTATAGAACTAATAAGGTTATGATCTTTCTGTAAAAGTGCACCCTATTACATACTGGGAGATAACAAAATTACTCCTGTTCGAAAAGAGAAGAAATGGAATCAACTTGATGAGTCAAGTCCAACCAGAGGAGATGGATGGAGACACGTGCACTGGAGAGTTTGACCTAGTAAAATCAGAAAAGTTCTTAACTGTCCAGGGATTCATTCCAATAAAGTAAGATAGCCTTCTTCAGTGCTTTAATTTATTAACAGCAACTGTCTCTATATTTTATTTATCTGTTTGTTTGTTTGTTTGTTTTTGAGATAGGGAAAGGGTCTCTCCATGTAGACCTGCCTACCTGGACCTCACTATGTATATGGGACTGTCTCTGTATTTTAAATGAATATTTAAAAACAAACTGGGTAAATAAAATTTTCAATTACTTTAGTTAAAGGTGAAGGCCACTCATGCATTTTCAGAACAGAGTTTTATAAAGGAACAGGTAAATGCCACTCATATATTTAGTTATTCAGGAATGAACAGATTTCAGAGAGTTAAAACACACATTAAAATCTAAATTCAAAATAAAGGATTTTAAAAATAGTTTTAGGTACTGAGGATGTAATTTGGCTGGTAGAGTGCTTGTCCAGCATGCACAAATTCCTGGGTTAAAGCCACGGTGCTGTACAAATCAGGTATGGTGACACACGCCCATAATATAAGCATTCAGGAGGTGAAAACAGAAGGATCCCAACTTGAAGGTCATCCCTAACTACACAGCAAGCTGGAGATCAGCCTGGACTACATGACATCCTATCGTTAAAGTATTTAAACGTATGTATTTTGTTTTATCTTAAAAGTAAACTACTTAACTTATATGCAAGTTAATGATGCTCTTATTTCAACAAATAGCAAGTTGTCCCCAGTGAGTCACTGTCACCATACTCCATCTCTGCATGCTCAAAGCATCCATGTCAAATGCTCCAGATGCATAACTAGCCCTGTCTCTTAGCAGTTCATGCATTCTTAACCAAGCTCACAAGATTCAGGGAACACTCCGAGTTCTAATGTATTAGTTTTCCTATGGATTTTGGACCAGAGTATTTATGCTGATTCAGCATACCACTAAATACAAATGTACCTACATATTGGGAACTTCACTTACATATGTATCAACTTTTAAAGCCACTGTTGTCTCTAAAGTTTTCTTTTCATTGTTTTTACCTTACTGTTTTCCTGTCCAAAAGGGCAGTGCACCGCCTGAAGGCATGAAACAGGTGTTTCTACTTCTGTGCCCCCAGTGCCCTATTATGCTCTTTGAGTGAATGAATTCTGTGAGCCCTGAAGCAACTTGGCATACTATCAATCACAAAAGCCATGGAAATATAAATGTGAGAAGACAACACTGCCTACAATTCAACTCTTACTTCGGCTTCGCATGACTCAGAATCGCTGAAAATTAATGAAATCACAAGCTTTTGTGGGGTTGCCTAATTACAGATCAGTTGATCATGAGATGCAGCCACGGGAGTTCCCTTCCAAATACATTTCTGCTTGCAGTCGAAACGACTGGGGCACAGATATATGAAAAACAAAAATTCATTGCATCATTTCATCAGCTCTCTAACATAATTTCAAAACCTGTAGCATCAAGCACAATAAACATTTAAAGCCTACTTTAAAATATAGGCTTGTAAATTCCAGTTTGCTCTGCAGGCTTATTTTGTTTTTGAAGAAGGGTGTCCTGTAGCCAAATGATACTAAACTCCTGATCGCCCCACTTCCATGTCTCTAGTGCTGGAATGAAAAGTATGCCTTACCACACCCCACTAGTCCAAAGATTTAACTGTCTTAGCAGAAGAACTCTAGGCAAGAAGGTGGATTTCAAATTTAAACAAATAGTCTTTTCTCTTTATCTAGTACTTCTTTGAGCACACACCTTCATAAATCCCAAAAGAAGCCTTGGGCACCACAGCTATTATATCTGCACACCAACCACCTTGGTACCATGAAGTCAAGCAAGACGCTTGCAAATCAATAGCTATGAAATAAGTCACGAAAAATGCCGCTTTTAACCAAAAAAAAAAAAAAGAGATCATTTTTATTTTATTTACATTTGGCAAGAAACGACATTAATCTTGTGTAAAGTCTTCATTGTGCTTTTAAATTGTTTCTCATTTGTAAATACGGCAACTAAAAATACCCTAAGGGATTCAGTTTTCCAATCCGCACTTTAAAGCACTTGTTATCTACCACGTCCACTTGCAGCTTTGACATCAGGCGAGATGCTATTACAGGACTAGAGTCGTGCTTAAAAGGCATTTGCAGCTCGCTGAACTGTACTATCTACAATATACAAGACTTGGCACATACTTAAATTATTGAAAATAGAGTACAGAGTGAGTTACTCTTCTTCATGGTGCATTCAGGCAGATATCAGAATCTCTTCTCCCTAAAGAAAAAGAATAGCAAACATCAGGACAAAGTTGTTCAGTATTAAAATAATAGTTTAACTCAAATTTGTAATATTGAACCTAATGCTATGCCTCATGCAGCTATTTAAAATTATTATTTAAAATTCATCCAAAAGAATAGACTACTGGACAGAAAGGAAAGTTAGTTGCATTCTAAATTAGAGTTCTATCTATATTTCATTTCAAAGGCTTTGCTATTCATTAATTTAATTCACATTTGAGTCTAATTATCAACTTATGCCTAAGCCTGGTTCTTGTCCTCAAAATTTTAAGAACTCATTTTATCATAAATATTAACTGCATCAATCATGGCAAATCTTCTCACTCAAAACAAAATACTAACCCTTTTTCATAAAAGAACAACAGAGACATCAGCTGGCTGGCGTGTTCACTCCTGAGCTCAACAACTCACTAAAAATAACTTTGCTCAGGAGAATCATGCATGCTGGTAAAACAGCCAAGTTTGCTAATTTGAATTCCTTTGCTACAGTAAAAATTTCACTCATTCATTCAAAGGTCATCAGTCCAGGAGTCAGAATCACAGGAACCAAGCTAGCTCTAGCCTTCCTGTGCCATCTTTCAAATTGTACATGCGTGGGTTACTGAAGCAAAGTGGTATTTACTGTCTACAAAGAGGAAGAGGGACAATAAGCTAGAAATAAAGAGATTAAAATATCCCGGAATCATACTTTCCATAGTTCTACGGTTTTATGAAAAAGGTAAGTGTTAGAGCATCTTATGGCCCCTTTGTGTCATTACCTCTCACCTGATTGGCTGGCTCCAGCTCTCTCCTTGTTGCGTTTTTCTTATAAGTCTTCCTGTTTATGACGTGGGTATGAATAGGTTTACCCACATGCCCCGCCCCCCAACCCGAAACTCTGCAATACTTTCAAAACTGGGCAGCACACCTGTGGGAGCTTGTGGGCCCCTGCCAGAGGACTTTTCAACTGGATACTGCAGAGGCGTCACGATGCCTTGATCCGGCTTCTGAAACGCTGAGATGAGATTTTTTACTTTCCGGAAAAATCTTTTATGTACTCCAGGTGCTGTCTGGAAAAATAAAAGACCAAAACCATTATTTATTTGCCTCTTAATGCTTAAAAAAATAAAAAGACCTATAAGATGTGAGAAGGATGCAGAGAGGTAACATTTGTGCAACTTGCTCAAATATTTGAAAACATAAGGAAGAAAGCAAAACAACATCCAGAAGAGCTTCCTTTGCTTGGCTGCATTTCCCTGCAAGAAGAGCTAATGAGCTGTCATCTCAGCTCTCCCAAGGGTAGTATTAGTCCTTACAAGCTCTTGCTCACAGCCCTGCCCTTCTTGACTGCTACCCATCATACATCCCGAACCTCTAAGGGTGTACAGGCCATTACCCACAATGAATTCAGTAACAAAGGAAATGCAGTTAAACATACAAAAAAAAAAAAAAAAGCACAGATCCTACAGGTCATTAATAAAAAGCCTGAGCAACCAAAACAACAACAACTAACAACCTATCGCCTATCATCATTTCACAATATAAAATACTACAGAGAAAATTAAAAACTGACTGTTGTGACACATGTAAATGCACGGCTGGCCATCACGTATACTTTTCTACATCATAAGCCATACTAACTCATCCTTCATGTAAATTTTGACTTCCTTACCCCAGTTGTTCTCACTGTCAGTGCTACGCCATGACAAGGTTTCCTCTATGACATGAAAATGAAAGGCTATAGAAGGTTACCTTTACTTATATATTTGTTAGTTTTTAAAGAGATCACATTTGCAGGTGGCTGCCAGGAGTGTGTTCTTTCCCTGACATCTGTGCTCTCACAAAGACACTGCCTGAAATCAACACTCCCCACAAAGCTTTTGAGGCAAGCTTTAGGCACCAGCGCCAAACTGTCATTTTACATAAAATAAAATAGTATTGCTATGAGCAACTGAACAATGACTACTCGGGTTTTTTTTTTTTTCCTTTCTATGTTATTATATTTTTTAGAAAGTTGTTTTTCAGATATTCCATCTGGAAGGTTTTTGAGATGGGAACTGCTTGGGATTTAGCATTTAATGAGAAAACATGAAGCCTGGCACACAGACTTCTGTCAACTAGACCATAAGTTAGAGATAACAGACTGTCCAAAGCTATTCTCAGTCATTGCCTACTTTGAAGCGAGGACTTTTCCAGTACAAATCATGTTCTTGTTCTCTGTAAATTAGTGCCCACCTGTACACTCTCAAAGACAGAAACAGTCTCCCACCCACCTCTATCTGTAGGATCAGAAGACCTTCCTAAATTTCTGTTGAGGTCTCACCTAAAAATAGCAGGGCCATTCTTGCAGCAGCCATGTTTGTGAGTAGCTCTTTTGCTCCAAGGAAGACCTCTCAAACTACAAAGGCACGCAGTGGGTACAAAATACTACCTTAGGTCTTCCTTGGCGCATTTCTTGATCTTTCCAAACACTTTACCATCTCTTGCCTTCACTATTTCCTCTCAGATTAGTAGATACATATACACTCTTTCCATTGTTTTCATTCCACAGACACAAACACATAAACTAATCATCTTATATAAAGTACATTCATAAGCAGGTGTGTGGTCACGCGGATGATCAGAAGCAACAGAATTGTCTCTGCATTCCTTTCAGGCTAGGAATAGACCAAGAAGTTTCTAGTGAAGCTGAGGTCACCAGCCAAAGGAAAGACATACATATTTTCCAAGAGTGGAACCATTTACAAACCAAACTTCATTTAGACTAAATTTTTGTGGTTTATAAAAGCATTTTCAACAAAGGCATCGTTTCTACAGGGACTGGCAGTTAACACGTGATTATCCACGCTGACAGAGAAGGCTAATAGCACTGGATATAATAGAAGGAATTTGAACTTGAAATGCAGTGTTTCTTTACCTAATTTATGATGCTTGGCTTAGGCCAATAAGTAATTTGCTTACTAGCTAAGGATCTCCTGGTGACCAACTACGCAGAAAGGCTCAAAGGCACAGAAATTGGCAGGGAGAGAACAGTATGATTTTGATAATGCGCTGCTGACAACCTATACATTTATAAATGATAATCAACAATTCATCATAAATTTAGTCTCCAAGGACTATGTTAATATCCTCAGCAGTGTTCTACCTAAAATGAAAAAAAATTCTTATTTGTCTTGTATAATTCATAGATTCAAGGTTCAATGTAACATCTATCTAAGACTTACTTAGCTTTCAAATGGTCTATGCACAGAGGATAGAAAGTCACTGATATGACTTTTTCTTACAGTGTAGCAAACTAAAATGTTTTTTTTCCTAAACAGTACCACTTACCAAATTTTGGAAAGACATTTACCACATAAAAAAATCACCACTGACAGCACTATCCTGTCAGTGAATTCATTTCTTGTTCACATTTGTGTATTTCTCATTCTGGCACCTCTTAGTTATCCATGGAAATGTTTTGAATCACAGCTGGTCTGCAACTCATTCTGTGGAAATTTCTTCCAGTCAGATAGCATAAGTTCTGAGACTATGAACTAGTTTAATATTCACCTTATCAAGAAGGTAAATGTTGTAGACAGAAAAAAAATGTAATACACATTTCATAAAACAAAGATTTTTTACCTCTTTCACATTTGGGGAAATATGAAATGCCTGCACTTGTGGTGCAAATAATTACAATATTAAATAGTGAGGGTCCAATCAGACAACATAAAGGACATTTATGAGCAATAAGTCCTCTCCTTCCTTCTAAAAATGATTACATATATGCAACAATGTGATATGATGTTATATGTGAAATGGGAGAAAACAAATTATAAAATGTGTCTAAGAGTTCATATCCTATCCCTTCTTCCCAAGGCATAGGCATCATTGAGGAAGAGGGCTGAAGAGTGTAAGGGCTAAAGGTGGTGGGTGGCTCCAAGGAAACAGGGTCTTCCAGATACAACAGGGTGGCTTCACATATGAATTCATGGTGGTTATAACAGCATACACAAGACTTGTGCAAGCCTAAGCTAGGCCAAAGTCCAACATGGAGAGAGGAAGTATGCACAGAGTCCCACCTCTAGCCAAGGAACTATTGGCAATTAATAACTACCAGGAAAAGAGCCAGTTTTCTTTAAGAGAATAGCCCCTGGTAAGTAAACCATGCTTCAGTAAAAGGCCGCACATCCAAGAATATTTGGGTAGCACAAACTGCATTGACAGACTTAGGGATAAACAGGAGTATAAAAGGCGGGTGAATAGAGAGGGAAGGGTGGATCTGAAGGAGTTAGAAGACAAAGGTAAATATGATCAAAACATATTGTACAAAATTCTCAAAGAACTAATTTTTTAAGTAAAAAAAAAAAATCAAAGGCTCTCCATTAAAATTTTCTATTGCTCATCTGAAGGCTATTTCTTGGGGTGGAAAAAGATTAAATATAGACAACCCATGCACAAATTCATATGTATCAGCTATACATAATTATTATTCATGATAAGTCAAATTGCTTATTTATTTAAAGTGATAGATTTGTTTAAGAAGTATAGTTTTTATTAGAAATGGTATTGATTTTCCCTTGGATAGTATCCTGACACAAAATAACAACATGGCCACAAAGGGATATAGTATTTTATGAAGGAACATAATCAAAAGATATTATAAACTTGTCTTATGAAGTGCATTAACATGTACAGCGAATATATGGCAATAAAAAGGAAAATTATTTGGTAATATTATTCAATGGTATAACAATTGTCTAAAATGCATGAGACCCTGGGTTTCATCCTTCATCTATTTTTTACGAACCTGAAAGTTAAAAATAAAACTTAAAAATAATATTAACCAATTAATAAGATAACAGTATACTTGAATATATTCTAATTTGTTTTGATAATTCAAATACTTGAAATTTATACTTTGCTTTTTACTGACAAATTTGTAAGACATTCTTAAAACTTTTGTCTAGACTTTATTATTCTTTAAATGCACAGATTTATTTAGTTACTAATAGAAATTGATATTGACATCTATGCTTTCAAAAGATCATTGTGAAGCATTTCCACTATCAGGATAAACTAGTATAAGGTCAGAAACCAACTAAAGCCTAAAGTTTGAAAACCACAGCTGTAGAATCATGAATTGATTCATAAAATGCATTGCTCTATACCACCCTGCTCTCTAGAAATAGTTCAATAATTTCTTGGACTGTCACAGTGGTGTACAAATATTTCAAAGCCATAAGAAACCTTCATTCTGAATTAATGTTATTCAAAGCCCTAGTTCATAAGGAAAACTAAAGGGATCTAACCCAGTGAAGCCAAGATTGGTACCCAGAAGTATACCCACTCACCTCCTCCTCTTCTTCTTCTTGGACTCCTAGGGAGTCCCAAGATGGAGGAGAACATCATTCTATAAAACATCCTTTTAAATCACTACAATAGCAGATAGGAATTCATTGTGTATATATATTTGAAATTCTCAAAGAAGATTTTTATTAAATAAAAACTACAATTTTCCCTCTTCTCTTTTCCGACTATCCAGAGGCTCTTTTATGGCTCCTTTGAAAACCTTGCCTATGCACACAGAGCAGCAGCAATCGCCTGGATGTTTGAAAATGCCTCTGTTCAAATTCTTGTGCCTGGTAAATTTACACCAGATGACACACAATCATACTGCTGAGAAGTTTTCAGTAGTTCACATTTTTGGATGCTCACTGTATGTCAGACTCTCCAGCTAAGAGCTTTAGTTGCATTGCCTTATAACTCCCTGAAATGGGTCCTCTTGATAAATGTTTGTAGACCCATTTTACAAATTGCTTCCATCAAAAGTGACTATAGGAAGAACTACACATGGAGTCTGAATGCATTTGACATGGCCCAGGATTTCACGCTGTAGTATAATCCCCTGTTAGAGTTCCAAAAGGGTACTAGTACTAGTAGGAAATAGAAATCCCAGTTTGCTTTATCCACAACAGAACCAATCTGTGCATCAGTATCATTTAGTATATGGTTTCCTTTTTTTTTTTTTTTTAGTTTTTTAGGTTTGTATTATTATTGTTGTTGTTGTTGTTGTTGTTGTTGTTGTTATTATTGTTATATGCTTTCTAAAAGTTTGTAAAGACACTATAAGTTACACATGGTCCTTCAAATTTTTTCATTTTCCCAAAATGATCCTACCTCACATAATGGTGGCTAAATAAGTCTGGAACCACAATTTTCTAAAGGCTTCTAAATGAACCATCAATGACTATAGAATTGAGCATTAGTGATTGAAATATTTTGGTAGTGTATAGTATGACTGCTCTTTTTTAAACCAACCTAGATTTCAAGCACTTTTCTTATACCCAGAGAAGTAAAAACAAATAAAAGAGCTGTACCTCGGCACTCCAAGAACCTGTTTCTGTCTGGGACACTCGATATGTGTAGATGTAACCTTGATACCTGTGAAAGAGTACATGTCCATTACTAATAGTTTTCAAAAGAACAATGAATGCTCTAAACTCGATCTTACTTTTATCTAAAAAGAGTACACAAAAAAAGTTACATACACTGGATAGACATGGACAGCTTCCTGGCAGTCGCAGGAAACAAAGCCATCAGATTTAATTTGCTTGCATATTATTTCAGCCCAATTACAGTTTCCAGTGATTTTTTTTCCTTAACGTAAGGTGGATTAATATACCTAAGTATTTGTCTAGTAGAAAGACTAGACAAAAAAAAGCTATAGACCTGCATCACTGACAAAAAAAATCATAAATTATAAAACACCTTTAACACAGCAGACTCTTACTGTTTTTTAAGTATACAGCGTCTTAAGCTAAATGCGGTTGACTGAAATAAGACCGGATTAAATTAACAGTAATACTGTCAGTATAAATTATTAAAGTAAGTATATCATGCTGTGAAATATAATTATTCTTATATTACTATTATAATAAATAGTAATATACTATTACTCTACCATTGTATAACATTGCAGTATAGCAGTGATGGTAATTGAATTTTAACAAGGAGTACTGTAGCATTGAATGCTATCCAGCCTTCGAAATAATTAAATTCTGCTAGTTACAACAATATAAATAAAACTGGAGGATAAGATGTCAAATATTTCTGGCATAGAAAAACAAAAAAAAAGTATCTAACATGTTAAAGTGTTGACCTCAAAGAAATACAGAATAGGATGGTAGTTACTATGGGACTAGAAAGATGGCTGAAAAGTTAAAAACACTTATTACTCTAGCAGACAACCCACCTTCAATTCCCGACACTTACACAGTAGTTCACAACCATCTGTGACTCCAGTTCCAGGGCACCTAATGGTCCTTTTTTAACCACCGTGAACACCAAGTAAGTGCGTGGTGCACATACATACATGCAGGGAAAACACTCACACATAAAATGTGTGTGAAAATGTGTAATAGAAGAGGGATCTGCATTCAGATGTGGTAATGTGTGCCCTTAATCCCGAACCTGGATCTGAACCTAGGTGGAAGCTATGTAGGTCAGTCCACCAGTAATCCTGTGCTAGGTCACCAGGATTAGCCCTCCTGCCTTGCCCAGGCAAGGGATGCAGGCAGTTGTCCTGCTCTCATGCCCTCAGAGTTGGCTCACCCATGCCCCACTACCAGGTCCAGCTCTACTGTGCTGCCTAGGCAAAGTGTGGGGCCAGTTCTTCCAAGTGCTGCGGTTGTGTTTGTTTGTTTTTGTATCACCCATTATTATTATCTATCATCTGACTGTGCATAAGCAAATCAGACATTTTTGTTCCTACTTCACTGTGCTGGTTAGTTTCTTGTCAACTTGATACAAGCTAGTCATTTGAGAAGAGGAAACCTCAATTATGAAAATGACTCTATCACACTGGCCGGTAGGCAGATCTGTGGTGTGGGCATTTTCTCGGTTAATGATTGATGTGGAAGAGCCCAGCTCTCTGCTGGTGTCCCATCCCCTGTATGGATTATATTTGTAAAGCAAGCTGAGCAAGCCATGGGGAACAAGCCAGTGAGCAGCATTCCTTTATGGTTTCTGCTTTACTTCTGCTTGACTCTCTCTGCCTTGAACTCTTGTCCTGACTTCCCTCAATAATAAACTTGAAGCTGGAAGATGAAATAACCCTTTCCTCCCCAAGTTGCTTTAAGTTACTGTATTTATCACAACATAAAGCAAAGCAGAATACTTAGTGCCCACTGCTCGGCAACTCCCTACCCTACACCTCTCCTACTTTCCCCAGCCACACTACTCTCTCAATCTCCATGGGAACGATTTTCTTAAACTCCACATATGAGTGAAAACATGTGGTACATGACTTTCCGTGTCTGCCTTATTTCACTTAGCATAATGACTTCTAGTTATATCTACATTTTTGCAAATGACAGGATTTCATTCTCTCTATGGTTGAACAAACTTCCATTCTGTTTATGTCTCCCTTTTCTGTGCTCACTCCTCAATTGATGGATCCTCGTGCTATTTCCATTTCTTGGCTTTTGTAAGTACTATTGCAATTAATCTGAGAGTTCAAATATCTCTCCAACATACTGGTTTCATTTTCTTTGGGTGCATACTCAGGAGTGCATAACTGAATAATGTGGTAGTTCTGGTCTGTTTGAGGATCTTCTATGTTGTTCTTCATATTGAACATGGAATATTCCATATTTCCAAATGATTGCCCTATTTACGTTTTTTTAAATAATGTGTAATGTTTCCCCTTTCCCAATCCTCATTTGTACTTTACTTTCTTTGATAGTAGCTTTTATTATTTATTTTTAGTGGAGTGATGGAATAATCTAGTCACTTTGAGTTTCATTTCCCTGGTGATCAGTGTACTGAAAATTTTTTCCATTGCTTTCCTTTTGATAAAGATTTATTTTATTTCTATTTTATGTGTTTGATCTCTGTGCCTGCATTTATGTCTGAATTATGTGTGTGCAGTGCCCATGGAGGCCAGAAGAGGGCATTGGCTCCCCTGAAGCTGAAGCTATAAACAGTTGTGAGCCACTGTGTGGGTTCTGGGAAGCTAGATCAGCTCCTGTGGAAGTAGAGCCAGGGTCTTAACCACTGAGCCATCTCTCCAACCTCTCATAATTTTCTTAATAAATACTTGCCTAACAAAAATATAAAGTGACCTTTATGCTGAATTTTCAAACAAATTTTGAAATTGAATATAAATAAATTATCATGATCCCATTTAATATATTTTCTGTTGTTCTTAGGCACAGGATTTGATCAATAGGCATCCTTGGTTAGGAAATATATCAAAGTCTCTTTAAATCACTGTGTTTAAACTTAAAAGAGTAGATGATACTAAAATCTTACAAAGAGAAGGCTATGCTTAGTTCATTGCTTACATTGGCATTAAGTCCCTTTAGAATTAAAAAGCCTTTAAATATTTGAATTAAATTGTTATGCCTTTAATCAATACCCATCAGCACTAATTACCTAACGAACTACAAAAGACATTTAAAACACTCTAATCGGGTTCATTTGACTTGGGAAATTGAACAAAAGGCCATTTTAAATGTTCGTGTGATCACAAAACAAATGTTTTATTTTTGTAACATAGATTTACCAAAAAGTATTTGAATCATGTATAAAATAACATGTTATGTGTTTATATGTAATATGCTGAATAAACTATTTTACTGGTGAGATCTTATTTTTAAGTCACTGACGTCTGTCTACCTTAAAGCACACCTATTTTAGTAAGTACTCAACAAGGAACAAGACAAGAGCTTTGATTTCTGTTTTTCACCATGGGAACTTGAAACATGTTTCAAGGGAATTTCTGAAAACTATCCAGAAAAATGGAGATGGAAGCGGGGCCCTTAGTTCTAGTTTTCCCTTTGGGAAGCAATTAATGTGAATAATTCACAATAGCTTTAAGGCTGATGATACAGGAAAAAAAACAGTGTTTAAAATCTCAACAATAGAGCTTGGGAGATAACTCAGTTGCTAAAGAGTTTGCATACAGGCAGGAAGCCCTGAGTTTAATCCCCTGAACCCATTCTAAACATGACACTATGCTCTTCTACTTCCAACACTGAAGTGGCAGAAGCAGGCAGGTCCCTGGGGTTCACTGGCCAGCCAGCCTACCAAGGTTGGTAAGCTCCAGAAAAATGAGAGTACCCATTTCAAAAAGTTACGATGGACAACTCCTGAGGACTAGCACCTGAAGTTCTCTGGCTTCCATACACACGTGTACACACACCTATAAGCACTTATATACATATATACCCATATGCATGTGTACATGCAAAACCACACAAAGTAAAAACTCAATAATTTAAGCAAAATGGTAAGCAAGCTCTCTTCCAGATTCTAAAGAAATGGGCCCCTAAAATACACAATGGATATGCTTCTTTACCATCATTCAGCTTCATTTAGTCAAAATAAATGAGTATGTTTTGAAAATTGTCTCCTAACGAATCTGATCTTATCTCACTTTCGGTTAAACAGCAGGAACCTGAGTACCACTTCAAAAGCTCTTACCTTCTTCAGTCTCCAAACAAGCTGATGTCAATGGCACATACATTTTCTCATGATTAAGGTATCTGATATTAACAATTTCCCCACCCCAAGGCCTTGAATTCTGAATGAACAAACTTTTCTCTCAAATAAACCAGAAGTGTGTGACTTCTGTTTTCAGTCATATAACTTACTAATCAATTATCCTCCATAGATGATATTCATAATAATATGTCATGAATGGGAGAGATCTAAAGCAGAACAATTCAGATTGCATCCCTAAGATCATGGCATTTGTGAGGCACCTGATATGGATGCTTAGAACCAAACTCAGATCCTCTGGAAGAGCATCAAATACTTTTAACCATATTATATGCTTTTTAAAACCACATATATGCTCTGTCTGTAGGAAATCACTGTTATAGGAAAAAGGAATAAGTGTTAATAAAAGCCATAAAACCATACATATCTTGACCAAATAACCTTGCTTATTATCATACACTCCAAGGAAATAAGTCAAAACAAAATAATATGTTTTTAATAGTAAAGTAAAATTAACCTAACTACTCCGAACAAGTAAACATTACTCAGACTAAGAGAATAGTTTTTAGATATTCTCTCAAAAATGTGTGTGATTTAAAGTAGAAATAAAAATTACATCAAGCCGGGCGTGGTGGCGCACACCTTAATCCCAGCACTGGGGAGGCAGAGACAGGCAGATTACTGAGTTCGAGGCCAGCCTGGTCTACAGAGTGAGTTCCAGGACAGCCAGGACATCACAGAGAAACCCTGTCCCGAAAAAACAAACAAACAAAAAAATTACATCAAAATAAAATAATCATTCACAGGCAGGGAACTAGTCAGCAGAGTTAGAAGCATACCTGCTGAATGGGAAAAGGCATTTGCAACCCATTAACTTGATAAGCCTTAGGATCCAAAATATCAAAGATTTGGAAAAACTCAGTAAGAAAACAAATTGATTGAAAAATGGGCAAAGGACCTGTACAGATTTTTCACAAAAAATATATACAAAATGGACCAAAAAAAAGTATGAAAAAAATTCAGCATCATTCATCATTAGAGAAATGCAAATTGAAACCACACCTGTTCAAGTGACTCTCACCAAAAATATGAAAGGTGAGTATTGTAAGGGTGTGGAGAAAGAGAACACATGTACACTACTAGTGGGAATGCAAATTAGTAAAGTGATTATGGAAAACAGGAAGGTGGTTCCTCACAAAATAAAAAAAAAAAAATTAAAAAGGTATGACTCAGCAATAGAATGACTGGACGTGTATCCAAATGAGATCATTATGTTGAAGAGTCAGTGCTCCCCTGTTCAGTGTAACACCATTTACAATAGAAAAGATAAGAAATCAACATTAGTGTACAAGACCGGATGAATGATGGATGAAGAACGTGTGATCTAGACATGCTGCACCTCATATGAGGGAATCTCGATTTTAAGACAAACAAACAAAGACACAGAAATGAACTAACTGAGAAAAAAAGACCAGAAGAAGGGAAGACAAAATGGTTTATGGGGCAAATATGTTCAAAATATATTCTACATGTAAGAAAATAGTATAATAAACTCATTTTGTACAATATGTGCTAATTATTAATGATTTAAAACAAAACCTGAAATATGCATGTAATTGAATACCATTCAAACTTAACGAAAATGTTATCTATTTTTGACAGTAGGGATGAACCTAAATGGCAGATATTATGTTAAATGAAATAATACAGGCACAGAAAGACAAATAGTACAAGATCACAGTTACGAATAGAATCTAAAAATACTGAATTGACAGAAGCTGTGAATGCTGTGCCTTTGTTAATCACAAATTTTTTAAAAAATGTAATTCATTTTTTAAAATTGCTACATGCTTCTGACTTCCTCTGTGAATATAGACAAATCAAGAACTGGATCAATTTTCACTTCCTTCTCCCACTGAGATGCTTTTTGAAATTGATCATAAGCGCAGCATTTAGAATTTAAAACAGTGTAGTGTTTAAATTGCTGCTGTTAATTTATTTTCGTAAGTAACACATACCAAAAGTGTGTCTTATTTATTGCTGATTCTAAAATTTGACTTTATTTCACCTAAAGCTGCTTTTCAAAGGTGTTCAGACTGGCAATGGGCAGGTACAAAGCCGCTCAGTTTGTTTCTTAATTTCTCAGTGAGTCAGTATGGTAGGTAGGACTTTGCTTCAAACCAACAAACCCACACAAACTTTCTGGATGCCCACTAAAGGACTTCTCAAAGGAAAAACTGTAAGTACATCTGACTTCTATATTCTCAGTGCAAATAATGCAAGCTAATTCCTATAGTCTCCTTTACACAATATATCTAAACAAAATATTTACAGATATATACAACATTTGGAAGACAGGATTATGGGCCGGATTTTGAGGGACTTCTTGTGCTTTGTGAGAACTCATTCTACAGATGGGACTGACTTCACACTCATGGAGGTACTCAGACCTCACCTACTAAGTGCTGAGATTGCAAGCAGGAGTCACTGTACCTGCTGTAACTAAATTTTGAGCAAATATATTACATCCATAGTAACTGCCACATGCATACAAAGTCTTCATTATTAAAACTGTATTCTCCTTCAAGAGGTTTCTAATTTTCTGTTTTCCAAACTTTATTCTTTTGGAGTGGATATGAATTTCCAGTACAAGCTAAAGTCATTCAATATACAGACTAATGTAAAACTACATTCTTCCCACCACCACTTGGTGGTGGCAATCCATGGCTAAAGAAAATGGAGGAACCTAGCCAAGGTAAAATTTACTAGATAACAGGCAGAGTTACAAGGGCTGGAGAAATGGCTCACAGGTTAAGACCATTTCCAGAGGTCCTGAATTCAATTCCCAACAACAACATGGTGGCTCACAACCATGGATGGAACTGGATACAAATATCATGTATGCTCTCCAATTTGTTGTTGTTAGCTTTTTGTCTTGAGATATGTGTGAACGCCCATAGAGATCAGGGACCATAGGTGGCTGCTTTCAGGGACAAAGAGATGGCATGCAAAAGTATGCAAGACTTAAAAAAGAGTGAAAAGGGAATACTAGAACAGGAAGGGTTAAATTGGGGTGGTGGTGGGAAGGCAGACCAGAAGACAGAATAAGGGGAAAGATAAATAACAGTAAAACTCTCTCAAAAAGGTAAACCTACTAATGTAGATGTTTACTAAAATTAATAAATGTACACATCTATATAATTATTAAAGTGGAGTTACTCTACAAAAGGGCAGCCACTAAATATCACACACTAGCAAATAAAGTTCCTAGTACCAGGAGTGGATCATGACTTTTTGAATTTTTGGCCAATGAGGTCCCATAGACCACCATTACAGGTCATTGCCAGTGTTCTTGATTACCCTCCAGAACTTGACAGGAAGACCTTATTGCTGAAGACACCACACACTTGAAGCATAGAACACAACAAACCCAAGCTGATACAGACCTGGAAGCTTCATCTACATAGGCTAATCCATAGTGCTGGAAGGCGCTATGCACACTGTCGGTGGAGAAATGTAATCGTCAATTTCATTCCTCAAAAAAGGCCAGAAAGAGAACTCTCTTATCCAAAGCCATATAGGACAATGGCGTCATTCTGTGTCTTCGAGGCTAAAGAATTATAAATGCATTTCCTCTGCCAAATCTTAAATCAGAGAAGCATAAAGTCAGAGAGATGTTAATTGTGGACATATGGTATTTTTCAAGCTTATTTTTAAAATATTTTAATTCGTTTTTCTCTTGTGAGCCAATCCAGGGAAGTGGCTATTTATCTTAGAGTGAAAAGTGAAAACTTGTAAGGGTATAATATGTACCTCAATAAAAGAAACATGATATACCCAGAAGAAAAGAAAGGAGTAAAATCTTACACTGTCTCTTTGAAAAGAGTTAGTTATCTAAAGATTATAGTTTTTCCTTAATTTATTATTGATGTTAATTTAATCTAATTTAACAGAATTATTTTAGACTTTGTCACAAAGAACCAGTAGACAAGGGTACCTAATAAATTTTAAGTACGTTTGAAAAGTATGGCACACTAATTCAATTAATGCAAGTACAAATAGATCAATTGAACCAAATAGTCAAAGAACAAAAACCATATTTTGACTATTCAGTTCTTTTAGGTTTTGGTAAAGTAGCCCAACAAATAAAAAGTGGAAATTCTATTTAGTAAACTATGTTGGACAGTTGAAAACCACTTAGAAACAAATCAAATTAGATCTTTTATGCACATAGAAGTAAAATTCAAATGGAATTAAAGAGTAGAATATAAATTAATAAAACCATATATTTAAAACAAAAGAGTCAAGTTTTATGTATCTAGGGAGGAGAAAAGATTTTCTAAGCTGAGATGCAAAGGGAAAAAAATCAAGCATGAAGAAGCTGTGTGATTCATTTTAATACTAAAAGTATTAAATAACAAACACCAAACTGATAAAGGATATCTACAACACATTAAGATGTGTCCGTGTATCTGTGTGTGTGTGTGTGTGTGTGTGTGTGTGTGTGTGTGTGTGTGTGTGTGGTGTAAAGCAATAAGATTCAAATCATCAAGTGATATAAGTATGCAAATAACCACATAGAAAACATTTAGTGCCACTAACAAAAGCTAAGATATCAAATTTCAAAGGGAACTATTTTTAACAAGAATACTCATTGGTAAAGGAAAGTACACATATAAACTATAGTACTCCTTTGGGCAAAGATATATTGTGATCATTTATATGTAGAATTTATAATTTAAAGTATTGAATGATTCAGTTGTCAAAATAAGAGGCTGATGTATATGTATGAAGTCATACAAGAACAGAATTAGTCAACAAACAGTAAAATAAGAGAAAAATATGGTCTAGAAAAATATGGTTCATTTACAACTTAGCTGAACTAACATACAGCTCTTATAAGATAATGCTTTGAATTTATTTGTGAAAATATTGCATGAGTCAGCTTTTTTCATACTAAGTGGAAATTGCAGCAAAATGTAATGAAAGATGTACATGTTCAAAAATATTCATTTTATTGTGTAAAAGAAACGTTGTTTAAAACTTAATAGTAGTTGTCTTTAAGTCATAATATTATAGATAATTTTTTCCATAAATTCCATTGTTTTCAAAGTCTATATCCCAAATGAGTATAAAAGACTATTTTGATGGGCTCTTTTAATTCTAATTTTATTTAGAGTAAACAACTGGAAGAAAGGCTTCTTGTTTTAAATGAAAGTAGCAGTCCTAGAAATGGAAGACTTTTACAATATTTGAAACATTCTATTTTCGAAAACCTAACAGGAAAAAGGTCCCGTGTGACTGAGATTTAATCTGGGAAAGAGGCACATATGGTTTGAAAATACAATTCTAAGCATAGTTTGAACCATACAATAAAAATAGAGTAAATTGAAGTTTACAAAAACCTTCGTGGTTAATGAGAATAAACAAAACATAAAATAAGGTGGTACTGATTAAACAGACACTATTGTGGGTTTTTTTCAAGCATATATGATTTTTTTTTCTACTCTAAATCCTACAAATCAGTATTTTGAGTAAGGAATGTAGATTAGGATCCAAATAACATGTTGCACGTACCATGTAGTGCCAATAAGAGAGAATAAAATGTTTGTGTGTAGCAAAAGGGGCACTCAGCTCAAAACAAAACAAAACAAAACAAAACAAAACAAAACAAACAAAACAAAACCCTGAAGCACTTATCAAAGGCAAGAAAAGCATTCCTTCCACAGTTGTCTGGCCATAACCTTGAAAACAACAGACCATCATTTTAAAGACTGGAGGAGAATTCTCCACTTCTCTATTTTCATAGGGAGAGGTTTTCAAAGAGAAGTTAGTCAACAGTAACAACAACAAAAAACAAACAAACAAGCATCTTACATTTATACAGCATCCCCGGTGAGTGAAAACCAGAAGGCTGAGAATTTCCTTACATGGTTCCGGCCTACATACCAAAATACTAAGGTTCCTTCTCTTCAAGATTTCACTTACAGCCATCTTTTATAACAGAGGAAACAACAGGTTTCTATTTTACACGGATGTAAGGTGAAGCCCCAGAGAATTTGAATGACTTCCTAGAGCCCCCACCCTGGCTTCTTGGCAGCCAGATGCCCTTCATAGTGAAGAGCATATGCCTGAACAGTTAGTCGAATTCCAAACTGTTTGCTGAGTGCCTATTATGTACCAGGATATAGTCCTGGTAGAGGCAATGTTTGCTCCTTTGTGAAGGTAGTTTCGTGGTAGAGCCCATATATAAGTAAACAAACTTATATTAGCATGTTTAAAGTTCCTTGAATAGAAGAAATGGGATAGCAACCCAGAGAGGGCACTTACATTTGTGGGAATGATCAAGAGATGCAATGTTGAACAGAAACTGGACAATCCTGAGTAGGGAGCAGGCTTAGTTACCTTCCGGGGTGACCAGGTGGGAAGAAAAATTCAAGTGTGAGCTGTACTGTCTCCAGCCCTCTCTCCCCTATATAGGCTTCATGTGAACCTTCTGGTTAAGGAGCATGCTCCTTCTATTATCAGTGTGCCCAAAGCAGCCCGTCTCACTCACCATCCTTCATCTTTTGACAAGTTAAAAATAACTAAGGATTGTCATTGGCTTCCCTAGCCCTTCTTAGGGTTCCACTTGGGAACATAAAGGTCCAAGCCCAGGGTTGGGCATCTAGCTTAATAAAAAAGCATTTTTCAGGCACATATAAAATTCTGGATCCTGTCCCCAACACTGAAAAATGATTTTTCCATATATTTACCTTGAAGCCTTTATGATAAATGTATTTAGCATGATCTTAAAAACTGACAAAAATAAGGCTTGGACATTTTTTTAAAAAAATCAATATACAATGACAATCCTCTCACACCAGCCTCAATTTAATCTTTATTTTCTGGCCCAGAGAGTACGTCAAATTTTTGCAGTGTATCATCATGTACAGAACTCACTACCAAGCATTTTTGTTTTGCTTTCATGTAGACTCTACTGTATTAGAGTGAGGTTTTACTGGGATATATGTATAAGCATACAGTATATATGTGTGTGTGTGTGTGTGTGTATATATATATATATGTGTGTGTGTATGTATGTGTGTATTATGTGTGTGTATATGTGTGTGTATATATATATATATATATGTATATATATATATATATATATCCTGCTTACAGTAGTGCTTGAACTGGGTCCTTCTGTAGACTGCCTCAAGGAGTACCGGAATAATTTGTCCAAAAAGAGACTAATAATAAACCAGACTTCCATTTGCTGAGCGTCAAGCCCAGTGTTCATTTGTCTTTTTTTTTTTTGTACATGGAGGTATTTAATCTTCATTGACCCTTAGAATATGAATCCCATTTAAAATCAATGGCTAAGAGATTGGTGTTGTGAGATAACAACCTTTTGAGTCTGACTACAGTAGGATTTGCTCAGGGAGGTTGTACAGAGCCAAGATGCAGCTGCACCTGGTTCAAAATGGAGTAAGAGGCTGAGACCAGTCTAGGCAAAGCTCAAAGTGGGATAATTACAATGATGTTTTCTCCCTCTCTCTGTTCTTTAAAACTATTCTCACTCCTATCATTTACGGGACACAGCACGTTTTAAAACTCATTATGCCTCTTATAAAACAAGGCAATTCAGCAGCACCAGAAAGGTGCCCCTACTCTTGCATACACATCCTCTTCAGCACTGTACTGCTTTAGTGTTGTTGGCTACTGTTTTTTAATAGGATCTTATACTATGTAGCCCTAGCTGGCATGGAACCGGCCCATGTAAAACCAGGCTAGTCACCTGAAACTCACACACATCTGTCTACCTCTGCCTTCCCTGGGCTGCATTCTGAAAGCAATGGATTCCATTTCCTGGCTAACCACTTCTTCAAGCATTTGCTAGATGCTTTTCTTTTAGGGTACCATTTTCAGTCACATTTGTAGAGAATGATAGAGAAAGACCTTCCTTTGCCTTACTTCATGGCCCAGAATACAAATAGTCCAACTTCCCGGGGCTCCACCATCATGGTGTCTACTTGGAATCAGAGCCGAAGTCCAGAGTATGGGTCTTTCTCAAAGTAAAGGTAAGTTCTAGGCCATGTTTTCCCATTCTGAAGGGTATTCAGTGAAGCTGCCACAAACGCACTGGTGAAATGCAGTTGATAAAATCCGCAGTGAGGGACGTACGTACAAGTACTGCCCACCACATCCCTGGGCTGAGCCCTGGGACCATACGTCAGAGCTGGAAGAGTACTCAGTTCCTGCTGCCTGTATTCCCTAGGTACCTCTGCCAAAAGCTGTCATCCCCTGCCACTCCTCCCAGCCCTCCCCTGAAAGGGCAGGCTACCCATGCTAACAACCTGCCACTACCACGAGATATACTCACAAAACACACAGGCAGTACACGCCAGGGACACTCTCGCTGTCTCGCAGCAGATAGCTTCCATCCAGCCCGGTAGCGAGTAAGAGCTTCTCCCCGGTCTCCCTGCTGATTTTGCCGTGGTACACAGTCACTGCATCCATGCCTAGCAAACTCTTTGATGGGCCCAGAAGAAGGATGGTAAAAAGGAAACTTTGCTGCTGCTGTTGCCGCTGCAGTGGCTTACTGGGCAGTATTGAGAGAGAGAGAGAGAGAGAGAGAGAGAGAGAGAGAGAGAGAGAGAGAGAGAGAGAGAGAGAGAAACACCCTAACAACAGGATGTTGTCTACCTGCCTTAAAACCTCTTCTCACACTTCAATTCAGGCCAGCTCAGCAGTTTAACAGCTTCAAACTTGTCATGGGTTTGATCATCTATTCTCCAACAAAGGTTTGTGGTGGGGGAGGGGGCACGCTGAAAAGGTGAACACTTGCAGTATTTGAGCTGTGCCAGCAACGCAAACAGAGCTTGCACAAAGATGAGAAACTTGCTAGTGCCTTTGTTCTTGTGTAGTTCCTGCAAACTTCGAAGCCATTGACAATGACTTGTCTTAACGAGTGAACAAAAGAATTGGTGATAGAAGTGAATGGGACGTGTTCATCATGAGGGGCAGAAGCAGACTGACAAAATAAAAGCATAAAAGCAGTCAAGCTACAAAACCACAGCAGAACATGGCTGCAAGGCTTCCACAGCATCACCAAGGGCTACTGAACTACAGACTTTGGGACTAGATGGTCCTGAAACAGCTTTCTTTTCTTCAATGCTGATGATGGAATTCGGGGCCTCGCAGATGAGGTCTTCTATCCCGAAGCCATATGCCAAATCCTTGAATACACTTAGGCCAAAACAAGTATTTTTACCTTAATGTTTTGTCCAAAATCCAAAACTATGAAAAAAATTGTCATCATATTAAAAAAAAAAAAGTGTAGATGGATCTAGCTAAGGAGCTTAAGAAGACTAAATTCTTTTGTTGGTACTTCTTTGTTTTTATTATTATTAAAATCACAATATAATCACAGCATTTCTCCCTTCCCTTTTCACCCTTGAAACCCTCCCATGAATCCCTCCCTGCTCTTCAACAACATTGCTATTGTATTATTGTATTATTGCATGCATATATGTATATACGTGTAATTCCTAAACACATCCAGTTGTGCCTGTATGGTGCTATTTGTATGTATGTTTTCAGGGATAGCCATTTGGTAGTAGACGACCAATTAGTGTGCTCTTCCCACGGGTGACCACTTCTTCTACTTCCGATTTTACTCAGCTGTCTGTAGTTCTTCCTGTAGAGCTGCTGGTTTGTGGGCTTTTTCTGTCCAGTTTGGTCTGTCCATTGGTGTCCTGTGTGAACTTCTATATACCCTTTGGCATATGGGGCTAGGCCAGAATCATTGTGGATATAAAATCCATTTTACATCATCGCACAGGTGTTGATAAATGTGTTGTAACTTCTATTCTCATACATAAATGCCTACCTACATCAATGTTAAAAACATCAGAGTTTAGCCTAACCAGGACTCTATTTAGAAATCAGTTATAATGATGGCATTTTAAATATGAAAAGAAAGAAAGGGGTAATCTTCTTTTATTAAGGCATACGGACAGTAGCCCACCTAGAGTGTAACTGCTAGAACATTCAGTGTTCCATAGGTTAAAAACAAAACCTAACCTCATTTTTTTTGTCTCTGAACAACCCTGAACAAATCATCTACAAACACAGGCACAGAGAAACCTGGATCTGACGGAGCAAGCATCCCATGCATTCTTTTCTTTCTGTTTCATTCTGCATTGCTAAAATAGCACGCTTGTCAAAGCAGCCAGGTACAGTGGGCTTCAGCACAACGAAAATCACATCACAAGAGAACAGTTAAATTATACGGTAATAGTACAACTCTCACATCCACTACCTTATTGTCATCTCACAAGCAAACTGACAGGTGAGCCAGCCCACCAGTGCAGTGTTGATGAAAAATACTGACACCCTTGCTCTGCTGCTATGCAGGCACTAAGCTTGACTTTGGCAAATTCAAACTTCACACAGAGCTTGAAGTGTAGAGAATAGAGGAACTGAAATAGCTTTCTTCCTTCCCTGTCCCTGTACCCACAGTACAGGAAGACAAAGATCACATAACAGAGAAGGGGAGATAACAGTGACACCAACAGACAAAGAGCTAAGGAATGGGCCCCATTTATGAGAGGAAGAATCTACTTGTATGTTGCCTGTCTCTATCACTTGACCTTAAGGTGCATATCAACAGGGTCTTATATATGTTGTTTGCCACTGTATCCTCAGAGACTGGCACAGAGTGGATGGGTTTAGTGAATGAATAAATGTCTGAAATTAAAATTGTCAAGAAAACAATATGAAATTATCTCTCCCCCTTGTCTGTCTGTCTCTTTCTCTGACTCTCAATGTCTATCTGTCTGTCTCTCTGTCGGTCTCTGACTGTCTCTGTCTATCTCTGTCTCTCTCTCTCTCTGACACACACACACACACACAGAGAGAGAGAGAGAGAAAGAGAGAGAGAGAGAGAGAGAGAGAGAGAGTGCTTTTCCATTCCTTTGGCTCCCCTTAGAAACAGCGATGAGAATTGGAAGGTATTTTGAGGTCCAAATTGTACTCCACCTTTTATCACTAAATGGTTTCCTCTCTCTGAGCCTTATTTTCTCCATCTGTCAAATGGAATTGAGCCAGGTGAACCCTGAGTAGTCATTTTCAGCTTCAACATTCTGTGCTATAAGTGAATGAATAAATGAATGAATGAATGAATGAAGCAAGCAAGCAAGCAAGCAAGCAAGCTTCTTTGGAGAAAAACACAGGGGTAGCTCATTTTTTGAGGAAGAAGCAAGATCCTGAAGTCTCAACAGGAGGAGGCATTTGTTCTCATTGTTTTTAAAATAATCTCAGAAATAAAAACTATCATAGAGGAAGAGTGCCTTATATTTTAAAGAAAACGTTCTGAATATAGATGCCATTCAAGTCCAACACCAAAACATTGAAAGCTAGAAAACCTGTCAGGCAAGGTTTAAAGGGTCTTCTTGTCTAAACTTGTCTCCTCCTGAGATCTCTGAACAGTGACAGGATTTAGCACGTGGATACCCTGTCTGAGGTGCTAATTGTCTGTATTCCAAATGCCCTAGGCTATTCTGGAGCCCAAGTAGATTAAAAGAAAGATGCCAAGGGTGGTCAGTTTTGTATAGTACATAGGACATTTCAGAATCTTGTTCTCTAACCTTTCAAAACTACCTTTGTTCTTCTACCAGCTTCTCTAAAATGTGTGAATTCTCCTGTGGCCATGTTATGATGTGGTGAGTTTACACATACTCTTGGCACTTAGATTTACTTCCTTTACAAAAGTAAGAAAAAATAGTCTTAGAGAGAGAGAGAGAGAGAGAGAGAGAGAGAGAGAGAGAGAGAGAGAACCTCTTTTCAATAACACCTGAGTTTATTTATAAAGCTATATGTTTTCCTAAATGCCCTCTTCAAAGAGAGAAAGCAGACACAAGGTTGCTGTGGGTATTTGTTTAAACCTGTTAAATATATGTATTATTCTTCCAGCTGCTAATAAACTTCTATTGTATGTCAGATCCAATAGTTGGAACTTAAGTTAGAAAGAAGAAAACCATAGTTCATACCTGTTCTCAAGCAGCTCATAGCAGGATGCAAACAGACAATTAGATTCCAGTTCTTGTGTTGAATGCTTAGAGCCCACCTGGTGGCATTATTTTGGGATGGGATAGAAATGTTAAGATGTGGACCGTACCTGGAGGAAGTAACTCACTGAGCATATGCTTCTGAAAGGGGCAGCTAATTCCAAGTCCCAGATTCTCTCCCTCTCTCCCTCCCAGCCTTCCCTTTCCTCCCCACCTCTCTTCCTCACCATCCCACTCCCCCCTCCCAGACACCACTGGCAAATCAGTGCTCCTCCTCCCGCCTTCTTTGCCATGATGCTGCACCTCACTTAGTCCTCTAGAAACATAAGACAAATTATTCCTGATACAAATTTCTTACGGCAAGGACTGTGTCACAACACTACAAAAGTAACTAATACAAGCTATGATAGAGGAGAGGGTGGAATTCTCACAGCACAGCAATACTACATTTTGTGCTATTTTTATTCTGAACATATAAAACGTACTTAATGTGACAATGTCTTTTATCTTTATGTCTACTGTGTATAGTTACTTACTCTAGTTTGCCTGATTTTTCACCTCCATCTTAAATTCAAAGAAACTTAGTTCTAGCTGAAATGGCATGGTTTTTTGAGCTTCGCTTTATTTGATAGTATGCCTAGGAAAGACCTTGCTTGGATGGTTTGTTGTTCAGGTTCTCAGGTCCAAAATATGGATTATCATTTATCCATCCATCTATCCAAAAATAACAGTACTCTGAGAATAATCTGTTCCTAAAGTGATCTAGCCAGGTTTAATGGCACATGCCTGTAGTCCAGCAAATTTGGGAGAATTTATTGAGCCCAGAAATGTAGACCTAGCCTCAGAAACCATAGAAAACTTATTTCTTAAAAATTGGAAATAAATATTCTAGGTGTCTTCTACACAAGTCAGAAATTGCTACACAGACAAAGTCTTATTGCTCAATTCTTCTTTTCTAGATGAACGAAGGCAAGTCGTAGGCACGTTTATCTTAGTTTCCTCTGTGAGTATAAACAAGATAGCATATTCTACTTTTCTAGAACCTAACAGATGCTCAAGAGCTTTTTGCTCTGAGCTTGTGAAACCCTGGGAGACATGGATGATGCCATATTCCTCTTAGGGCATACATATCCAAACACAGTACCTGACATCTGCTCAACATTATTCTTTCCTTCCCTATAGAGAGAGAACCTCCTACAGAGTGCAGTTTCCAATTTGATTCCAAGGCTGTAACATTTTTTTCATTGATTTCTTTTACACAGTCATTTACCAATGTTTATCAAGTGGTCTGCCTCATCCTCGTTGGCAGAAACAACTCTTTACACACCTCTCCTTAGCTACTTATAAATAAGTCTTCCTGTGTCCTTTTGGCTTCATTATCCCAGTTACTTTCAGATAGTAACCAAGTCATCTTTCTGCACCCTTTATTTCCAGATGAGGTATCTTTAAAAAGATGAGACTCTAAATAAATTCCCATCTGAAAAGCTGTTCTCTCTCTCTCTCTCTCTCTCTCTCTCTCTCTCTCTCTCTCTCTCTCTCTCCCTCCCTCCCCTCCCCTCCCTCTCTCTCTCCCTTTCTCTCTCTGTCTCTCTCTCTCCCTTCTTCCCCTCCCCCTCTCTGTCTGTCTGTCTCTCTGTCTGTCTGTCTCTCTCTGTCTGTCTCTCTCTTTCTCTCTCTCTGAAAATATAACATTTTCACCATCAGAGCTCAAACTGGATTAAAGTGCAAAGTAATGCTATGTTATTTTGTTTATATATTTTTGCCTGAACATTTTTTAAAATCCTCTGATATTTTAGAACATGAATTATCGACTCCAGCCAGGGAAGCAGATCAGTGCCTTTCTCAGCCATCATCAGAGAAGCTTCCTCCAGCAACAGATTGGAACAAATATAGAGACATTACTCAGAGAGTAAAGGTCTTGCAACCCTCATTGCTAAATTCAATTCTACAAATCCTTCCCCTCAAAGCTCAGATAATCTTCCTGGAAGAGGAAGAAGAAAGAGTGTAAGAGCCACAGGGGATGGAGGACACGAAGAGAGCAAGGCCTCTGAACCAAAAGGACACACACACACACACACACACACACACACACACATACAAATGCACAGAGACTGAAGCACCAAGCACAGGGCCTGCACTGGTCTGTACCAGGTTCTCTGCACTAATATTATGGCTTCCAGTTTGTTGTTTTTGTTGGGTTCCTGTAAATGAGTGGATCTCATACCTTCTTTTGGGTTCTTTTCCTTCTGTTGGTTTATATTGTCCAATTTCAATGTGATAGTTTTTTATTTTATCTTATATTTTAGTTTATTATATTTTACAAACAAACAAACAAAAACGAATGAATGTAAACCTTGTCACTAGTGTAAAGGTTAACAACAAAACTGTCACTTACACCTGCTGAGAAGGGACAATCAGTTTTCTCCAATAGAGTGACACTAGGTATATTAACCACTCCAGGGCAGGCCTCATGTTCAGGTGTTGTTGACTAACAAATAACAGACTCCACAGTTTTTTGTGTGTACTTTTATTTAGTTACAGTTTGGTGGGGTGTTTTTGTGTTTGTTGTTTATTTCTTTGTTTTGGGGGTAATGTTGTATTTTGTTTTCTATATTTTGGGTATTTTGCTGTTGTCGTGCATTTTTTGACTAGGTTTTTTTGTTTTGTTTTGTTTTGTTTTGTTTTGTTTTTTGAAAGATCTTAAAGTCAAGTGGGTAGGATACAGAAAATGATCTGGATGAAAGTCTTAGGTTTTTACTGCTGTGAACAGACACCATGACCAAGGCAACTCTTATGAGGACAATATTTAATTGGGGCTGGCTTACAGGATCAGAGGTTTAGTCCATTATTGCCAAGGCAGGAAGCATGGCAGCATCTAGGCAGGCATGGTGCAGGAAGAACTGAGAGTTCTACATCTTTATCTGAAAGCAGACTGACTTCGAGAAAGCTAGGAAAAGGGTCTCAAAGCCCACCCTTACAGTGACATACTTTTTCCAACAAGACCATACTTACTCCAACAAGGCCACACCCCCTAACAGTGCCAAGTATTCAAATCACCACAGCAAACTTTGGAGGATGAGAAGAATATGATCAAAATATATTTAAATTTAAAATTGTTTTAAATAATAGAAATAAATCTAATGATATAGGAATTTTCAGAATGGAAATCTGATGAAACAAAAACTAAAAGTTATTTTTAAAAACATGAATTATCACTTTGATATCACAGATATCAAAAGTTGGCAAAGGAATGAAATAGACTATATACATTTTTTAGGTACAAATCAAATATTGTAGCCCTGTAAACAAAACAGCTAATGGCAGATTTCTCAATGGCAAATAGTAGTATTTACATATGCAACATTTACATTCTTTTTCTCTTTCTTCTCAGTGATATTTCTTGGAAAAATCCTGGCATCTTTTTTTCAGCAAAGAGTTCAATAGCTTGAGTATTCTATAATAGCTTGAAAAGGTAGTTCAGTAGGTAAAAATGCTTACCTCGAGTATGAGGAAAAGAATTCTGATCTCCAAAAGCCACATAAAAGACCAATGGGTCTAGTGACCACCTATTATCCATGTGGCAATTGAAGCAGGGAATCCTCAAGCACCTTGCAGGAGTTTGACACCTATTCTATTAGTTTAGAATCTGCAAACTTCCAGTTCAGAGAAAGACCCTGTCTATGAAGAACAGTCAATGAAAACACCTAGTGTCAAACTCCTGTACACACACATACATGCACACATACTCATCTAAACACGTATACCTGCACATACACAAACATGTATATATGCATATATACATACTTCCTGCATACAATAAACATAAAAGGAAAAAAAATCAGGTAATGGATCCTAGAGAGGTGGCTCAGCAGTTAATAACATTTGCTTTTTTTCCAGAGGACTCAAGTTTGGTTTCTAGCACCCATGTCAGGTGGCTCAGTACCATGTGTACCTTCAGCTCCAGGGAACTGTCTCCTTATTCTTGCCTCCAAGGGCATCCACATGCATGTGCACTGACACTCATAAAATATTAAAAACTATTTTAAAGTTGGCTATGTGTGTTCTGATGTTTATCTAACTCATACTTCCATATAATAGCTTATCAACAGTCAGGACAGAAACTCAAAGCAGAAACCTAGAGACAGTAACTAATTCAGGGGCCAGAGAGGGAGTCTGCTTACTGACTTACCCCTGAAGGCTTGCTCAGCCTTCTTTTTTTAATAGAACCCAGAACCACCAATCCAAGATGTTCCCACCCACAACGGATGGGGGCCCCCCAACAGGTCCAAAGGAAACTCCAACACCCCAAACTCAAAAAAAAAAAAAAAACCTGGACTATAGGAGGATTTCCAGCGCTTAGGAAAGTTCAGTATTCCTTGTGAACTTATGAAACTCTCTCACCACAAGGAACCATTTCCCTTCTCTCTGGCTACCTGTGGTGTCTGTCAGCATGGCAAAGCTCATGCTGATCTCAGGCTCCCTTGGTAGTAGGAGTACCAGGCTAGCATCCTACCTCCTCACCTCCTCCCCTACCCGAAACTTCCTCCAGCTCTTGGACTTTCCTCCCCTCAGCTACTCATTCTCTTCCCCCCTCCACCCCAAACCCCAGTAACCTATGTGTTCTCTCTCTCCCTCTCCCTCTCCCACTCACACTTCCTTTCCCTGCCCTCCCCTCCCTCTCTGCCCCCCCCCCCCGCCACTGTCCTTCTCCTCCCTCACTCTCCCTCTCTCTTCCTACCCTCTATTCCTGCTTTGCTTCTCTCATTATGCTTTCTCTAGTCTCTATCCCCTGCCATTCTCACCTGTCTTTCAGATAGCTCTGGCTCCCGGCCATGTTCAGCCTATGTCTTTCTCTCTCTGCTTTGGACTCTTCCAGATGCCTCTGGCTGTCTTTTTCATATCTATAATAAAAACCTTCCCTTTAACCATACCAAAGAGCAGTCATGCCATCAGTTTATATTCCTCTATCAATCACTAATTAAGAAAATGGCTTACAGACTTGTCTGTAGTCCAAGCCTATAAAGGCATTTTCTCAATTGGGGTTCCCATCTCTCAGATGACTTTAGCCTGTGTCAAGTTGAAAAACAAAACAAAACAAAGCAAAACAAAAAAAAAAACAGCCAGCACATTGAGGCTCAGAGATTTTTTTTAAAAAAAATACTCAAAGAAATTCAGTAATTTCTTTGATATTATATGGCTAGGAATAGAGCAAGTATCTCAACTCGGGTCTGTCTGATTCCAAAGCCTAAGTTATTTCCTGAGAAACCTGTTACTCTCCTTTATGTACATATCCATGAAGATAGTAATTTGTAACCCTCAATGGTTCACATTGCTTGGAAATTTAGACCACAAAGACCAAACAAAATTAAAAATGTAAACAGTACACATAGAGTGATTGTTTTCATAGAGGTCTAAATGCTTGATAATGAACAGCAGGGTCTCTTTTGATACCATAAAAGAAACAATTATACAGAGATGGAGAAAGATGCATTGGTATATAAAATACATTATGCTGGTACAGTGCCAAGTCCCATTTGTGTTCTATATTTCAAAAATTCCAAGGCACTATAAGCACAAATGGATATGGTAAAACTTGCCTGTCCTAGCTGGATTTGAGCGTCAACTTGAAATCTTCAAGGAAGTATTCCCTTCATGTCAGCACACTGAAGCTGTGGTCCGAAGAGAGTCAAGACCACATATTGTGTTGTCAATCCTGAAGGGATTGTGGAGTGCAACAAAGACTTGATCCTGTCCTTCAGCTTGATAGGATTATGGGTAGAATATTGGTAACAATGCCTTAAAAAGGCAGGAAAAGTATTTATGTTTATGGGACATTAGGCAACTCCAGGATAAAACAGTCCAGACATTCTTGGTACAGAGCAGGACTGAACCCCTTGTACCAGAGATCCAGCTTAGGCAGAAGCACCCACTCCACGTTCTGACCCTTTGTCCCTTCCACTCACACCACACCACCCCCAGAAGCTCCACAAAAGGGCCTCTAACTCCTGGATCTTTACCAGGAGGAAGGGCCCTCCAATAGATAATATTGAACTGTCCTACAGTTCAATGGGATGGAATAGGATGATGATTTAAGATGCTACCCATGAGCCAACCCTCCCCAAAATACAAACCACACAAAAGGCACATTATGAAAGTACATACTCTTTATTGCTAATAGCAGAAGATGAAAAAAATCTGAAAGGGTAGAATATGGTTAAGTTGGAATAATTCAAGGAACTAAGTGAGGGCTTTAGTTCAGAGTGGAGAAAAAGCTAAATTCCCATCTCTGGCTTCCTGGCTAGCTTACCTCACTTGGATTGAGAGCATGTAAAAGAACAGTTTATTCAAATTCACTGATGAAAGTCTCTAAATAATAACTATTTCATGACTTACATGAACTATATCAAAGTTGTTATCATATAGAATTTAACATTACGCTCTTGCTCTCTTCCTCTCTTCCTCTTTTGCCTCCTTGTTCCCCTTCTCCCTCCATTCCCTTCTCCCCTCTCTCCACATGGCCATGGCCGGCCTCTACTTCTCTACTCTCTTTTTCTCTCTGCCTTTCTTTGTCTTTACTGCCCTCTTAACTCCCCTCCCCATAACCTGAATAAACTCTATTCCATGGGAAGAAGAAGAAGAAGAAGAAGAAGAAGAAGAAGAAGAAGAAGAAGAAGAAGAAGAAGAAGAAGAAGAAGAAGAAGAAGAAGAAGAAGAATTTAACATTACAACTTCTTGCACTTGTTAAAGCTAGATAATTATCCTAGTGAAAAAATTAAATTCTAACAAAACTAGATTATTCTGCAGTGTCCCCATAATGTATACTAGTAGCCATTTCTTTCTTAATAGTTAAACTTTTCTTTGCTTCCACTAGTGGGTCTTACTGATCTCTGGGGCCCATGAAAATTAAGATGTTTCTTTTAGTTCTTGGATGGTATTATAATGAAGCAAGTTTAGCTTCCTCAGCAGCAAGCAAATTTGTGGAGCTGCAACATCTAAAGACCACTTTAACCTATAAACTTAAAAGCCAAAAAAAAAAGCAAACAAAGGAAAGAGCATTTTTGAGAAGAAGTTCTATTTCTAAATATATAGGATTTTCAGGGAAAGAAAACTAAGAAGGAAACAAAGAAAGGTGGAAAGGGTTTCATTACGCCTTCTTCTTCTTCTTCTTCTTCTTCTTCTTCTTCTTCTTCTTCTTCTTCTTCTTCTTCTTCTTCTTCTTCTTCTTCTTCAAGAGTGTCATCCCATCAGGAACAGCCATCAGGAGTCCACCTCCTGCAAAACTGCAAAATTGAAATGCTATTAGGAAGAAATCTTGGCTTTAAAGAGTACAATAGTCAAAACAGCCCTCCTTTGTCCAAATAAATAAATAAAAAAGAATATACATATTTATAATTTTAGTTATTTAAACAAAGCAACATCAACCTATATAAAGTGTCCTTTAACTTTCTTACTGAACAATATAATCAAGATAATTTTTTATAATAAACAAAAGTGACAAAAGAAATATTTTTAAGTGTTAACCTAGCATGATAACAATTTAGTTAATTTGTATAAAGGCCTAACAGATTATTTTGTCTGTAAAGCAAGTTATTGTTGATGGGGTTGGGGGTTGTTACGAGACTGGTTTCTTTTGCTTACCTTCTGGAATCAGTGAGGCTGTCCTCCAAACTCAGCTGGCATACAAATTTTCTTGCATTTATAGCAGACTTTGCGCCATGAAAAATTCATAGACTTACACCGTGGGCAGACCCAGTTCATCCGAGAGTGTGAGCTGGGCTGGGATTCTGAAGCTGCTTCTGCTTGTGGCTTCTTGTCCTTCTTCGGCAGCTGAGGTTGCTGTTTCTTCGGGCTTTCTCTTACAGCTTGGCTCCAACTCTCCCACACAGGGATTGGAGGGGCCTCCTCCACATCTTCTTCCTTGATTTGACATCTACCGGAGTACAAGGAAGCTGGACCTGATGCCTGGGGACGATTGTCACTCTGGCTATGGAGTTGACCTTGCCCAGGAAGGTGTAGTTCCTGGAGATTCTGAAGATCTACAGCGTTGTCATATGCTTCTTCCTTCTCCGCCACCTCCTCTTCCTCTTCTTGCTCATCTTCTGCTGTATCTGTTGATTCTTCTGATGCTGCTTCTGCTGCTACTGCTGATGTTGCTTCTAGTTCTTCATTTTCTCCTTCATTGTCATTTTCAGTGTCCACTAGTGTAGCCCTATACTGAACTCCTTGACGATCTTGCTCTTGAAGGTGGCTTCTGTTGTCTCCCAAGGTATTTGTCCCCTGGCACTTCCCTGAGTTTCCCTCCTGGCTGGTGTCTCTGATGTTTCCTGCAGGTACAGCACGCTGGGTGACCAGAGGACCTTCAGTAGTATACGTGTAGCTTCTCTGGTCCCACACACTAGCTGGGTTCTGGGAGCATGGTGCAGCAAAAGGACCAGAAGGATATGCAGGAGGTAACGGAACTGGAGCTACAACACCTGCTTCTGTTTCCACGACTACTGAAGGTGAGAAAGGCATTAAGAATGGAGATCCCGTTAGGAATGGTGGATGTGCTGGGAGCTGATATGGCACTGGAACTGGCACAGTTGGTTGCATGGCCAGGGGCCAGGAACTTGTGCTTCCTGGCATGTAAAAGACATTTGTTGCAGCTGACATTTGTGCCTCCAAATACCGTCTGTCGTATGCCCCCACTGTACCCATAACTCTCGCATGATCTGGACTCAGGGGTACCACTGAAGCCCCAAGCTGTTGGCTTTGAATATCATGAACCAGAGGAGCCATCTGGACTGATCTTTCAACATGGTGCAGCCTCCGGCGCAACAGATCACACTCCCTCATCGCCTGCTGTAGAGCGGCTTGAGTAGAAATCAACTGGGTGACCGCCTCCTCTCGCTGTTGACGGAGCTGCCACAACTCCGAGACTGAGGCCCTGGGAGCCGAGGGGAGCTGCCCGAATGCATCCTGTGACAACCCAACCATATAAGCCTGCTGCTCACGCTGCCTTGCAGCTATTCGCACACCCAGTGCCAGGGCACTCCAGGTACAGGCCCTTTTTAGAGAACGTGGCACCTGAGGATCTATCAAAATGGCGCGAAGTTGGTCTTCTATCTCATTCCAGGGCCGCATGCGGAAAGCCAAGTAAAATTCGGGCCCACCTCCATTCATGAGGATTTCATTGTTAATAAATCTAATTACTTCACTGTGGCGAAAGCCGGTGGAGTGGTCGCCCCAGTCCATCGCCATGGTCAACGCGGCCTAGTCACGCTAGCGGGCCTGACTGAATTCCGCCACTGTCTCTCAATGGTCACAGCCGCTGTGCTGCCAGTCCTGTTCCCCTCTTCCCTCTGGCTCAGTCCTAAAACAGTTCTTGCCCAATCTCACAAAAGAACAAAGTTAATCCTCTCACCACCTCAGCCTCCTCCGGACGACACCCAGGACCTCCAGCGGTCGAAGACCGTAATGGCTACAAAATGGCAACTGTAACAGATAAACGGTCAACTCAGAACGTTACGTCACCAGCTTAAACGTCATAGAGAGCGCGCCGCTTGGCCCAGCGCCACCTACAGATAGCCGTGGTAGGGACAGCAATGAGCCAGAAGCCACGGGCTTGGTTAACATGAGCTTGGGAAAGAAAATAGCCAAGATGACACAAAGAATTCATAGCCACGCATTAGAATTGAATGTGAATGCATAAGGGCTGCTCAGAGTTCAACTCTGACTCTCAAGCTTTTTATTATCGTTTAGGTTTTGCTGTTATGAGTCCAGTGGTAGAGAGCTTGACCTGGATTAGGGAGCAGGAGGTTCTGGGTTTCATCGGAAGTGCAGTAAGAATAGTCGATATGAAGTATTCTTTTAAACTAGCCTAGGTGACTGACATCTGCAATCCCAGCATTCTGGAGGTGTAAGCAGAAAGGATAGCTTGAGCTATAGAGTGAGACTTTATGTCAAAAAAAAAATCACAGGGATAATTATAGTTTGGGAATGAAGTAAGCCAATTTCAGGACAGACACTTTTTTCTGTTTTTTTTTTTGTTTTTTGTTTTTTTGTTTTTTGTTTTTTGTTTTTTCCCTCTCAGCCTCCCATATACCTCTCAGCCTCATATCTCTTTCAAATTCATGACCTCTTTTAGCATGCATACATATAGACTCAGGTTTGAGAGTGCTTTATGCTACGAGTTTTAGTGTTGTTCTTTCTTAAAGAAATATGAAAATTTTCTTTTCATATAAAACCATATTGACTTAATTAAGAATTAATTAACTAAGAATTTTAATATTTTATTATTTTCTTAACATCATTCCTCGAAGTGTATGAAATTAATGTATCACTGAATTATATTGTGTTAGAATGTTTGCTTTTAAAACTGTTTGAATTTCTGAGTTTCATTTAAAAAGTTACTTCTTTGAATTTTGGCTTGGGATTAGAATAGAATTTCCAATAACTTTTGAAATAGCCCTAAATATATTTCTCACATTTTATACTATGTGTTTATATGAAGTGGTAGCCTCAGCATTGATGGTTATAAAATAAAAATAGTAATTGACTCTGAAAGTGTTGAAGATGCTCTATATTCTGTAGTATCAACTATTCAGCCAAGATTTAATTCTTCATGTAAAAATAATCAAATACATCCATTTCCTTGCCATGTAAATTTGCTTTCATCTTTAATAAATGATCAATTTATATGTCTACCAGAGACATGTTTTTAAAATACATTTCTTTATGATTTATTATCAGTAGATGCTTGATTTTTATATATCTATTTTACATATCCATCCACCTGGGTTGTGAAAGAATTCTTGGGGGAAAATGAGCTGGTAACAGAAAAAGTTTAGGAAACCCTGTTCTAGATAGTCTTTTAACATACTATATGCTCCAAAGGACTTGGGAAGTCCCACAAGCGTGGCTTTGGTGTTGCAGCCCACCAGCATCTCTCTCCATCACTCTGCTTGCAGTTTGCCTTGGGAGATATTCCACATTCCTGGCATTTCTTTTGGAGAAAACACATTTCAGCTACACTTTCACTCTCACAGTTTCACACCTAACCTCTTCATTGTTTCCTATGGGGACCTTACCTTTGCACATATTGCCTGGCCTCCCATGGTTTCTTTTGAAGTATGGGTAGAGGCCTCCGTGTTCCTCAAGCACTAAATTTTGTATACTTGCCAAATCACTATCCCATGGATGAGGCCATGATCCTTGTCAACATAGTCACTAACCTTTCAACTACAGCCACAGTGGCCTCTGAGTGCTTAGGGCATAAGAAAGGAAGCAGAATGGGAGAGATGAGGGGGAAGAGAAATTACTAAAACAAGTTTTGTTTGAGAAATGCTAGAATGAAACCTAATTCTATGTAAACTAGTATATTTTTATTTTTTTAAAAAATAAAGATGTAAATAAACATGGATAAAATAAGGAGGTTAGATCCAGACATGGATTTTTAAAAAGCAACTTAGGTAAGATATTCAGCAAGGATATACAGATTCTGAAAATGATAGAAGTCTTAGAAGCAAAAACCCAATGAAACAAAAACCTCAGTGGAAATATTGCCAGCAAAATATACCAAGTGGAAAAAACTACAAGGGGATGAAAAAAGTGAAGATCTATTAGATTGAGACAGCAATCTAAGTAAAAAGAAAAGAAGAACTCAGACATGACCACAAATTTGAATAAATCTTAGACACAACTATGACAGCAAATTTACAATCCTTTGGTATAAAAGGAATAACCAATATACAAATTTTAAAAGACAGAAAAATTACTCATGGATAAATTGGCATGATAGCTCAATGGGTAAAGTACATGCTGGCAAGCCTGAAAAGGTGAGTCTAATCACTGGGACCACACAGGAGAAGGAGACATCTGAGTCCTGAAAGTTGTCCTTTACCTCTACAGGAATGGCACATACATGCCCATATACACATATGTATACACACACACACACACACACACACACACACACACACACACACACACAAATAAATATATAAAGTCACTTTAGAAAGGAAAATTACTCAAAGAAATAATAGAAACTTTCCCAAATATTAGGGAAAGCATGGGTATCCCATGACAGGAGGCATTCAGAACCCCAAATGGACATGATTAGAAAAGACTGTCTCCATATATTATAGTTTTTTAAAGGACATTAAAGTGTTTTGAAAATAAAAACTATAAAACATGAGGACCTGCGCTGAGATTTTCAATATCCATGTTAAATCCAGGCATGATAGCACACAGGTCTATAACCCGAGGGCTAGCAAGCCATATCACTGAGTTCCAGGATCAGTGAGAGACCCTGTCTCAGGAATCTTGAAAGGCGCCAGCAAGATGGTTCAGCATACACAGCAATGTGCTGCCAAGCCTGATGGCATAAGTTTGATCTCCAGGACCCACATGTTAAAAGGAGAGAACAAAATGCTACAAATTGTCTTGTGACCTCCTCACACATGCCATGGCACATGTGTGCCTGTGAGCATGTTGTACACACACACAGATAGTGGTAGGTAGGTAGGTAGGTAGATAGATAGATAGATAGATAGATAGATAGATAGATAGATAGATAGATAGGCAGGCAGGCAGGCAGGCAGGCAGGCAGGCAGGCAGACAGACAGACAGACAGACAGACAGACAGATAGGCAGATAGATAGACAAACTATCCGGAGTGAATAAAGTCCTAAGTGAATATGCATTGTTTCACATGGGCTTAGCCATATCATGGACCAAGGCCTCAGTCCTTTGGGAGTGGAAACAGTATATACAGAAAATGTCTAACAAAGTTCACACACACACACACACACACACACACACACACACACACATTTACAGCCTGAAGAGTGCTCCCTTACAGAGATTTATCCTGCTAAGATTAGCTAACCATTCCTCCCTGTTTAGTTGTATGTAATCACCCAACCTCTCCATTCAATTGTATGTAATAAGTGCACTGAGCATCCAGGGTGCTGTGGCTTCTCCATCTGATAGCCCAGAACACCCAATATCAGCTTTCCTGTGTATGTGTTTCTGTCATTTCTTTAAAGTATATCAATTTTTTTATTCCCTTCATTAATTACCCCTGCTCAGAGTTCAAGGAACCGAGCCATATAAGGATGCACCAATAAAAAATGCCTGAAAAGAACTTTTAAGTGCAGAGCAATCTAGAATGATACCGACTCTATCTCTGACTCTCACATGTACACATAAATATGTAATGCACTCTATATACACAAGAAAATATAAAAATTAAAACTCCAATTGAAATGATGATGAAAATTGTTAAAGAAAATTACAAAAATGGAATGACCCCAAATATTCATACATTGGATGACTTTGTATTTTCAAGCCTTTTGTTTGCCAAAATATGGAAACTGAAAGGATAGATTATAGGGTATGCTGATTAACACAGTTGGATAATCCACATTTATTGTTTTTTTTAACTATTACAACACTAGAACTTTCAAACAGTAATACTGACATAAGGACATACATATACATCAATAAGATAGAATTCAAGGTCCCAAAATAAACTCACTCATCTATAGTGAATTGAATTTTTTTGACAGGGGTACCAAAAGAATTCAATGCAAAAGGAACAATATTCAGTTCTAAAATAACTGGGTATCTACACCTGAATGAAAGAAGGTTCATCACCAACTTCAGTCCACATACAAAACTGCTTTGTTTTGTTGTTGCTTCTGCTTAGGTGGGGCTCTTATTTCAATTACTTTTCTAAACAAGCTTGCTCCAGTTTCTCTTTTATCTAGCCACTAAAATATGTTTCATTAGCAACTGTGTGTTGACAAAAGTTTCATAAACATATGGACCTTCAAAGGAATTTTTAAGACTCCTGTACTCTAAGCCAGGCAATGATGACACACATCTTTAATCCCAGCACTTGGAAGGCAGAGGTAGGCAGATCTCTGTGAGTTCAAGGCTAGGCTGATCTACAGAGTGAGTTCCAAAACAGACAGGGGTACACAGAGAAATCCTGTCTTGAAAAACAAAAAAAAAAAAAAAACAACAATGAAAAAATTTGCCTACTCTGAAAATCATGTCTGTTTGGGACCACTCCTTTAATGATTGCCCACTGTTTTAATTACTTTTCTAGTGCTGTGACCACGGCAACATTTGAAATAAAGAATTTAAATTGGACTTACTGTTTCAAACAGTTAAGAGTCCATTATGAGAGAACAAAAACATGGCAGCAGGCACAGCTGAGAGCTCACATCTTGACCCACCACTGCGAGGCTGACAGGGAACATTGGAAATAGCATGAATCTTTTGAATCCTCAAGCTTTTTCCAGGAATAGATCTCCTCTAACAAGACTATACCTCCTAATATTTGCAAAACAGTTCTACAAACTGGGAACCAAGAATTCAAGCATGGATGCCTATAGGAGCCATTCTTATTCAAACCGTCACATCCATGTCATTAGTCACACTATCTTTACTTTTACTTCCTGCTTCTTGGAACATTAGAGTCAAGAGTAGCTTAGTTCAGACCTTCACTGAGTGTGTGTACAGTATAGGACACCTGTGTGGCCTTTTCTGCTACATGCTTTAAAATCTGTCTCCTGGAGGACACTCCCTCAATCTTGACAATGCTCTGAGTTGGACAGGAAATGTACAGACAATATTTTAATAGTCTTCCAGGGACCTAGCAGACATATATAACAAATAACCATGACTCTTTGAAACTAAGGTCCATATTGTTGCTCTGTCACCTGACAACATATGCCAGAATCACAGGCTGTTATCATCATAGATGCTGCCTACCCATTTGGTGTTGGTGAAGAGGAGAATAAGCATCCAATTTAAAACATCAGAGAGATTACTGCACTACAGCCCATTTTTCCTCTTTATCCACTCTCAATCCCCAACTGCTGAGTTTTTTTTAACATGGTTCCAGACTTATACAAAGATCAGTTCTGGTCATTTTTGCCAGCTCTTTATGGAGGGATGGAACCCTGGAATTCTTAGTCTTGATATTTTTTTATATGAAGGGAGGTTTCATTCCTCAAACAGTTAATATCACAAATAAGCACAGTTTAACATTCTTTTCAGCTATTGTTTGTCCTATCTTTTTTCTTTCTTTTTAAAATTGGTTATTTTATTTGTTTGCATTTCATATGTTATCCCCCTTCCTGGTTTCCCCTTCAGAAACCCCCTATCGCATCCCTCTCCGCCTCTATGAGGGTGCTCCCGCTCCTGCCTCAGTGTTCTAGTATTCCCCCTAAACTGGGTCACAGACCATATGTTTGTCCTATCTTAACCACTATCTCTGCTAGGAAATCTTTCATGACCATTATGTAATCAATAATGTAATTAGTAGTTTATAGTTTTATTTTATATTCATATATGTGCATGTGATACACACATATAGACACAAAGACACAACTTGTGGTATTCGCTCATGGGTGTGTGGGAATGCATGCATATTTGTGTATAAGCCTATGGGGGCCAGAAAATGGCATCAGGTGTCTTAGGCAATTCCTGCCCAACTTAATTTTTGAGCCAAGGTTTCTTGCTGAACCTGAAGCTCACTGATGTGACTAGAATATCTGGCCAGTGAGCCCAGAAGAACATTCTGTCTTTGTACTCCCACAAGTACTGAGGTTCCAGATGAGCTGCATCCCCAGATTTTTCATGGGGCCTAGGGATCCGAACATAGGTATTCATATAAACACAGAAGACACTTGACCTTAAGGTGTCTCTCTGGACCCATACTCCGGACCTATAACTAGGGTTTTTTGGTTGATTGGTTGGTTTGGTTTGGTTGTTTGGTTTTTGCTTTTATTGTTCTATTTCACCAAGTAATCTTAGTTTTTTTCAGACTAGAAATTGGTATTATTTCTTTTTAGTCCTGCCACCTAACAGGATTAGTTACATGCAACCAAAGTACAAGAGAAATCAGGAAAAGGAAAGAAAGGGCATAAAACAAAGATATCTGTAATCCTGCTTAAAAGCCAGACCCAAATATAAAGGCAAATCCAAGTCATGGCTTCAAACCAGATCAAAGTAAAGTTTAAACGATACCCATGTTTCTTAAAGAAGAACAAGAGCAATAAAAGCAAAATACCATATGCAAATTGGTGACATTTTTTGATAAAGTAATTTCTTATGTTGTTATTGTTGAGTTTTATCACAATTTTAAACTGTTTCTAAATTAAGGCAATAATATTGTGATAAATGACAATGAGATTTAAATTTTTTAACCTACAAAAGATATCATACACCTTCCTCTCAAGATAAAAATCAATCTGAGCTGGAAATGTCTACCATGCTAGTTAGCAATCATAGTGCCAGAAGAAGGAAGTCTGCAAGCTGCTGGGGAAGAAAAGACATCAATGGTCGTAACCATATGGGAATGCTATGAACTCCATACTAGCCTGCTAGGCACGATGTGCCAACTCAAGGGCTAGACAGATGGCTCACGGATTCAGACAGGTACTGCACTTGCAGGAGACTGGAGATCTGTTCACGGCAGCCATGGCAGGTTGTTCACAATTTCCTGTAACCCCTGGCTCCAGGGTCCCTCTGTGAGCACCTGCACTGTTTGCAAATAAGCCCACACAGACACACACATATACATAAGTAAAAAAAGAAAAATATAAACTTGCAAAGAGAAGATGTGCAAACGTGACATCACTGATGGGAAAACCCAAATGCTCTCCACATGAATGTGAGGCTTCCTCCATAGGGTATTCCTGCCTGATGTCACAAACCCAGTGAAAGCAGGGAGATTTCTCCCATTGTTTGGGGGAATTTCCATGGCACCAAACTGCTCTCTAACATTTAGATTTGTATCCATTGACAAAAGTCACTTTCAACCTTAGTCAGAGAAGCCTCTCTGCAGTGAATGGTGATGCATACGGAGACTCACAGCTGCTCAACGTGCTGAGTATAAGTGGCAGTTGAACACTGAGCCCTAAACAGAAGAGTTGTACCACCTTCTTCTGAGGCTATTGGAATATCATGAAAAGGAAGTAGGAAAAAATGTCATAAAACCAAAGATGGGGAGAAGGGCTTTGTGAGACGCTATCTATATTCTGAGCATAACATAGCCATTGGAATCAGCGTCTCCCAGCAAGTCTGGTTGCCTCCACTGTGCCTGTGGAAGACTGAGACTGTCATCTGTAAAGCAGGGACTAGGGAGGGGCTCATGGGGACCTACGCCTCCCTGATTAACTATTGGTTACCGGCAGATGCTGGGGCAGTCATTGTTGTCAGTTATGTTTCCATAGGTAAGTGCACCAGGCTCCAATTGACAATTCCAAACCACAGTCACTCAGATAGCCCTGGCTAAATCACATGGATAACAAAACAAAGAAAAGGCATAAATGTTAGAAAGAAACATAAAGAGGAGGGTAGAGGGAAATGGAGTAAGAGTAACTAGAATGCATTATACACATGTGTAAAAGTGTCTAAAGACAAATCTAATTAAAACTATTTTAAATAGAATGTGACTTTTTAAAATTTTTAAGCGTAAAATATTTTGGCCTTTGAGATCCTTGTGGAACCGATTTCCACTGTGTTGAAACAGGAAGGTGATATATAATGACCTAGAAAAATGGAGCTTAAAAAGCAAATTCACTAAAATTGATCTTGATAAAACTATGATGGTATAAAAAAGTACTAGCACCCTTCACTTTGCAGGTGAGCAAGTTCGCAAAGTGTGAATGTATGTTTACAAGAAAGTAGAACAATTCAATTGTATAAATTGATCACTCTGAGAAACCACATTAAAAACATAACTTATTTGTACATGGTTTTCAGTAAGTTCACATACTTTCAATTTTACTAAAGCTTCTGTCACTGGGCCTTCAAAACAACTTTAAATGATAATCATTAGTGATAAAGAAAGGAAAATAACATTTTAAAGTTCATCACATTAGCATGTAGCTACCCTGGTGCAGATTTAATCTCCCAGCCAAAAAAAAAAAGTGCTACATTGAATCAAGAAAAGGCATATATAGTAAATATAAGCTACTTATGCTGAGTTCGGGGGAATGGGTTTCATGGTGCTTTGGGGAAATTTACTCTTTTTGCTACATATGCTTTCTTTTCTCGTACTTTGCACCGCAGTGACCTTTTCAATATAACAGCCAAGCCTATGCCAGTGAAGAAGATGGAGCTTAGCAGCTCCTCTCAGAAATACCAGAAAGATGCTCCCTGACTTTCTTTTTTCATGTAAGCAAACTACATGGCTGGATGCTGCTGGTGGCACGATGTCACATTATCAGCAAACAAAATTTGCAATCAATTTCAGCTGACCATTTTGATAGCACAAATCATTATTATTGTGAATGTGACTTTAAAAAAATAGCTGTAGAGAATAAAGCAGACATGCATTTCATTTTTTCTGTATTTTTATTTCTTCTCACCTTCCTAGATATTCAGTATCTCTATAACATCATCACTCAAATGTTTTCATTGAATCTACTCATGAATGTAAGCCTTTCTTTACCAACTGCTAACACAGCACGCTCTCACACACAGGGTCTTATGTCTGCTTATATCCCAAGGCATCCTAGAAGAGTTAAGGAGGCTGGGACTCTGGGACATTAAGCTTTAGCCAACTGACTGACAGGGGTGCCACCTCATTCTTTTCAAAGTTAAGACTGACTAGAGCTTTGATGAATCCAGACAGCACAGTGAACTCATTACCCATCACCCCAATAAACATAAGCTCACTCACATATGCCCTGAAGGGCAGACAGATTTCACTCTTAAAAGGGCAGCACAATAAAAAAGCAACTTTCAGTTCTGCTCTTTCTGCCCAAAGGCATACTCAGAACCCTATACTTTCACCAGAGGTGCCAGATGTCATCTCTCTCTCTGAAACGTACCTTTTCTCATTTGACCTTATTGACTCACAAGTGCATAAACATGTTTGATATTTTTCCTGCTTGTCATAATAATAAGTAGGATTTCAGGATGGTTTACTCAGTGGTAATGATGCAAAAAAGACATCATTTGATCATCAAAATAAGTCGGTGAACTAAAGGTGTACTTATCCTATTTTATAGATTGAGATACCGGGGGCTAGTCAACTTTGAGTAATGTGTTCATCATACATCTAGGTATGCTAAAGGTAGATTTTGTGAATGTTTTTGATCCTTTTCTCTAAAACCTGTTTAATGTTTGTAATACAACTAAAATTATCTGTCAGCTTTTCTCTTGTCCTTCCTTCTCCTTCTTTTCTCAGAAATAACACAAGTTGGGACAAACCTTCCCATATATATTTTTATAAATATGCATTTGTCTAAAAGCAATATGTAATGTTAAGACTATAGTGAATAGTAGTACTTCTCACGTCGCATAGCTATTGCTATGTTAAAACTGGTGAGTTATTTCAGTCTTTTTTTTCTTTTTTAAATTAATTCTTAAAAATTTACATATGACCTATCTTGATCATATTATTTCCCCTCCCCCAACACTTCCCCACCTCCCGACCTACATAACTTCATGTCCTCAATCTCAAAACATAAAACAAACAAATGTCAAAACAAATAAAAATAAATAATAAATAATAAACAAGACAAAAATACCCAAAAAATTAGTTTTCTCCAATGGAGCAACACTAGGTATATAAAACATATTCCAGAGCAGGCCCTATGCCCAAGGGTAGTCAGCCAATATAAAAAGAGATTGTATATTTCATTCATTTTAACTACTGTTTAAGACTTTACCCTTTAAATACACATTTAGGCTATTAACAGATTTTTTTTTACAATTAGCCATGGTTGCAATTAACAATATTGTACATATATATATGAATAATATATATAATTAAAATTAGGTCTCCATGTCTATGTATTTTATCTATGTAAATTTGCAATTTATAAATTACTAAGTTGTTTGCACAATGATCTTACAAGGTCACACTTCATTCTCATTACCAATACAGTTTCTATACTCTCCAAAGACACTGAAGATGACCATATTCCAAATCACAGCAAGTTTATGACAAATGATACTTCAAAAAGACAATATAACATGATGACGGTTCCTGCCAGGGGAAGAAGTGCCTACCTGAAATTTCAGTACTCAGAGAGAGGAGACTAGTGCATTTGAGGTGAGATTTTCTTTTTTTCAAAAAGAAAGAGTTGTGGGCGTTTAAATATATGCTAATATATTTGAATGTTTGATCCCCAGTTGGTAGAGCTATGTTGGATTCAGAGGTGGGGCCATGCTGGAGGAGCTGTGTCACTGGGAGCCGGTTTTGAGGTCTCAAAAGTCTAGGTCATTCCCATTTAGCTCTCTCTGTCTTCTACTTGAGGATGAGAATGTGAGATCTCAGCTACTGCTACAGTACCATGGTTGCCTGCCTGTCTGCCTGCCTGCCTGCTGCAGTGCTCCATCCCATGATGGTCATGGAATCACCATCTAGAATCATGAGCCTCAAGTTAAATTTGTTTTTCTATGAATTGCCTTGGTCATGGTGTTTTGTCCCAGCAGTAGGAAAGTAACTAAGGTAATAGTAGTTCCTAAGCCTTAATGACCATTCAGATAACCCAGTGGCCTAATAGACTACCGAGTTTTCAGACCTGGCCTCAGCTCGACTCAGTAAGATCCTTGAAAATGACATCACAAAGGTTCACCCAGTGACACTACCGTTGATACAGGTGTATCCGTTACACTTGCACTAAGCCAAGCTATATTCTGATGATATGTTATGCTAGGTTTTTCCCAGGTCTGCCCATTAGACTCATAGAAAGCTACACATTACAAAGTTTCTAGGCAGCTACATCACCAAAGACAAGTCTCTCTCCTTCAATAATTGTTAATCACTCATGTCTCATTGGGTAGAATAAAGCTTTGAAGCCTAGTGATAATATAATTATTTTAGGCCACTCAATAAAGTGTATGGTAATTTGTTACAGCAATAGTAAAATACAAACAAACTAGGTCCTTGCTGCAAAGAAACTAATCTCAATGCAGCTTGTCACTATTTCATGACCCAAAATTTCGGTTCACATCTCACCACTTCCACAGAATTTAAGTGGTTCTAGATGAGCCAAGGTTTTGTACACATGTTTTGTACACAACCTCAGAAAACTAAGACCGCAATCTAGGGCTGGCTACAAAGGTGTAAATGTGTAATCACACTTGGTTTTACATTTGCTGATGCATCGCTTAAGGTCTTTTTAATTCAATAAAAGAGGCAGATTTTCACTGGATACTACAAGTTATATAGTAAGTACAACTTACTTATCACTTCCTGTTTCCTTCTCTATGCTGAGCACCAGTCTACCTAACAATTTTTTTATTTCAGTCTTTCTTTTGTCCTTTCTTCTTTCCTTCTTTTATTTATTTTTGAGGGAATTGGGCAGGAGATGTCGAGACTGGTGCAGATGGCCTCAAGGTCCCTCGAAATAGTGGTTCTTCCTTCTGCCCCAACCTGCTAAGTGCCAGGATTAGTGGAGCACATCACTACCTCTAGTATCTTTATATTTAATAATTTCATATGCCCTATTGCTGTTTTCTGACAGTAGCTTATTCTACCTTGATCAATTCCCTTAATTCCAAATCTCAGGACAAAGGAGGTAGAAGCCCTCTCCTTTTTACAGTGAGTGGCTTATTCTTTGTCCAAACTGCTGACTCACTGACTGGCGACAGCTGCATTACTGAGATTGCTGCTCAAAGACTGCTCCGTGATGCCTTTCTAATGCTTGCCTTTACAAAGAATAACTGGTAGTTCCTGTCACTAAAGAAGGCAAAAATAATTATCTCTGATAGGCCCGCCCACTGAACATAGAACACTAGTATCTGAGGACATTGAGAAGTTTAGAAGAAAAAGGAGTCAAACTAACCTGGCTTTTCAAAAAAAAAATCTGTATGTATGTGTGTGTGTGTGTGTGTGTGTGTGTGTGTGTGTGTGTGGATGTGTAAGTACAGGCACACAAGTGCCATATTGTGGATGTATATGTCAGAATCCTTGTCTTTAATCTTGTTTTAACATAGGGTCTCTTTGTTATTCACTGTTGCATATGCCAGCCTAGCAAGACCAGTGATTTCAAAGGAATTTCATATCTCTGCCTCACATCCCACAATAGAAATACTGGAATTACAGGTGCATACTATCATATCAAGCTTTCATACTTGTGTGTGTGTGTGTGTGTGTGTGTGTTCTGGGAATTCAAGCTCATGTCCCCACCAGGCTTGTGCACAGAGCCATCAATCCAGCCCACACACTGAGATTTAAAAGTTAAATTACTTTATTGGAGGACTACTACCTTGTTTATGGTTCATGAGAACCTCTAAGATGTTGGAGGAAAATTTCATAAACTTATTTGACAAAAATAACTGCCCCTGTTTTATCTAGTGACCTTGAAGAACTAATATTCTACACCCCCCAAAAGTAGTAGAAGTATCCTACTAAACAATCAAAGTGCTTATCAAACTGTGATCTTTAGTTTATCTCCTTTTATATTAAAATTTACAATCATACAAGCCAGGACACGTGGAGGCAGATTTTCTTTCTCTCTGTAATTCTTCCCCTGCTCTGCCTTTTGGTTCACATATGCAAACTCTGCATAGAACAGTCATTTCAGTATCCAAGTCTAACCTTCCTGGCTGGGATCAGGTAACAATGATAGCAAACATTTATCAACTACTATGTGCTAAAAAATAATTAGTACTTTGTTTGATACCACAATGCTCAGTGCAAATCTACATTTGCAATGCAAAGAACTTTAATTCTTGAAGGAGGTAAATCTTCACGGGCAAAGTTGACAACAAACTCAGTATTTTTTTAATTTGCCATGGGGTAATAACATTTCTAGCAGCACATTTGCAAATACCAGAGAATTATAGAATTACTTTTTTGTGCATAAAACAAATGAGTAAACCAAATTTATTCTCCTAAATCAATACCAAACTACTGATAGTGTAATTGTAAACTTGTTGAAGATAAATTGAAACATCTGCCCCTTTTTAAATTCAAATGGATATCAATGAATGACCACTGGTACTGCTGTTAAAGAAAACAAAGATTTGTTCTACAAGGTGAACATTAATTATTCAAGTAATCTCCAAAGTAAATGCTAAAGGAAGTATGATGTCAGTCTCTGAAATTATTCTTAGATCATAAAATATTTCTTTAAGTGCATATAGAGGATATTTAACGGAATATTAACTACTCAAAGGAGCATACACTTGACTTTTGGCTTTTTTCTTTTTATTAGTAATAATAATAATAATAATAATAGCCCAGAATTCAGGAAGCCAAGGCAATTGGGTCTCAAGTTTGAACGTAGCATAGACTACATACAAATTCAAATTCATCCTGAGTTGCACAAAAACCTAACTTCCCTCCCAAATAATAAAACCATGTGATAGCTTTTATTCCCACAGTCAGTGTCTTTTGTAACCCAAATCCTTTCAAGCGTCTCTAGCATATTGATACTGTAGCATTTCTATTAGTGATAATCACCAAGTTTTACCAGTCTTTGAATTTGACACACTAATGCCCTATTATCTTCAATTAAAAATGATACTAAGGGTTTCTAGGCATTCCTGGAGAGTGACTATATATACTAAGAGCGCAATTCACTGCCCCGTGGTTCTTTCTTTTACTTTCACTGGCCTCTTCACTTCCCTTATTTGTCTTTAATGTTTTATTTATTATACTTAATACTATTTTTATACAATGTATTTTGATTATTCTTCCTAATGTGAGTTACCCAACAAAGGGGAGTGAGAACCGCTAGAGACCATATCCAAAGGTTAAGCATGGCCCCCAGTTGAGGGACGGGGCCACAGATCCATCTCAAAAATATTAACCCAGAATTGCTCCTGTCTAAAGGAAATGCAGGGAAGGAAAGGCCATCCAGAGACTGCCCCACCTGGGGATCCATGCCATATGCAGACACCAAACTCAGACACTATTGCTGATGCCAAGAAGTGCTTGTTGACAGGGGCCTGGTATGTCTGTCTTCTGAGAGGTTCTACTAACACCTGAGCAATACAGATGTGGTTGCTCACAGCCAACCATAGGACTGAGCATGGGGACCCCAATGGAGGAATTAGGGAAAGGACTGAAGGAGCTGAAAGAAGTTGCAACCCCATAGGAAGAATACCAACCAACCAGAATCCCCAGAGCTCCCAGGCACTAAACCACCAACCAAAGAATGTGTATGGAGGGACCCATGGCTCCAGCTGCATATGTTGCAGAGGTTGGCCTTATCTGGCATCAATGGGAGGGGAGGCTCTTGGTCCTGTGGAGGCTCTCAATGCCCCAGTCTAGGTAAATGCTAGGGTGGTGAGATGGGTGGGTGGGGGAGTTCCCTCATAGAAGCAGTGCGGAGGGGCATAGGATAGGGGGGTTGCGGAAGACAAACTAGGAAGGGGGATAACATTGGAAATGTAAATAGATCGCTTCTCGGCCTTTTGGCTAAGATCAAGTGTGGAAATGTAAATAGAGAAAATAACCAATAAAAAAGAGAGAAAATGACTATAAGATGGGGTTGTAGGCAAGCCTATAAGGCATTTTTAAAATTAGTGATTGATGTGGGAGGGCCTAGACCATTGTAAGTGGGGACACACCTGGGCTGGTGGTCCTGAGTTCTATAAGAAAGCAGGCTGAGCAAGCCATGATAAGCAGGCTAGTAAGAAGCATTCCTCCATGGCCTCTGCATCAGCTCCTGTCTCCAGATTCCTGCCCTGTTTGAGTTCCTGTCTGACTTCCATCGATGATGGACTCTGATATGTAAACCAAATAAACTCTCCTTCCCAGCCTGATTTTGGTTATGCTGTTTCTTCACAGCAACAGGAACCCTAACTAGGACACCTGCCCAACTCCTGCTCTTTTCCTCTCTTAAAATTAGAGAAAGAAAGATAACAACAACAAAACAAAATCACAAAGACAAAACCTACCAAAACAAAAAGGACACCTACACACAAAAGTATGGAGTCCTCTGTGTGTTGGACAACTGTTCCTGAGCATAGGGCCTGCCCTGGAGTGCGATTCACATAACGGGTGTCACCCCATTAGAGAAAACTGATTTTCCTCTCCCATCAGGGATCAATTACAGCTTCTTGGTCTGTAGTGGAACTTTGTGCCCATGTCCTCTTCTCCATGTTGGAATTTATGTCTGTCTTGAACTTGTGCGGGTCACAGGTATGCTCTCACAGTTTCTGTAATTTCAGATGTCCTCAACCCTGCTGTGTTTGGAAGATTTCCTCTTCTCTCACAATCTTTCCAATAACCTCTCCCACACAAATCCCTATGCTTCAAGTAAATTCTTCAGTGCCAGGAAAGGGTTACATCTAGTTGAGTTAGAGGCCAAAGAGGTCTCATATATTCTCCCAAACACTACAAGCTATGGCCAAGACTTACCTGACTGACAGTGATGCCATTTTGTTAAAAACACCACTTACACGTGTCATCAAACATGCATAAGTCAAGCTAGTACACAGCTAAAAGATGCACCTTTACAGACTGGAATTTACAGTGCTTGAAGGTACTATACATACGACCAGAGGGAAAAAGTAATCACCCATCTCACCCAGCTATGGACCCTGTGGCCTACAACAGTGACTGTCTGTAAGATACACTTGCACAATAGTGGCACGAATGTAATAGGAGTAACAAACCAAATTTTTTATTGGATTTTATGCCCACTGCATGAAATGGAATCCATACCTGACACTTCCAAACTAGCTAAGAACCTGAGACTAGGCAGGCCATGGGCCCTAGGGGAAAACCTACTACTATTGTGCTACTAAAGTAATATAGACATAAAAGGGCTCCAAATAATATATTGGGATAACCATAGTTAAGTGCCTCAGTCAACCTTGATAAGAGAAGTTTCCTCTTCCAGTTAATGGTAATTAACATAGAAACACACATCTGGACAATATGCAGACAGTAAGAAACTTTGGAGAACTAAATGGGATATCTTTATGAAACCTCTCCACTTTCTTAACTTGACAACGTGGCATCAGCCATGTCCCACAATCTCCTACTTGATCATCTCCTGACATCTCACCCAGCCTCCAGACTATCTCCCTAATTATTAAGCACTGAAGTTTAAAGATGTCAGATCTGCCTTGGGCTGTGATGAGAAGGGAGAGGGCATACTCCTTATTGTCTCTTTCCTTGAAAGATAGAAATGTAAAGGTGAAAGAAAGAAAATGGAAGCCTCAGAAGCCACTGGGTCTCACAGATAAATGATCAAGGAGACAAACTGGAGAGATTACGTTTTCCGTAAATATGATGTTCTGACCTTTCTATAAACCATGTATCCCTATAGTAGTCTGTGAAACTTACATTCCAGAGTTAGAATAATATTCTTTTTTTAATATATAAAACATCCACATTTTATTATGTGCTATATACTACAACACATCTTACAATCATACCTTAAGCTAGCCTAAAGCAACTTTCTTTTTTTTTAATTTTTTTTAATTAGGTATTTTCTTCATTTACATTTCCAATGCTATCCCAAAAGTCCCCCATACCCCCACCCCGCCCTGGTCCCCTACCCACCCACTCCCACTTCTTGGCCCTGGTGTTCCCCTGTACTGCGGCATAAAAAGTTTGCACGACCAAGGGGATTCTCTTCCCAATGATGGCTGACTAGGCCATCTTCTGCTACATATGCAGCTAGAGACACGAGATCTGGGGGTACTGGTTAGTTCATATTGTTGTTCCAACTATAGGGTTGCAGACCCCTTCAGCTCCTTGGGTACTTTCTCTAGCTCCTACATTGGGGGCCCTGTGTTCCATCTTATAGATGACTGTGAGCATCCACTTCTGTGTTTGCCAGGCACCAGCATAGCCTCATAAGAGACAGCTATGTCAGGGTCCTTTCAGCAAAATCTTGCTAGTGTATGCAATAGTGTCTACGTTTGGTAGCTGATTATGGGATGGATCCCTGGGTGGGGTAGTCTCTGGATGATCCATCCTTTCATCTCAGCTCCAAACTTTGTCTCTGTAACTCCTTCCATGGGTGTTTTGTTCCCAATTCTAAACAAAATATATAAGACTACAAAGGAAGCCAGTTACATTCAATATAGTAGTCAATCGACTTTTAAACCAAAATGTTTATAGGACAATGCAAGTGCTTCATATTAGCGTATTAAACAATCAACCATCATATCTAACATGACAATTAAATTGCTTATGAATGAATAATATTTGATACATCTAAATATTATGGGATATGTAAATATCTGTGGTTTCTACTCATGACAGATTCATAAATATGCTAGCATTATTGTGATCTGTTGTCTATGTGCATAATTGAGGTAAATGCTGAGTTTCAAAAATATTCATGGTTCCTATGAATTCTATTCATGAACCTTGGGTTAAGAAGCACTACCTTCTGATAATTTCTCTTTAGACAATCCTTACAGGGTTAGGGTTAGAAGACTTATACCTGAATAAACACTGCATTGGTATAAGCCTGGGCAAACCCAAAACCAAGGCATGACTCAGGCTGGGAATTCTTGTATATTTGTCTACAATGTTTTTAAAAGAAAATCAATTGTTATTAAAATCAGGTTTTCATAGGTAATCAAGAATTTTCCTTGACTGGGTCAGTCTTAACCTGGCTTTACTTCACAGTCACCATGAATGTCACCAATTTCCCCAGCGCATTGTGATGTAGGGCTTTTTGGTGGTGGTGGTGGTGGTGGTGGTGCTGCTGCTGCTGCTGCTGCTGCTGCTGCTGCTGGTGGTGGTGGTGGTGGTGGTTGAATGGTTATATTTGATGGAGGGAAGAAGTATTCTTGTTTGACACTTAAAAAAAAGAAAAGAAAAGAATGCAGTCTCTCTTTGTAGCTAAGACTCTTGAGCATAGTAATTATTTTAAAAGTAAATATGACCACAATAATCATGTGGCTCTGTAAGTCAATTTCAGAGAAAAAGTAGGGTCCTAAATATATCTCTCTTCTCTTCCCACCAGGAAGTAGTTAATAATTATTGAGATATGCTAAGCCACATTCTGTTCCTCATGTACAACTCAGATCTTTGTGTGTGCTATTCCCTCTCACTGGGCAGGACTCCGACTTCGTTTCCCTGCCATCACTGATGCCTCTGGCTTTCCTAGGAGAGTTTATTGCTTTCTCCTATATGGTGCCATTCATTGAACCCTGACTATACATATAGCATTGTGTTACATAAACTAGTTTATTGAATGAACTTGTCATAGCAGGGTATAAGTAAATCCAATCTAGTTCTTTCACACCACCATTCCACACCATAAGCTCAGAAGAGTCATTTTTCCCATTTCTTCATGACATTTCAGATAGCTCTCCTACCTTGTTCACTCATTCTCAGATATTACAAAAAAGTCTTCAGTTTTTTATTTTTTTAGGCATTAATTTCCAGTCTAGTCTAAATGCTTCACTCCAATGCCCATCTTTCAAAAATCATTCATTCCCCCGGTTCATGTATGACTCAACAAGAAAATGTTGAGTCAAATGAGGGGGTGGGGGGGAACATGACTGTGTACAGCTATTTTTTTCTGGAGTTTAAACACGGAGGGGGATTCTAAATTAAGAAATGATAATAGAGGTTCAAGTATATTCTGACATTAATTAGTGTAGCAGATTTGCAAAGATGGATTTGTTTCTACAAAGTTTCTTGGAGGTCCCCCATCATCTCTCATTTATAGTATCCTTGTCTTGAGCAACACCACCCACCCACCCCCACCCCCCAGCTAGTCTGTTTCAGTGACATTGTCCGGGTTTTCTATCACTCAATTCCTATGCTGGGTCACTTCATACCTCTGAGCAATTGTTCTAGGAGAAATCACCTTTAAGATGACCTAACTCTAACTTCTCATTGTGTGCATTTATCTGGCTTCTGGAAAACAGGTCAATTTGCCTGTATGTCAACAGTTATATATCCCCCTGCAAATACAGTCTTCTATCTCTTTCCTCGGTTGTCATAGGGTATTGTAGCCATATCCTCTCTCAGAACTGGAGAGAGGGCTCCATGGTAATGTGTCCTTACTGTTCTTGCAGAGGACCCAGGTTAATTTCCTAGCTCCCATGTCATGTGGCTTCCAACCTCCTGTAACTCCAGCTCCAGGGGATTCCATGGCTTCTGCCCTCTGCAAACACCTACAAACAAGTGCACATGCCTCTCTGTGTGTATGCTTGTGTGTGTCTATTAAACATCTCCTCTCTCACCTGTAGACCTTCCTTTTAGGTATGAGTCAGTTGCTACTTCTTAAAGCTGTGGATGTACAGGAAACACAGGCAAGCTCCTGGTGGCCATAACTATGTAGCAACCTTCCATATATGTGAAGTTAATTACCTTTGTTCTTTGAGATGAAGGAGAAACTCCCTGCTAATCCCACAGTTCTCTTCAAAGCCATCTATCTACCATTGTCTTCTCAAGCAATCACTATTTTTTTTCACATACACCTTAAAGGCAAGTGATAGATGAAGAGGTGGAGAATGCATTTTGAAAGCCACGCCTTTCTACCTTTGATAAATAATGCATCTTGGCATAGTTCCTAGTACATCTTAGTCTGAATTTAAGGTGGTTGAAACATAAATGGATTTTTCCCAATCTCTCCTAGACTTCATTCAAATAAAAGTAAAGAGCAAGTAAAAATACAAAGGAAGCAACCTCTAAGAGGCAAAAGAGCAAGCTGGAAATTGCCAAAAAAAAAAAAAAAAATGGAGGAGAATGGGTGTGAAGAAGTTGGCAGTTGAAACAGATGAATAAACCACAGACTAGAATATATTAAGAACAAACAGGAAAAGACATGGAGATCTGCCTTCTTGAAAACGATAGCCTGTGCTTTCAGTTGAGTTTTTGATCTTAGCTCTTCTGATAGGTATGTGATGGAATCTCGGGTTGTTTTAATTTGTGTTTCCCTGAAGACTAAGGACTTTGAACATTTCATTAAGTGTTTCTCAGCCACTTAAGATTCCTCTGTTGAGAATTCTCTGTTTAGCCCTGCACCCCATTTTTCTTAATTGAGTTATTTGGGTTGTTGCTGTCTAACTTCTTGACTTCTTTATAAATTTTAGATATTAGCCCTCTGTCAGATGTAGGGTTGGTGAAGAATCTTCACTAATGTACAGGCTGCTGTTTTGTCCTAATGACAGGGTCCTTTGCCTTACAGAAGCTTTTCAGTTTCATGAGGTCCTATTTATCAATTGTTAATCTTAGTGATTGAGCCATTGGTGTTCTATTGAGAAAATCGTCTCCTATACCAATGCATTCAAAGCTATTCCCCACTTTGTCTTCTGAGATTTAGTGTATCTTGTTTTATGTTGAGGTCTTTGGTCCACTTGAACTTGAGTTTTGTGCAAACTCATAGATGTGTGAGTTTATCTCAGGTTCTTTGATTTGATTCCATTGATCAACCTGTCTGTTCCTACACCAACATCATGCAGTTTTTATTACTATTTCTCGATTGTACAGCTTGAGGTCAGGGATGGAGATAACCTCTGGAAGTTTTTTTATTGTTCAGAATTGTTTTAGCTATCCTGGGTTTTTTGTTGTTTTTCCATATGAAGTTGAGAATTGCTCTGTCAAGGTCTGTAAGTATTATGTTGGAATTTTGATGGGAATTGCATTGAATCAGTATATTGTGTTCAGTAAGATGGCCATTTTCATTTTGCTAATCCTCCAATCCATGATCCTGGGAAATTTTTCCATCTTCTTATATCTTCTTCAATTTCTTTCTTCAGGGAATTGAAGTTCTTGTCATTCAGATCTTTCACTTGCTTGGTTAGAGTTACACCAAGATATTTTATAATATTCATGGCTATTGTAAAGGTTGTTGTTTCCCTAACTTCTTTCTCCTGTTTATCATTCTTATAAAGGAGGGCTACTGATTTCTTTGAGTAAAATTTGTATCAAGCCACTTTGCTGAGGGTATTTATCAGCAGGAGGTCTCTGGTAGAATTTTTGGGATTGCTTATGTATATTATCATATCTCCCGAAAAATAGTGATTGATACTTTGACTTCCTCATTTCTAATTTGTATCCCCATGATCTCCTCTAGTTGTCTTATTGGTCTGGCTAGGACTTCAAGTCCTGCATTGAATAGATAGGGAGAGAGTCGGCAGCATTGTCTTATCCCTGATTTTATTGGAATTGCTTAAAGTTACTCTCCATTTAACTTGATGTTGGCTATTGGCTTGCTGTATATTGGTTTGATTATGTTTAAGTATGTGCCTTGTATCCCTGATCTCTCTAAGACTTCTAAAATGAAGGGGTGTTGGATTTTTATCAAAGGTTTTATCAGCATCTAATGAGATGATCATGTGATTTTTTTCCAGTTTCTTTATATAGTGGATTATATAGATGGATTTTCATATATTAAACCACCCCTGCATCCCTGGGATGAAGCCTACTTGATCATGGTGGATAATATGTTTGATGTGTTCCTGGATTTGGTTTGTAAGTATTTAATTGAGTACTTTTGCATCCATGTTCATGAGAAAAATTTGTATGAAATTCTCTTTGAGTCTTTGTGTGGTTTAAGTATCAAGGTGACTGTGGCTCCATAGAATGAGTTTGGCAGTGTTCCTTCTGTTTCTATTTTGTTAAATAGTTCAAGAGTTCAAGAGTATTAGCTCTTCTTTGAAGGTCTAGTAGAATTCTTTGCTAAAACCGTCTGGCCCTGGGCTTTACTGAGGGAGGGGGCGGGGGGGGGGTTAGAAGACTTTTCATGACTGCTTCTGTTTCCTTAGGGGTTATAGGGTGGTTTGAATAGTTTGTCTGATCTTGATTTAACTTTGGTAAGTGGTATCTGTCTAGAAAATCACCTATTTGGTTAAGATTTTTCAATTTTGTGGAGTACAGATTTTTGAAGTAAGACCTAATGATTCTTCGAATTACCTCTATGTCTGTTATGTCTCCCTTTTCAGTTTTGGTTTTGTTTATTTGGATACTGTCTTTGTGCCCTCTGGTTAGTCTAGCTAAGGGTTTGTCTATCTTGTTGAGTTTCTCAAAGAAGCAGCTGTTCATTTCCTTGATCTTTTTATATTGGTTTCTTTGTTTCTAATTAATTGATTTCAGCTATGATTTTGATTATTTCCTGCCTTCTACTCCTCTTCAGTGTGTTTGCTTCTTTTTATGTAGATCTTCTAGATGTACTTTTAAATAGCTGGTATGAAGTTTCCAATTTCCTTATGGAGGTACTTCGTGCTATGAACTTTCCTCTTAGCACTGTTTTCATTGTGTCCCATTAATTTGGGTAGATTGTGCCTTCATTTTCATTGAATTCTAGAAAGTCTATTTTTTTTTTATTTCTTCCCTGACCCAGAAATCATTGAGTAGAGAGTTGTTCAGTTTCCATGAGTGTGTTGGCTTTCTGGTATTTCTACTATTGTTGTCGTTGTTGTTATTATTGCTGTTGTTGAAGTCAAGCTTTAATCTATGGTGGTTTGATAAGATCCAAGTGTTATTTCAATTTTCTAGTATCTATTGAGGCTTGCTTTGTGACAGACTATATGGTCAATTTTTTCAGAAGGATCCATGAGGGCTGAGAAAAAGGTATATTCTTTTGTGTTTGAATGAAATATTCTGTAGATATCAGTTAGTTTCATAAATTTTCTGTTTAGTTCTTGTCTGGATGGTCTATCCATAGGTGAGAGTGGGGTATTGAAGTATCCCACTATTAATGTGTGGGGTTTGATGTGCTATTTAAGCTTTAGCAATACTTCTTTAACAAATGTGGGTGCTCTTGTGTTTGGGACATAGTTGTTCAGAATTGAAATATCACTTGGTAGATTTTTCCTTTGATGGGTATGAAGTGTCATTCCATGTCTCTTTTGATTAGTTTTGGTTGAAAGTCAATTTGATCAGATATTAGCATGGCCACTCCAGCTTGCTTCTTTGGTTTGTTTGCTTGGAATTTTTTTCTAGACCTTTATTTGAGGTAAGATCTATCTTTAGTGCTGAGGTGTGTTTCTTGTATGCAACAAGATGATGAATCCTATTTTCACATCCATTCTGTTAGCCTGTGTCTTTTTATTGAGGAATTGAGTCCATTGTTTTTGAGAGATTTTAATGACCAGTGATTGTTAATTCCTGTTATTTTGATCTTGGCTGTTTAAATGTGTGTGTGTGTGTGTGTGTGTGTGTGTGTGTGTGTGTGTGTGTGTGTGCATGTGCGTGTGTGCTTCCCTTGTTGTTGCTAGTATGGAATTAGTTATTTTCTGTGTTTTCTTATATGTAGTTATCCTCCTTGGGTTGGAGTTTTCCTTCTAGTATTTTTTGTAAGGATGGATTGTGAATAGATATTGTTTGAATTTGAATTTTTCTTGAAATAACTTGTTTTCTCCATCTATGGTGATTAGGAGTTTTTCTGGGTAAAGTAGTCTAGGTTGTCACTTGTAGGTTTTTTTTAGAGGTTGCAAGATATCTGTCCAGGCCCTTCTATCTTTTTGGAGTCTCTTGAGAAGTCAGATATAATTTTGCCATGTCTGCCTTTGTATGTTACCTGGCCTTTTTCTCTTTTGGCTTTTAATATTCTTTCTTTGTTTTATAAATTTTATGTTTCAAAGAAAATGTGGCAGGAGGATTTTCTAGTCTAGTCCAGTCTAAGTTGTGTTCTGTAATCTTCTTGTATGTTTTTAGGCATCTCTTTCTCTAGGTTAGGAAAGTTTTCTATGATTTTGTTGAAAATATTTTCTGAGCCTTGGAGCATGGACCCTTCACCTTCTTCTATTTCCTATTATTCTTAGGTTAGGTCTTTTTATGGTACCCAGATTTTCTGGATGTTTTGTATCAAGAATTTCTTAGAGTTAGCATTTTCTTTGACTGATGTATTGATTTCTTCTATGGTATCTTCTCCACCTGAGATTCTTCCTTCCATGTCCTATGTTCTGTTGATGATGCTTACATCTGTAGTTCCTGTTCTCTTCCCTAGGTTTTCCATCCCCAGAATTCCCTCATTTGGTATTCCCTTTATTGCCTCTATTTCCATTTTCAGGTGTTAAAGAGTTTTATTTCCTTTACCCATTTAATTGTATTTTCTTGTATCTCTTTAAGGGATTTATAAGATTGGATTTAATGTCATTTTCTTGTGCTTTGCTTGTGTTAGGATATTCAGGGCTTGCTGTAGTAGAGTAGCTGTGCTCTGAAGATATCATATTGCCCTGGTTTTTGTTGATAGTGTTCTTTCAAGGGCCTTTAGCCACCTGGATGGCTTTGAGTCCCTGGGTGTCAGTGCTGTAGTAGATATTAGGAAAGAGCCTAACCTCAATGATGCTGGTGTGGCAGGCCCTAGGCTGTATGTTTCTGGATCAGCAGATCTGATATAGGTGTGCTGAGAGGTTGCAGAAGAATGGGGGTCCAGTGAGGAGAGCAGAGTGCTCAGGGTAGCTGGGGGTACCCCAGAGAACTCAGTGGACAGGGAATTTGGATGCCTGACGGGAGTCTTACCTGTATACTTCTGGGTCAGATGGTCTGATGAAGGTGGATGGAGAGGTGACGGGATAATGGAGGTCCACAGGGGATAGCAGGCAGCTCAGGGTAGCTGGGGCGTGCCCCAGAAGACTCAGCAGGCAGGGAAGATGGATGCAGGAAGCAGAAATTATTTTTTTAGTTTGTGCTATGGAGAGAGTAAAGACTTCCACTTTTATATGTTATTTTATTTATAGCTCAAAACCCATCTTTAGTATTTCCAGGGCTTTGTGTCAGAGAGTCAATTCCCAATTCACCACAAAGGAAAACTTCCCAACTAACCCACCCTTCTGACCCTAGAATAAAGATTTCCTCACTAGAAATCTCAATTAGCTACCAGAAGAGAGAAAACTTGCCTGGTAAATCAGTTTTGCACAGCAGCAAAGGAGAAATCCACACCATCTCTTCACTACCCTTTCTTCAAATGTCCATGGACAAGATAAGATGAGACCTTGTTTCACAAAAGTTAACTGGCAAAAAAAACTGTCACGACAGGCGTGGTGGCGCACGCCTTTGATCCCAGCACTCAGGAGGCAGAGACAGGTGGATTTCTGAGTTCGAGGACAGCCTGGTCTACAAAGTGAGTTCCAGGACAGCCAGGGCTACACAGAGAAACCCTGTCTCGGAAAAAAAAAAAACCAACCAAACAAACAAACAAACAAACACCTGTCACATTCGTGTAACCAACTCTGGAATCTTGTTAAACACTTACAACGGCCTTGAAAGCTCTGAAGAAAATAGAAATGACTAATCTATAGTAAGAGAGGGATAATTGCCTGCCTACTATCACCCCCAAATGTGCATGTCAGCCAAAGATCTATGATTGCAGCTTGAATTTCTGGTACATGTTTTCAATACCAGGCAGAGCAATACAGAACTTCCATTCACAAAATTATGGTTGTTGATTTCTATGTTGTAAAGTCAACTTTTCATCACTGTGAGAAAATACCCAAGAAAATTGGCTCACAGGAAAAGATATTTACTTGGCTCATAGTTTCAGACATCTTCATCCATGATTGTTTGGCCCCATGTTTTGAAATTCTGATGGAAGACATGCATAGAAAAAAACATGTTTAATGGAGAATAGCTTGTCTAGATTCAAAACAGATAGCTGCAAGGCTGTATACACCCATAATGTGTCACCAATTGTCACTACCCAAACCTGAGCTGAACAAAAAGCACACCCACAAATACACCAAAGCCCATGGAGATGCCAAGGAGGCCTCAGCACTGCAAAAGGAACTACAGCCCTGAAAACATACAAACAAGTAACATTATATGGACTCAGCAGATTTTATTTTAGAATATATATGCATATACAAATACATAGATACAAACAATAAGAGCTGATGAAGAAGGAAAACAGAGATGAGTATATGGGAGAGTTTGAAGGGAGAGAAAAGGAAAGGGAAATGTAATGAAAACACAACCTCGAAAACAAACAAGCAAAATAAACAAACAACCAAGACATACGGAAGAACTGTGAAAGCCATGAATATGCCCAAGGCTGAATCTGCATGCAGACAATATTAATTTTCACTTCTGGGTGGGTAAACTTCTCATCTCATCCCATGCATGAAGTGAAGACTGAGGCAGTCTATACTTACCCTTATACCCTTATATGATAAATAAGCAGGAACTAGAGGGCAGTCTTTAAGAGATAAGGAATTAAGATACATTTAAGAGATAAGGCCCAGTTGGAAGAAAGATATAACTGGGGTTATATCTTTACAGTGTGTAGTCTGACCACTAGAACCTTTGTCTGTTTTGGCTGGCCATGTACTGAAAATTCTGAAACTACAAGCTAAATATTTCTTTTTATCATTATAAATTCTTTGCCTCGGGTGTTTTGTTACAGCAATTATACACACACACACACACACACACATATATATATATGTGTGTGTGTGTGTGTGTGTGTGTGTGTGTGTGTGAATATCAAACATAATTAAACAAGCAGAGGGAAAATATGAATAAATAATGGTCAAAATATTTCCACAGAGGCATGACTATAATCCCAAAACTCAGGAAGCTGATGAAGAAGGATTTCCACAAGTTTAACACAAAATATATGAACCTTAACATTGAAGAAACTCAACAAATACAAATTAGAATTAATTCAATGAGAAATCCACCCAAACACATTATAACTAAATTATTGATAGGTATTTAGTGAGTAAATTTTGAAATAAGGGAAAGAGAAATAACTCATCACATATGTGATCCTGAAGATGGTCAATAGCCAATTTGTCTTCAGAACTTTGACTTTCACAAAGCAATACTCTGAAAAATTTGAGGTATCAAAATAAAATACTATGTTTACCCAAAACTGTATTTAGTGAAGCCATCCTTCTAAAATTAAGACATTTTCAGTTAAACAAATGTTGTGGGATTTTAATTGCTAGTTGCACATATACAACAAGAAATTGAGTGGGCCCTATACCATGAATTTAAAGCATTCAAGACAGTAATTTGAAGTCCAATGAAAAACAAAATATTCTGAAATTTCACTACACAAACATAAATTATACTTGTCAAAAATCATATTGCACACTTTAAATATAAGTAATTTTATTATTTTAATAATGCCTGAATAAAACTAGGGAAAACATAACAGAATTTTCATTTCTAATTTCTCTTTCCCTATATTTTTTAAAAAACTAATGCATATAACAACAATTAAAAAATATAAATATACAATGTATAAGACACTTTCTTTCCAACTGTCATCCAAGAATGAACATAAGAATTATCAAGAACTGCACTACACTAACATGTCTTATCCAAACTGTCTTGTGATGAAATCACGTCCAATAAACTCTACCAGTTTGTCATTAAAAAAGATAGATTTTGTTATAATATCACCAAAAAGAAGGAAGGACAGACATGTATTACAGCAGAACTTTATGTACAATTTTTTAATTCAATTGAAGCCAAGGTTAGTATTATTTAAACTTGATTACAAATTTAACTTGACAACTTTTAATATTTAGCATAGTTACTAAATAACTGAACAATAACTTAAAAAATACACAGTAAAAGAAGGGTAATAGTTTGGTGTCTCAGTGGTAGAAAGCTTGCTTAGATGTTTAAGTTCCTGGCTTTGATTCCAAGCACTATAAACACCAGCTATATAAACAATAATAGGATGACAAAATTATGCAATTGTTTGCACCTATAAATCCAGTATTCATACCAGAGCAATGAATCTTGAGTTCAGGGCCAATTCATAGTGAATTCCAAATTGTTCTGAGATTCATAGTGAGATTATGCTTCAAAATGGATCATCATCATCAGATAAAGAAATTATTAAAAGCCCTGGCATAGCCTCACAAGAGACAGTTATATAAGGGTCCTTTCAGCAAAATCTTGCTGGTGTATGCAATGGTGTCAGCATTTGGAGGCTGATTATGGGATGGATCCCCGGGTATGGCAGTCTCTAGATGGTCCATCCTTTGGTCTCAGCTCCAAACTTTTGTCTCTGTAACTCCTTCCATGGGTGTTTTGTTCCCAATTCTAAGAAGGGGCAAAGTGTCCACACTTTGGTCTTCGTTCTTCTTGAGTTTCATGTGTTTTGCAAATTGTATCTTATATCTTGGGTATTCTAAGTTTCTGGGCTAATATCCACTTATCAGTGAGTACATATCATGTGAGTTCTTTTGTGATTTGGTTACCTCACTCAGGATGATGCCCTCCAGGTCCATCCATTTGCCTAGGAATTTCATAAATTCATTCTTTTTAATAGCTGTGTAGTACTCCATTGTGTAAATGTACCACATTTTCTGTGTCCATTCCTCTGTTGAAGGGCATCTGGGTTCTTTCCAGTTTCTGGGTATTATAAATAAGGCTGCTATACCCAAGGAGCTAGAGGGATCTGCAACCCTATAGGTGGAACAACAATATGAACTAACCAGTACCCCCCAGAGCTTGTGTCTCTAGCTGCATATGTATCAGAAGATGGCCTTGTCGGCCATCAGTGGAAAGAGAGGCCCATTGGTCGTGCAAACTTTATATGCCTCAGTACAGGGGAATTCCAGGGCCAAGAAGTGGGAGTGGGTGGGTAGGGGAGTGGGGGGGGAGGGTATGGGGGACTTTTGGGATAGCATTAGAAATGTAAATGAAGAAAATACCTAATTAAAAAAAGAAATTATAAAAGAATCAAACTTGTACATTGAAAATTAAATACAAAACAAGACAGTGATGAAGGAGATCAAGAAAAACAGTATAATCCATATACAAAACAAATAACAGAAATAAATAAATGTCTTTATTAATTACTTTAGAAGGAAGGGACAAAAAACTCCAGTTAATTGAGACTAGAACATCCCATCCAACTACATGCTATATATAAAATGCATAGCAGAAACAAAACGTACACAAAACTAAAATTGAAAAAAAAATTGAAGAAATAAATAAGCAGCTTAACAATACAGATTTAAAACTCCAGCTTGACAAATATTTAAAACTCCAGCTTGACAAATACAGAGGTGAATGTTCACAATCAACCACTGGACTGAGCACAGTGTCTCCAATGGAGGAGTTAGGGAAAGGACCAAAGGATCTGAAGGGATTTGCAGCCCCATAGGAGGAACAAGTATATGAACCAACCAGTGCCCCAAGAGCTCCCAGGGACTAAACCACCAACCAGAGAAAACGCATGGTGGGACACATGGCTCTAGCTGGATATGTAGCAGAGGATGGCCTAGTTGGTCATCAGTGGGAAGAGAGGCCCTTGGTCTTGTGAAGGTTCTATTCCCCAGTACAGGGGAATGCCAAGACAGGGAGGCAGGAGTGGGGGGAGCACCCTCACAGAAGCGGGAGGGGGGGAGGTGGGAAAATGAGAAGGAGATAACATTGAAATGGAAATAAAATATCCAATTTTTTTAAAAAAAGCCTCCAGCTTCCACTTACTATTCTGGATAAAAACAAATTATACAAAAGACTAGCAGTTACTAATATAAATCAATTAACTCTCTCAGATCAATACTCCATGGAAAAACAGAATAAATATATTTCTGAGTGCCATATGGAATATTCCTTAGGATAAACTATATAGTCTGCTAAAAATAATTCTGAATAAATCTTAAAATATTGAAACCACACATCTAGGTCTAAAAGAATGGGATTTGCAATCATCTATATAAGGAAAATGGGAAATATATCAAGTTTAAACAACCCATTCTTAACTACTATGTCAGGAAAGTTAGGAAATACTTTTCGATGAAGGAAGATGAATAAAACTATATATACAGATCCACTAGATGCAGTGGAGGTGGTGCCAAGAGAGAAATCTAAAGCTATGAATATCTGCATTTAACTTTTTTTTTAATTTGATGTGGTGGCAAGTACCCCATAGCACTCAAAAAGTAGAGTCAGAAGAACTGAGAGTGCAAAGTCTTCCTCATCTACATAATGACATAATGACTGTCTCAAAATTAACAGGGGAAAAAGAGGAGGAGACCTACCACAATAACCCGACTATCTGCTATGAGGAATCAGAGGACCAGGAAAAACAAAACACTAAACCTAAGGTGACTAGAATAAATAAACTGTAGAATGAAATAATGACTAGGGAAACAACGAAGAAAACTAATGAACTCAGGATGTATTTTGTGGGCTGGGAAGGTAGCTCGGTGGACAAAATGTTTGCTACACAAGCATCCCCAGCACACACATCAAACGCAAAGTGCTGTGGCACATGTCTGTAACCCTAAGTGCTGCAGGGCAGAAGCAGGCAGATCCCAAGAGCACCTAGTTGAGCCCAGTCTGAGTTCCGGGTCCAGTGAGAGATTTTGTCCTAAAACAGTAAAGTGGAGAGCAATCGAAGAAAACACTCAGTATCCACCATCCACCTTTGGCTTTCTCTCTCTCTCTCTCTCTCTCTCTCTCTCTCTCTCTCTCTCTCTCACACACACACACACACACACACACACGACAAACTTATCTAGACAGACTAAGAAGATAGAATATACCAATCACTCAAATCAAAAAATGAAAGGAACATTATTACCAACATTACAGAAAAGATGTTCGATGTCATTAGTTACTCAGGAAATATAAATCAAAACCCACAATGAAATACTTCACACTTACCTACTAGCTGACTATAAAAGAAAGTGAGAGAGAAAAATGGGAAAAGAAAACAGCTGGAAAGGACATGGAGAAATTAGCAACCATATCCATTCCCAATTAGGACGAAAATGCAGCCACTGCAGAACATGGTATTTCTCTGTAACATTCCCATAGAATTACCTTATGATACAGTCCTTCCCCGGGCAGGTGTGTGTATACTCAAGAGAACTGAAAAATGTATGTTAACACAAAAACTTGGAACCAATCTTCACTGCAGCATTTTCCATAATTGCCTGAAAGCTAAAACAGTTCATATATCCATCATCTGATGGCTGGATAAGATACAGGTAAGTATAAAGACTAATGAAGTACTGACACGTGCTACATCATAGATAAACTTTAAAATGATGCACCAGAAGGACAAAGGCAGAAACATGGGGCTATGTATTCTATCATTTTATTGATATGAAATTCCAAACTAGACAAATCCATGAGACAGAAAACAGGTTAATGATTGGTTGTGGTGCTTATGGGGAGTGATGAATTGATTGTGATTACATAATGGATGCAAAGTTAGCATGTGAAGGTTTTTTTGAGCTATCCTGAGACTAGATATGAATGCTAATTGCAGAGCGAGCATTGTGAATTTCTGATCACTGAGTTATATATTCAAGTAAAACCTTTATGTTATATCTACTTTAACATAAGAAACATGTGAGTGGCCTGATCATAAATTACATTACCAGTAATGGACAACATTATGTTTTGTCTGTTTATGTGTGTATCTGTAGAAGAGTAGTTTGGGGAAGATGAAGGGAACCAGAAAGAAAAGGTAGGGATAGAAATTAAAGATAATGGTAAGGTGACTAGGGGCATGAGATGATGCATGAAAGTGTCATAATGAAAATCATCATTTTGTATGCTGATTTGAAATTAATTAGTAATTAAAAAAATGGGAAAACAAACTTTTTTATGAATTATTTACTTTACATTCCGATTGTAGATTCCCCCCCTCCTTGCCTCCCAGTCCCTCCCTCTCTTGTCATAACCCTCCCCCCCACACACACACCTCTCCTCCCCATCTCTTCAGAAAAGGGGAGGCCTCTCATGGATTTCAACCAGCCAAGGCATACCAAGTTACAGTATTATTAGCTGCTTCTTCTCCAACTGAGGCTAGACAAGGCAGCCCAGTAGGAGGAAAGGGTCCCGAAGGAAGGCAACAGAGTCAGAGGCAGCCCCCTGATTTCACTGTCAAGGAGTCTCACTTGAAGATCAAGCTACACAACTGTAACATGTGTGCAGAGGGCCTAGGTCAGACCCATGCAGGCTCCCTGGTTGGCAGTTCAGTCTCCATGAAACCCTGTGAGCCCAGGTTAGTTGGTTCTGTGGGTCTTCTTGACCTCTCTGACTCTTACAGGCCTCCCTCACTCCTCCTTTTCAGGATTCCCCAGGCTCCACTTAATAAAACAAAGTTCTTAGTGTTATTAAAGGTGACTCCATTCTAGCACTTAGAAGATAGAAGAAGGAGGATCAGTTCAAGGTCATCCTTAGCTACATAATGAGTTCAAGGCCAGCCTGGGCAACATAAAAAGAAGAAAAGGTGATTTCAACATACGCATACAAGAAAGATGATTGCACAGGTTCATTCATTTTGATTTATGTAGATTAGGAACTTTGAAAACTAGCTTTTTCCTAAACATCGAATTTCAACTTACTAATGTTATTCTCATTATAATCAGTCCAAATTATAAATGAAATCACCTTAGGTATTTTAAATTAGTAAATATATTTAATTTTCTTTTTAAATACTTTAAATGCCTTTAGCACTCACTGAACAATTAAACAATCTCAATAAGTGCTTTAACAATTCTAGTAAATATAATGAATGAAATGTATAATACCGGTGAATCTTATCTGTGTAAATATCCAAATGCTGCTTGCAATTTTTTTCTTACTTTTAAGCCAAAAATACCAGATTCAGTCATAAAGGTAAACTGTACTTTCATGTGTCGAATTCCCATGAGCATTACAAATGTATTAAACAGTGTTCATATACTACAAATCATTATTCATTTAAAAACTTTTTTTGATTTTGTAATTTTTAAATTCACATTTATTAATTCATATATTTGTACATGAACACACACACATATATATATGAGTATATGAGGGAGAGAGAAAGGGAGAGAGAGAAAATGTGTGTGTATGTGGTCTATATGTGCACGTGAGTACATGGCCTGGTTCAAACGTGGAGGTCAGAAGACAACTTTTGAGAAGCTTTTCTTTCACCTTTTGTGTTCTGGGAATTAAACTCAAGTCATCAAGTTGGCAGCAAATTCTTTGACCCTCTGAGCCATGTTTGTGGCCCTCTTTTCTCTTCTAGAAGAGATAAGGAAGGCACTATCAGACACTTGAGTTTCCATAATGCAATGTTTGTTTAAAAATATAATGCTTGGAGAGGCTGAAGAGATGGCTCTGTGGGTAAGATCACTTGCTACACAAGCAGAAGGACATGATTTTGGATCCCCATACCATGCTAAAAAAAAAAAAAAAAGTGGGGTATGGCCACACACATGCACCTACAATTCCAGTATTATGGGAGATTGCAGGAAGCCAGCTGGATTTCGAATAGTTGAAGGAATACAGCATTGGGCTCAGAGGTAGCTTTAAAGATTGATGGTCTCTGGCCTTCTAGCTCTCTAACTATACTGAATGCTTGCTGATGGCTTCTAAAAAATCCTAAAGAACTTTCTTGCTTATTCTATGGTTTAAAAACCAGTGGCTTGGGCAATTAACACCTGTTGCCTAGCAGCAAGGGATTAAGAAAAGAATTTTTTGCTATAGCTCCCTTCTCTGGCCAGGGAGCCAGAAGCCTCTCTGGCTAAGCTGTTCTTTGTGAACTGAAGAAGAAGGAAAGGAAAAGAACTAAAATCTTTTACAAGACAAATATTTCTCCTTTTAGTGTGGCTATGAGCGTTCATTGTATTTCGTATCATGCAGACTTTACTTACTATTCTGAGGAGTGGACACATTCTAGTCCTGATTCTGACTTTATTACATCTTTCTAGCAAAGTAACTAAGACCATCTCTTAAAATTGTTTAAATCAAATCATGAATTCTATTGAATCATTAATTCATCTAAACAGTACTAATTCATCTTATGTTGATCTGCAGGAAATCTGATCAATGGGGTGAGCTAATGTCCAGGGATTATTATATTAATTTAATAATGACAGGAAAGGCATATCAGCTGCAAGAAGCAATCCTGAGATGAAGTCTCTTTGGGACTTGCCTTGTAGAGCTCACCAGTCACAGACCATGCAAAAATTGGTGGGCCACCTCCAGGAAGCCTCCACCTCCAGGAAGCCTCCAGGAAGGCCACCTGCTAGCCTTAGCCTATCCTAGATGGCTCCTGAATGGCTGCTGTGGTTTGTTACCTAGCAGCCCCTCTCCAAGTGCGTGAAAGATCCTGTGTCAAAAGGGGTAAGGCAGAGAGTAACAGAGAACCCTCCATATGTTCCTCTGACCTTCACTAGGTCACAAACACAGCTGCACACACATGCTCACATACTACTTCACACACATACATATACATATGTATTCTATTCACAAAAAGAATAAAGAATGCTAGACATTTGTTTTCCAAATGAATGAGGGAATTATTATGAATGTTGAATGTGAGAGTCTACATGTTTAATTCCAGCACTCAGGGGGTAGAGGTGTGAGGATCAGGAGTTTAATGTCATCCTTGGCTACATAGTATGTTCAAAGCTAACCTGAATTATATGAGACCTTATTTCAAAAACATAAAATAAAATAATGAATTTTTAAAATGTTCTCTGAAACATTAAATCCTAACAAGGTACTACAACCCTTAAATGATATCCATGAACTTTCTGAGTCACCCTCGCCCGAGAGCGGCTGTGTCAGAAGTCTCACCCCAGTACAAATGCTGACTTCACCACAGCTGTACAGAGCCGTCCCCTTTCAGTTAACCCTCCACAGCCTCTGTTCTCTAGCACTTCCCGAGAACCATGAGGCCATGTGCATGCAGGGCACAATTGCATTCTGCTGGCAGGGGTACAGGAGGAAGTGACTGAGATCTCAGGTGAGGGTCCCTAGCCACTCTTCATAATGACCAAAAGAAGGGGGGGACAAGGAAAGAAATGGCGTGAAGGTAATAAACACGGCTTTTAGAACTAGGAAAGCTTTTTGAGAGTACAGAAAAGCCAGGTTCCAAACATCAGCAAACTGAAATAGATTTTATTCAACTGATGGATTATAAGAAAATGCAATGAAATAGTCACAGAGCGAACATCCATTTCACTTTAATACTAGGAGCCATTAGAGCAGGTGAAGTAATTTTAGCACATTTACTGGCTTGGCATTTCTTGGCAAATTACATGACTCAACAGCGAACAATGATTATGCTATCATATATATGGTGCTTTATGTACTTTTTCTAATTTTGGAGTCAGCCTGAAGACAAGGCATGAAAGCTTTGGTGGTGGCGTTATATTAGTCAAGAGTCAGGAAAGCTGAATCATTATCGGTATTACAGAATAAGGTCTTGGTTCTAGGACTAAAACTTCAAAATTTTGGAAGAGGTTGGCAAAGTAAGAGTCACAGAAAGTTTGAAGAACAGAAGTAAGCCACTAACCAGCCTGGCACATCCGGTTGCTGGAGTGGGGGAGGAAGGGTTTTCTGATGGAGGACTGAGCGGATGGTTGTTTCCTTTGCAACTGGTATTCTATAAGACAAATTTAAGCTAGCTAACTCGTGCACAAACACACACATACACGCACACCCCAACATGTATATGTGCACTGATTGAAAGTAAATGAAATGTATAATAGATATGGAAAACATACATATACGTATATGTTAAATGTCTGGAATTCAGATTTAACTCCATATCCTTCATTCCATCTCAAAACCTGAAACACTACCTGGAACGGCTGGTTCTCAGTCAGCGAGGCTGCCAGCGCAGAAGAGTCTGCGTCCAAGTCCACAGAAACTATGAGTTGGAGCCCATAGGAACCTGCATCTGACTTTGACTGAATGTTGCAATTACAAGCAGAGACAAGATCACTGCTTTATTTCTGCTTTCTAAATCTTGTACACATGTCTCTTTTGGCACACCATTAGCCTCATGTCATAAAATGAGAGGATGTTTGGAAATGATAACTCAAGTTTAGCTCGAATGACTTTTTTAATTATGAAGAAAGGAAGCCCATTTTAAAGTGTTTAAATCATGAATTGTAACACTGAATAATCCAATAGTATGCTGGCCTTTAGGAAACTATAGCAATGAAACAATTGATTAAAAAAGAAAACATGGAATTCAGACATCAGTTTTGCAATTTCTGTTACATAATAAATATGGGCATGTCACATGAACATCCTGAGGAAATATGAACAAAGGATTGCATCCTACCACATAAAGCACCGGAGTATCCAACTCTACCAAAATTCAAATTGTTGAACCAACTAGTCTCAGGCTTCCTTCCTTACCAAAGTGTGAGTTCACCTCAAATCAGCTATTACATCAGCAGTGTCAGCCAGTACAAATGCTGACTTCACCACAGCTGGGTAGATGAAATCTTCCCCTTTCAAGTTTCCTTCCACACTCTCTACATTCTACTCTTCCACATTCTCTAGCACTTCCAAAGACCCTGAGGCCATAGGAATTAAGCACAGAATTAGGGCAGACTTATGCATAGCCCTTAGGGGCATAAAGTAGAAAGTGACTGAGCTCTCAGGTGAGGGTTCTCACTCACACTTTCTATGAGGGACTATCAATAGGCCCAATGTTGACGGTCACTGAGGGTTGCAGCTACTTCCAATGAAGATAAAGATGGCTGTTGTGTTAGGAAAGCATTCTACAGTAAAACATTAAGTATCACTAAAAATAAAAGAAAGAGATGACCCAATAATCTTGTCAACCATCACTTAAATTTTTTTCTGAAGGAACCATACCAAAATTTGATCCAGACTGTGGATCCACTGACCAATTTTCTAGAAGTACAGTGGACAGAGAAACATAGTGGAGCCCACCGTGTCATCTCTTTAAACACCGGACTGTGAGAAACTATAGATTTTGTCTCTCGTTTCATCATCAAGAGTTAACTTTTAAAGAAATGAATAAAATGGGAACCTACTGGTAATGTGCATATCTTAATGGTAAAGATGTCCTTTAAAATACAAGAAAATAATTACACTGGAAGTCAGCATGGTGGTAAATAATGAGGAGTGGGGAGTTGTGGTAACCTGGAGAATGTAGAAGGTCCTCTGAGTGGTTGGCAAAGTACTGTTTCTTAACCTGGGTGACAATTTCAAAAATGGTTCTTTTCACAGTAGTCCATTAAGCTGCTTATATTTATTCTTTTTGTTTTCTGCATCTGTTTCTTTTCATTAAGAAAATAAGCAAACAAACAAAAACACTTTCCAAAATGATGTGGCAGGGGGGATTACGGGATTACATTAAAAAATAATTTCAATATTATTAGTGACTGTGTTTTTGGTTTTCCTGTATTGAAGATATCATTACTATTTTGATAGAGCTAGGAAAGGCGTTGTAGATCTAAAGCAAGTGGATTCAGTTTGTAGGACAGCATACACTAGGCATGGTAGCATAGACCTGTAATCAGGAAGTGGAAGCAAGACGATAAGAAGTTTGTCGCCATTCTTGTCTACATTGCACGTTTGAACTACTTGAAGCCTCAAACCAACTAAATAGTAAAAGATATATTCATGGGTCTGTAAAACAAGGGAACATTCACACACACACACACACACACTTGCTTTTATAAATTATAAAGCGAAATAGCAGGAATGAAAATGCATAACTACATGCAAAAGAAAAAATAAATCTGAAAAATAATATTGAAGAAATAAAGCAACAAAAACTAAGCTCTGGCAAGTGATAGATGAAGGAATTGTATCCCCTGAGAAGGAATTTTCCTGGTCTGCACTTTCCATTCCTCTTTCCCATGGCTGGAAAGAAGTGGTAATGACTATTCGTTTTAGAATTAAGACAGCACCCAAAGCTAAGGGTCACCAAGCTTTTTCTCTGAAAGACTCGAGAAATAATTTGAACTATTTGAATAATAAATCCTTTGTCACAATTATTCAATGCTGTTTCTGTAGCTTAATAATAGCTTTAAATAATATGGAAACAAATGAGTATGTCAATATTCCAATCAACCTTTGAGTCGGAGTAGGTGTGCCACTGTGGGTATTTGCTATATCCTAACTGCCTGGAAGTCAGACTTCCACTAGCAGCCTTCAGATGAAGATGTAGAACTCTCAGCTCCTGCACCATGCCTGCCTAGATGCTGCCATGTTCCCACCTTGATGATAGTGGAATGAACCTCTGAACCTGTAAGCCAGCCTCAATTAAATGTTGTCCTTTGTAAGAAAAAATTTTTTTCTTATAAATGAGGGTGAGGGTCTTAAAGCCCACACCCAGTGACACTCCTATTCCAACAAGGCCACACTATTACAACAAGTCCACACCTTCAAATAGTGCCACTCCCTGGGCCAAGTATATTCAAACCATGACAACTTACTCTCAAACAAAAGCCATTATCAAAATCTGAATTTTCTCAATAATGTCCTAGTTTTCTAATTATACATTTACCATCATGTTTTTAATTATTCTTTCACTGAATTAAAAAGTAATCCTATAGGAAACAATCTCAAAACACCCATTAACAAGAGCCTGGATAGAAAAATGCAATATATATACAAAGTGTAAAGCTATATGTCAATAAAAAATAATGTACTGCAGAAATGTATAAGAAAATGAATGAGGGGAGCAGGGCAGGGGGAGGGTATAGGGGACTTTGGGGGTAGCATTTGAAATGTAAATGAAGAAAATATCTAATAAAAAATTAAGAAAGAAAGAAAGAAAGAAAGAAAGAAAGAAAGAAAGAAAGAAAGAAAGAAAGAAAGAAAGAAAGAAAGGAAAGGAAAGAAAATGAATGAATTTCAAAATCATCATGCTAACCGAAATAAGCCAGACATAGAGCAGTGCAGTGTTTAATTTCACTTATATGAGGTCTATTATGGGAAACTAAGCTATAGTCATATAAATCAGAATGCTGGATTTTAATTCCACTTATATGAAGTCTGTTAAAAGAAACTAAGATAAAATCACATTAATGAGAATAGTGGCTATGGGTAGTGAAAGCTCTATCAAAGAGGAACAAGAAGTGATGATTCATCTCGATTGAGGTAGTGACTATATGCATGTGCACACTGGTAAAACAAACAAAAAAATGTATTGACTTTTGTATTTAAGCTATTTTATTGTTTATATTTCACATGTCAATAGTGCTACTTGTTTTAATTCCTATAAAAAATACCATTGAAACTGATAGCCAAAACATTCTCTGACTCAGAGCTCTGAGTCCCAAACTCATAGATCAAAATCAGCCCACAGTTGTATTTTGTAGGAATCAATTTTTTTTAAACTAAATTTTTGTGCTATTTCTTTTTTTTTTAATTTATCCATAAGAGGTGATTTTATTTTATTATTTTTTATATTTTTATTAGGTATTTTCCTCATTTACATTTCCAATGCTATCCCAAAAGACCCCCATACCCTCCCACCTACTCTCCTACCCACCCACTCCCACTTTTTGGCCCGTGCATTCCCCTGTACTGGGGCATATAAACAAACTAAATTTTTTGTCAAAATTGGAGAACTTGCATTAAATGTTTTTGTTTGTTTGTTTGTTTTTTTAATCTAGCCTCTGATGGGAAAAAGCAAACAGATTTTACAACATTAGGCCAACTTGTTTTGGGTTTTGGTTTTTTTTTTTTAAGTTTTATTGTATTATGATGAGAAAAGATACATAATTTCAATTTATCTGAATTTGTTAACATTTAAAAACATATTTTGAGTAAATGGACTTACATCACATTCTTCTTTCCCTTTTGTACTCCAACTCCTCTTTAAAGGGACCCCCTTCAAAACCTGCAATGCCTTTCAGTTTTTATCATATTCTTTAAAATTTACAAAATATTGTAACAAAAATGAGTATTATAAAAGATGTTTGATATAAAACAACAATCAATTGAACAGTCTTATGCATGTTTATCTACAGCAATACTGAAAATACATATGTTTTTCTCAATATAAATTTTAAATAACTCCAAATATATTAACTGTATGATATTTCAAAATAATATATCACTATTAGGTTTTTTTTTAATTTGTTATTAGGTATTTTCTTCATTTACATTTCCAATGCTATCTCAAAAGTCCCCCATACCCTCCCCCCCACTCCCCTACCCACCCACTCCCCCTTTTTGGCCCTGGCGTTCCCCTGTACTGGGCTATATAAAGTTTGCAAGTCCAATGGGACTCTCTCTTGCACGCACTCAACTGGCCAGGAAGAACGACGCTGCAACAGGATCCTTCTGCACACGTTTTTTGGGAGAGCATTGATTGCATAGGCAATGCCCCTCAACAGAGGAATGGATACAAATAATGTGGTACATTTACACAATGGAGTACTACTCAGCTATTAAAAAGAATGAATTTACGAAATTCCTAGGCAAATGGATGGACCTGGAGGGCATCATCCTGAGTGAGGTAACCCAATCACAAAAGAACTCAAATGAAATGTACTCACTGATAAGTGGATATTAGCCCAGAAACTTAGTATAGCGAGATATAAGGTACAAGATGCAAAACACATGAAAATGAAGAAGAACGAAGACCAAAGTGTGGACACTTTGCTCCTTCTTAGAATTGGAAACAATCACCCATGGAAGGAGTTACAGAGACAAAGTTTGGAGCTGAGATAAAAGGATGGACCATCTAGAGACTGCCATATCCAGGGATCCATCCCATAATTAGCCTCCAAACGATGACACCATGGCATACACTAGCAAGCCTTTGTTGCAAAGACCGTGATATAGCTGTCCCTTGTGAGACTATGCCGGGGCCTAGCAAACACAGAAGTGGATGCTCACAGTCAACTATTGGATGGATCACAGGGCCCCCAATGGAGGAGGTAGAGAAAGTATCCAAGGAGCTAAAGAGATCTGTAACCCTATCGGTGGAACAACATTATGAACTAACCAGTACCCCGGAGCTCTTGACTCTAGCTGCATATGTATCAAAAGATGGCCTAGTCGGCCATCACTGGAAAGAGAGGCCCATTGGTCAGGCAAACTTTACATGCCCCAGTACAGGGGAACGCCAGGGCCAAAAAATGGGAATGGGTGGGTAGGGGAGTGGGGGGGGGAGAGGGTGTGGGGGACTTTTGGGATAACATTGGAAATGTAATTGAGGAAAATACGTAATTAAAAAAAAAAGAAGAACAACGAACAAGGAAAATGATGCTGCTTATATACCCCTCCATGTGACGTGTCAGCTCCTGATTAGCTGCTCACTCATCACCCCACTACTATGCCCCGGGATGGGCAGTGACTTGGCACGAATTTACTCTTGCACCTGCGCACATAACATGTTTACCAGTTAGGCACATCGGAGGCTCGTGATGGCAATTGCTCACGGCTCTCCGCACCTCTCTTTCCAGTGATGGCCGACTAGGCCATCTTTTGATACATATGCAGCTAGAAACAAGAGATCCAGGGTACTGGTTAGTTCATATTGTTGTTCCACCTATAGGGTTGCAGTTCCCTTTAGCTCCTTGGGTGCTTTCTCTAGCTCCTCCATTGGGGGCCCTGTGATCCATCCAATAGCTGACTGTGAGCATCCACTTCTGTGTTTGCTAGGCCCCGGCATAGTCTCACAAGAGACAGCTATATCTGGGTCCTTTCAGCAAAATCTTGCTAGTGTATGCAATGGTGTCAGCGTTTGGAAGCTGATCATGGGATGGATCGATGGATATGGCAATCACTAGATGGTCTATCCTTTCGTCATACCTCCAAATTTTGTCTCTGTAACTCCTTCCATGGGTGTTTTGTTCCCATTTCTAAGAAGGGGCAAAGTGTCCACACTTTGGTCTTCGTTTTTCCTCAGTTTCATGTGTTTAGCAAATTGTATCTTATATCTTGGGTATCCTAAGTTTCTGGGCTAATATCCACTTATCAGTGAGTACATATTGTGTGAGTTCCTTTGTGATTGGGTTACCTCACTCAGGATGATGCCCTCCAGGTCCATCCATTTGCCTAGGAATTTCATAAATTCATTCTTTTTTAATAGCTGAGTAGTACTCCATTGTGTAAATGTACCACATTTTCTGTGTCCATTCCTCTGTTGAAGGGCATCTGGGTTCTTTCCAGCTTCTGGCTATTATAAATAAGGCTGCTATGAACATAGTGGAGCATGTGTCCTTCTTACTGGTTGGGACATCTTCTGGATATATGCCCAGGAGAGGTATTGCGGGATCCTCTGGTAGTACTATGTCCAATTTTCTGAGGAACTGCCAGACTGATTTCCAGAGTGGTTGTACAAGCTTGCAATCACACCAACAATGGAGGAGTGTTCCCTCTTTCTCCACATCCTCGCCAGCATCTGCTGTCACCTGAATTTTTGATCTTAGCCATTCTGACTGGAGTGAGGTGGAATCTCAGGGTTGTTTTGATTTGCATTTCCCTGATGATTAAGGATGTTGAATATTTTTTCAGGTGCTTCTCTGCCATTTGGTATTCCTCAAGTGAGAATTCTTTGTTCAGCTCTGAGCCCCATTTTTAATGGGGTTATTTGATTTTCTGGAGTCCACCTTCTTGAGTACTTTATATATATTGGATATTAGTCCCCTATTCGATTTGGGATAGGTAAAGATCCTTTCCCAATCTGTTGGTGGTCTTTTTGTCTTATTGAAGGTGTCCTTTGCCTTGCAGAAGCTTTGCAATTTTATGAGGTCCCATTTATCGATTCTCGATCTTACAGCACAAGCCATTGCTGTTCTATTCAGGAATTTTTCCCCTCTACCCATATCTTCGAGGCTTTTTCCCACTTTCTCCTCTATAAGTTTCAGTGTCTCTGGTTTTATGTGGAGTTTTTAATCCACTTAGATTTGACCTCAGTACAAGGAGATAGAAATGGATCAGTTCGCATTCTTCTACGTGATAACCACCAGTTGTGCCAGCACCATTTGTTGAAAATGCTGTCTTTTTTCCACTGGATGGTTTTAGCTCCCTTGTCAAAGATCAAGTGACCATAGATGTGTGGGTTCATTTCTGGGTCTTCAATCCTGTTCCATTGGTCTACTTGTCTGTCACTATACCAGTACCATGCAGTTTTTAATCACAATTGCTCTGTAGTACAACTTTAGGTCAGGCATGGTGATTCCACCAGAGGTTCTTTTATCCTTGAGAAGAGTTTTTGCTATCCTAGGTTTTTTGTTATTCCAGATGAATTTGCAGATTGCTCTTTCTAATTCGTTGAAGAATTGAGTTGGAATTTTGATGGGGATTGCATTGAATCTATAGATTGCTTTTGGCAAGATAGCCATTTTTACTATATTTATCCTGCCAATCCATGAGCATGGGAGATCTTTCCATCTTCTGAGATCTTCTTTAATTTTTTTCTTCAGAGACTTGAAGTTTTTATCATACAGATCTTTCACTTCCTTAGTTAGAGTCATGCCAAGGTATTTTATATTATTTGTGACTATTGAGAAGGGTGTTGTTTCCCTAATTTCTTTCTCAGCCTGTTTATCCTTTGTGTACAGAAAGGCCATTGACTTGTTTGAGTTAATTTTATATCCAGCTACTTGATTGAAGCTGTTTATCAGGCTTAGGAGTTCTCTGGTTGGATTTTTAGGGTCACTTATATATACTATCATATCATCTGCAAAAAGTGATATTTTGACTTCTTCCTTTCCAATTTGTAACCCCTTGATCTCCTTTTGTTGTCTAATTGCTCTGGCTAGGACTTCAAGTACCACTATTAGTTTTCTTAATGAGCATAAATAGATAAAGTATTTTTGTTTGGTTGTTTGTTTTGTTTTTAGTAGAGCTTAAAATCTTGGCTCTTACTGTGGAACAAACACAAAATCAGAAGAGTTTTTAGACATTGGAGTTCATTGTAGTAAGACTGTATTTGAATGTCCCTCACATCACCAAAGGATTTTTACCTCCAAGGTAGCTAAGCTAAGAGTTGACAGTTCTGCTGCACCAAGGAATGAATTGTAGGCACGATTATTTGGATACAGGTTTCCTGCTATGGTCAAAGCTGTTTGACTTGAGTGGCTGTCATCATTCTCAGCCCACAGGAAACAGGTTACATTCATTTAAGAAATGGTGTGTGTGGTAAATGAGCTAAATACCTAATAAAAAATGGAAAAGGAAAAAAAAGAAAAAGAAATCATACAGTATTATGAGATATAAAAAATGCAATATAAATAAAAGGTCTTCAGATTCAAAAAAAAAAAAAAAGAAATGGTGTGTGTATTAAGATGGTCTATCCATGAAGCCATTCATCAACTGTTTCAATGAACAATGGTTCTGCTTAGAGGTTGGCACAGATGTTTGGTGAGGGTAAGATTCCGTTCCATTGGCTGTGATGATTTTAAAAAGCATTCATCTCAGAAAAAGAGTAACTTATAAAGTCCTTTTCTTCAAAATTGATACAATAATTATGAATATCAAGCAAAGCCTTCATTCTCACTCCTTGCTGTTCTCTTACAAGCCACCTCCCAAATTAATTATCTACATTTATTTTGGCTATATAAATAATTTTGAAACATGTAAGCTGTTCTGAAAGCTGTAGTATAGTGTAAAAACATCAAATAGGCAGGGTGTGGTGGCGCACGCCTTTAATCCCAGCACTTGGGATGCAGAGGCAGGCGAATTTCTGAGTTCGAGGCCAACCTGGTCTACAGAGTGAGTTCCAGGACAGCCAGAACTACACAGAGAAACCCTGCCTCGAAAAAAAAAAATCAAATAAACAATCCTACTAATAGAGAGGCTAAGATAGGAAAAACACGATTTCAAGACCATTATGTGGCACACAGCAAGACCCTGTCATGTACAAACAAGCAGAAATTGCATGTGGATTGTACAATACTGGACCTATTTCTCCCATTACCAAATTAGAGAGACCACGGGGTGACAGCCGACAAATCTAAAATTCCTCATATTTTTGAATTTCAATTGATTAGGATATGTTGGTAATATTAATTTTCATATTAAAAGATATTAAGGAAAAGTGATTGCTACTTCCTGTTAATTTTCTTGTTAGAGGTGGAATTATGTTTGTGTGGGCTTGTTGAAAGATTACTTTCTTGCATCTTCTAGGGTGTAGTTTCACTCCTTGTGTTGGTGTTTTCCATCTATTATCCTTTGTAGGGCTGGATTTGTGGAAAGATATTGTGTAAATTTGGTTTTGTCATGGAATATCTTGTTTTCTCCGTCCATGGTGATTGAGAGTTTTGCTGTGTATAGTAGCCTGGGCTGGCATTTGTGTTCCCTTTGGGTCTGTATGACATCTGCCTAGACATGAAAGCTAGACATCTTCTAGCTTTCATAGTCTCTGGTGAGAAGTCTGGTGTAATTCTGATAGGTCTGCCTTTATATGTTACTTGACCTTTTCCCCTTACTGCTTTTAAAATTCTTTCTTTGCTTAGTGCATTCAGTGTTTGATTATTATGTGACCAGAGGAATTTCTTTTCTGATCAAGTCTATTTGGAGTTCTGTAGGTTTCTTGTATGTTCATGGGCATCTCTTTCTTTAGGTTAGGGAAGTTTTCTTCTATAATTTTGTTGAAGATAATTACTAGCCCTTTAAGTTGGAAATCTTCACTCTCTTCTATACCTATTTACCCTTAGGTTTGGTCTTCTCATTGTGTCCTGGATTTCTTGGATGTTTTGGGTTAGGATCTTTTTGCATTTCGAATTTTCTTTGATTGTTGTGTCAATTTTTCTATGGTATCTTATGCACCTGAGATTCTCTCTTTTATCTCTTATATTATGTTGCTGATTCTTGCATCTCTGACTCTTGATCTCTTTCCTAGGTTTTCTAACTCCAGGGTTGTCTCCCTTTGTGATTCTTTATTGTTTCTAGTTCCATTTTTAGATCCTGAATGGTTTTGATCCTTTCCTTTGCCTTTTGATTGTGTTTTCCTGTAACTCTTTAAGGGTTTTTGGATTTCCTCTTTAAGGGATACTAACTGTTTACCTGTGTTCTCCTGTATTTCTTTAAGGGTGTTGTGGGGCTGGCTGCAGAGTTTGCGCCCGAGGTCTGCTCAGGGTGCCTGCCCAGACAGACCAGAAGGAACCAGTGCCACTGGTCTGGCAAAGTTCTTGTGTCCCTGGGTCCCTCAAGTCCCAGTTACTCCCAGTACTGGGAAAAGATATTGTGTCCTTCTCACCTCTGATCCTCTGCTTCATTTTTTATTTATTTTGACTTATTCACTTTATATCCCACTCACTGCCCACCTCCCAGTTACCACCTCCCATAGTCCCCTGGGTATCCTCCCACCCTGGCACATCAAATCTCTGTGAGGCTAGGTGCATCCTTTCCCACTGAGCCCAAATAAGGCAGCCCAGCTAGAAAAACACCTCACAGACAGGCAACATCTTTTGGGATAGCCCCTGATCCAGTTGTTCAGGATACACATAAAGACCAAGCTGCACATCTGCTACATATGTGTGAGGAACCCTTCTATGTTCTTTGGTTGGTGATTCAGTCTCTGAAAGCCTCAAGGGTCCAGGTTAGTTGACACTGTTGGTCTTTCTGTGGAGTTCCTATCTCTTTCAGGGAACAATCCTTCCTCCTGTCCATCCATAAAAGTCCCAAGATCCATCTACTGTTTGGCTGTGAGTATATGTATCTATCTGAGTCAGTTGCTGGGTAGAGGATCTCAAAGGACAGCCATGGAAGACTGCTGTCTGCAAGCATAACAGAATATCATTAATAGTGTCAGAGATTGGTGCTTGCCCATGGGGTGGATGTCAAGTTGTAGGCCAACATTTTTGAGTCAATATCTTGCCTAAGCTCTAAAACAAATTATATACTCTCTATTCTCCTTGTTTCCTACCATGGGACGTGGTGTTGTTTAAAACTAGTGAGTTATAGGAGAATTAGAAACTGTTACAACTATGAGAAATTGAGAGAAAAAAAATGGAGGAAAAATTAATAGAAGCAAAGTTGTGAGTTCAGTTGTTCACATAGTAAGTCCAGGGCTTCCCAAGACTATAGCAACAAAATGTTCAATAGGCAGCTGGAAATTCAAAACTGAAGCCCAACAGATCATCTACCATGTAATAATCACCATACCAACAACGTCTACAGCTGGCTTTCTTATATTTAAGCACAAATGAGTAAATTCAATAACTAATAATGTTATAAGGGGGAAGGCAAAGGTTGAAGATTAGAAACACAAATGTAAATAGTTTTAGAAAGGAAGAGATTTGAAGACCATGAACCAGGAATAGTTTGTAATGGCTAAGCAAGAATGGAAAATACACCAGGGGTAGAAACTAAGAATAGAGGTTTAATGGTCTTTCCAGTAGCAGTGGTTCTCAACCTTCCTGATGCTGAGGCCCTTTAATACAGTTCCTCATGTGGTGGTGACCCCCAACCATAAAATTAGTTTCATTGCTACTTCATAACTGTAATTTTACTACTGTTATCACAATGTAAATATCTTTGTTTTCCAATGGTCTTAGACAACCCCAGGGAAAAGGTTGTTGGACCCCTAAAGGGGTCACCAACCCACAGGTTGAGAACCACTGAACTAGAGACAGGCAAGAACATGGAAACGGAAAAAGTCAACTTGGCACCTAAAAGGTCACTGGAAAACACAGAGTGAAATAGCTTCTGTGAAGCACTGAGAGTGTGATGTACAAGAGGGTCCATAAAAGGAATGTGAAGATAGTGAGAAAACCTTGATGGAGCATAAATGAATAATTCTAGTAACTAAAGCCAGCCCCCAAAGTTTTCCAAAAATGGAACGGATTATTTACATGTTTGTTTTCTTATCTGTGCTTCAAGAAGTTGAGGATAGGAAGAGGAGTAATTAGAAACTCAGTCTCCACCATTGTAGAGAAGACAGTCCAAGGAGATAGCAAGTAACAGTTATCTTGATGTTGGATGAAACAGAAATACAGAAGTTGCAGATGACAAAAGGGGGGACAAGAAATCCAAATGAGAGTTAAAACATTTTAAATCAAGGTGAAAAATTGGAAACCTTCCGATGTATTTTTCTGTTACTGTAATCTTTGTTCCAAGCTGAGAAAGGGCTCGTGCACAAGCATCAGACACGTTTTAGTTGTGAGTGTGGGTGGAAAACTACCAGGGATCGTCCCAGCAAAATGCATTCAACATGGCATGAAAGGGAACACAGAAGAACATTTCAACATAATGAAAATTATTCATATTATTCATCAGAGCATTAGAGCAAAGAAAAAATGTTGCATTTACAAATACAAATGGAAATTTTCATTTGAATAAATTCAATTCCTCTTAATGAACATGAAAAAGAAGATGTATATTAACATAAGGACTTTTTTTTTATCCAAACACCAGAGTATCGTATCTAAGGGTAAAATCCTGGAAGCCCATGCACTTTAATGTCAAGGACAAAGCAAGCATGCTCCCTACAATCAACATTATGGACAATTTTTTAGTGCTACTAGTAAAACATGAAAAATGAATTCAAAGCATTGCTAGTTAAAAAGGATTCATAATTACAGTTCTTCTAGATTATATGTTTGCCGTTCTCAAAGTACCAGTAGAATCAATCAACTAAAAGTCTAAGAGAACTAATAAGTGGCAGTGTATAAAATAAGCGTACAAAACCAACAGTCTTCCTATATAATAGCAACAAACTGAGAGAAAATGAAACAGGAGAAAATTACTCCATTAGCTCTACCAGTGCATAACATGAAGCAACTAGAAAAAAAAAATCCAAGAAGTAAGGAGGGCTCATTTGAAGAGAACATGAATTAGCTCAAAGATAATTTTTTTTAATTCTGGCATTAAAAGTAGAAAGATATGAAGTGCTTGTGTAGTAAACAAGGCAAATAACTATTAAGATGTCAATTCTTCCCTAAAATTATTTCAAGAAAAGCAATTCAATCAGGTTCGTGAAGAGAAGTTGTTTAACTACTAGAAAAGCAACCAAAGGAACAGTTCTTCAAAGTTCCCACCCAAAGGAATCGCAAATGTGTTCCTGGATTAAATTTTTAAAATAATAATAATAATAAATTCAAATATGGGCATGGAGGGTTGAACTTGCAGTACCAACTACTTGAACGGCTGGGGAAGGAAGATAATTCAAGCCTGAAAGTTAGATAGCATCCATAGTAACGTGAAAAAAAAAAACATTTCAAAAGAGGGGAAAAAAAAGTGAACAAGCACAAACTTAAAAGGTGTCAAAGATAATTTAACGTGGATTATAAATATAAGGTTACATATCAATCAGGTTTTAGGATAGAAGCAGAGAAACCATGGGAAAATAGCAAAAAGTAATTTTTATGGTCACTGAAGTCATAGTCTGTAGAGTTATGAAACAATGCAAGCAGGAAAAAATTGCAATATGACAGGGTGAAGGATTCATAGGCAAAAGGCAAGAAATGTGCAGTGGGAATGAATGAGCAGAAATTACAGGACTAGGGAGATAGTTCAGTAGGTAAAGTATTTGTTGGCCAAGCGTGGGCACTGAGGATGGACGCACAGTACCTGTGTACATATCAAGCAAGGATTTGTGTCCTTGCAATTCCAGTGCTGCAGAAGAAGAAATGGGAAGGCAGGGACCTGGCGGCCACTCAGGCTAGCTGAAATAGTAAGGTCCAGATGCAGAGAGAGACCCTGTTATCAACCTCTTGCTCATGTATGTGTGCTGACAGTCACATACACATGCATTTAACACTCCAAAAACAAATCCAAAAAAGATTTACCAGTGATATGTGTAATCGTATTGGATTAGTCAGGGTTCTCTTAGAAGAACAGAAGTGACAGACTGAATATATAAAGGTGATTTACTAGAGTGGTTTACAAACTATGGTCCAATTAGTCCAACAGTGCTGTCTACCAATGAAAGGCCCAAGAATCCAGTCCATGAGGTTGTACATTTCAGCTGGTCTTAAGTATACACTGGAATCCTGAAGAAGTAGATTCTAAGACCAGTGAAGGACTTCCCAGCTCGAGAGAAGGCAAGAAGGCAAAGAGAACAAGCTTCCTTCTTCATGTCATTTATATAGGCAGCAAGCAGAAGGTGTGGCCCAGCTTAAAGGCAGTCTTCCCACCTCAAAAGATCTGGAATAAATGGTCTTTCCACTTCGGATGATTCAACTAAGAAAAACAACCCTCACCAGTGTACTCAGCCACTTGGGTTTTAGTTAATTCCAGACGTAGTCAAACTGACAACCAAGAATGCAAATCACTAAAGATATAAAAATAATATCCAGGCTTACCAATAATTAAAGAGCTACTAATCAAACTATTAATGTACCTTATTTTTCTCTTATTAGATTGTCAAGTACTAACATGAAAAATGAGAAAAATATAACATGTAATAGTCACTACTACATAGACATGTATGCATTGGACTGCTTTAATACACTGTTGGCTAAAATATAAAATGGAATTTATTTCTGAAAATACAACTTTCTATTGTATACCAAAAATCCTAGGATATGTTTCTACACTTTGAACAAGAACTTTTTTATCCCAAAGTCTGTCTTATTAAAAAGATTAGATAAATGAACAGATACTTGTTTAAATTAGAATGATTTTGTAATTTTCCTCCAAAATAAGCATGATTTTGAGAGCTAACTAGGCTTTGCTAATCATTGCCCAAGGAAGTGGCATGGAGAACCTTAGATTGTCTTAGTTACTTTCCTATTGATGTACAAAAACACCAAAAACAAGTGTTTAATAAAATGTATTATTAATCTAATATAAATTTATTCTAATAGATTTATACTTTTGTAAGCATGGTTTATAAAATATTCTCCTTTTTTGCTTTATTTTGTTTTACTTGTTATTTCATTTATTTATATTTCAAATGTTGTCCCCCTTCCCGGTCTCACCTCTGAAACCCCCCATCCCATTCCCCCTCCCCTTTGCCTCTATGATGGTGCTCTTCCACCCACCCAACCACTCCTGCCTCACCACCCTAGCATTCCCCTACATTAGGGCATCAAGCCTTCACAGGACCAAGGGCCTCCCCTCCACTGATGCCAGATAAGGCAGTCCTCTGCTACATATGTAGCTGGAGCCATGGATCCTTCCATGTATACTCTTTGGATGATGGTTTAGTCCCTGGGTGTTCTGGGGGGGGGGGAGGTCCAGTCCAGTTGATATTGTTGTTCTTACTCTGGGGTTGCAGTCCCCTTCAGTTCCTTGATTCCTTCCCCTAACTCTTCCAGTGGGGTCCAGTGGTTAGCTATGAGTATCTGCATCTTATTCAGGTGCTAGAAGAGTCTTTTAGTGGACAGCCATGCTAGGCTTCTGTCTGCAAGCACAATATGGATGGCATCAGAAATAGTGGCAGGTTGTGGTGCCCACCCATGGGATGGATCCCAAGTCAGGCAGGTCACCGGATGGCCTTTCTTTCAATCTCTGCTCCATTTTCCCCCTGTACTTCTTTTAGACATAAACAATTCTGGGTTAAAATTTTTGAGATGGATGGGTGGCCCCATTCCTTCACTGGAGGCCCTGCCTATCTGCTGGAGGTGGTCTCTACAGGTTCTATTTCCCCTTTGTTGGGTATTTCAGTTAATGTCATCCCTCTTGCTTCCCTGGAGCCTGGGACTTTCTAGTGGCTACCCCCAGATCCCCACATATGCCCTTCAATGGAAGAATAGATACAGAAAATGTGGTACATTTACACAATGGAGTACTACTCAGCTATTAAAAACAATGACTTCATGAAATTTGCAGGCAAATGGGTGGAAATAAAAAAAAATATATCATCCTGGATGAAGTAACCCAGACATAAAAGAACACACATGGCATTACTTACCATAGTGTATAGTAGCCCAAAAGCTCAGAATACCCAGGATACAACCCACAGACCACATGAAGCTTAAGAAGGAAGACCAAAATGTGGTTGCTTCAATTCTATATAAAAGGTGGAACAAAATAACCAGAGGAAGTAGTAGGGGGGAGGAGTCTGGGAGGGAGGCAGGATCTGGTATGAGAAGAGACAGGAGAGAAGTACAGAGGGTCAGGAAAATATTTTCTTATAAAATACTATTTATGCATATAAATTTATTTTATAAAGTAGATATTATATAAAATATATAAAGTTGATTTCTGAATGTAATTTTATTCCAACTCATTTTATAAAAGGTTAAGAAAAGAGGGTTTCAGAAAGAAAGGGTTTTGAAACATTTCCCTGTGGATTCCTGTTTTCCCATTTTGATCTGCAAAAAGATTCCTTCAGTCTAGAAACAATACCATGATTATTTTAGTTGCTTTAGTGGACACTAACTCCATAGAATTGGGTTCATTCTGAGGACTCACTAACCGATTTGGAACTGAAAAAATTATTATCTTCAGTTGTTCTGTTCCTTCCACACTGATAGTTTTGCCCCTTTCAGCTGTGGGAGCAGGAGGCAGTTAGCAGTCTATATTCAGTAGCATAATACATCATCACTTCTCTAAGACTTTGAAGCTCATTAAAAATATATTGTCAAAATGATTTAGCAGTTGTTTTCATAGACTGTCAAAGAAGTGAAATTCATTCTAATAGGATGTCAACAAAGTGCAAGGACCTCTGAAAGGTATTTGAGAATCATTTAAAGCATTCTGTTCAATTGACTAAAGTTTTAGGTTTCGTTTATGTTTTACAGCTCTAGGGATGGAACTTAGCACCCTTCCTAGGAGAGCATTCTACCATTGGCTAGATCTCCAAGGCCTGATTTGGGTTTTTAATCTCACAGGTTAGGTTTGAATGAATAATAAACTAGCTATGTCTTAAAACTGATCCTGGTTCATACTTTACATATGTGTGTTTATTCAATATATTAAAAAATAATGAGTGATTTAAGTATAAAATATAAGGGAGTGTATCTCATGAAAAAGTCTGACTTACACAATTATCAATTTGAATTTAATGTCAGGTATTTTTAACCACTCAGATTCTTATAGAATTGTTTCTTTTATGCAAAATGTCATAGGCACATGAAGCTTCAAAGGGTAATCTTTCCCCATTTTTATTAGTTCTTTGAAATTTTCATACTTATTATATATTATTATTATATTCACCCTGTCCCCTAACTCTTCCCAGATGATGTCACCTTCCCTATCCACCCAACTTTATGGCCTACTTTTTAAATTCATTAAGTCTAATATGTAGTGCCTATGTATAGAAATATCATCTTTCTATTAGAAAGGAAGATTAATTATATTTCCATCAGTACTACAAGTTTTTATACAAAGTGAGAGAAGAGAGAGAGTCCCAGGCTGATCTTGTTTATTCTTGAGAGCCATATGTTAATAATTTTAGGAATTTTGTCAGCTGGTTGCTAGCCCTATGCTATTACACCATAGAAAACCTCAGATTCTCTAAGTTGGAATTTTCCATTTCTAGAGAACCAGCTGATAAACATTTATTTTACATGGCTCCTCATATATAAAAGAAACAAGCCTTATCAATATCATCCCAGCATCCTGGACCATATTCTCAGTCCTATTCCCCTTCCCTGTCATCAGAGGCAATTACATCATGAATTTGGTATGAACTGTTCTGAAACATCTTCTAGATGTTTCATCCAGCTAACAAAATAGAATTCTGTTTGGGTGTGTGTTTTTTTTAATACAAGTATTTATATATTTTGGGGGGTTTGTTTTAAGATATACAAATATACAGCTTTTTTTACTCATGAAAAATTTTACATGGATCTTTTTACACTAATCCCTTCATACAGTATATGGGAGGTTGTTATGGAAAATACCTCATTTTTAGTTTATTCATTTTCCAGTTGATGGGCCCCTATACTGTTACAGATTTTTACCTCTAAAACACTAGAATATGAGAAATACCGCCAACATGGAGGCCATCTGTCTACATGTACAAGAGTATAGGTATATATGCAAAAGTATAGATATTGTATGGACAAATAGATATTGTCAAAATCCTCTGTAAACTAAAGTCAATTTATACCCTTACCCAATAGTGAATAAAAGTCTAATTTCTCCATGTTTCAGCCAACGCTCAGTAGTCAGACTTTCAATTTCTGTCAGTTTGTTAGGTATAAAATGACACTTTGTTGTTCATTGAAATTCCTTGGTTAGTGCTGAGGCTGAGTGTCTTTTCTCTTTATTGCCCATTCATACTTTCTAGTTCTTGTGCCCTTCCTTTTCCTGTTCTTTTATTGATTTGGTTGCCTTTTTGAATTTTGTTCTTCTTGATTTTTTTCTTCTTTTTCTTCTCAACTTTGTTTATAAACTAATGCTTGCCTTTCAATGTTGTTCATCTTGTTTATTTCCTATGTGTCTGTGTGTTGCTGATAGTGCTGATGTTAAAAGAAGCTGGTGGGTTGAAGAATTTATAACCTGTGAAGCTTATGGTCAGAAGGCTTGTCAGTAACCAGTCAGGGGTGGCAGTCATCCCAGAAAACGTAGTTTCCAGTGCCACAGGTTCTGACTGGCCTTAGATTTAGAAGTTATTAATGTATTCCCTATAGCAGTTAAACTGGGTTTTTTTTCCCCCTCGAGTTCACTATTTTTCTGCCTCCAAAAGTCTCCTCATGTAGTTTTGTTTGCCTGGAATAGTCTCCACTACCCAGAGCTGGTTCTATCTATGCCTCCACTAAACCTTGTTTTCCCCCTATCTTAACATTTAAGTACCCCATGCCCTAATAATGTGCTATTTCTGGGTCTCTTCCACAATTTAGTAATGTGTAGGAAGCAAAGTGTCCTTTACTGTTCATGTAGTTCCAGGTCTTAGCAGAAGGCTCAGCACAAAGGAATTGCTCAAAATGGGAGTTCATTCTAGGAGGGAGAGAGGGAGTGTGACAAGATAGGAGGCAGTCATTGAAAGTTAGAGGACATTTCATTTGTTCATCAGAGTTCTCTAAAGGAATAGAACTGATTGTGTGTGTGTGTGTGTGTGTGTGTGTGTGTGTGTGTGTGTGTATTGAAGGGGGATTTATTAGATTGTCTTACAGGCTGTGGTCCCAATAGTCTGATGATGGCTGTCTCAAACAAAAAGGCCACAAATCTGGTAGTTGTTCAGCCCAAGAGGCTGAATGTCTGAGCAGTTCCAATCTGGTACTGGAGTCTAGGAGGATTCCTAGAGAGCTTCTACTCTATAGTCTACATTATAATTTTGTAGAAATGGGCTTTAATACCACAATAAGAATGAATGCCTTGGCAACAGGATAAATGAACTTGCCTATACGAGGGCAAACAAGGGCAAAAAACAAAAGCTTCCTTCTTCCATGTCTTTTATGTGAGCTAAGATCAGAAAGTATGGCTCAGATTTAGGCTGGCTCTTCCAACCTCAAATGTTCCCATCAAGAAAATCCCTCACAGGCATGCCCAGCTGCTTGGATTTTAATTGGTTGCAGATGTAATCTAATTTGACAACCAACATTAGATGTCACGATGGATAGATAGGGAGGGGTAGGTCTGGGAAGAGCCGGGGGTGAATATGATCAAAATACACTGTCCAGATCCTCAATGAACTAATAAAAATTGAGAGAGATAAATCAGATGTAGTAGCATGTATCTGTATCTCAGCTCAAGGGACAGCTACCTTGTGGAATGACTCAAAGTGGCAGAAACAATAAAGACCCTGCCTCAATGAGGTGGGAAGTGAGAACCTTCTTTCTACACACACACAAACACACACACACACACACACACACACACACACACACACACCATTGATAGTATCCTGGCTAGTTTTATGTCAACTGGACACAACCAAAAGTCACCTGAAAGGATGGAACTACAATTGAGAAAATGGCTCCATGAGATTCAGCTGTAAGCCTTTTTCTTAATTAGTCATTGTGGGTGGTACCATCCCTGCGCTGGTAGTCCTGACCTCTATAAGAAAGCAGGCTGAGCAAGCCATGGAAGCAGGCCAGTAAGCAGCAACCCCTCGTGTCCTCTGTATCAGCTCCTGACTCCAGGTTCCTGTCCTGTATGAGTTCCTGTCCTGACTTCCTTCAGTGATGAACAATGATATGGAAGTGTAGCCTGAATGAACCCTTTCCTTTGGTCATGGTGTTTCATCACAATAATAGTAATCCTAATTAAGACCAACAGACATCTTATTAGCAATCTCAGGGGCTTAAAAGTGAGTTTGAACAGTTATTTTCCTCATTGGTTGAGGTAAGATCAACACCCATGAGTCAATTCCCAGGGCTAAATCCTGTTCATGTGCCATGGCTCTGTCCCTTGGATAAACATGGAAAACACAGAGATAATCCACTGTCCCTCCCCTGTTAACTCTGTTCTACATCCACTCCGTTTAGCTATTCAATTCATTCCATCCTTAGCTGTATCTTTACCCTATCCTCAAACCTGGCCTGTCATCCCACCTTCTAGAGGCCAAATAAACACAGTGACCCCACCACAATATGCAAGGTATATACTAGGCCCTGAAAGATGCAATGTGAGTGGGAGCCATACTTTGAGATCTTCTGCAAGAACTTTCCACTACTGGAGTATTCTTGAAATGGATAGAGAGACAAAAGCACAACGATGGTGGTATAAAATAAAGCCACCAGAATTGAAACAAGTTAATTAATTTTCTACAAGTTCATTATCATTATTTCATAGCATCTGCTAGTTCTCTCTATTAAAATAGGGTTGAGTAAACTTTAGCCCACCCCTTGGAGCAGATCTATGCACAATCAAGTTTTTCAGAAGAAAATGAGATAAAAATTCTGGGGACTTAAAAACTGGCTGGGGGTTGGGGAAGCTGTCCCTGACTCTGTTGCCCACCTGTGTATCCTGTTCCCCTAACTAGCTGCCTTGTCTGGCCTAAGTGGGAGAGGATGTGCCTAGCTCTGCAGTGACTTCTTGTACCAGGGTAGGTTGGGGGAACTCCCCTTCTCAGAGGAGAAGAGGCAGGGGAATGGGAAGAGGAGTTTTGGGGGGAGCTGTGATCAGGATGTAAAGTGAATAAATAAATTAATTAATGGAAAAAGATCTAGAGACCTATCCAAAGAAGAGACTTCATTCACACAGGAAGTGAAGGGTAAGTACAAGGCTTGAAGAACTATAATGGTGCTGCCTGGGTTCTGTCACTAAGCCTCTCAGGACTAGGGGAGTTGCCTGTTCCTGAATCTTATTTCAAGCCTTTTTAAAAGACTCTGTCCCTGGAGTAATCAGCAACCTGGAGTGAAGGCCCAGGCTGGAGCAAAGAGACATATGTGGATTGAAGCAAACAAGTTTTTTTTTTTTCTGACTTGCTGTCTGAGACTCAGGCACCTGCACCTGCGTGGGAACTCTTTTTCCCACCCAGAGCACAAGACAGCCTGTAGAAATCTAGTTAGGAGTCATTTCGATTCAGCATTACATCATTGACACAGTACAATAGCCTCCTGGCTCCCTTTGTTATTCCTCAAACATCTGCTTCCTCTTCCCTCCCCGTCTCCTTCTGGGGTCAAGCGCTCTTTTGTACCGGGCACCCTTCCTTTAAAAATCAATCATTCTTAATTCTCCTTGAACTAGAAAAGAATTACCGGGCCTGGCCCTCTTCCTCCCCTGGATCTGCATCTGAAACTGAATAGTTACTGGAACCCTGAAGGTTTCGCCTCTGCTCCTGGGAACAAACTGTCAGAGCTTATGTTTCTACAGTGCTGGTGATACACATTGTTTACTCAAAATGGCACAGTTCCTGCCCTAGGCCTAATTTCTTGCTATTTTGTCTATTTAGTGCTAAAAGAGCACATGTTTCCAGCAGCCACATCTTGAAGCAAGCTGGAGTCTCTACTAAAATAGGCTATACCATAGACTGCCACTCTACAGAGCACCCAGGTTGCCTAGCCCTAAATGCACACCCCCTTCAAAAGGAACCTCTGCTTTGAGATGAAAAGTTCTTTTTAAGGATAAAGATGCTCACACAATTTACGTGTTGTAGCTCAGGTGTAAAACACTGCCCAACAGAATCCTGTATTTGAACTCTTGGTCTCAGATGGTGTTTGGGGAAGTTGTGGAAACTTTCATAGGGTGTACACAGCCAAAGGAAGTGGATCTATGATGGTGGGCTGGAGCATGAGGTTATAGCCAGCCCTACGTGTCCAGTCCTATCCCTGTCTTTTGGTCCACTGATAGGTGAGGTTAAAAGAAGCTTCAGCAGCATGATTCCAGCCACTACTGTGAATCTACCTATTGCCATGCCTGCCTTCCATTATGGATTGTGTCCCCTCAACTCATGAGCCACAATAGACCCTTCCTTGCTTAAGTTGTTTCTTGTCACATATTTGCTCATGGAAACAAGAAAAATTGCTGATATAGCCAATGAAATGTAATTTTCAAACAAAAAGTCAAAGATCTTATCTATATTCTGTGTTAGAGCTGCTAAAATAAGTTATATTTTCATTAGGTGATTTTTAAATTTTATCATATATCCTTTAGTAATTTTGTACATGAATATGATATCTTTAATCATCTTATTTAAATGATTTTATTTAAAATGATTTTAAAGTCAGTCCACAGCTCCCTTCAAGGATTTCTTAATTTGATATGAAGCGAATACTTTAACTACTACAGAAAAATGAAGAAAGGGGGCAAGCAGTGGATCAGGTGAGCATTTATTTATGATTACATGTATGTGAAATTGTACTTCATCTCTCACTCCAAGTCCTCATCAGTTTGCTAAGGAGGCTGATACCATTAGAAGGTAGAAAATACCATTGCCTCCAGAAGGAGGGGGACATCAATCCACTCACAAAACCTTCAACCCAAATTTTTTCCTGCCTACAAGATGTACAGGGATAAAGATGGAAGAGAAATTGAGGGAACATCCAGCCAACGACTGCCCCAACTTGAGACCCACCCCATGGGAGCAATCCAACCCCTGACACTATTAATGATACTCTGCTATGCTTGTAAACAGAAGCCTAGCATAACTGTCTCCTGAGAGGCTTCATCCATCAACAGAAGGAAACAGATGCAGAGACCCACAGCCAAACATAAAGCAAAGCCCCAGAAGTCTTATGAAAAAGTGGGGGGATAGAATTGAGCAAACCAGAGGGGTCATGAACACCACAAGAAGACCTACAGAGTCAACTAACATGGGGCCATGGGGGCTTACAAAAATTAAACCACCAACCAAAGAGCATGCAGCGGCTGGACCTAGCCCACCCTACACATTTGTAGCAAATGTGCAACTTTGTCTTCATGCAGGTCCTCTAACAATTGTAGTGGAGTCTGTCTCTGACTTTGCTGCCTGCCATTGGATCCTCTTACCCTACTTGGACTGACTACCTGGTTGGGCCTCAGTGGGAGAAGATGTGCTTAGTCCTGCTGGGACTAGATGACCCAGGGTGGAGTGGTACCCCAGGGGGGCTTCCCTTCCCTGAGAAAAAGGGGAGGAGGTAATGGTGGGAGGCACTTGAAAAGGTCTGACTGGGAGGAGGCTGTGATTGGAATGTAATATGAATCAAAACATTGTAGAAAAACAAACAAAAAAGAAAATATCATCCCATTCCTAAAACAGTAAGTACCCCATCCCTCTCTTTTCTATATTTATGAAATAATTATGTCTAATACTCATGAAGAAGATGCACCCCAATAACTTTTTCCCATGAAGAACTGCTGAACAACACTCTAGTGCCATTGATGCACTTCATTATCTAGTAATTTATTCATGCTTGCTCCTCTCATGTGATTCTGATCGTGGATATTATGATCAAGTCTGATCTTTACCTGTTGTCAATAAGAAGCCTCCCTAGCACCTTAGTCAGAGGCAGGGCTGACTGGTTTTGACATAAACTTAACAACCAGTTTAAGAAGTTGTTAGCATTCTGTCTAAGCTCCACTCCACAGTTACCTGGCAACAGGTAGTCCTGACCCACTATAAAAGCGGCTGCTTGCTCCCTCCTCCCTCTCTTGCCTCTTGTTCTCTTGCTCCCTCTTGCTTCTCCCTTGCTCTTGCTCTCCCTTTCCCATTCCCTTCTCCCTCCCCAACTCTCCACGTGTTCATGGCCAGCCTCTACTTCTCTACTCTCTCCCTCTCTCTGCCTTTCTCTGCCTCTACTACCCTCTACCCTCTTAACTCCCCTACCCATGCCCTGAATAAACTCTATCCTATCCTATACCTTCATTTGGTTGGTCTCTCATGAGGAAAGAATGTCTCAGCATGGACCCTCTGAGACACTCCCTTCCCCTATACTTGACAATACCTCATAGAATATATTCCCTATCTCTTTATCCATAGAACATAACCCCTACCTCTTTATCTTTTTATAAACACATCAGAAGTGACATCATTGGAAAAGACTTTGAAAGTAGAAAGTCCAAGAGAATGTCTGCCTAGGGAGAGTTGGAGCTTACAAAGGTCACTGTTTACTGGACACTTTCATTGCACTTGCAACAGTAAATGTATTATCTCACTCGATTTTTAGAGCAACCCTGCAAAGGAAGTCATGCTCCAAATGTCTCCAGTGATCACCAAGTATAGCTAGCTAAGTGAATAGAGTATAGAAAACTAGAGCCCTATCTACTTTAGTGCTACCTCTACTGGAGCCCTAAGGAAGCACCCCTAGAACCTCAGCACTTCATGGAATGCAAGACTTTTATTTTTAGGTTTTTTTTTTTTTTTAGTTTTTGTTGTTGTTGTTGTTGTTGTTGTTGTTTGTAAAGTAGATTATTAAATCCACCCCATTCCCTTCCCCCTCCCATTACTATTACCTCCAACTTCCTGTGATCTTTTGTTCTAACCTCCTGAGTCCACTTAATGCTGAAATGCAATTTTTAAAGCTGAGCAGTCTATTTGCCCTAGAATGAGACTCGATTGAGGTTTTCCAGCTTTGTTTAATTTAGTGACTGAAAATTCATATAAAAATGCAACCATTTTACAAAGTACATTTCCACAATGGAACAGTATTCGCCCACAAAAACGAAATCCTGTCATTTCCAACAATGTGAACGAGCATAGAGAATAGTACATTAAGTGAAACAAGGAATGTATATGAATAAAAGTGCATGATTTCCCTCATATACAGAACCCTAAAAATGTCAAATTCATATAGAAACAAAGAGTACAGTGGTAGTTGCTAGAGGTTAGGACTATCCAGTGAAAGGTGAGCAAACAAAGCCACTGGCTGCCATGCCTTTCCTGTCATGATGGACAATAGCCCTTCAAACCATGACCCAAAATAAGCCTGCCCTCCCTTCTTGGGCTTTTGTTTTAAGTATTTGTTCACAGTGATGCAAGAACTACCTGACACATTCATGAGAGTGTCTGGAACCCATCTGCCAATATAGGTGTCCTAGAACTGAATGATAGGTAAGAGATTAGAGCATAATTATTTGAATTCTGGAACATAACCATGGACCCTCTTCTAAAGCAGTTAGTTTAGTAATCCTGCTCTCCTCTTACAAAGACATGGCAATATCTGTAGATATTTTCAACTGTCACAAGTTGGGGTACACAATTAGCTTCTAGTACTTAGAGTCCAGAAACTTTTAAACATTTGACAATGCAAAGGATAAAATCCATAGCAAAAACAAGTATCTGAGCCAAAATCTCAGTAATATCAAGGTGGAAGAGGGATATAAATCTATCAATCCAATCTAAGAGAACCACTGAGTTGTAAAAGTTCAGGGAAATTTGATCGGATGGTCAACTATTCATAGGCTGTCTTGAAACTGTAGCTATATTTAGCACATTCATAGATTTGATACACATGCATTCAGCACCTAGATATGGGTCAAGCTCTGGTCTGCATCAAAGGGTTCACAACTCAAGTGTCACAAAACAAATTTGCATATTGAAGTAATACATAGCATGCATGAGATGTTAGAAAACTAAGAAATTTGCTTCCTGGGGGTGTGAGGTTTTTTTTGCATTAGCACTTTAAACTGTGGAAACACTGAGAAAGTAGTCACTCAATTTATAGTTTATTGTGTTAGCATCATTTCAACACTATAAACCATCTTATTTAATTTGGCATCCCTAATTTACCAGGTCCCATTCCTGTGGCTTAATGCTCTAGACATCAACTAAGAGATTTAGCAGTGAATCCTATAAAATGAAATTCTATCTGTTTACATGGAACATATTATTTCCTTTTAAACTTTAGAAAGGTCATGGTTGTAGGAGTTTGAGGGAGGGGGGAGTTCCTATTTGTTTGATTTCCTAGTAGTGTATGTGTGTGTGTGTGTGTGTGTGTGTGTGTGTGTCTGTGTGTGTGTGTGTGTGTGTCTGTGTATTGAGTTTTCCTGAGTTTTCTTTGTTCTCTTTTGTATTAATAGCAAAAGGGAAAGAAAGGAAATATTCGATTCAAATACAAACAGTTAGCATGGGCTCTGTCAAAACTACCCTTCCACTCTCTACTCTGCTTGAAGAACGATTACACAGATAGGTACACTGGAAATATAAAATATCAGTATTTACCTCCCTCTCTTTGCCAGACCAGTGCCACCTCCATTTGTGACAGAAAGGAATACTTCTCTGTCTAGGCTATACCATAAGTATTACTACAAAGCAGGCAGCTTATCCCATCGAGATGTATATCATTAATTTTACTGCTGCCATGGGAGATTAAAAATTAAATCATAATTTGAAGTATTTTCATAAAGGTTAGGTAGGCATGTTTGATTTCTTTATTGCTTCACTGAATGTCAGAGGCTGCAGCATTCACAGAGGACTGACAGTGAGGAATGATGGCATTTATGATACAAATGTCATTAAGTTTACCTTTGAAGAAGATACATTCTGTACCGCACCTAGAAAATTATGCATGTATTAATTCCTAGGATAACAGTGTTTTTACGGGAAGATTGCTGTACTCTTTTATAAAAACCATGACAACAAAATACATCCAAAATGATGAGCAAGTCCCATTACAATGTTTGTTCTGAGCTGGGTACATGTGCTCCAAGCTCCTGAACATCAGATTTTTGGCTTCCTCACACTGCTGACAATATGCATTGAGATCCCAGCAACCTATGGGAGGGGTCCTTTCTTGGCCCAATTATCAAGTTTCCATATTTTATATTTGCATTGGAAATGTAAATTCAATTAGTACAGAACCTAACCCAAATGAGAGTCAAGGCATTCAGTGAGGCTGGTCTTTTGAGACAAGGACAAGAATCCCAGAAGAGGATAATTTATCTGGACAGGGTGGAAAGACAAAACAGATGCAAATTTACAAGATAGTGTGGGGTTGGGGTGTCCTTACCACAATACATCCCAATGCCTTTTATATCCTAATGTGCAGAATGGCTTTTCTGAATACCACTTGTGAAGGTATAGTCACATTAGTCAGATGCCATAGTTCAACGCATAATTCAATGATTTGTAAAGTTTTGATCTATGTCTTATAAAAGAAATTCTTATAACAGCCTTGTGAATGATATAGATGAATATAAAGTGGGTGAAAACACTAAATAGAGATTCAGGACAAAATATGAGACACTAAGTTTGGCAAGGTGGCTCAGTTGGTCCCCCACTTACCACTAGGCCTAACAATTTTCAATTGATAAACTCTTGAAAACATAAGGCTAGTTTTTTCCAATGGAGCCTCGCTGGGACTACAAACCACTATTAAGGGTAAGCCCTGTGCTCATCAATAAATGGTCAACAAAAAATAAATTCAATGGCATCTTTGGAGATTCTTTGTCTCGTAGGTCCTTTGCATATATATCATGGCTTCTGATTTTATATTTTTATGGGATCCCTATGTATGCAAACATGTGTGTCCTGTATCTATATGTGTTTCTTGTGCATTTTATTTGGCTCTTTTACTTCTGTTTGTTTGGTTTTTCCTATTCTACTTTATTTGTCTTGTCTTATCTTAGTTTATTATTATTCTTTACCTGCCTGTCTGTTTTCTAATGAAAGACAGAACAGGCATGGATTCATATGAAAGGGGAGAGGGGGAAGATCTTGGAGAGGTTGTGATAAGGAAAATCAAAACCAGAATATATTGTATGAAAAAAATTCAGTACAAAAAAAAATAGAGGGGGAAATAAAGAAAATGCAAATAAGACTGGTAAAGGGACATTTGGGAGTTCTTACAAGTACTTAGCTAAGAGAAAGGACTGAAGGAGCTGAAGGAGCTTGCAGCCCCATAGGAGGAACAACAACCAACCAGTACCCCCAGAGCTCCCAGGGACTAAACCACAAACAGAAGAGTACACATGGAGGGACCCATGGCTCTAGCTGCATATGTAGCAGAATGACCTTGTCAGATATCAAAGAGAGGAGAGACCCTTGGTACTATGAAGGCTCAAAGCCCCAGTGTAGGGGAATGCCAGGGCAGGGAAGCAGAGTGGGTGGGTTGGAGAGCAGGGGGAGGGGGGATGTGATAGGGGGGTTTTGGAGGGGAAACCAGAAAAGTGGATAACATTTGAAATGTAAATAAAGAAAATATCTAATAAAATAATAATAATAATAATAATACATTAAATTAAAAACCCAGTTCAAAAAAAAAAGAATGTAATTAATTGTTTATTCTTGTATTCTTAAACACCTCAATTTACGCACCCAAATTTAGATTCACTACAGAGGAGGTTCCATTCATTTCCATTTTAGTATTTGTTTTCATAGGAATCAGCAAATATAGGAGGGTAAGCTTGGCCGATCTTGTTAGACTCTGTTCTGAGACGCTCCAGAAAGAAGGCAATTTGTTGGGGTATATACACTAGCTAAACAAAACAAACATGATCCCTGCCTGTCCTGGGGTTACATTATAAATAGACAGAGTAGTCCTCTTGGAAGAAGTGGCACTAGGCTGAGATGGGAGAAATAAGAAGTTACAAATGTCAAGGTTCAAGAGAAGAACATACCTGGCCAAACACAGGTCACAATGTGTATCAGTATCAGAATCAAGGATGATGTGGTCGATTAAAAAGTCCAGTTAACTCCCAAAATATCAGTCTCCACTCCACGCTTCCTACCATGTTCTTTTCACTGAAAGAAAGCAGCTCTAAAGGCTGAACAGAAGAAAAAATCGATTCTGAAAGAACCATAAGGCCAATGGCTATTGCCTTAAAATACTTCATACACACCGAAGCTGTAGCTAGGAAGCAGAGCTTTGTGAACATGGTTTTCTGAGATGCTGCTCTCAAGAAGTTCTCACCAAAAACCTACTGTGATGTTTTAGATCCTCTTTTCCTGGCTTGTTTCTTAAAGAATATATTTAGTAATATTTCTTTAAATTTAGCATACATTCCAGGTGATTTGGCTATGGGCAGGAGGATGAAAGTTAAATCATTTGTGGATCTTGCCCTCCCTAGAAAATGCAGCATCAAGAGTGCCAAGTTGTTTGAAACCCATCTTCATTTGAGGGTATTTTTAAACAGACTCCAAACTGTCTTCTAAATTACCTCCTATCTGAGGTGACAGAATGTTCAACTGTTTTCTCACAGTTTGGTGTGGTTACTATGAAGTTGCTAAAAGTAAAGAGGGTGGCCAACTGAAAAATTGAGTGTCAAATACCACAAGAGATGCAGACTGACTAACCCTGGGTGTTTCACGGTGGGATGTACAAAATGTAGCACAGCAAATGTGGGCCAGATATGTAAAAGAAGATAAAGTAAGATTAGTGCTGTATTAAAAAAGAAAACACGTGGAGTTACTTTAGTTTCCAGATAAGAGGAAAAGATGTTAGTATTGTCAAAAGGGGGATTTTCTAATAGAAAGTTTCAAATAGTAAAGAATAGACTAAGGGCTGTTGGAGTGGGGGTGGGGGTTAGGTGGATATTTTCTAAGAACTCATTTGGAAGAGTGGGAACTTGGTGAGGTTACCATTGTCTGACCTTTGGGGTTTAAGGAACCTTAGTTTGTCAGCACATCAGAGTAAATCCAAACTGCCCGGAAGTCTCACTCTTCCTCAAGAGTCAAAATCCTTCTATGTGCCAGATCTTGCATTCTAGGCACCAAGATGTAATGGTAAGCAATGTGGATATATTAACAAGCTCTGGCACATTCTATGTTCAGTTAGATTATACACAGACAACCTAAATGGTTCAGATTTCACAAGTCTATGCAATCACACAACCCTTTAATGGCCAAATGTAAGTATTCATGCCATTCACTGAATAAAAAAATCTAATATTTTCCTATTTCTCATTATTATTTTTAAGGTTTTTATTTGTCTATATTAATCATACAAATAATTAATTATGCATAATAATTACATATATCAATACATAACAATTATGCATAATAATATATAATAATGTCATTGAGACATTTTCATACATACTATAATGTATTTTGATCATATTCATCCCATCGCATACACTTGTCCTGCCCCAATTCTTGCTGGTCTCTTCCTACCTCACCCTACTTCTGCTTTAATGTCTTTATTTATTTTAGACAGCCCAGTGAGTTTAATTAGAGTGGCATGGGAGATGGGTTATTTATGGAAACATGGGCAAAATACCAGTGACTGACTCACTAAAGAAATATCTCTCCTGACCCAGTAATGAGTAACTGTCGATAGAACCTGATAAAGTAAATAATTGAGAGAGTGGGGAGGGAGAGGGAGACAGGGTAAAAGGAGAGGGAGGGGGCAAGGGGAGAGGGAGAGGGAGGGGGAGGGGAGAGGGAGAGGGAGTTTGAACAGGAAGTACCCTGCTGTTGGCAGATTAAATGACTAAAGGTATTGAATGAGAATTTAATATTTAGCAAACTCCCCTCCCCAAGGATTTTTGAGACTCTCTAAAGAATACTTACCTCACTCTAGAATACTTACCTGGCACTTAGATCCATCCACGTTTTATAATACAGTATGTACTCAGAAAGTGATTAGTATGCGTATGAATGCATGTCATAATCCCTTATATTTGGATTTACAAAGAACTTTCAGGATACTTACATCTTAACCACTTAACTATCTATTTGACAAAACATAACACTAGTGAGAAAAATAACTGGAGAAAAAAAAAAACCTCTCTATGACCTTGTGTGGGTTCAATCTCATTTGTAGAAACATAAAATTTGATGCTTAACCAAGATAGGTGAGCTATCCTCGAAGAACTCAATGAGCCTTAATAGCTTGGTAAAGGCTCAAATTTGGGAATGGGAGATCCCAGCAAAGGAAAAAACTGACAATCTGGCTTGTGATCAGTGCTTAGAGCTCAGTGGTGACACCCACCTAGTTGGAGCAGGAGCCTTGACGGAAAATACTTGAATTTCTGAAATGGGGCATGATTAGGTGTTAGGTCTTTAGAGCCAGGTTCAAGAATTTCATGTTGATTGACAGATGGGAAAGAACCTTTTGTGAATGGTATTTAGGCAGAGAAGCATGATAGTATTGGCAGGATTCTTCTAGTGGTATTGAAGGCCAGGATAGAGCCAAATAGTTCAATGTTATTATTGAAGAAAATATAAATATAATGATGATATTTAGAAGTTTTTTTGGCTTCTCCCTAAAGAGATGAAACTGTTAAATATATTAAAACACTTATTTTGATAAGAATTAGGACAAGAAATATCAAATATTCCTTTTCAAAACTAAAGTATTTCAGAAGAGAGAAAGTAAGGTGATTGGAAGTCTCAAGCCTGGGGTTATACTAGAATTCCAAATCAACTGTGTCTAATATGTCTTTCAACGAATTTGATTCAATTCAACAAGCACTAAGTGAGCATTTAGTATATGCTTAAACCTCTGTTAAAACTGTGGGTATAGAAAAAAACAAGGAAAATAATAGGGGTTAATTATGGTCCAAGTAGAACATATGCATGTATGATAATGTCAAACTGAAACTCGTTAATTTGTCTAATTAATAAACACTAATAATAAGTAAGCCATGGAACACCAAGAGGTGATAATCTGATGAGTGATTCTATTGATGTTAAATATGTGTTCTAGTTCAGACTACATTAATGTTGAATATGTGTTCTAGTCTAGATTCCTTATGTGTTACTTACTTTTTATTATCAACTTGACAACTTAAAATCATCTGGGAAGACTGAGTGTCAATTGAGATACCCAGGTCAGATTTGCCTCTGGCCAGTGTCTGGAAGAAATTGTCTTTAGGGCTGGAGAGATGGCTCAGTAGTTAAGAGCACTATCTGTTCTTCCGAAGGACACATGTTCAATTCCCAGCATCCACTTGGCAGCTCACAACTGTCTGTAAGTCTAGGTCCAAGGTATTTGACACCCTCACACCAATGCACATAAAATAAAATAAAATAAAATAAAATAAAATAAAATAAAATAAAATAAAAAAGTGTCTTTATCAATGAGTGGTATGGAAAGGCCTAACCCATTATGGGTGGCTTCATCACTAGGCAGGGGGGTCTCACTGTTTAAGAAAAGCTAGCTAACTATAAGCCTGTAAGCAAATTAATAAATATCCCCTGTAGTTCCTTCTTTGAGTTCTTGCCCTGATTTTCCTCAATAATAGACTATGATCTGCATGTGTAAGACGAAACAAACCCATTTCTCCCTAAATTGATATTGGTCATGTAGTTATCACAGCAACAAGAAACAAACTTGAACTCCTTGCCAAATGTTTTTCCATGACTTTCATCTTCTCAATCACCCTGAAGGTAAAACTATCTTCCTTTTGTGGCAAAGGCCCCCACTCCCCACTATACACACACACACACACACACACACACACACACACACACTCACATTTAAGATTCAAAAAGATTAAATTAACTCAAAAGAATTGGTAGACCTCTTACCCTGAGTTACAGAGTTAGGGCTCAACCAATAGAATGAAGATTAACATTAAGTCTATCTATTGTTCCTCCTGCTTTTAATTTACACCTCATTTTCTATAGCTTCCATGCTGGGGCTGGTGAGGAGGAACAATGCAAGCTAATACTATTCATTCAGCATTTCTGATTCCTCGCTATCATTTCGCAAGCTTTGTGTGACTAGAAGCAGGTCCACATGGGGAATGACATGTGTCATAGGACATTACCTGTGACAACCTGTGAGGCCTGAAGTTGGAGTCAGACTGAGGACATGAGTGCCTTAAAAGTTAGATCTCTCCATTCTTTGACTCATGTCTTGCTCTTGTGCTACTGACCTGCACACACCCGTTAGAATTTCCCCTGAGCTTCTCTTTCCCCTTGACCCAATTTTAGGAAACTCAGATAGACTTTTATTGATCTACATTGAGCCAAGATGAGAACTCATAATACCTATAGAGGATGAGGGAAGGGGAGAGAACAACACTCCCCTCATCAAAATACCAGTTCCCTTACCCAGGCTGCTTGTATCAGCCATAGCAAACAATCCAAAGTTACCTCCACTAAGAGCTGAGAACAACTAGTCTATTTCAGTGGCCTATAATTTATGATGAAGGGCAGATATCCCCCCCCCCAACTAACTTATTATATGTGACATGAGGAGGCAGAACAGAGAAAAATAAATCTTCCCTATTTTAAAACAAGACTGTTTTATAAAAGGTAAAAACATACTCTTTTTTTTCTTTCTAAAATTATTATTCACCAAAAATTTTAAGGAGACTATGACTAAATAACACAACAGCCCATCATTTTTATAATAGTTCAGTAAATATTTAAGCTCTAAAGTTATACTAACCCTAGGTTTTAATGAGTATCTTGGTTGATGCAAACAAAAAAATAAATGCATCCCTGACACCCAAAGACCTAGCTTCAGACCTGTGACCCATAAATTAGTTTTGTTCAGGAGCCTTTTCTGCCTGCAAAGTGTGTCCGTCCCTCTCTAATCTCTCCCTCTACCCACTATCATCTCTGCATCCACAGTCGAGCTACAGATCCATGGTTTGGGAGCCATCTTTGTATGGTCCAATTAGACAGCTTGTGTACTAGTTTCACAAACTCATGGCTTAGCTCCTGCACTGGCCCAATCTAAGACAGGCCAGATTCTCATATCAGACACACAACAAGCTAAGAAAGAAGTCTGTGTACACAGGTCACATCACAAACACCAAAACAATATGAATGGCTAAGACAGGATGCCTCTTATCAAACCCACTAATCCTATAGAAATATTATCTAATGAAAATTACATAGATGAACTACAGGACACAGAAGTTGAGGAATGGTCATAAATTTAATCAAAGACTTCAAGAATTGAAAGAAGGCATAAAAACAAACACTTAATTGAACTTCAAGATGATAACAATAAACATCTGAGAGATGTCCAAAAGAGAAAAAAAGAAACATGTGGGTGAATGAAATAACAAAGACAATTCAAGATTGGAAATCACAGTTCAATAGAGTTAGAACTAATAAGGAAAGCAGCAGCTGAAACAAAAATGTAATTGAAAACCTCACCAACTCCGGTAAAAAACTCAAGGAAAAGCTTTACAAGCAGAACGGATCAAGGAGAAGATAAGACCATCAGGAACTGAAAATACAGTAGGGGAATTAGACAACACAAGCAATGAGTCTGACATTTTTTAAGCCAAGAAAGGAACTTACAGGAAACATGGAAATCCATGAAAAGACCAGACCTTCAAATTATAAGCATGGATGAGGGACAAACATTCCAAATCAATGGCACAGCAAAATTATAGAAGAAAACTTCCTCAAAGTTAGAAAAAATATACATACAGATACAGAGAGCACACAGAACACTAAATTGACAAGACCAGAAAAGAAACTTCCTAGTACATACCATATTTAAGACACTAGGTATATAGAACCAAGAAAGAATATTCAAAGCTCCGAGAGAAAAAACACAAGTCACGTATGAAAGAAACTACCAGAATAAAAACTGGTTGGTTAGTGGAAATTTCAGAAGCCAGAAGAATCTGGAGCATTCTAAGCGTTAAAAGACCACAATTGCAAACCGAAATGACTGTAACCAGCAAATACCTTGCATAGTGAAGGGAGGAAGAAAAGTTGTCCATGATACAAAAAGCCTAAAAAACATCAGTTCCACCAAAAAACCTTAAATGAGAATACTGAGAGCATTACTTTAAACTGAAAAAAAAAGAATAAGCACAAGCAAAAGACACTACAAAGAAAATAAAGTAATAATTAATTAAATACTAAGCAGAACTAAGAACACAAACAACCAAACCAAAAAAATGACTGTAATCAACATACATATTCAATAATAATTTTAAATATTAATGGCCTCAGGTTAACACTCAAAAGACATATAGATGAATGAACTAAGAAATAAAATCCATCTTTCTGTAGTCTACAAGAAATTCAGCTTTAAGAATAGGCATGACCTTAAAGGGAAAGGACTAAAAAATTTATTCTAGCAGTGAGATCAGGTAGCAAGCAGGTGTTTCCATCCTAATACCTAATACAAAATAGACTCCAAAATAAAAATAATCAAAAATGCAGTGTCCTTCTCTTGAATGTCATAGGCAACACAAATTGGACTTGAGGGGGGGTGTCTTTTTGACAAACTCTAAGACAAAAACCACATGATCATTTCCTTAGTTGCGAAGAAAGCATTTGACAAAATCCAACACCCAGTCATGATAAAAGTCTTGGAAAGATCAGGAATTCAAGGCCCATACCTAAACATGATAAAAGCAATCTATAGCAAACTAGTAGCCAACATCAAAGTAAATGGTGAGAAGCTGGAAGCAATCCCACTAAAATCAGGGACTAGACAAGGCTGCCCACTTTCTCCCTACCTATTCAACATTGTACTTGAAGTCCTAGCCAGAGCAATTCAACAACAAAAGGAGATCAAGGGGATACAAATTGGAAAAGAAGAGGTCAAATTGTCACTTTTTGCAGATGATATGATAGTATATATAAGTGACCCTAAAAATTTAACCAGAGAATTCCTAAACCTGATAAACAGCTTCAATGAAGTAGCTGGATATAAAATTAACTCAAACAAGTCAATGGCCTTTCTCTACACAAAGAATAAACAGGCTGAGAAAGAAATTAGGGAAACAACACCCTTCTCAATAGTCACAAATAACATAAAATATCTTGGCGTGACTCTAACTAAGGAAGTGAAAGATCTGTATGATAAAAACTTCAAGTCTCTGAAGAAAAAAATTAAAGAAGATCTCAGAAAATGAAAAGATCTCCCATGCTCATGGATTGGCAGGATCAACATTGTAAAAATGGCTATCTTGCCAAAAGCAATCTACAGATTCAATGCAATCCCCATCAAAATTCCAACTCAATTCTTCAACGAATTAGAAAGAGCAATCTGCAAATTCATCTGGAATAACAAAAATCCTAGAATAGCAAAAACTCTTCTCAAGAATAAAAGAACCTCTGGTGGAATCACCATACCTGACCTAAAGCTTTACTACAGAGCAATTGTGATAAAAACTGCATGGTACTGGTATAGTGACAGACAAGTAGACCAATGGAACAGGATTGAAGACCCAGAAATGAACCCACACACCTATGGTCACTTGATCTTCGACAAGGGAGCTAAAACCATCCAGTGGAAGAAAGACAGCATTTTCAAGAAATGGTGCTGGCACAACTGGTTGTTATCATGTAGAAGAATGCGAACTCATCCATTCCTATCTCCTTATACTAAGGTCAAATCTAAGTGGATCAAGGAACTTCACATAAAACCAGAGACACTGAAACTTATAGAGGAGAAAGTGGAGAAAAGCCTTGAAGATATGGGCACAGGGGAAAAATTCCTGAATAGAACAGCAATGGCTTGTGCTATAAGATCGAGAATTGACAAATGGGACCTCATGAAACTGCAAAGCTTCTGCAAGGCAAAAGACACCGTCAATAAGACAAAAAGGCCACCAACAGATTGGGAAAGGATCTTTACCTATCTTAAATCAGATAGGGGACTAATATCCAATATATATAAAGAACTCAAGAGGGTGGACTCCAGAAAATCAAATAACCCCCTTAAATGATGGGGCTCAGAGCTAAACAAAGATTTCTCACCGGAGGAATACCGAATGGCTGAGAAGCACCTGAAAAAATGTTCAACATCCCTAATCATCAGAGAAATGCAAATCAAAACAACCCTGAGATTTCATCTCACACCAGTCAGAATGGCTAAGATCAAAAATTCAGGTGACAGCAGATGCTGGCGAGGATGTGGAGAAAGAGGGAACACTCCTCCGTTGTTGGTGGGATTGCAAGCTTGTACAACCACTCTGGAAATCAGTCTGGCAGTTCCTCAGAAAATTGGAAATAGTACTACCGGAGGATCCCACAATACCTCTCCTGGGCATATATCCAGAAGATGTCCCAACCTGTAAGAAGGACACATGCTCTACTATGTTCATAGCAGCCTTATTTATAATAGCCAGAAGCTGGAAAGAACCCAGATGCCCCTCAACATAGGAATGGATACAGAAAATGTGGTACATTTATGCAATGGAGTACTACTCAGCTATTAAAAAGAATGAATTTATGAAATTCCTAGGCAAATGGTTGGACCTGGAGGGCATCATCCTGAGTGAGGTAACCCAATCACAAAAGAACTCAAATGGCATGTACTCACTGATAAGTGGATATTAGCCCAGAAACTTAGTATAGTGAGATAACAGATACAATTTGCAAAACACATGAAACTGAAGAAGAATGAAGATCAAAGTGTGGACACTTTGCCCCTTCTTAGAATTGGAAACAATCACCCATGGAAGGAGTTACAGAGACAAAGTTTGGAGCTGAGACAAAAGGATGGACCATCTAGAGACTGCCGTATCCAGGGATCCATCCCATAATCAGCCTCCAAACGATGACACCATTGCATACACTAGCAAGATTTTGCTGAAAGGACCCTGATATAGCTGTTTCTTGTGAGACTATGCCGGGGCCTATCAAACACATAAGTGTATCACAGGGCCCCCAATATAGGAGCTAAATAAAGTACCCAAGGAGCTAAAGGGATCTACACAGGTGAGAGTGTGGACTGCAGAAGCTCACAGCTTCTGGGACAGGCCGAAACAACATAGCTTCTGGGACAGGCCCTGTTTTGGGCCTTCATCTTCTGCCAGAGGCAGGTCAGAACACCAGATATCTGTGCACCTTCCCTGTAAGAGGAGAGCTTGCCTGCAGAGGGGGCTTTTGGAATAGCATTGGAATTGTAAATGAGGAAAATACCTAATTAAAAAAAAAACGAAGGTGCACTCCAGAAAATTGAATAACGCCATTAAAAAATGGGGCTCAGAGCTAAACAAAGAATTCTTACCTGAGCAATACCGAATGGCTGAGAAGCACCTGAAAAAATCTTCAACATTCTTAATCATCAGGGAAATGCAAATCAAAACAACCCTGAGATTCCATTTTGCATTTTCTTTGATTGTTGTGCCGATGTTCTCTATGGAATCTTCTGCACCTGAGATTCTCTCTTCCATCTCTTGTATTCTGTTGCTGATGCTCACATCTATGGTTCCAGATTTCTTTCCTAGGGTTTCTATCTCCAGCATTGCCTCACTTTGGATTTTCTTTATTGTGTCTACTTCCCTTTTTAGGTCTTAGCTGCTTTTGTTCATTTCCATCACCTGTTTGGATGTGTTTTCCTGTTTTTCTTTAAGGACTTCTGCCTGTTTGGTTGTGTTTTCGTGTTTTTCTTTAAGGACTTGTAACTCTTTAGCAGTGTTCTCCTATATTTCTTTAAGTGAGTTATTAAAGTCCTTCTTGATGTCCTCTACCATCATCATGAGATATGCTTTTAAATCCGGGTCTAGCTTTTCAGGTGTGTTGGCGTGCCCAGGACTGGGCGAGGTGGGAGTGCTGCGTTCTGATGATGGTGAGTAGACTTGGTTTCTGTTAGTAAGATTCTTGCGTTTGCCTTTTGCCATCTGGTAATCTCTGGAGTTAGTTGTTATAGTTGTCTCTGGTCAGAGCTTGTTCCTCTCATGATTCTGTTAGCCTCTGTCAGCAGACCTGGGAGACTAGCTCTCTCTTCTGAGTTTCAGTGTTCAGAGCACTCTCTGCAGGCAAGCTCTCCTCTTATAGGGAAGGTGCACAGATATCTGGTGTTCTGACCTGCCTCTGGCAGAAGATGAAGGCCCAAAACAGGGCCTGTCCCAGAAGCTATGTTGTTTCGGCCTGTCCCAGAAGCTGTGAGCTTCTGCAGTCCACACTCTCACCTGTGCAAACTAGTCTCAGAGGGATCCGGGAACCAAGATGGCACCCCCAGGTGCTCAGGCAAAGCCCTTCTGGGAGGGGCGGACACCTCTCCTCTGTCAGGGAAGGTGACCGGATGTCTGGAGCCCGAAATGGGGTCTTCCTCAGAAGCTGTCCTCTAGGGACCTTGGGGGTGTCTGCTGTCTCCATGCCCAGGTGACCTGGTGCTGGCGCCGACCGGAAAGGATTTGGACCCTGATCAGGCTGGGTTTTCTGCTTCCCTAGTGCTGTCTCAGGTCCTGCGTGATTGGATTGGAACAGAAGTTGTGTTCTACTCATCGGCGGTCCTAAGATCTCGTGGAGAGTCCTCTAGGGGACCTTGGGCGTGTCCGCCGATTCCTCACCCAAGGTGACCCGATGCTGGCGCTGACCGGAAGGGATTTGTGTCAATAGTAAGCAATTTTAACACCCTATTTTCTCCTATTGACAGGTCATTTAGGCAATAAAATAGAGAAATTTCAAAATTAAATGTCATCCTATCTCAAGTGGACCTAAGAGATAACTATAGAATATCACATACAAACACCAAAGATATACATTCAGCTCAGTAACCTACAGAAGCTTCTGTAAAATAGACTGCATCCTGGACATCCACACACTCACACACACATGATTTAACAAATTCAGATAACTTGAAGTAATTCTATGTAGCCTATCCTAGCATTGTGCAGTAAACTCTAAAATGAACAACAAATAAATCTATTTTAAGTGCATAAACACAGAAAGATTAAATAACTCACGACTGAGTGATCAATTATCAAAGGAAAAATAAATATTTTTCTGTAATTAAACAGAAATAAAAACACAACACACAAAAAAAATCTCTGGGGCAAATTTAAAGCAGTTCTAATAGGGAAAGTTATACCCTAAGTTTCTACCTTTAAAAAAAAATCAGTAATGGCACAAATACCACTACTTAATGACCCAACTCGAGGATTTATACATTAAAAAAAAAATAACAGTAACAAACAAAACAAAAATTTGGACTGGAGAGATGGCTCAGTGGTTAAAAGCACTGACTGCTCTTCCAAAGGTCCTGAGTTCAAATCCTAGCAACCACATGGTGGCTCACAACCACCTGTGGTGAGATCTGACACCCTCTTCCCATGGGTCTGGGGACAGTTACAGTGTACTTACATATAACAATAAATAAATCTTTAAAAAAAGAAGTTACAAAACAAAAATTTAGTACAAGGCAAAAAGTAATAAAAATCAAAGAGAAAATTAATGAAATAGAAACAAAAAAATACAAAGAATTATTGAATCTGAAGAGCTGGTTCTTTCCGATGATAAACTGTTACGCGCGCTCAACAGGCCAGGAAGAATGACGCTGCTACAGGATCCTTCTGCACACATTTATTCAGTCCTGTTTCTTCTTTCTCCATATATCTCCCTTGTTTATATCTCCCCTGTTTATATCTCCCCTGTTTATATATCTCCCTTGTTTTTATATCTCCCTTGTTTTTATCTCCCCCACTAATAGTAATCCTCTCTCGAATAATAATCCTCCCTCTAACCTGGGCCTCTCACTCTTATATACTCTCTCTCATCCACGCACCGCAGGCCACGCCCCCTCACCAGGCACACAGCTTCAGCTAATCAGGGCAGCAGGGGCAAATCTCCACCAAATTGGATTCACCTGTATCCTGGTACACATGCGCAGCACTCAAGATGTTTGTGTCTTATATGAGGAAGTCAGGTGCAAGTCATATGACTTAGCTGCAGTCCCTGGCGCCTTTGGGACTGCCGCCACACCCGCTCCCCACAATTCCCCCTTTTTTCTTTTTTGGCAGAGAGAATGTCTGTAGATAGCCCCCCGCAGCCATGCCCCTTACCCGTCCTTGGGTGACAAACAGCATTGGTTTGATCCCTGTCTTAGGTTGGTGACATGTCCAGGGAGTCTTATCACTGACTACCTCTCAATCATGCCAAGCCACACCTGGGGAGATTGTGTTTTGCTTGCGGCAGGTGCATCAAAAGGCCAGGATATTAATTAACTTATGGCCAGATCTTAATTGCTGCAAGCAAGCCTCATGGGTGAAGGTAGAGGTCTGATCCCCAGTGTGCAAGCATAGGGGCCCTACACAAAACCATCCCTTAGGCTCATCACCCAGAGAGGTCTTGGCCAGCTCCCGTGTCGTTTTTCCTGGGGGAAGGGAACTAGGACACTGAACCTTCATGCAATCAGACATGCCTTCCACAGGATGCCAACAGCAGCTATCCTCTGTGCAGTGCTTAGCCTCGCACCCCACGGCATAACGCAGCATAATTTCTTTTAGAGTGGCAAACCAAATCTAAGGAGATTGTCCCGCCTCCACTGCAGCAAAAGCCTACGCTACCATGGCGAAAGTGCAGGCCGCACACTCTGCACCTAACACATGTGCCAAACACAAAACACACACACACTATAACAAGCATACATCCCAGGGCTCTCATCCCCACTCATCTTCCCTGAAGCAAGGGATAGATAGCCAGAGGGGCTATCTCTTTAAGGGGAATTCAGGGATCAAAAAGGCATGGGAAAATTTAAACGTCATGTCGAGCTGGTATCGGCTTCTGGAATACCGAAAGGATCTCTCATCTCGGCTCCATCCTTTGTGCTTGTGGGATCATCCACCACATCCACAGGGGCAACTGGATCAGGAGCCTCATTCTTGCAGCGTCTCGCCAATCTCTCCGGCACCCAAAGAGGTTCTGTCTGGTCCTGTGGAAACACAAACAGACCCTCTCGCCCAGGTCAACACCTGATCTGGTCGATCCCCAGGGGAGATGGACACAATACCTCGTGGTAATGAGACCATAACCTCAATCACCTGTGTCCATCTGGGGAGTCAATACGAGAGTCAAGTTTTCACTGCTGAGGAGGCATAGGGAGGAGGCACAGAAGCTAATTCGCCTTCCTCCTCCGCCTCGGCTCTTTTGTTTTGTCCTTTCTGTCCACCTGATAACACTGTGTCTCCTTTCTTTTTCCTTTTTCTTTTTAAGCCCTTCTCTTCCGACATACTTTCTTGTTGCTCTGTAAGGATTTTCTGACCTGTCTTGACTACCTTTACACACAATTTCAAACAGTAACAGAGTCCATATATCAGAACAAACAAGACCAAAACTATCAGACCTACCCACAAAGGGTCAACGGGAGAAAAAAGCATAACTACACAGCGAGGATCTATTGATCACTACACTGAGGTTATCATAGTTCCTTAACTTGTCCCCAAACTGGGAACCTTAACTTATCCCAAAGCCGGGAACCTTTCGTTACCTTGTGCCTGCTTGCTGGCAACTTTATGCTCACCTCTATTTTATCAGAGGTCCTTCCCAAACTCCTGGGTTACTTTGTGCCTACTTCCTGGCAACTTTATGCTCACCTCTATTTTATCCGAGGTCCTTCCCAAAGTCCTGGGGTCGCAAGTTTCACTCACTGTGAACTTACCCTGCCGGCAACCACTGACTGCTGAAAGTTCTGAACTCGGTGGGGGAGTCGGTTCCCCGTACGGGCCATCAATTGTCGCGCCCACTCTCCACCAGCAAGAACGACGCGACCACCAGTCCTTCTAACAGCAGTTTATTCAGTCTTCATCTTTCTTCTTTCTCTTCATCAGTACCGTTCCCCAGCTGAAGAGTTCTGAATCCACGCCAGATCCTTCTCAACAGTCTGTTTTACGGGAACTTTTATTAACCCCTTCTTCCCCGTTATGCAGTTCTGAATCCTCCCTGTAGCAGGGGGTCTTCGCTCTTGCCTGAAGATGTTTCTTTTCCCGGGTTTCGGCACCACTTCTTACGCGCGCTCAACAGGCCAGGAAGAACGACGCTGCTACAGGATCCTTCTGCACACATTTATTCAGTCCTGTTTCTTCTTTCTCCATATATCTCCCTTGTTTATATCTCCCCTGTTTATATCTCCCCTGTTTATATATCTCCCTTGTTTTTATATCTCCCTTGTTTTTATCTCCCCCACTAATAGTAATCCTCTCTCGAATAATAATCCTCCCTCTAACCTGGGCCTCTCACTCTTATATACTCTCTCTCATCCACGCACCGCAGGCCACGCCCCCTCACCAGGCACACAGCTTCAGCTAATCAGGGCAGCAGGGGCAAATCTCCACCAAATTGGATTCACCTGTATCCTGGTACACATGCGCAGCACTCAAGATGTTTGTGTCTTATATGAGGAAGTCAGGTGCAAGTCATATGACTTAGCTGCAGTCCCTGGCGCCTTTGGGACTGCCGCCACACCCGCTCCCCACAATAAACAAGATGAATAGACACTTGGCCCAACTAAACAAAAGAAAGAGAGGACACAAATTAACACAATCAGGAATGAACAGGGAAACACACAGAAAACACAAAAGAACCTCAGAATATTGTGAGGGAACACTTTAAAGCATGATCTCTATTAAACTGGAAAAACCTTCTTGATTTATCCAAACTACCAAAATCAAATCAAGAAAAGACCAACAACATATAACAAATGAAAAGATTAATAGAGGCTTCTGACTAAAAATAAGCCCAGGCCCAGATGGAGTCAAAGCAGACTTCTACCAGACTATTGAAGCTCCCCAGTCAACACCTCTTAACCACTACTAGTTCTCTAATACTAAAACAAAATACAGAGGACCAGAAGTCTGATGTGAGGATGTGTCTCCAAGAAATGGCTGGCTAAACAAGACCTGAGCAATGACGCTATTGATAAACATGATAAGATAACTAATGCCTGCTGACTGAGAGAGGGAAAATTATCCTCTCCCAAAGATGAACCTCCTAATTGGTTTTCCAATCCAACGTGGTCATCTCTGAAAGCTTAGCCACATAAACAACAAAAACACACACACTGTATATTGTATTTATATATTTGTGCATCTATCATCTCTCTATCTGTGTGGATGTAAAAATAATAAAAAGAGGTAGTGAATTTGATAGTAAGTGGGGTAACATGGGAGAAGACAGAGGGAGAGAAAGGAAAGCAGAAGTGACATAATTATATTTTACATTTTTAAAGATAATACATACTTATCCATACTTAATACAGTATAATAACACATTCTTCAGTTTCACCTCCAATTACTCAAAAGTACTGAGTGTGCCTTGTCACCAAGAAGAAAAATTCACCAACAAGCTATGCTTATAAACTAAACCAAATAGCCTCTTATTTTTAACAAATGAGCTCCAAATTTACCACAATCCTTCACATAGAAAACCAGTTAATGAATTTGGAACTATTTCTGTCAAATTTTAACATTATGCAAACTCCAGATGTTGTAGGTGACAAAGCAATAAGCCACATAACAGATTAAAAGGCATATACTACAAAGCATTTTACATTTTTATGCATTTATGTACTGATATAGGGCCTATTTCTGTAGCCCAAACAAGCCCTGAACCCACAATCCTCCTGCCTCAGCCTCCTAAGTAATTGACCTAGTTATTTGTCACTGATTACTAAAACCATCTTGAAGGAATAGGTCAGGTTTTCCTTTCAAATGTCTTCTGGGTATCATACTGTGATAGTTTGTATATACTTGGGCCAGGAAGTGCCACTATCAGAAGGTGTTGCTTTGTTGGAGTAGGTGTGTCACTGTGGGTGTGGGGTTTAATACTCTCATCCTAGCTGCCTGAAAATGAGTGTTCTTGTTAGCAGCCTTCAGATGAAGATGCAGAACTCTCAGCTCCTCCTGCACCATGCCTGCCTGGATACTGCCATGCTCCCACCTTGATAATGGACTGAACCTCTGAACCTGTAAGTCAACCCAATTAAACGTTATCCTTATAAGAGTTGCCTTGGTTGTGGTGTCTCTTCACAGCAGTAAAACCCTAACTAAGATACATACTATTGTGAACTAATTAGCAAGAGAAGGTCAGCAATTTTGAAATATTTGTCTTTATTTAAAAGACTAGAGTATGCCTCATTTCTAAGTGCACCAAGTTTTTAAATGCTTCCCTCGTGATAATTAGTGAGCCCTCTAGGGTGTCACAGATGAGTGACGCAGTTGAATGAATTCTGCAGGTCATTTCCTTGCAAACTTAGATTTGATAACTAAGATTATACAAGCTACCTAAGCCAAAAATCTCTCTGTACGATAAATCATTGCATGTTCCAACAAGTGAGGCCTTCGACAAACAGCACTTCCCATTATGAAACACCCACTCTTTCATCAAGGTCCAGGCAGACAAATGTGCTGTGTCCAACACGGAGAGATGTGTGGGCAGTGTCAGCCACAAAGTGGGTAAAAAGCGAGTGTAAATTTTAACATTTTCTTCACAGCCAAATAGTTAATCTTGCATCTTTCTGGGATCCCATCTACCCTGCACTTCAGAGACCACTGAACTAAGTTAAATGACTGCAGATTAACAGTAAGGCATGAGTTGTGGAATCAAGTGACTGGGTTAATCATAGGCAACATACAAGTGCAAGAGCTTTTGAAAAGCTCCCTCTCTGCCTTCAACCTGGGGAAGTCCCATTTCTGGGCTGCTTAGAAGTGAAATGCAAGAAACTGGAATCAGTGGGTAATCTTCATACTGGCATGTGTCTAAAAACAGTATTTCTAATTCCATGCTTTAAGGCATACTTGAGAAAGTGATAGGCTTATTTCTGAGAAAAATAAATGATAAACAAGAAATTTCATATAGAAAATGGCACCCCTAAGGTACAATTAGTAATAATTACTGATATTTCTAATGTTCTCTCTGGACAGAAAGCAGTTTCCTGATTATTAACCTGTTTAATGATCACAAGAAGTCTATGAAGCAGATATAATATTATCATTATTATACATTGAGGAAACCAAGGTCAAGACGAAAAACTTAACTTGTTGAAGATTATACATGTACAAAGTGGTAGTTAAGATTCATATCCAAGTGTTACTGCCTTTGCCTTCAAATCTTAAATGGAATAATATACTCAGGTACCTTGACCTTTGGGACAACATTAAACTGTGCTGTCTGCATCCTTCCATCCTCCAAGGACCAGATACACACGTGTTTATTATGGAAGTGTCAAGTGCAGCATTTTGATGGTTAACAGTGTCGCTTTGACAGGATCTATAATCACATAGAAGACAAGCTTCTGAGCATGTCTGTGAAAGGGGTTTCTCCAAGAAGTTGATTGAGGTTGGAATACCTATCCTATATGTGGGCTAGGACCACAGTCTAAAATAGAAATAAACAAATGAGCTATGCACCAGCATTCATCTGTGCTTCCTGACTGGAGACACTGTTATCAACTGCCTTGCAATCCTGCGACATGCCTTCCCTATCATGATAAGCTGGATCCTTTCCTACACTGTAAGACAACAGATCAAATATTGGGTCAAGCAATGTTAAAAATAACAAATGTAAGCCCGAGGTGGACGCTGCACACACATATACACCTTTATTCACAGCACTGAGGAGGCGGAAGCTGGCCATTCTCCAAGTTTGAGGGCAGCCTGGTCTACAGAGTAAGTTCCAAGACAGCCAGGGCTATGCAGAAACTTTGTTTTGAAACAACAAAAACTAACACAAAGATGAGTTCTTTTCATCTGTTAGCTATGCTTATTTTTACATATAGTCAAATACAGGGAAACAATGTGGCCAAAAGCTGATTAAGAAGGGTCACAACAATAATTCTCTTTCGCTGCGGCTTGATGGGTAGCTAGCATGGCTAAGGGGCAATATTCAGAGTAGTAACTGACAGAAAATTGCATCATTACCGATGAAATACATGGAAAGAATAAAGGAGGAAATATTAAATTCCTTTGGTTTTAGTACTTTGAAACTTAATGTAGCATCCTTCATAGGGCTAATTTGCTCTTCAAAGCAGCTTATTAATAGAAAAGAGAAATGAAATATTCCTGAGGGAATAGTTTTAGTATAGATGAAGGTCAGCTAATCTTTCCTTTAAAAACTGTTAATACCACAGAACTGAACACATTCAGCAAGTTTGCCCACACTTATTTTTCAATGTTAGCATATATATATATACATACATATATATATATATACATATATATATATGCATATACACAAGATAAGCATATAAAATCTCATAATAATAATAATATGATCAGGGAAGCCATAAAGCTTTAATTAATACTGTGAACCTGGGAACATTAATTCTGTTTCAACATTCTAATCATTAAAATGGAAAAATAATCATTTCCCTCTCTATTGGATTATCAAGAGAATATAATGAATGAATACATACAAAATCCTTAGCATATTGCCTGGGAATTAGTAAACTGAATAAATGTAAAATAATGATCATTAAAAATTAATATCCTCATCATTACTGTATAAGCAAGGGGTATAAAGACTTAATTCTCCTGGAATGCACTACAGAAAGTTCTTTAGGAGGAAAAGGAGAAAATTATATATTTTAAGGTTTTAGATTTAGTTTTTAATTATATGTATATTTGTGTGTGTGTGTGTGTGTGTGTGTGTGTGTGTGTTGGTGTGGGCACAAGAATACAGATGCCCATGAAGGCCACAGGCATCAGATCTCCCCAGAGCTGGAGTCTTGGATTATTATTATTGTAAGCTTCATTATGTGGCTATCAAGAATCCAACTCAGGTCCTCCATAAGAACAGCCCATGCTTTTAACTGATATCATCTCTCTAGCCGATGTAATTATATTTTAATTAAAAAACAAAGACTTTAAAGTTCTAAACCAGGAGAAGGTTTAAGGACAGTGCTCGAGTAATCAATCCATAAAAGAGTTTGACAAGAACAATGTTGAGAATTTATTCTCAATGTAAGTGAAATGTGCACCAAGAAGAAATGTCTTTTTTTTTTTTTTGGTTAATTTATCTATTTTTTCACTGTACATCCTGATAACAGCCGGTCTTAATTCTCTCCTCCCAGTCCTACCCATGTAAGTCCCTCCCCCCATTACTCCTCCCCCTTTGCATCAAAGAAGTGGACCCCGCCCCCTAGGGTACCACCCTGCCTTGAGACATCTAGTCCCAGCAGGACTAAGCACATCTTCTCCCACTGAGGCCCAACCAGGTAGTCAAGGTAGGAGAAGAGGATCCAGTGACAGGGAACACAATCAGGGACAGCCCCCATTCCAATTGATAGAGGACCCACATGAGGACAAGTTGCACCTCTACTCTAAATGTGTAGGGGTCTTAGATCCAGCCTCTGTCTGCTCTTTGGTTAGTAGTTCAGTCTCTGTGATCTCCCGTGGGCCCATGTTAGTTGATTCTGTAGGTTTTCTTTGGGTGTTCTTGATCTCTCTGGCTTGATCATTTCTATCCCCCACTCTTCCACAAGGCACCTGGAGCTTCTCCTGATGTCTGGCTGTGTATCTCTGCATCTGCCTCCATCTGCTGCTGGATAAAGCCTCTCGAGAGACAAATATGCTAGGTTCTTGTCTGTAAGAAAAGCACAGTATCATTAATAATGTCAACCTTGACCCTTGGGGCTCTCAGAGACTGAACCACCAAGCAAAGAGCATACACGGGCTGGACCTACTTTCCTGCATATATGCAGCAGATGTGCAGCTCAGTCTTTATGAGTGTCCCCCAACAACTTGAGCGGGGGCTGTCCCTAAAGCTGTTGCCTGTTTGTGGAATCCATTCCCCTAACTGGCCTACCTTGTCTGGCCTCAGTGGGAGAGGATGCAACTAGCCTTGCAGAGACTTGATGTGCCAGGGTTGGAGGATAGATACCCAGGGGGACCTCCACCTTCTCAAAGGAGAAGGGGGTAAGGTGGGAGGGACTTGTGAGGGGGGACCAGCTGGCGAACAGGATTTAAGTGGGTGAATAAATAATAAATAAATAAATAAATAAGCGGGAAAAAATGTGTCATGGATTGGCTCTCCCCCATGGAATGACTCTCAAGTTGGGGCAGTCATTGGTTGGCTGTTTCCTCCGTCTCTGCTCCATCTTTATCCCTGCACAACTTATAGAAATGACAATTTGGGGTTGAAGGATTTGTGAGTGGATTGATGTGCTCCTCCCTCCACTGGAAGTCCTGCCTGGCTATAGGAGGTGGGCACTTCAGTCTCCACATCCCCATCTGCTAGGAATCTCAGCTAGGATCACCCCCTTAGATTCTCCAGAGCCTGTCCCAGGTCTCCAGCTAGTCCCAGAGATGCACCTCAACAATTTCCATTCTCACTTCAAGCCCTCTCCTGCTGTTCTCCCCACACTCTATTCCATCCCCCTTCCTATCCTCACTTCCTCTCCATCCACCTCTGATGATTATTTTGTTTCCCTTTCTGAGTGAGATTTAAGCACCCTCCCTTGGGACCTCCTTATTACTTTGTTTCTTTGGGTCTATGGATTGTAGCATGTTTATCTTGAACTTTAAGGCTACTTACTGTCTACTTCTAAGTGAGTACATACCATATGTGCCTTTTTGGAACTGGGTTACCTCACTCAGGATGATATTCTCAAGTTTCATGCATTTGCCTGCAAAATTCATAATGCTTTTGTTTTTAATAGCTGAATAGTATTCCATTGTGTAAATGAATCACATTTTCTGTATCCATTCTTCAGTTGAGGGACATCTGGGTTGCTTCCAGTTTCTGGCTATTATGAATAAGGCAATTCCCATCAAACTTCCAACACAATTCTTTATAAACCTTGAAAGAACAAATCTCAATTTCATATGAAAAAAAAACAGGATAGTTAAAACAATTCTGTACACTAAAATCTTTGCTTTAGAGAAGCTTTTCAGTTTCATGAAGTTCCATTTATTGATTGTTGATTTTAGTGCCTGAGCTATTACTGTTCTGTTCAGAAATTTGTCTCCTGGAGAAATGGCAACTTTTAAGTAGTAGAGACATAGTTAGACATTGTTTCTCAAATTCCGTGGAAAGGATATAAACTACTCAGAAAGATGTGGACCCAATCCTTAAGTACAGTTTACACACACTCATTTGTTCAGCAGAAAATAAGTTTCATTCCCCCCCCCACACACACAATCTATGAATCTCTAATACAAATTTTGCTCACAAGATACAATGGGAAATTTCTGATGCCAATGTACAGTAAAATCATAACAGAATCTTGTTGTATGAGTTTTGACCAACGCCAATTCAAAGAACCACAAAGGCAACAGACCCTGCTCCTCGTCATTATCATTTTCACCTTTAAATGTCACCACCTGAAGAAATTAATAGGTATATTATGCTTTCCATTTGCAAATGAACAAATCCAGGTGTTTTTTTTTTTCAAGTGACTCAGGCTGAGAACTAGTCTGAATTTTCCATCCAACATTCTTCTCAGAAAAGCCAATACCACACCCACATAAGATTTTATTGGTTCTCTTTACCCCTAACCAATCTGAAAGTACTTTTCTTTCTGAATACAAAAGGATCAATTATGGCATTACCAAAATGAGATGGGCCTGTGAACTACACTGGCAATTTTATATCAAAGAAGTATGACCTTAGACTTGAAGATCTGTCAAGACTCTTCTTTGCTGGGCCAATCCTCTTTCATATTCTGGAGGTATAGTAAGTCTCTAAACTGATTTCAGTTACACATTTCACATAGTTAAGGTAAACATTTATTAAAATTCTGGCCATCTTCATAGCCTCTTGGAGGACATTGGTCTTCATGTTTAAAAGTAAAGTGGTTTTCATATATTTTACCAGCTGTTACATGACTTTTTCTGGAAGACATGAACAAACACATAAGTACCTCATACCGGGCCCAGTTGACAGAGCAAGGAAGTGACTCCACCCAATTAGCTTAGCAAACCAGTGAGCTCCTGGACTTACCGTAGCATGGGTAACTGCAAGGAAGAAAGAAAGAAAGAAAGAAAGAAAGAAAGAAAGAAAGAAAGAAAGAAAGAGAGAGAGAGAGAGAGAGAGAGAGAGAGAGGAAGGAAGGAAGGAAGGAAGGAAGGAAGGAAGGAAGGAAGGAAGAAAGGAAGGAAGAAAGAGAGAGGGGAGGGGAGGGAGAGAGGGAGGGAGAGAGGGAGGGAGAGAGGGAGGGAGGGGGAGGGAGGGAGGGGAGAGAGGGAGAGAGAGAGAGAAGGAAGGAAGGAAGGAAGGAAAGAAAGAAAGAAAGAAAGAAAGAAAGAAAGAAAGAAAGAAAAAAGAAAGCTGCATTATGAGCCAGAGCGAGCAGGACCAGAGAGAAAAGAAAAGGTGTCGGAAGACAGCTACAGTGTACTTACATATAATAAATAAATAAATAAATCTTTTTTTAAAAAAAAAAAAAAGAAAGAAAGAAAGCTGCATTGTATTTGTACTTCCTGAGATCATACGGAGCTAGGGCAGACACAGCTACAGGGTGTGCTGCAGGGAAGAGGAAATGACTGGCCACTCCAGTGAGCAGCTGATCAACATCACGACCACCTCCCACCACCCCCACCCCCACCCCCCACTCCACCCCCACAAGCTCTCCTTTCATGAGAGAATGGCAACAGCCCTGAAGTTGTGGAGGTCAGCATACAATTAGTCATACTTGCTCCAAATAACACGTTAATGGTTGTGCTATGCTCAGAGGACAGTGTGTGAGCAGCTTACCAAGCCTGGATTGATTGCTAAAAGTAATTTTCAAAGAAGACTAAAAGGGCATTTTTTTTTTTACAAGTAAGGTCAATTTTGAGGATGTGAGGCAAGACCGTATCTAGGGTGCAGAACTTAGATGACACAATCAGGAAGCCTTGCTCTTCCTGATGTTTTATATGCTAATAACGAACACAACTTTTGTGTTTTATTTCATACACCAGACAGACCTGCTCCAGTTATTTCCATGGAAATGAAAAACCCTAACACCTAATCTCTCTGTCTGGATCTTAGCCTTCACACCTCCAGCTTTGCTTCCATTTTCTATGGCAGTCAACTGGAAAGTGTTTAAGAAAGCCCTTTGGAATACGGGCGTGGCAACACATGCCTATAAATGCCTGTGTGCAGCAAGTTGAAGCAGGAGAATCCAGGAGTTGGAGGCTGTGGGAATTAGGGGCAATGATTGACAAACGGGATTTCCTAACAATAAAAAGGCTCTGCACCACAAAGGAAGTAATCGGTTGGTGAAGAGGAAGCCCACAATGTGGGAGAGAATCTTTTCAAGCTATACATCTGACAGAGGATTAACATTCAGAATACATAAAGAACTCAAAAAAACAGTCAAGGAAACCAACAACCCAATTCAAAAATGAGCTATGGGTATGTACAAAGAGTTCCCAAACAAAGAAATAAAAAATTACTTATAAACAACTCAAAAAGCCTTCAACAGCCTTAGCTGTGTTGAGTGCAGCAACTGACGCTGAAACACATACTTTTTTTGTTCACACTTAAGTGAGGCTCCTAGCCCCAATTCTTCAGATTTGAGTACATTATCCTGAGTAATCTCAGAAACTAGAAAGAGTAACAAGGGACCATTGGAAATAAGAGGAACTCTAGAGATGAGACTAGCAAGATGCAGGAGTTAAGGGGGTCAGAGGGAGGAACTGGAATAGGAGGAACTTAACTGGAAGAGAGAGCTGTATAGGAGACATAAATAACCCTAAGGAGGATTGAAAAATTATACTGAATCATACTATTTTATGTTACTCTAAAATTATATATAATACATTCAAGTGTAGGTATATACATATGTGTGTGGTTTAAATAAAGTTACACCACTTAGTGATTACTGACACCCAAGAGCCATAGTATATCTTAAAATGAATAAATAAATAAATAAATAAATAAATAAATCCAAGCATAAGGAACCTCCTTTAGAGTGTTGGCCATGGGAGTCTAAGAAACTCCAAAAATAGTATAGGCTATTGCTGTTGCCCTTGGATGCCTCCCAGAATTAAAGATAGGTTCCTATTGCTGAAGATACCACACACTTCAGACACAGGATTTGTAGGACTAGAGCTGGATCTAACACAAAAGCCTCTTCCCTCAGGACTGGCTTTCAAGGTGCTATGAAAGCTGCCAAAAGAGAAATGCAATGACAGTCCAACCCAACTCTGACACCTATGAAGCACAATAACCAGCCAGGCAAGATATCCTTAAAGGTACACTACTGGCGCTCAAATGTTGGTGAATGCCACTTTCCCAAACCAGTATAATCTCTAACTGCACTCTAAAACCCCTTGTGGCCACAGGTAAGAAAACAACTTTAATTGTGAAGTGTCCAGGCCCAAAATATATATCTATAACACAACCCCTACACCTAAGGCTCAGGGAACATTGTGGAAGAGTGGGTAGAAAGATTGTAAGCCAGAGGACCAGGAAGTCTTCTGTAAGATTGTGTCTTCTAGATAAGACTGGGAAGTTACAACCATGAAATCTCAACAATAGAGGTTACCTAAATCAAACCAGAGCAAAGAAAACAGCTGATATGCTAACATGGATGATGGGAAATCTCACAAGGCCATACTTCTAGAGAAATGGGCAGTTAGTGACTATTGAGAGGGAGAATCAGTTTTCCACAAGGATGAGCCTCCCCCTTCTCTAATTTGTTATCCAATACCAAGTGGCCAGCCCTGGAAACACATACAGACAAGCAGTGCTAAATGGTATCAGCAGATTGCATATATATATTTATGCATATATAATATATAATTTAAAAGCCTTGATTTTTAGAAGGAGCAAGGAGGCACAAGAGGGATAAGAGGGAAGAGGGGGTGAAAACAATGTAAATATAGAACACATATATGGAATTTAAATAATAAATTTTTGAAATGTAAGAAGAATTTTGAGTCTAGCCTAGGCTACATAGCAAGATCCTGTGTCAAAAAACAGTGAAAAGAAAACAAAGCAAGAAAGGGAGAGGGAAGAAGGGTAGTAGAAGAGAGATGGGGAGAAAAGAAGGAAGAAAAGAAAGGAAGGAAGGAAGGAAGGAAAGGAAAGGAAAGGAAAGGAAAGGAAAGGAAAGGAAAGGAAAGGAAAGGAAAGGAAAGGAAAGGAAAGGAAAGGAAAAGAGGGAGGGAGGGAGGGAGGGAGGGAGGGAGAGAGGGAGAGAGGGAGAGAGGGAGAGAGGGAGAGAGGGAGAGAGGGAGAGAGGGAGAGAGGGATGAAGGAAAAGAAGATGAGCTTGTCTTTGGGATATTCAGGCCAAGACTACCACAAGAGGGCTGTCTTCTTATTGTAGTCTTAACAGGTCTCTAAGATCAACCTGTACTCTACTTAATACTATAGAAGCCTGCCCCCTTGGGGAGCAAACTATCACAGGCACCCAATATACAGCCAATAAGCTAGAAGATGTTTATGTGCAGTCAGTACAACCATTCTTATCTATATGGGGCTGGGTTTCTGCAAACATACTGACTCTCAGTATTATGCACAATGCACAGACCTGTGTTGGCCTGTGGAAACAGATCTATCCTGTAAACCCCATTCTGCCAGTTCTGCTAATGAGACAAATTCTATATCAAGGGTCTAGTAGCTGTTTCCAGCTTTATGGGTTGGTATCCCATCATTTCACCAAGCTCCTCATATTCTGAAGAAGAGATGCAGAGGAAAAACTAGCGTTTTGACTTTTTTTCCTAATGGGAAATTCAGAATTTGGGGCCTGACTGTAGGGGAAATTTTGGCAAATGAAACTTGTTTCACCACACCCTACAAATCACAAGGCTTGGGTGACTGCCTACTCCCTCGACATAAAGCTGGCTCTAAGTCTAAAGAGACTCATATGGTGTCCAGCTGCCTCTCTCACTTAAGAGTCCAAGGCTTGGCCTTCCTCTTGTCTTTTGTAACCTAGATCCCATCACCTCCACACAGATCACTGGTGGGAGCCATATGTTCAGCATTTACATGCAATGAATTTATAATGGAAAATTCTAGTCAGACTTCTGCAATAGATATCTGGATGTTAGTCTTGTTATATGTCTCTGGACATGGAACAAAGCCATTTGGCAGTCATCTCCTTCCCCATATCCTATAAAAAGTAAAGTTAATATTTTTGTACTAAGGAAACTTTCTTGGCTGCAGATTATAAAGACTTTTGTAAATATTCTTGCAAGCATGTGATTTCCTTTTTTCTGTTTAGATTAATATATCACTTTCAGAGATGAAATTTAACTCTACATTTCTAAATATATTCTGTTTTTTTCCATAATCCAAAGGACAAATAGGCCAAATGCATGTAGTATATCATTCAATTGCAAAAGCCATCTTTCTAGCCGAGGTAGATGCTTCCTCATTTCATGATCTGTCCCAATTTATAACTTGCTTAGATACGGTCTTAATGATTCTCTGTGGATTAACCAACAATACCAACTATTTTGTATCAACTTTGATACTCTAATCATGAATTTCTGAAGTATACTCTTTATAAAGGCCACAAAACTTACTGCAGCAGTGAGCATACAGTAGTAACTCTTTAAAAGAGACTAGCAGAATCAAATTAAACTTCTTAATCTATTTCCATAAAATATTGTGGAGGACACTTTAACATAAAACCAAGTTATGTTTACTGGGGAGTGTAGAGGAATTTTAATTCAGCAACATGACTCCTGTGGCAAGGGATAATATCCAATGACCCAGGACCCTGTGATCTGGCTGGAATACAGAAATGCCACACACCTTTAATCCTCTGGCTAGAATACAGATATGTCTTTAGTACACACCTTTAATCCCAAACAACCACACCTAGTTGAGGGGAAGATAAATTGATGAGCCAGAGAAAGAATTGACAGAATGAGTCAGAAGTAGAATACAACCAGTGGAGTTGAACTTGGTGAAGTTTAGTTTAATACAGTTGAGTTCAGTTCAGTCAGTGAATTTCCTACAGTGCAGTTGAGTTCAGTTGCGTTTGTTGGTGAGTTCCATTCAGTTTGCGCAGTTCATGCTGTGAAGGTCAAGAGTTAGTTGAAGCCAGAGAAGAAGGAACCAGAAAATTAGAACAAATTGCCAGTTAGTTTGAGGCCAAGCAGAACAATTCAGTGATGAGCCAAAAGAAGCCAGTTCGAATCAGTTTATCTTAGAGTGGCGTTTGAGCCAGAACTGCTGAGCTGAAAGCAACCAGCCAGAGTTCAGAAAGAACTAGAATAGGTAAGCTTATTCAGTAGTAAGATTCCAAGATAACAATTATTTGGAGCAAATAAATATTAAATTTACAGAGTAAAACTCATCAGTATTGAAGGATGACAAGGAAATTTTTCTGGGAGCATGTTTCCTCATTATTGTGGTGGTTATAAAACTTTATATTAAAGTACTCACCAAAAGGCCAGTGAGATAGCTCAGTCAGTAAGTATACTTGTCTCCAACCCTGATGATATGAGTTCAGTCCCTGCAATGCACATGGTGGAAGGAGAGACCTGATTCTCATAGTCTTTTGACACTAAATATGCACACAAAGTCTGCTCACACACAAGTAAAATAAATTTTAAAACAAGCCTTTCACCGAAAGCAATTTTACTATGTTAGAATTTTTAGGATAAAACAGTTTTTATGATAAAAATAAAAGCAAACAAGTGAATAAATTGTAGTTAGAATTAGTTATCTTACTAATCTTAGGATTTAAGCTAACCTTGCTTTCTTGTCCAGTACTGACTACAATGCTTTCTCCAATCACCCTACATCTCTCAACTTAGAGTTGTGTGACTAAAATCAGCTCATATATCATGGATAGTCTTCACATAAAATTTCATTAAATGCTATACTCCTTAGTAAACTTTCTGTCTTCTGAATTATACCTAAATTTTTCATATCCAAGCTGATCAAAAGAAATAGAACTTCACAAAAGCCTATTGGAAGGTCAGTGCCTGGTGATGGGGATGTCACACGGTGAATCTTAACATTTGTAGGACCATGATTTCAACCCCCAACACCACAGGAGAAAATAACAGAACCTATTCAACGCAGAGTGACTTTTCACTGTATTTCAAAGACCAAATAATATACAAGTTTTCTGTTTATCTCTTTAAAGATTTCTTCATACAACAGAGGATTCCAAGTTACAGAAACACATGTTTTATATTGCAAAATTACATAAACCAAAAATGAACATGAGGACAAAAACATAAAACAGGATCATGGAGAGGATTAGGAATTTGAAACCGTGGATCACTACATAGTTAATAAAGTAAGAACTGAAAATTTGGCTCTGAACATCCTGGCAGCCAAACAACATGATCGTGTTTCCACGTTGTCAGTTGTTACATTTATACTGTCCATGAGGAATAAGCAAACCACTCACTCAGAATGAGCAAAGATTTTCCTGGCGCTTAAATATGAAATATGTCATGTGAAAATGTCACATAGAGGACACAGTATAATGAAGTGAATGGAGTCTTCAACAATATCTTTACAATGCACTGAACTTGCTCTTCAGGATTCTACAAAATGTATGTTAAAAAATATCCTTGAATCGGTTAGATTATGATTTAGGCAATTTATGACCTTATTTGTATCCATTCCACCATCTACCTACCAGCACCAATATTCTTTGACTCTGTGACTTCATAAATTAAATTTCATTTTGTACTAGCTTTACTGATTCCTTCAAAAGTTTTAAATGTACTTATATAAGTACACATGCATGCATGCATGCTAGCTATATTCTCAATGACAGAGAACATTGACTTTCTCTTCCACATCTTCAGATATTGCCAACTTCAAACATAAATTTAATAACAGGCAGCTTGAAACCTGGTATAATTATTTAATGAATTTTTTTAAAGATGTCCTCAGAGACCTCCCATCACCCTCTTCTCAAAAACAAAGTACCACAATCAATAATGACTTCTTGACAGATACAAATACCTGAAGTTGTTCTACTTCTAGGCAAAAGGGTAAAAAGTAGAAATACAAAAAATGTTAGTTGACTACCTACTATGTACCAGATACTTTTATATGGATTATCCCATTTACTCTTCAGATCATTTCTAAGTATAATAGCTCCTGATAAGAAACAGGCTTATGGTTTGTACAGTAAACCTAGCTAAGTTGCAGCTGTAATCACAATTCCTCTCACTTTTCTGGATGCTTCAAGATAAACACAGGTGATAAGAAATACTTTGAACTTAGAATAAATGATAGATATGAAACAACATATTATTTAAATATAGAAAATGGGTGGGGAGCACCAGCTGTTGTTGAATCTCATAGATGTCGTCCCTTCTTTTCTGGTTCAGTTGTGGTATACGGCCCAGCCCTACTAAGCCTCCTCCTTCAGCTTCTCTGTATTCTGAGAGAACATGCACAGGTTAAAAGTTCTTCAGCGCCCCTGAGATGTCTTTTTTCAGCTTCTGTAGCTCAGGGACCAGGAATGTGTTTAGCTCCATAATGAAATGCAACAGACTGCTCTACAGGACACTCCTACCTTTGAAGTTGGAAGCTTGGAGACTCTAAGGTATTTTGGTAGGGATTTCAGTCCTCAAGGGTTCTTAGGCAGGTACTCATAAGGTCTGGTGTGACCTTGCTGTCCTCTAGCTTGCATCCTTCTTTCCTATTTACTATTCTGATTGCAAGCCTAGTCCCAGATATAGAACACCAGTTTTTATGTTAACTGTTTAACCAACCCCCACCACTGGGTAAGGTTGGGTCCCTAAAGCAAGTCCATTGCATCATAGCACTCCTAAGGGTTTTTCTTCTGAGACTGAACATTGAATGATACAAGACTTGATGGAATAGGATCGTTGTGGAAGGTCACAAGACTACAAGACATTTGTACCCAGTGCTACCAAGCCTGTACCTTGCTTTATTTTCTGTCATAGAATTTATCACCATTTAACACACAAATCCAATATACTGAGCTATTATATTTTGTTCAGTGGCTGAATACCTGACTAAAATGTAAGTCCCACGAGGCACAAGCCTGTTCTGTACACTGATCCCCCGTGCCTAGAAAAACATTTCACTCCTAACAGATGTTCAGTATTTGTTACCGAATTAACAGAAATAAATCACAGAGTTAATAAGGACAGCACTTGGAAGTAAAAACACTAAAAGAATCAAAACTTAATCACGAACAATTACAAGGAATGTTTTCATGTCGATCTTAAAATATAAAGCTAGCAGAAAGCTTGGGATAGTTCAAAATTGTCAATAACTTTGTTCATTGAAATGAAAAGCCCAGAAAAGGGCGATGCTAGAGGGATGAGGCAGGAGTGGGTAGATGGGTGGGGAAGCACCCTTTTAGAGGCAAAGGGGAGGGGAATCAGGAGGGGAGGTTCATGCAAGGAAGACCAAGAAGGGGAATAACATTTAAAATGTAAACAAAATGATTAATAAAAAATAAAACAGAAATAAAAACCCAATAACAATAATACAAGAATGTGTCTGTCTCTAACCTGTTACCTCTGACAACTCAATTGTAGAATACTGCTATTTTGTGAACTATCTTAACTTACAGGTTAGACACTGATAACTTCTGGCCTTTATCTCCTTAGGACACAACACCAAGGAAACAGGGAGCAGCTCAGATGAATAGATCCCAGACTGTCAGAGCCAGAAGTGTGTTAAAGATAACCTGTCATACTATAGGTGATGACATTGAAGCTTAGAGAAAAGTGAGTTGCCTAAGGTCACACGGCTAGATATGGGTTTCCTGCTACCTAGAAACCAATCTCCACTCTACTATGACCCTGAGCAAATTACTTAACCTCTCTAAGCAGTAAGAGGAGCAAAGCAGTATCTGCTGCAGAGCTGATGTGAAAGTTAAAGGAAAACAATGCATAAGAAACACTCAGACCCATGCCTGGTACAAGAGAGCATCAAGAAACAATGGTTATCTGTCACTGCCAGACATGTTCACGGGTACACACCATAAACCATCAATACAACATCTTCTTCTTCTTCCTTCACAGGCATCTAACTCACACCATCTAAATCAGCACTTATACTTACTTTAAATACAGTTTACGGTGACAGTCTCTGAAACCTCTCCAAGAATCAAAGAAACCTCAATAAAAATGCAAAAGTCAAAAACAGGGATGCTTACATGCTGAATAAACAGATTCCTTGCTGGATTTCTTTAGCTAGCATATTCCTCTGGCACATTTAAAATTGGATTTGTTTACCAGGAGTGCATTTTCCTCTCTACCATTTCAGGAAGAGACGCAGTGGCAGCGGTCCAAGCACACCTGCATTCATTGCAAGCCATCTGGAAAGTTTCTGACATCCTCATTTCCCCCAGTGTATGTCTGTTTTCTGGTTCCCATGCTGTTATCTGCCCTCTGAAAGCTGAGAAAAAGGAAAGGAAGTTGCCATAAAGGAGAGTCTTCTCTGAAATGACTTGAGTAGAACTCCTACCAAACATGGCATTTTGCTAGAACTTTCTGAAGCGGGCAAAGGAATTGAGAAATGACTGTCCATAAGCTTTGCAGTTGTGCCCTGTCAGCTGCTTCTTCAATCTCATTCTTCGGATGACTGACTGCATCTTCCAGCACCTCTTCAATCTAAGCCTGTCACAGTTAACTAGAACATGTTTACTACCATGCTGAACAGTTTCCACTATCGGTGAATGATCCATCCAGAAAGGCACGATAGGAGTGTGTACAATCATATGCTGCACCAAGAAAACTGAACTCAAGTTTCCAACTACAGTCATGCATTGCTCAATGACTCTGAGTGGCTGGGAAATAGCTCAATGGATGAGAGGGCTGGTTCTGCAAGCATGAGGACCTGAGTTAGACTATCTAGCATTCATTGTGTGTACCTGTAACCTCAGTATTCAGGAGCAGAGACAAATGTGAAATCACTGGCCAGACAGACAGACAGCCTAGTCAAAACAGTAAGTTTCAAGTTCAATGAGAGACCCTGTCTCAAAGGTATGGAATGTGATAAAGATACTTGCCATATAGCTCTGACCTCTGCATGTACATGTATGTGTAAATGTACCCCATACTACACACACACTCACACATTCACACACCAGTAAGAAATATGCTCACAATAAAAAAAAAAAAGAAAAAGATACAGTCTGAGAAATACATCATTGGACCTCCTTGCTATACAATCATGTACCACCAAAGGAAGTCAGGACTGGAACTCAAGCATGTCAGGAAGCAGAAGCTGATGCAGAGGCCATGGAGGGGTGTTCCTTACTGGCTTGCTTGAGTTCCAGTCCCGATTTCCTTTGGTGATAAACAGCAACGTGGAAGTGTAAGCTGAATAAACTCTTTCCTCCCCAATTTGCTTCTTGGTCATGAAGTTTGTACAGGAATAGAAACCCTGACTAAAACAAATTGGTACCAGCATAGTGGGGTATTCCTGTGACAACCTGACCATGTTTTGGGGAGGACCATGGAAGGACTTTGGAACTTTGGGCCAGAAGATCCATTCGGTGTTAAGAGCTCTGTGGAAGTTGTGTAGGAGCTTGGAAGATAATGTTGAGAACAGTGCAGAAGATGGAGGCCTGGCTTGTGAAATTTCAGAGCAAAGATTAAAGACTCTTATCAGGGCCATTGCTATTTTGATTGTGAAGATTCTGTGGTTTTGGTTAGCTGGGGCTGAAGAATCAGCTGTGATTAACAAGATACCAGAACTACTAAAGCAAAACCTTTGCATTACTGGGACTATTGATGCTGGTTAGCTGGAGCTAAGAAATTAGCAGTGACTAAGAAGAGACCAGCATCATTGAGATCTTCTGGGAAGTGTTTTCTGAGAGCACAGAGGCTGTGTTCCAGAGATAGCCAAGGTTGTACCTTGTGCTGTGGCTGGACTTGGTAATGTGTAAAGAGTCACCCAGGTGGTATTAGTTTTGAAGGCACGAAGGGGTCATGAAGAGCAGCTGAGGCTCCGCACTATGAGAGGCCATGGAAGGACATTGGTGAAGGTGCAGCCTCAGTTGCAATTGATGGCCCAGGACTGAAGAGGTCATGAAAAAGAATTGAGGCTTGGCACCATGAAGAGAGCCTATGAGAGGCTATTGGTGAAGCCTAGTTACAGCAGAAGACATCAGTGTTTTGGAGATGCCAGTACCATGATATGGCTGCCAAGAACAGCAGCAGCAGTGGAATACAGGCAGCTGGAGCCTAGAAGAAAAGGTGTGTACTACAAAGGGCAGAGCTGGCGAAGTGACCCAAGCCCTTGGAGGAATCCAGAAGATCGTGAGTGGATCCCAGACATCGGATAGTTGGAATTTGATTTTGCTTTTGATTGTGACTGTGCCCTGATATTTTCCCCTCTTGAAGGAAGAAAAAGTATTTTAATGGAGCCCACAGTTAAGAGACTTTGAATTTTTAAAAGACCTTGAATTTTAAAAGATATTGGATTTTATTTTTTATTTTTATTTTTTATTTTATTTATTTATTTATTTATTTATTTATTTATTTTGGTTTTTCAAGACAGGGTTTCTCTGTGTAGCCCTGGCTGTCCTGGAACTCACTCTGTAGACCAGGCTGGCCTTGAACTCAGAAATCCACCTGCCTCTGCCTCCTGAGTGCTGGGATTAAAGGCATGCGCCATCATGCCCAGCTGATATTGGATATTTTAAAGGGATTGAACTTTTAATATGCAAGACTGTGGGACTTCTAAAGTTATTTAGATCTTGGGGATGAATAAGAAAGTAAGGGTTGAGGCTTAACAGTGATGTGCTTGTGTGTCAAGTACTGGCTGGTTTTGTGTCAACTTGACACAGCTGGAGTTATCACAGAGAAAGGAGTTTCAGTTGAGGAAAGGCCTCCATGAGATCCAGCTGTAAGGCATTTTCTCAATTAGTGATCAAGGATGGGAAGGCCCATTGTGGGTGGTGCCATCCCTGGGCTGGTGGTCCTAGGTTCTATAAGAAAGCAAGCTGAGCAAGCCAGGGAAAGCAAGCCAGTAAGGAACATCCCTCCATGGCCTCTGCATCAAGTCCTGCTTCCTTACCTGCTTGATTTCCAGTCCTGGCTTCCTTTGGTGATGAAGAGCAATGTGGAAGTGTAAGCTAAATAAACCCTTTCCTCTCCAACTTGTTTCTTGGTCATGATGTTTGTGCAGGAATAGAAACCGTGACTAATACATATATGTATATGTGAATATAAGTATGTATTCATTCCTGGGGCCTTTGTTAAGCAAAACCTAAAATTCTGAGCAGCACTGCTATAGACTAGAGGTAAGAAAGAAGGGAAAAGAAGAGACTCGATTCCAATTTCTGGCCCATTCTCAGATCTCACAGGTACTAACATGATCTTCTACATACTTTCAATAGGGAAGACCATGGGAATCACTGTGTTTCCAATGATATCTCTTGAAACGTGATATTTATTGCATGGAAAACTTCTAAGAGGTCCGAGGGCAGGTAATACAATCATCCTACAATGTTCTACCTATGGCCAACCTCATAAGCAGAGTTTAAATAGTTCTTCTCTGTGTGTAATAAACTTGTTGAATATGCATTTGTGTGTTCTAGTGTGTGCACGGAAATATGGACATGCTTGTATGTGCCTGTACATGTGGAGGCCAGAGACTGAGATAGAGTGTCCAATTGCGCCCAGAACGCACTAATTCAGCTACACTGCCTGGCTAGTGGGCTCTGAAGATGCACCTTACTCAGCCACTTCCATCTCCTAACGCCTAACCTTGTATCCCCACGGCAGTGTTAGAGTTACAGATGAGTACCACCACACATCTATCTTTTACATGGCACTAGGAATCTAAACTCAAGTCCTCATGCTTGCACTATACATATTTTGTTGTCTGAATCATCTATCCAGCCCCCAGATATTTCTATTCACATAGCCAAAACCCCCAAAACCTATGAAGTATATGCTTTTGATCATAAAGTAAGATGTAACAATTTGGAGTCTTGAAGGATTGGGTTTACCACGGACAGCCTAGGTAACTATCACTAAAAATATAAATCTCCTTGAATTTTCATGTTATCATCTGTAGCAAGATCACCATGGTACAATTTCATTGGATTATTGTATTAAATGACACAAAAAAATGGACTCTAATGTCTGGTACTTACTTCATGATACTTCAACATAGCTAGTGATAGTATGTCTGTCCCAATGTATTTTTATTCTCTTTCTAGAGTCATTCAGAGGTTCTCATTAGGATGCACAGGTAGTAACATGGAACCAGAAAAAGACTATTCCAGACATGATGAACCAGCTGAATCATATGACATGTGTCAGCTACTCATATCTCAAGCACAGGATACTACTTCCTTTTTTTCTAAATTATATCATGAATGTCAAAAGGTGCTTTCATTTCCTGACCTGTTAACTTGCATGATAAATATTTTAAAATAGGCTTCTACTTGTTTAAAATAGGCTTCTACTTGTTTAAAATAAAATGTCTTAACTCTTTTTTTTGTTGTTTGTTTTTTTTTCCTTTTCCATTTTTTATTAGGTATTTAGCTCATTTACATTTCCAATGCTATCCCAAAAGTCCCCCATACCCACCCACCCCCACTCCCCTACCCACCCACTCCCCCTTTTTGGCCCTGGCGTTCCCCTGTACTGGGGCATATAAAGGTTGCGTGTCCAATGGGCCTCTCTTTCCAGTGATGGCCGACTAGGCCATCTTTTGATACATATGCAGAGAGTCAAGAGCTCCGGGGTACTGGTTAGTTCATAATGTTGTTCCACCTATAGGGTTGCAGATCCCTTTAGCTCCTTGGGTACTTTCTCTAGCTCCTCCATTGGGAGCCCTGTGATCCATCCATTAGCTGACTGTGAGCATCCACTTCTGTGTTTGCTAGGCCCCAGCATAGTCTCACAAGAGACAGCTACATCTGGGTCCTTTCGATAAAATCTTGCTAGTGTGCTCACCCTTGTACAAACAGGGTATACAAATCTAGGGTAACTTGTAGTCTGCCTATACTTTTTTTTTCTTTTTTGAAACAGGACTTCTTTGTGTACCCTTGGCTGTCCTGGAACTTGCTCTGTACACCATGCTGACCTCAGAGATCCTCCTGCCTCTGCAATACTGGGATTAAAGTTGTGCACCACCACTGCCTGGCCTGCCTATACTCTTAAGGAAAGATTATGGGGCTAAATATCTAAAGAGCTGTATTCTATTCACTGTTTATTTCCAACATGCCTTTTATTATTAAATATCTACTATAAAACTAACAACGCTGCTACTAGAAATGCCATCCTTGAGAACTGGGCAGTAGAAAATAACGGAGCCACCTGTTCTTTCTTAAAAGGCAACTGTTGAGTCTGTGTTTGAAAATCTTCCAGAATCAACTCTTAAAACACTTTTCAGGACCAGTGTTGTTAAGAAGGGCTTGTGGGTTTTGTTTGTTGTTGTTTTGTTTTATTAGAGACAGGGTAACATAGTCCAGGCTGCTATCCAACTTAAGGCAATCCTCCTACCTGGGCCTCCTGAATGTTAAGATTATAAGTATGGTCCACATTGCCCAGCTTGAAAAACTCTGAAATTTAAAACATAAAATACCCAACAAGAACAGGGGAAGATAAATAAATTGACTCATGGTAGGAGATCACAGTGATGGTTTCCGTTACTCGTGTGCTACACGCTGCCTATTAGAGAGCTTTTCTATTAAAGCCCTCTTTCACATGTGTGGCTTCTTTCCCAACTTCTTTCTTCCAAGGCTTTTCAGTTTGCCTACAATTCCATTTATTTCCCCTTGTCTCAGATTATTATAGGTAGTACCTGTGCCCTTCTACCCTTTTATATCATAAAGTTGGGTGGATAGAGAGGTGGGAAGGATCTGGGAGTAGTTGTGGGGAGGGGAAAGAATATTATCAAAATGCAACTTTACGATCTATCCCCACTCTATCTCTCAAAACAAAACAAGAGTCAAAATAGAAACAAACAAAAACAGTAATAGAGAAAATATCAAAACAAAATAATAAGCAAACAAAAAATATAAAGGCCATTTTGTTCTGGCTAACTACTCCTTGGCATGGGCCTGCCCTGGAGTATGGTTTATACACTCAGTAGCAGTCCATTGAAGAAAAACTAGTTTTTCCTCTTCTAGTAGGTATCAATTGCAAATAGCTTTTTGGTTAGGCATGATACTTTGTATCTACTTTCCCTTATCTATGCTGAGAATTTATCTTTTTTGAACTTAAGCAGTACGTTCTGGAATGGTCTTTCTGAGTTCATATGTGAACTGGCCCTTTTATTTATGGAAGATGCTACCTCTGTCTCTTATAATCTTTCTACCTCTTTGTCCACATAGATCCCTGGGCTTCGATGGGATAGTTTTGGTAAAAATATTTGGAACACCAGAGCTGAGTGCTCCAAAGTCTCTTGGTCTCTGCACATTGTCTAGTTGTGAATCTCTCTGTTAATCACCATCTCCTGCAAGTAGAAGCTTCTTTCATGACGGTTGAGTGATACACTGATCTATGGGTATATCACTATGTCATAAGCCATTTTATTGCTATGTTTGTAGTTGTAGTAGTAAGAGAGGAGGAGGAAGAAAAGGGGGTAGAAGTAGAGGAGGTAAAGGAAGTGGAAGAAGGGAAGAAGATTTTCCCCTAGGACCCTGACCTATCTAGTCTTAGGGTCTTTATAAGGTATGGACTCCATCTCATGTAGTAGGCCTTAAATCCATTCAAAAAGTGGTCGTTACCCCCATATCTGCACCCCTGTTGTACCAGTGTATCTTGTAGACAGTTGTCTGGTGGAGGTCACAAGTTTTGTAACTGGGTGAAAATGATGATTCTTCTCTGGTAGCATGCAAAGTACCCTCAAGTACTACGAATATTGCTCAGTTGGGAGTGAAGCTTCTGGTCACTCAGCAGCTCAATTTCCATGTTTGCTAATATAAGTAAGTGGTGTCATCAATAATAGAGCCTTAGCTTGAGGTTGTGGAAGGTAACCAATAGTTTTGGTAATAGCTTGTGATGTTTAGGGGTTTTATGGCTCCCTTTTATCCAATGACTCAACAAGATGTAATGGATTCTTGGTACTGGAGGTTTTGTTTGGTGGCATAAAATGGTTGTTGATTTGTTTCTTGAGAGAAAATAACAAGGCAGATCAAGATCCATCCTCCACCCACAGACTGTCAATAGTCATGTGAACTACAGATTGTGCTTTGGCACAGATTGTGTGAGGCAATAAGAACCTTATCCTTAAGGAGTTGGATCACAACCTGTCCAATTACTTTCTTCATGGAACAGAGCATGTAGTCCCAGTTACATCAGAGGCTAATACAGGGAGATTTTCTTGGGCCTACGAGTTCAAGGCCAACATAAGCAGTATAGGCAAGTTTGATCTAAGAACAAAAAGCTTCTGAGGATATCAGGGAATGAGGAAGGCACACGCATTCACTATGAGGGATATGCACATAAGAGAAGCTCAAGAAAGGCTACAAGTGTAGCTCAGGGCTGTAGAGCACTTGCCCAGCATGTATGCAACTATGAATTCCATAACCAACACTGCAAATAAGGAAATAGGAAAAGAAAAAGGCCTGCATGTACAAGAATAGACCTTTCCACAGTTAGGCATAGGTGGAAAAAGGACACCTAGGCCATGTCCCTGACTGTTGAAATATTTACTATTGCTAGATATGGGGAGAGGGAAAGTTATTGTCTTCACTTATATGCCCACTGGTGACAACACCAGACTCCATTGGGTAGTGTCAATCCAGTGGTAACAGAGATATCCTTAGTTAAATGAAATATATCATAAAAAAAGTTCTGAGCCTGAGAGAAAAGACTGATGGGGAGATAGAAAGGCTGATTGGTATGGGTAGGAGATATGGCAAACAATAAATCAGTGATTCTCAACCTGTGTGTCATGAACCCTTTAGGATTGAACAAGCCTTTAACAGAGGTCACCTAAGACCATCAGAAAATACTGATATTTACATTATAATTCATTGCCATAGCAAAATTACACTTATGAAGTAGCAGTAAAAATAATTTTATGATCCATGGTCACCACAATATGAGGTATATTAAAGGGTGGCAGCATTAGGAAAAGTGAGGACCAATGCAATAGATGAAAAGAGAGAGAGAGAAGAAAAGGGGGCTCTAAAAGACTTTAAGTCTAACATCTGTCCCTTTGCAAATAGAAAGCAAAAGCTAAGCCTAAGTTGTAAACAATGCAGGTAAGTACTGAAGAAGCACGCCGGCACAAAAGCACCCCACAAATCCTAAAAACATCTGGCTTATTCCCTTCCCTTTTTATTTAGTTCTTTTTTTCTTCTTCCATGTATCTTTGGTTGGTTCTGGGCATTTAAGGTTATTTTAAAAATACCAGCTGACTATAAATATGCTAAAATACAAACTTTAGGGACCCATGTGACTAAGAATAGAAACTTAACCAAAGTTTGTACTTTAAAAATAGTATAAAAATGCCACCAAACTAATAGCAGCAGCCACAATAATGGAGAAAATAAGACCAAATTCTGGTTAAGGTGCATATTCCAGTTTCCAAAACTACCATGCTAATATTCAAAACAACCAGCTTTTTTAATGCAAGAATGTGAAGATTCAACCATGGGTGTCTCATCTACAGAAAAAAAAATTCAGTTCCTTGAGATGCCCTGCCATCTGAATTACCACATAAAGACTTTATCTGAGCTATTAAATATTCAAAACCAGGCCTGGGGATTGCTTGGTGGTTGAATACTTACTACTTTCTAGAGAACACAATTTCAATTCCTTGAGCCCATGTTAGTCAGCGTGCAACTGCCTGTAACATCAGCTTTGGGGCACATGATTCACTCCTCGGCCCTACACACATGGCATCCATACATACACATAAACATGGGAGAAGCAAAGTTTCAAGGACATCCACATAAAACCAGATACACCGAAACTCGTAGAAGAGAAAGTGGGGAAGAGCCTCAAACACATGGGCACAGGGGAAATCTTCCTGAACAGAACACGAATAGCCTATGCTCTAAGATCAAGAATTGACAACGGGACCTAATAAAGTTGCAAAGCTTCTGTAATGCAAAGGGCACTGTCAATAGGACAAAAAGGCAATCAACAGATTGGGGAAAGATCTTTACCAACCCTACATCTAATAGAGGGTTAATATCCAATATATACAAAGAACTCAAAAAGTTAGAAGCCAGAAAACCAAATAACCCTATTTTAAAAATGGGGTACAGAGTTAAACAAAGAATTCTCACCCGAGGAATACCGAATGGCTGAGAAGCACCTGAAACAATGTTCAACATCCTTAATCATCAGGGAAATGCAAATCAAAACAACCTTGAGATTCCACCTCACACCAGTCAGAATGGCTAAGATCAAAAATTCAGGAAACAGCAGATGCTGGCAAGGATGTGGAGAAAGAGGAACACTCCTCCATTGCTGGTGGGATTGCAGGATTGTACAACTGGAAGTCAGTCTGGAGGTTCCTCAGAAAAATGGACATAATAGTACTGGAATATCCAGCAATACCTCTCCTGGGCATATACCCAGAAGAAGTTCCAACCGGTAAGAAGGACACATGCTCTACTATGTTCATCGCAGCCTTATTTATAATAGCCAGAAGCTGGAAAGAACCCAGATGTCCCTCAACAGAAGAATGGATACAGAAAATGGGGTACATTTACACAATGGAGTACTACTCACCTATTAAAAACAATGAATTTATGAAATTCTTAGGCAAATGGATGAAACTAGAAAATATCATCCTGAGTGAGGTAACCCAATCACAAACGAACACACATGATAGGCACTCACTGATAAGTGGATATTAGCCTAGAAGCTCGGAATACCCAAGATACAATTCTCAAACCACATGAAACTCAAGAAGAAAGAAGACCAAAGTATGGATACTTTTCTCCTTCATAGAAGGGGGAACAAAATCCCCTTGGAAGGAGACAAAGTGTGGAGCAGAGATGAAGGAATGGCCATCTGGAGACTGCCCCACCTGGGGATCCATCCCATAAACAGCCACCAAACTCATACACTATTGCAGATGCCAACAAGAGCTTGCGGACAGGAGCCTGATATAGCTGTCTCTTCTGAGTCTATGCCAGTGCCTGGCAAATACAGAAGTGGATGCTCACAGCCTACCATTGAACTAAGCACAGAATCTCCAATGAAGGAGACCCAAGGATCTGAAGGGGTTTGCAGCCCATAGGAGGAACAACAATATGAACTAACCAGTACCCCCAGAGCTCCCTGGGACTAAACCACCAACCAAAGAGTACACATGGTGGGACTCATGGCTCCGGCCGCATATGTAGCAGAGGATGGCCTAGTCGCTCATCACTGGGAGGAGAGGCCCTTGGTCCTGTGAAGACTCTATGCCCCAGTGTAGGGGAATGCCAGGGCCAGGAAGTGGGAGTGTGTGGGTTGGAGAGCAGGGGAAGGCGGGAGGAAATAGGAGATTTTCAGAGGGGAAACTAGGAAAAGGGATAACATTTGCAATGTAAATAAATAGCTAATAAATAAATAAATAATAAAAATATATTCAAATATCTAAAGGAAACATGGGCAAAACCTAAAAGAAATCAAAAAGCAATGTCTTAACAACTACCGAGTATCAGTAAAAGATAAGAATAATTTAAAATATATCAAAATGAAAAATCAAATGTACTAAATGAGTTCAGCAGTTGACTGAGCAAGCAAACTAAAGAGTCAGCAAGTTTACAGCTAGGTCACTTGAGATTGTTCAGAGGAGTCAAAAGAAATAAGAATCAAGAAAAATGGAGAAGCTGAGGCCTATTAAACACTCAAGATGTTAACTATATACATGTGTGTGCATAAGAAATTCCCAGGAGGAGAATTGTAGAGAAAGTACCTTAGGAGCTGAAGGGATCTGCAATCCTATAGGTGGAACAACAATACGAACTAACCAATACCCCCCCCCCACCCTGAGCTCTAGCTGCATATGAATCAGAAGATGGCCTAGTCGGCCATCAGTGGAAAGAGAGGCCCATTGGTCATGCAAACTTTATATGCCTCAGTACAGGGGAACGCCAGGGCCAAGAAGTGGGAGTGGGAGGGTGGGGGAGTGGGTGGGGGAGCGTGTGGGGGACTTTTGGGATAGCATTGGAAATGTAAATGAAATAAATACCCAATAAAAAATAAAATAAAATAAAATCTTTAAAAAAAAAAAGAAATTCCCAGGAGGAGAGGTGAGACAGGGAAAAATGAAATGTTAGAGGGAAAAGTGACAAAAACTTTACGAAATGGTTGCAAAACATAGAACAACATAGCCAAGATGTATCACAAAATCCAGGCCTAATAAACCCAGGGAAGACACAAAATTAGGCAAATTGTCAAGACTAGAACAAAAAGAAAATCTCAAGTGAAACAAGAAATCACAACAGGAGAAATCTTTAATGTATTAACCTGCAATTTATTCACAGTATCCTGGGGCAATATTTAAGTTTTTTTTAATATGACATTAAATGCCATGTTTACATATTTGAAAAGGAAACTACATAAGACAAAAATTCTACATCCAGAAAACTCTATATTGTAAAAGATGATGGAACAGTTAAGACCCAGATAGAAGCAACTAGCAGCCATCTAAATGGACTTAAGACCTGCTCAATAGGAGGAAATTCATGCCACATACTGCAAACCTAGGGGCCTGCCTTTGGCTGGTGAGTGAGCCCTGAACCCTCAAGGAGAACCTAGTACTGCCACTTGCCTGAACTAGTAAATTTTTAGCTCCCTATAAGATAAGTATATCTTATAAGTATATCTAATATACTCACATAAGTATATGCCTATCTTATGCATACAGATAAGTATAGGTCTCACTCATCCTCCACATCAAAGATGCTTTCTTTTGCAGCCTATGGAAAACAGAAATTTTCAAGCAGTCAAAATGCAGAGAATAACTGACCATGAAGTGCCCAACCTCCAATGGGTACATCTTCAGCAAAACCCCTATACCTAAGACTCAGGAAACATCACAGAATAAGGGGTGGAAGAATAATCATAAGAGCCAGATGATCAGGACATCTGCTGTGATATAGTAGTTTCTATATATGACAAGGAAGCTACACCCATACAGCTTCAATAATATTGTCATCTCAACAGCAACTGGACAATGACAGCATCAGTTAGCATGCCAGTGTGGATGGGGGAAAATCTCACAAAGCCCCACCCTTATGAAGAGCTATAGGCAATGGATGGATACTGAGAAGAAAAGCCAGTTTTTTCCATAGACAAGCCCCTTGATTATTTAATTTCAAATGCTCAGCTTTAAACAAATACATATATAAGCAAAACTAAATGGACTCAGCATGTTGTATACCTCACAATAATTAAAGAAGAGGTCGTGAAATTTTGAGGGCGTGGAAATAGACATGGAAGGAATTAGGGGAGAGAGAGGGAGGATAGAAATTATGTAAAGACAGTATTCATGTATGAAATTCTAAAACAAAATTTAAAAGTAGGGCTGGAGAGACAGCTCAGTAATTAGGAGTACTTCTAGGTTGTTTTCAGCATCCACATGATGACCATCTGAAACTCCAGAGCCAAAGGATCTGATACCCTCTTCTGGTCTCCACAGGCACTGCATTCACACTGTGCACAGACATGAATGCAGGCACAACACTCATATACATGAAATTTAAAAATAACTGTTTTTCATTTTTAAATTAAAAATATACTCCTTGATAAACATGAAATGAAACATTATCAATAGAAGATATGCCATATAGTATGCTAGAAAGAATCATGTGGTATACAATGATAGCGCACTAGACATCAACCCAAATACCAAATAAAAACAATTAAAAATGGTAGCAAATGTATTTAGAAAGATCAATATAAAAACTGTTAAAAATAAATTCTTTCTTTTTTCATCTTTTTTCTTTCAAATGATTTAAAAGACAATTTTTTTTTTAAAAATAATGACATGGACTTGAGAGGCTCAGCAGTTATAAGCACTTACTGTTCTTGGAAGGGACGGCATTCAGTTCCCAGCACTCACATGGTAGTTCACAACCATACCTAATTCCAGCTCCAGGGGATCTGTCTTCTGGCCTCCATGGGCTCCTGTATGTATATGAAACACAGAAAATAACTTCATGCAGGCACACACACATATATGTATGTAAAAATAAAATTTAAAATATAGCGAAGAAATAATAATGAACACATAAAATTATAGTTGATGAAAGTAAGTCAAAAAGTGAACTGGAGCTTTTTGGAAGAGGGACAGCAGAGGGGTAAGATGTATCTGCTAGAGTTTCCTGGTGTCATGGTGGATCCACAAGGATTAGCCACCGGAGGAATCAGATTTTAATAAGGCTTACAAGATTAGGTTTGAAGTTTTGCGTCCAGAGATTGAGTAACCATTGTTTCTGGGGCGGGGGGGGGGGGGGGGGTGGTGGTGAACTGGAACTGAAACCACACAGTTTTGAAACTAAATATTAATTCAAATTTGAATGGAACAACCCTAGAGTAACCATCAAAGAAAGAAAATAAAAATAGAATAAAGGAGAGGAAAATCAAAATTATACACTAAAAAAAAAGTCAAAAAAGAGAGCTAGGTTATTGTGATTACTGCATGGGGGTGGTGACTACCTCTAACTCCAGCCCCAGAAAATGAAAGCTAAGCCTTCAGAGAGATCTGGATGATGAGACTATTCTTCTTGGCACCCCACCCTCCGTGTTCAGTTGAAAGATATTACCTCAAAGACTTGTGCAAGAACAATTGGGGAATTTTGAGCTTCCACACTCATGTGTATGTGTGTGCATGAACACCTACACACAAACACAATCAATCGGGTGCCAATATCATACACACGGTTTTAAGATGTCACAGAAGGCAATAATGGAGGGCAAACAAAGTGCAAGTAAATAACACAAGACAAACAAATCAATTAAAAAGGGTCAGGAGCATCTCAGAGGATGCTCCAAATAATACAAACTATTGCCATTGCTCTTGGTTGGCCTCCAGAACTTACTGGCAAGAACTTAGAGCTAAAGACACCACATATTTGTCCATGGGACAATCAAGCTGGTAATAATCTAGAAGCTTCTTCCCTTCTAACTAGCTTTTATCAAAAGATGCTATACAGGCTGTCAGTGGTAAAAAGTATCAACTGTCCTATCCCACTGTGAACTCTCTAAGCTATAATGATGACCAGCCAAGAAAGATATACCCATTGGTGTAATAATGGCAATGAATGTTATACAGGTTACCAACGGCTTTCAAATTGGATTTAAGGCCTATTCTACAGGAGTAAAGTCACGAGTGATATTGTAAACCTGACCTAGATGCCATAAATAGCTTGGTCCTAGGGAAGAACCTACTACTGTTTTGTTGTTAAAAATGAATATAGGTTCAAGCTAAGTTCTAAATATTTATCCTTACGCCCATAGATAAGAGTACCTCTCATCCTTCACCAGAGAAGCTTCTTTTTGCTATTAACACAGTGACTTAAACCTAATCAAAGCCAACAAATAAGTCAAGCAGATCACACACATTCCCAAAAGCTAATGGAACATCTCAGGAGGGGCAACAGAATAACAGTAAGAGCCAGAAGGTGTAGAGTACTGCCGTCAAATGATGTCTTCTGGGTGAGACTGACTATTGCACTCATGAACTCACAGCAGCTGTGATTGTCTCAACAGGATCCGCACAAGATCAAGCCAATCAGTATTCCAACACTGGTAACAAAGGTACTTATGAGATCCCATCCATAACTGGAGAGCTAATGTTATTTGACGGTTTCTGGAAAAGGGAGAGTCCCTTTCTTCGGAGGTGTAGCTCAATGGTAGGTTACTCAAACTTCAGTGGATTTCCCTAGCTTATGCAAAAGATGAGCATGACTAATTGGCCTCAGTGGATTAAAAGGACATGAACTTAGGACAGGGTGGAGAGGGACCAGGGAGGAGGAAATGGCAGGAGTGATGAGTATGTATGATTTAAATACATTGCATCCATGTATGAAACTACCAAAGAATTTTTAAACTACTAAATCTCAAAATTAAATCTCTATCTGATTTTTGTAAATGACAAAAAGAAAACTAAATAGACGTTTCTGAAAGAAAATACACAAATATTTACTAATCATATAAGAAAATGATTAAGACCACATCATGAGAGAAATGCAAATTAAAATCATAGAATTCAAATCAGGAACAATAAATAGGGGCTGGAAAGTTGGCTTAGCCATTAAGAGCTCCTGTTGCTCTTATAGATGGCCCAAGTCTGATTTGAGTGATGGCTCACCACTATGTGTATCTCCAGTCCTAGAGCAGCCAGTGTCCTCTTCTAACCTCCATCGGCACCAGGCACACATGTAATACACAAAAATACATGCAGGCAACAAGGTTATAAAACAATGTGGATGGACGGTTTGTTACTGCCATAACTACAAAAGGCCAATCTCACAGAAGTTTGAGAGTATAAGAGTGACTACAAGAGGTCAGATAGGTAGTTAACCAATGAAGACAGCATTATAAGTGAGGTAGGAGGAAGAATATCTGGTATGCTATTGTGTTGCTATTGATAACAATAATGTACCACAAATTTCAACATGCAAGGAAATGTTAAAACTTATACCATAAAAAATAATAAATATTTAAGGCAATACATATGTTTATCTTAATTAAAGCATAACAAAGTTAAAACATATATTAAATTATCATGTTGCCTCATTATATATTTTAATGTTTTGTGTATTATTTTAAAATAAGAGGAAATATTGGGGGCTATATGTACAGCTTGATTCAGAGTCCACACACAGCATGAGTGAAACCCAGTGTGTAATTTCCAGTACTGCAAAGAAAATTTAAAGTAAAATAAGTGAACTTGCCATTAATAAAGGATTTTCACTTTCCTAAAAGTATATACATAGATGATAAACTTCTCTCTCTGCACTATGAGGTAGGCAAGGAGGAGGAGAAGAAGGAGGAGGAGGAGGAGGGGGAGAGGGAGGGGGAGGAGGAGGAGGAAGAGGAAAGAAAGAAAGAAAGAAAGAAAGAAAGAAAGAAAGAAAGAAAGAGAGAAAGAGAGAGAGAGAGAGAGAGAGAGAGAAAGGAAGGAAGGAAGGAAGGAGAGAGAGAGAGAGAGAGAGAGAGAAAGGAAGGAAGGAAGGAAGGAAGGAAGGAAGGAAGGAGAAAGAAGAAAGAAAGAAAGAAAGAAAGAAAGAAAGAAAGAAAGAAAGAAAGAAAGAAAGAAAGAAAGAGAAAGAAGAGAGAAAGATTGGTTAAATAATTTGGTTAAACAGTGTATGGAGCTTGGGGACTCTTAGGAAGGACTGCGGGCCCCAAAAGGGATACAAACTCCACAGGAAGACCAACAGAGTCAACTAACCTGGACTCTTGGGGCTCTCAGAGACTGAACCACCAACCAAAGAATGTACATGGGTTGGACCTAGGACTCTGTGTATATATGTAGCAGACGTGCAGCTTGGTTCTTGTGTGTTCCGAACAACTGGAATGGGGGCTATCCTGTGGGTGGAATATGTTTTTCTAGCTGTGCTGCCTTTTCTGTCCTCAGTGGGCGAGGAAGTCCCTAGTCCACAGAGACTTGAAGTGCCAGAGTGGGGAAGATCCCCAGGGGCCCCCACCCACTCAGAGGAAAAGGGTAGGGAGGAAAGAGAAAAGATTGTGAGAGGGGAGAAGATAAATCGTAAAGAATAGGAATATATTTGGCCTACACTTCTGGAAGCTAGGAAATCCCAAGGTTATGATGTGCTCAGCAATTGCTGAGAGCTTTCCTTCTGCATGCTGTCACAGCATTGCGACGGCAGCAATGAGACAGAGCAAACAAGTTAGCTCAAGTGTCTTGGCTTCTCTATAAAATCACAAATGCCCTACTGTTAGGAACTCATCAAACCCCAATTACCTGCCAAAGTCCTGCCTCCAATTATAATTAATATATGATTTGAGGTAATGAGTTTTAGGATATGAACTTTTCAACCAATAAGCACTGAGACAGGAAGTCTTCCATCCAAATGAAGTGCCTGAACTCTAGCACAAGACCCAAGCATGGAAGCTGTGTAGCTTCCATAGGTTTACTGGATAACCTATTGCTTTAAGCTTCAGACCATTTTTCATATTCAGCTCCCATAATGCTTTTAGTTTGTACTGTTTAATACTTACATGGTTGACAAATATGGCAAGATAAATTCTATACTGGCTCAACAGCTGTTGATGGAAATCAGAAGACAGACAAGAAAAGCAGCCTTCAGCCTCTGCACTGAGCAGAGGTGGTTCAGTTCTTACAGAGGTCTTGAGTTCAAGTCCCAGAACACTATACAGTGGCTCACAACTTCTACAACTAATCCTATATTATCCCATGCCTCTCCTGATATGCAGACAAAATACTCATCTACATGAACAAATAAACCTTTTTTAAAAACTGGCCTTAAAAGGTCCAGCAACAGGCCCAAAGTGGGATCCAGCTCAAGGGGAGGTCCCAAGGCCTGACACTATTACTGAGGCTATGGAGTGCTCACAAAAAGGGACCTAACATGACTGCCCTCCAAAAGACCCAACAAGCAGCTGAAAGAGTCAGATGCAGATATTTATATCCAACCAATGGACAGAATCAGCTGACCTCTGTTGTTGAATTAGGGAAGGCTGGAAGAAGCTGAGGAGAAGGGTGATCCTGTAGGAGAACCAACAGTCTCAATTAATCTGGACCCCCAAGAGCTCTCAAACACTGGACCACCAAACAGACAGCATACTCCAGCTGATATGAAGCTACCAACAAACATACAGTAGAGAACTTCTGGAACTGCGTTCATTGTGTTCATTCAGAGATGATGCATCTAACCCTCAAGAGACCCCAGGAAGTTTAGAGGTCAAGTGGAGTAGGGGATAGGGGCATCCACATGGAGACAGAGTAGGGTGGGGAGGAAGTGTGGGATGTGAAGCAGTCAGAGGGTGGATGGGGAAGCTCAGGGAATCGAATATGGAGTGTAAAAAATGAATTATAAATAAAATAAAATTAAAAATAAATAATTAAAAATTGGCCTTAAAAATTCTAACTGTCGCCGGGCAGTGGTGGCACATGCCTTTAACCCCAGCACTTGGGAGGTAGAGGCAGGCAGATTTCTGAGTTCGAGGACAGCCTGGTCTACAGAGTGAGTTCCAGGACAGCCAGGGCTACACAGAGAAACCCTGTCCAAAAACAAAACAAACAAACAAAAAAAAACCCTCTAATTGTCAAGATAGAGAGAATATATATATTTGCAATCTTAAAACAATATAACACATCACAAAAAACATCCAGGACTGAGCCATTGAGATGACGCTGTGAGCAAAGACACCTGTTGCCAAGCATGAAAAGACCTGAGTTTTATCCCTGGAACCTAATGGTAGAAGTAGAAAAGCAATTCAGGCAACTTACCTTCTGACTCATACAAATAAGCATCCACACACATACACGTGTAAATTAAGATGCAATAAAATATTTAAGGGGCCAGGATGAAGGAAATCCGTTTAATCCTGGAGATTGCCACAGTATCATCTCCACTTTACAGGTACATAGACAAATTCAGAAAGCATGTGCATCTCCTCAAGAAGGCCTAGGCAGCTAGTGGAGATCCAGAAGCTGAAACAAGGTCTGTCTGCATTCAAAAGGACTCCATTAACTAGAGAAGGCCTTCTTCGAGAACTAGAACTTGAACCAGGCCTTAAAAGATAGGAAAGTCCTGACATTTGAAGGATGTTGATTGGTTTTTGATATGGTAAGCATCAAAAAGCAATATACAGATGTGTCTTTGTACTTTGTTTGTTTATTCTATTTGTTTAGACAGGGTCTCACCATGGAACCCTAGCTGTCCTGGAAGTCACTATGTAGACCATGCTGGCCTCGAGCTCATAAAGATCTGCCTACCTCTGCCTCCCATATGCAGAAATTAATGGTGTACATTACTGTGCTCAGCAGGATTTATTTACTTTTATTTGTATGTTTATGACTATTTTGTCTGCATGTATGTTGGTGCACCATGTACTAGTGCCCAAAAAGAGCAGAAGGAGGCATCGGGTCCCTTGTACCTGGAGTTACATGCAGTATGATCTGCCCTGTGGGTGGTGGAAACTGACCTCCAATCCTCTGAAAAAGTACCAAGTGCCCTTAACCACTGAACGAACTCACTAGCTCCACCATTGCACTTGACAACAGCTGTGTTTCCATACAGAAGACCTGCCCAAGATTGGACTCACCAATATTTCAATTTGTATGGGGAGAGCCTCATGAGGCTCCACCTCCCAAGGGACTATTGACAGTTAATGGTTGCTGGGGGAAGGAGAATCTTTTTCTCCAATGGTGTAACCACTGGTAAATCGACCACACTCTAGCACATAGCCTCACATCCATGTTCATGCAAGCAACTCTAATTAAGTTAATTTAGTTACTAAAAAAAAAAAAAAAAAAAAAAAACTTTTTTAATGTAGAAAGGGGAAGGAGAAAGATTTGAAGAGGAATAGTGGGGGAAGGATATTGGGCATCAAAAATGACTAAAAGAAAATTACATGTATGTATGAAGTGGTCAAAAACAAAAAGGGTTTTCTAAAGGAATGTGCCAGAACGGCAATAAAACCAAAAACTTGAATTTTTGAAATTTCTCTTGAACAGCTTGTGTGGGACTGTGCTCAGCCCACATGTGTCCCAAGTAAGGAGTCCAAAAGTAAACAACTGCTGCCTGCTAAGTCTCTTCCCCAGGCCAGCATCCAGGCCCTACCACAGCAGGCTGCTCACATTTGGAATCTCTGACCGCAGCAACAAATGCTTCAAGTGCAAAGGATCTAGCAGCTGGCACAGACAATGTCCTACTGTTGACAGGGGCCAGGGTCATCGCATGAGAAGCCACAGCAGAGGTTTCCAGCATGTTCCCTCATCACTTTCAGACATGCATTATCACTGTGTTGAATCTGGGTATATTGCCAAGGATTGTAATCTTCAGGAGTACTGCCAGTTCTTCTAGTGTGACTTTCTGTTACTATGATAGAACAGTCTGCAACTTAGAAAGGAAAACGTCTAGTTGGCTTACATTTTCAGGTCACAGTCCATCACTGAAGAAGAGCAGGAACATAAGCAGAAATCACAGAGTAATGCTGCTCACTGGTTCACTCAGTTCTGCACACTCAGCTAGCTTTTGTTGTTGCTGCTGCTGCTGTTGTTGGTGGTGGTGGTGTTGTTGTTGTTGTTGTTGAGACAGGGGTTTCTCTGTGTAACAGCCCTCCCTGCCTGTCCTAGAACTCACTCTGTAGAACCGGCTGGCCTCAAACTCACAGAGATCTACCAGCCTCTACCTTTCTGGGTGCTGGGATTGTGCCCAGCTCAGCTAGCTCTCTTATACAGTCCAAAACCACCTTGCATGCTGATGATGCTGTCCAGTATGGACTGAACCTCCCCACATCAATCACCAATCAAGACAACTCTGGTAAGGATGGCCAAAAGCTAATCCGATGTAGACAATTCTTCAATTGAGTCTCCCTCAAAATTGTGTTAAGTGGATAATAAACACTAACCAACAGACGTGTTATAACTGCAGTAGAGATACTCATGTTATCAAAGACAAGGAGAAGCCCAAGAGCTTCAACTATGGCAAATTAAGCTACATGGCTCATTACTGTGCTCATGCTAAAATAGCAAAAAGCTATTTTGTGCATTTAGACCCATTCAAAAAGGCTGCTCCCAAGTAAAGTTCTATTAGTCTAGTAAAAAACTGGTCATATAGCCAATGACCACAGCAAGACAAATGAAGGCACCTGTTTTCAATGGGGTAAGCCAAGACATCTTGCAAAGGGATGCACAACTGAGCCTACAGTCTCATTCTGTCCTTTTGTTACTCCTTTTTCTAAATCCTCTTCCTTCTGCAAAGGTTAACAGGTAAAGGCAGTTACTCCCAGAAGAAAAACGTATGTTTGATTTGAAGCAAAGAAAATGTAAACCTACAAAAATGCACAGAATGATCAGAAAAGAGTTAAGGCAGGAGGTGAGGGCGATACCTTAGCAGGTATTGGTACTTACACATATGCTTTATGACCTGAGTTTCATCCACAGATCACACAATGTAGCAGAAGAGACTCAACTTCCAAATGTTGTCCTCTGACTTCAACATGCACTGTAGCACATGAGCACCTTCATATACACATATAAACACACACAAAAGAGTAAACAAACAAATACATAATTGTTTTATGTTTCAGGCAGCGATTCAGGAAAACAACTAAGAAACTTCCAGAATGCAAACATTCAGTACTCCACAGCACCCTGAATCATAATTGAAGGAGATACAATGGAGAACAATGAAATTCTCTCAGCTGGGAAATTCTCAGAATAGACTGAAATAAACTGGGGGTACAAAACAGGAGATATTGTGGAACAGACACATCCAGGACTCACCAGCTCCTGCATAGGACAGAAGCAAAGCATTAGGTGAGTGGCTATGTGCTGAGGTGAGTGGATGCAAGAGAAAGGAGGGGATCTGGTGAAACTCAGACTTGGGACAAAGCATCCTAGCAGCTGCCCCATGGAACCATGTCCAGGGGGAGGAGAGCTATCCCTATGCAAGGGTAAATATGAGAGATGGTCTCAAAAGGATGTACTGGTGAAAAAGCCAATATTTTCTGAGTTCTGCAGAGTGGGCTGAATTTAGAGAAAGTTTACATTATCTCCTGACATTTTTTCAGGGTTCTATATCAGGGATCCACCTTGGCAGCTTTAGTGCTCAGAATATCAAAAAGCCCTGCATGTTTGCATCTCTAGGACTCTGTGGACATCCCTCCTTATAATCTCTGCAGGCATCTAAAAATAACTTTAGCTCATGGAAGAGACAGGCTCAAACTACCTAAGGCAGTGGTCAACTTATGGGCTGTGACCCCCTATGGGGGGGTGGGTCAATGGACCTTTCACAAGGGCATATATCAGATATCTTGCATATAGTACAATTCATAACACTAACAAGATTACAGTTGTGACATAAAAACAAAGATAATTCTCTGTTTGAGGGTCACTACAACACAAAGAACTGTATTAAAGGATCACAAAGTTAGGAGGCTTGAGAACCACTGACCTAAGGGCTCTAACCTGAGGAGAGCATTGCTGAGTCCTGCAAGGCCATGCAGAAGGGATGGTGTAACATTGTTTCCTGCCCCAGGAACAGAGCTAGTAGGCCATGGGCCTCTGTGAACGAGGATGGTTGGTGGGTATGAGGCTTGTGTGTGTGTGTGTGTGTGTGTGTGTGTGTGTGTGTATTAGTTCATGTTACTTTTTCGGGAAATATTCCCCCTGCTAAGATTATCAGGGAACTTCCTCTTTGCTAATATTAATGATTCCATGATAATCAGAGACAGCATGAATATAGGAGACAGAGTGTGGCTATGAACATAACAAAAATGCTAAATGTTGTGATGTCCAGGACAGTTCTTAAGGCTATGGGAAAGAACTCTGAAAATAGGAGTCCAAAAATATATAATTTCTTAACTATGCAAAATATAAGGATGCAATATTAATTATATGAAGGGCTTCAAGAGCCTAAAAGAATATAAGCAGCTGTACTGTGAGCCAGCTTGTCAGAAAGATACAAAGACAGAGAGATACAAAGGTAGGCAAATTCCTAAATTCAAGGTCAGCCTGGGACAGAGTGAATTTAGGTCCAGGCATGGTTGGAACTTTAATCTCAGGACAGGATTCCACGAAGCTAAGTTTATTGTTTGTGCTTACAAATGCAGGCAGATCCCTGAATTCATTTGCAATGCTAAAAAAAAATGCTTGCTGTCTGTTTCCAAGAATCAGGGGGCTGGGAACATGGAATACTGATTCTGGGGATAATTAAAAGAGACCCTGGAGTAAATGACTGGATTGGTATGTAAATAAAGGACTGGGCCTTAGTCTGAGCTATCTGGATGAGCTGTCTGAAGAACTCTAGAGAAAGCTGTCTCGAGCAGAACACAGACCATCAGCTTGTACACAGGAACTGACTCCCAGTCTGTTATTTTTTCAGCTCTCAAACACTCCTTCTCCCAGGAACCCCTCTCCAAGCCAAGGTGGATCTGGATCCTTAGCAGAACATAGGCTCTGATGCAGGGCCAAGCAGAAGCTACTTAGAACAAGGAACACATCCTCGGAGTCCTGGGTATAACCTGTAGCCAGTGGTTTTGTATAGGTACTGAAACTGAGATGCCAGGATTAAGGACATCAGCAAAACAGGTTCCCACAGCTCTCTCCTATAAAAGAATTTTGGAATTCCATTGTCCCCACCATCATCCATAAAGGTATCTGGGAACACACTGCAGTTCCAGCTTTTGTTCTGCTTCTGGAATACACAGCCTAAGATGCTCCAGAGAGAGTGTTTGATGCCCAATATCTTCCCTGCTGTTCGTTTCTGACATACAACTCAAATTTAAATAGCTTCAGTCAAGATGGTTCTCTACTTGATGTCTGTAAGAATGAATGGAAAGGTAAAAAGCCTTTGGTCAATACTCTGCCCCACAATGTACTGACTAGAAAAATCCAAAATGCAGCTTTTTTTTTCCAACATAGGCCTTGGCAGGTATTTCAACTTAAGAAATGGAGGTGGCAAGGTTTTATAGTACAGGTTTATAATCCCAGCAGTTAGAAGGTTATGACATGAAGATACTAAGTTCGGATCCTTTAGCCTCCACCTCCCAAGTTCTGGGATTAAAGGTGTGTGTCACTATTCCAAGTTTTTAAAATGTTTTTATTAGCACATTTTAATTATATACATAATGTTTTTCATTATGACATTTTCATATGGGTGCAAACATTGCCTCATCTTATCCCCTCTGCTCCTATTAATCCTCTTCATCTTCCCAATTTGCTTGCCTCTACTTTTGTCTATATGTGTATGTGTGTTTGTGTGTTTGTGTGGGTGGGTGGGTGTTATGAGAGACAGAGTCAGAGAAACAGAGAGACTCAAAAATATTATGATTATTTAGAGGAATGTGGGCACCTTATCAGTGGCTACATCACTGAAGAAAACGTCTCTCCCTCACACATCACCCATATACCATGTATAAATCCCCATGGAAGGCAGGACCCCACAAATACACTACTCTTCCATGGAAGGGTATTCTTGGTCCCAATCTAGTACAGATCTTATATGGGTAATTACAAGCTGCTCTTGAGTTCAAGACTGCAGTGGTCATTCCTGTAAAGAAGTCAGCATTCCACAGCAGTCTTGCAGCAATTTCATTCATTCAGTCTTTTCATATATAGTGTTCCCCAAGCCTCAAAGAGAGTAATATAGATCTCCTATTTCTGGATTGGTATTCAACAGTGCAATGGCTAATTTGGTTGTCAACTTGATTACATCTGGAACTAAAATGCAAGCAGCTGGGTATACCTGTCAGGGATTTTCTTGAGTGACTCATTCGGGGTTGGAAGACCCACCCTAAATTCTAGTGGCAGCCCACATAGAAGAGCATGAGAGAAAGAAGTGTTTTGGGCTTTGCCTGTTTGCCCTCACTCTCACTTGGCACGTTCATCTATCATGTTGCTGAAAGATTTGTTTGCTAGTTACTAGAACTGACTTCTTTGGGATTTCAACATAGATTGAAACCCAAGCTGTCTTGGATGTCCCTGGGACTTCAGCAACAGATTGGGACTGCTGAGACATCCAGTCTCTCAGGCTGAACAACTGCCAGATTCCTGGCCTTTCTGTCAGCCATTGTGGGACTACCCAAACTACACCCTGTAAGCTACTCTAACAAATATCAAGCACACAGACACACACACACCACACACACACTTTTTTCTATCAGTTCTGTTCCTTCAAAGAAACCTAACTGATATAAACATGTAATCACATTACTTTAGCGAGATATGAGTCTCAGCAGACACTATTACCACTGCAAAAGCAGCTTCTCTGACTAAAGTGAGAGCAACACCAATCTCTGAGTAGAAATATAGTTGATTAAAAGGCAATGTGATATCATGTCTATTTAGCAAAACCAGCAGCAAGAGCCTTTCCAGCCTTGTTATTTTGACCAGTTTTACTATACCAAGTGTAAATTCTGTACTGTGAAATAAGTACTAAATCCAATCATAAAGGTGATTAGTTATGTAAAGCACTCTACCATCTGAGGCATATCCTCAGCTCTGAATAACACAGATACTTTCAGTGACTGAAAAGGTCACAGGGTTAGTCTTAAAATTCATTAACTTGAGTAAACCTAGAAACAGGCAGAGCAAACTCTGTGAGATATAGTCAAAGCAGTGCTAGAAGGGAAGTTCTTAGCAATGAGTAGTACATCAAAGAAAATCAAGTAAATAAACACCAGAGCATAAAGAAATGAAATGGTGTGTCTTAGGTAACTTTTCTATTGTTATGACAAAGCATGACCAAGGCAACTTGTAGAAGAAAACATTTAATTTGAGGTTCACAATTCCAAAGGGTTAACATGACCATCATGGCAGGAAACATGGCAGCAGGTAAGCAGGCACGGAGCTGGAGCAGTAGCTGAGAGCTCAAATCCTTATACAAAAATAGGAGAGAGAAAACTAACTGGGAATGAGGAAGAGCCTTTTGAAACTTCAAAGCCCATTGCCAGTGATACTCTTCCTCCAACAAGGCCACACCTCCTAATCCTTGCCAAAGAGTAGCACCCACTGAGGACCAAGCATTCAAATATGTGAGCCTCTGAGGGCCATTCTCATTCAACCTGCTACATAGAGACTAGAGTACAATTCAAAGAATCAATGAATTAGCCTTAGTTCTTTGAAGAAAAAAAAAGTTCTTTGAAAAATGACAAACCTTTAGCCAGAATAAAAAAGAGAAATTGGAAGCAAGAAAAGATAACTGATAACAGAGAAATTCAAAGTCTCATTAGTCTTTTTATAAACTGTATAGAAAGAAATGGGAAGATCTAGAAGAAATTGGTATGTTTCTGGACACTGGACACATATGACTTACCAAAACTGTATCAAGTGGAAAGTATCAAAAAAAAACTGTTGATGGAAATGCAATCTCTATAATAAATGGTTCTGTATCTCTACCTGTAGAGGACTAACTTGAGATACCTATTTCTCATCCTGTATAAAAAGCAATTGAACTGGATCAAAGAACCTAATGTCTAACCTAAAACTCTGAAACTACTAAGCTACAGTACAAGGGAAACCCTTGAAGATGTTGGCCCAGGTAGCAATTCCCTCAGGAAAATTGAAAGTGTAGAAAATGGAGACAAACTATGACAAACAGGATTACATCAAGTTAAAAATCTTCTGTACAATGAAGAAAGCAATCAGGTCCAGTAAGATAGCTGAGTAGATAAAGGAACTTGCCACCAAGCCAAACAACTGAGTTCTATAATAGATGAAATAGATGAGAACTGACTCCTGAAACTTGTCCTCTGACCTCCACAGGCATGGCATAATAGACAGTGTGATCTGTGGACCAACAACCATACTATCACTTGGGAAATGGTTAGAAATGCAAATTCTGAGGCTCCATCTTAGATTCATTGTCTCATAATCCCCGAGAATGGGGATCCAACAATCTGTGTTTTTGCAAATCTTTTAGATGATTCTGAGAGCTATTGCTGTAGGACTTCTAGATCACTACAAACATACCAAACACATACACACACATGCACAAGCATGCACACATGCTCATACACACATCATACACGCATATATCATACACACATACAATAAATAAATGTTTAAAAAGGGAAACACTCAACAGAATGAAAATACAATTCCCACAATAGAAGAAAACCTTTACCAGCTATTTATCCTACAGAATATTAGAATATAGAGTATGTAAAATAAGTAAAATAAATAAATAAACCACAAAAATTAATCCAATTTAAAAATGGAAAAACTCGGGGTCTGGAAAGATAGCTAATACCACCTAGTAGAGGAGCAGAGTTCAGTCCCCAGCACCCACGCCAGGCTGCTCATAACCTACTTTTACTCCAGTTCCAGAGGATCCAATATTTCTGGCCTCTGAGTCCACCTGCTTTAATATGTTGTAGTCATATACCTACACATAATTATTTTTTAAAAAAAAATCATTTGTAATAGTCAAGTGCAGACTCTGACAGATAAATATCACATTTTTCTCTCATATGTGAAATCTAGGTGTACACACACACAACTTGAAAATAAGAAGAAAGGAGGAGACCCATAGAGGGGTAATAGAAAGTGAATATGGTGAACTCACATTGTTATATACATGTATAAGAAATGTCACGATGAAACCCATTATTTAAGAAAACTAATATACATTAATTGTTCAGGACTTTTCAAAATAACAAAATGAAGTGATTTACATGAAAATGGATAGAACTGGAGATCATCATGTTAAGTGAAATAAGCCACAAGTGTCACATTTTCTGTCATAATTGGAACCTGGGGAGAAATAAGAGGGACATTAAACTAAAAAGAAGATTGTTAGGGATTTCGAACAGGAAAATGGCAGAGAAAGGGGAATGGGAGTGGGTAAACAAGGTAAATAAGATCAAAATCATGATATTCATAAATGGAAATGCCACAAATGAAATGCAGTACTTTATACACCTAATATACAAAAAGTTAAAAAGTATGGTTGTTAGCATCCATGGAGACAAGAAAAATATGGAAAGGAAGAAAACGCTACTGAGATTTCGATTTTCTTTTTTAAACCACACGTCATTAAACTGAAATTGCCATTTTTAATCAATGCACCATTTAACAGAATTTCCATTACCCTGCTGTGGTTATCAGTTTGCTTTCAGAGCACACAATCAGCTGTCAGGACCTTATATATAGCAGGGACTAGATCAAAGTCAAGAGTCATCATCATCATCATCATCATCATCATGAACTGTAGTTAAATATCCTTAGGAGAAGAAAGAAGAAATAACATTTTCTCTTCTGAAAACATCAAAAAAGTTTTTGGTTGTCAATTTCCTCAAGCATAGGATTAGCACCTGCCACAAATAAATTAAGTAACATGAAAAGGTCACCTGCTTGCAACTTTTCTTTCTTGCTCATAAGTCAACAGGGGTTTTCCCAGGAAAGTAACACTTTCATTTAATACATTCTGGAGCCTTCGTTTCCATTTCAAATGCTAAGTTCTCTCTACTTTTGATTAAACAAGTAACTTTGACCCACCCCACCGCCACGACTTTGACATCTGTGAAAATAGTATGTTTCTGAGAAGGGGCATGGGGAAAATCCACCAGTCCACAAGCCCTTCCTCCTCCATCCTGGAGCTTTTACTACTGCACCACCAGGAAAGAGCATTCGATGGAAGAGTTGAATGTAGTTTTATGTAATAAGTACTGTTTAGAAATGCTGTGAGATTTAGAGACGAGTAACTGAGGGACAGCTGGAACTCCCAAATAAGATCAGATTTGACTCTGGCACAATCTCAGGAAACGTATTACTATGTTCTAATGTTTGATACTCTATGGTTCAGCCATCCCTGCTACTTCCCTGCAGAGACAAGGTAATGATTTTTCCTTCCTTGATATGACCATCTATTAATTACAAAACATATACACATGTGACTTTATGTGGCAAGAAAGACTTGGTAGCTGTGACTATATTAGCAGTAGTAACATTATCCTGAATTATCTAGACAGACTCAGGAAGTATCACAAGATTTACTATAAGAGGGAATCAGTAAGGTTAGGGTCAGAAGAGGAAAGGGTTGAAGAATTTGAAGATGCTGTGTTTCTACTTTGAAGATGAATAGAAGGGCTATGGCTCCAAAGTGTGAATGATTCCTTGCAGTTGGAAAGAACAAAGAGTCATTGTCCCATGGAGCCTGTAATAAGAATGGATCTCTGCTAATACCTTGACTTTAGAACTTCTAAATATAGAACCAAAAGATAACACATTTGTATCGTGTCACATCACAAAGTTTGTGCTAATTTGTTACTGCCACACTGATGTAACCTACAGTTCTTACCTCAATGAAAATAAGAAATTATTTATTCTGTCACCAAATGTGCGTGACCAAAGCCCAGAAATACAGATTTAAGTCACCACAAATACTATGTTCAAAGGTGGTAACCATTTCATAAAGATTTTATAGTACCAGAACAAAGACAGTCATAAGTCAAGACACCTTCCAAATGTATTGGTAGACATTTTAGGTAGATAGGCTACAGCAACTTAGAGAAATCTCTGATACTGGCCTCAGATGGCTCCATCATCTGGCTGTTTAGATCCAACGTGGCTTTCTCTCTTCTACTTCACCTCCCTCCTCCAGACAGCTGCTGAGATTTACAACTTGCCGGCCCTGCAGTTTTGTTTTGTTTTGTTGAAATTCTAATAAAACTGCACTCAAACTTTCTTCTGAATCTGGTCTTAGATTCTTCTAAGTGTCAGCCATACCTGCAAAATGAAGAGAAAACACCACATCTCCATCACACAAAACAAAGTATATCCCTTTTCTCCAACTCAAGACACAAGCTAGAACATTTCATTTAATGTTCAAATTATTGTGACTGAGACTGTATATAATCATATTGACAGGAAATTCACTCTTTCTGTTGAAAATCCCTCAGAAAAGAATGTCAAACATATTGACACCATTACTCGGTTCCTACATCTCTCTCCCCACCCTCTGCCTATATTATCAAGCACAGGAACTCTGGGGCTGTTACTCCTGATAAATGTTTCAAGGTAAAGTAGACCCAGACTCTTCCAAGTCTTTCATACACATAGCCCTTTGTTTTGACTTAACCCCACTTCCTCCTCCACCTCACCACACCCCAGCCTGAGATGCTATGCTGAAACAGACTTTGGTCTTAGCAGCTTCAAAGACTTTATAGAGAACTGCCCATAATTCTTGCACCTCAGGACCTGCACCCACTTTCTTCTTTGTCTTCCTATCTAAACAATTTTGTCCCCCTTTCTTGGCTCCAGAAATTGGCCTTAACAAACAACGTAGTCCATCCAATCTTCTTATAATGTATTTGAGCCACAAATAGAAATTTAGTCTGAAATTTAATATCTTAATTTGTCTCCAATTGAATCCCTTCTATTCCTTATGCAAATACCTGCTATTTATATCCCAGATAATGGTGGGGTCTCCAATTGTGATGAGGATATAGTGCTTTAGATTTAGGTAATTAAAGGGCCATTCTAATGACTTGTCCAGAAGAGAGAATGAAAGGAATTCACAGTGAAAGAGATTCAAAAGTAATCAATGGTTTCACCAAAAAATCCCAGCAACTTCAAAATCTTCCTTTCCTTGCTTAGAAAACGGATATAATGACCCCTCAATCCCTAACCTGGTACCCTTACCCCATTAATTTATTATCCCTGGTTTAGGTAATGAAAAGACCTTGGCCTGTTTAAAAAAAGGAATTAAAGTTGATAGAGGTGGAAACAAGTCTGGAAGCAATAAACGTGAACAACTTTGCAGTGAATGCAGTCAAGGGGGATTATGCTTTGAGGTAGCTGAGACGGGCAGAGCCCAATAGATGTCAATGGATCAGGGCAGGTTTATCAGGGAACCCATACACCCTGCTGCATGCAGGAGGCTCTCAGTGTTTAGCGTGCAGTTACTTCCCATTCAACAGGGTTTTGGAGTTTTCCCCCGTTGGTCTAGGCAGGTGTAGGAATCAGGAGGACACCTGCTGAGATTTCCAGGTTCTTGTGTTTCAGAACAAACCATGAGATGTGTGCCTCATGGAGAGTGGGAGAAATAAAGTTTATTTATTAAGAGAGCACTTCACAGAGTAGAAGTGAGCCAGGCAGCTGGGCGAAAGTTAAAAGCTCAATGGCACCAGGCCAGTCACGACCCTTTATGAATATCTGACACAGCACCCAGCTTCTTCCATATTTATGTATGGCGGCTTTTCACCCACATGCTCTGTCCCTCACATGCAGCTCTTGCAGGATAATCCAGTCTTTCTTGTCGTTGGTTTCTTTTATGTGTTGATTGTGGTCCCTCTGACTCCATGGTCCACTGACTCCTCTGGTCCACTCTACCATCCTAAAACAGAGTTCCCAGATTGTGGTCGGTAGACCAGTACAATCACCCCGGTGCAAACTTGTCAGATATGCAGGTTTTCAGACATCATCCTGAGTGGCTGAATCAGACACTCTGAGGCCGGGGACCAGGGGGGAAGCAATATGAGTCTTAGTCATTTGAGGTGATTCTGATTCCACGTGCAAGTGTGAGGACCAAGAACATACTTAAATGTGTTTTAATCAGCAAGCTCCCCGCCAGGTGCTAGAGTGAGAATCAGAGTGACCTGACCAAAGAAGACATCAGGCTCAAAGCTGGATGTGACAGTTCATGCCTGTACTGTCCCAATACCCAAAAAGCCAAAGCAGGAGGACTGTTCACAAGTCTCCAGCCAATAATACAGAGTGAGCCTATTTCAAGAAAAAAAAAAGGTGATTGGTAGATAGATAGATAGACCAAGATACACAGTTGAAAACTGTTATAAAAAAAATAGTACAAGACATAGAATCCTTAGCAACTCCAATTTCTGCTGTGTGACAATTTTTTTTTATTGCACAGAGTATAATTATACTAAGAAGGGAGCCTGGTTTGGTGGTTTGGTTTGGTGGCCCATGCTTAAAATCCCAGTACCTGGGAGGTTGAGGCAGACGGATCAGTGCAAAGTCAGACTCAACTCCACAGAAAAGTTCTGGTCAACCTTGACTACTAGGAAGGCTGAGTCAGAAGAACCACAAGTTCAAAGTCCATCTGAATCATAGAGTAAGTTCAAGACCAGCCTGAGTAACTTAGTGAGATCCTGTCTCGAATATCAAAGGAGACCTAAGTTATAGTAGAGTACACACCTGCCATGCTCAGGCTCTGGGGTTCATTCCCAGTATACCCACCACAGAAAAAAAATGATCTATCCTGAAATACAAGTTCTAGTTCCTTCCTTCCTTCTTTATTTCTCACTATGTAACCCTGACTGACTTGGGAACTGGATCTGTATTCACTGCTCTAACTCAAGGGTTCCCAACGACTGTTGTTTCTGGAGATGACACTCGTTTTCTTGTACTTTCTCCTCTGTGATTCGACTACTGGCCCATCTGTATAAGGCAGCGCCTGTGAATTAGATAAAGGCACCTTTCCATTGATTGATGCTGCACCACACTTGGATGCGCAGTCTGAAAGAGGGATTCTAAACTGCAGTTTCAACCCTGCCCACCCCGCCCCCCTCAAGCTGCACAGTCCTTTGTGACAGATCAGAGCCCACTGCCCTTCTGACAGGTCTCCTTACTGCAGGGCTACTTGGACTCATTCTAATTGCTTACACTTGGCTTTGTTTCAGAGTCCATCCAGGGAGGGGAGAGGCTGCTCCGCACCACCCAGACTCGGGTTTTCTAAAGCCATGTTTGTCAAAAGCATCCGTGTGCAGATTCTTTTGTTCATAATGGTGGCATTCAAGTCGAATTGCGCATGAAATCGTCTTGCTAAAGAAACTGCAGTTCTCTATATAAGGGGGTGGGGGGAGAAATGGAAGGATCTGATTAGTTAATAGGAATTCTGAGTAGTGAAATTTCGGATTAGCATAAGACAGTTTCTTGTTCAGAGCACGTGCAGAACCAGCGCAAAAGCATTCTTTTCTTTCCCCTTTTCGGTTAAAGCATTTAGTTCTAAAATAGTATAATCACAATAAGACTTTCCAACGTGCGAATTATAGTATATTAAGTCATGACTAATTGCATTGATTTGCATTCAGGGTTTTTTAACATCTGTGTGGTAATTATCCTAATCCAATTTGTTATGCAGAATACAATCAACGTTATATATGTTGGTGTTTAGGGCCCCGACACCATTTCCTGCTAAAAAGGGGACTGAGATACAAAGGTAGCTCAGGTGGAAAGACAAGCCCATCTTTTATAGATATCAGCTCCCTTTCTTGATCTCCCAAATTAGCTGGGGGTGGGAGGTGGAAGCAGAGATCAAGCAAATTTCATTAGCATTTTAAAAAGAGGCCCAAGAAAAGGAAGAAAAGGAGCCCAGCCAACGGGAGCGCCTATGAGAACAAGGGAGAGCAAGCTGTATGAAATTCTCGGAAAGATTTTTTTCCCCTAACAGGCTGCGGCTTTCAGAAGCTTCCAGAAATAATATCCTGACCTTGCCTGATAATGAGCCAATAAGACCACGTTCTGCTGACACTGTGCTATTTCAGTAAGGGTTGCATCTTACCTGGGAATCAGGGTTTAGCTTTGAACTTTTTTTTTTCCCCTGTCCTTTCAGGAAAAGGACAGAACACTGACTGGTAGCGTTTAGAATGTCCTGTAAACCTGGGGCACAGCCGAAATCTAGGAGCTGACTTCAGGCAAAAGCAAGAGAAACAAAACAGCAAGTGCCGACTTCTTCCTCTCCACCAACACGGAACTGACACCTTGCTCCCCTCTCTGGCAAGCATCTGCATCTACACACACTGGATCGGCTAAGTTTCGGTCTTCCTTTAACAACAATGTAAACCTTAGTGAACAATACTTAGCCAGCTTCTTGTTTGTTTGTTTGTTTGTTTGTTTGTTATTCATTGGAATCTAACCCAGGACCTCCGATCTGGTCTACCACGGCAATATTTCAACAGCCCTTAACCAGCCAGCCTCTTTTTAATTTTTAAATTTCTTTTCATACAACATATTTTTTCATTAATGTATACGTATTCACATCCTCTCTCCTCCCAGCCCCCCCCCGCTTCCCAGGGCCCCTCCCTTCTCCCCTTCACCTCTCGAATTCTTTCCCCTCCCCCAACTTCTCTCAGATTGCTTCCCCACCTCCCTACTCAGCCAACTTTATGTTCTTTCGCGTGCTCTTTCCCTCTCTTTCTCTCAACAACAAAAGGAACAAAAAACAAAGAACAAAAAACAGACGGACAAAAAAAAAAAGAAAAGAAAGAAAAGATCGGATCAGTAAGACAAAATATACCCAGACAAAACAAAGCGGAACACGAATTCTCTCTCTCTCTCTCTCTCTCTCTCTCTCTCTCTCTCTCTCTCACACACACACACACACACACACACACACACACACACACGGACATGGGGCCTGCCCTGGCGTGGTATACCCAGCAACACTGCATTGGGGGGGGGGGGTCGGGCGGGGGGGAGACTGATTTTCCCTTTCCCAACAGGCATTAATTGCAAATAGCTTCTTGGTTACGTAGGGGTGGTACTTTGTGTCCACTGCACCATTACAATGTTCGGATCTTTGTCTGTTAACCAGCCTCTTTTAAAAGAGCAGGCTTTATTTAATTCAGAAAAGATGGGAAAGAGAGTGAAGGTCCAGATGTCTGAGGGACAACAGAAGCCCTAGACGGGAGGCCTAAAAAGCCAGTGTAGCAGCTTTTGCCATCTTCACTTCATTTGCCATTTCCATAAGCACACAGATCTTGAGCCCTCCAAATATGGCTGGAGCCGGTGTTGGAGAAAGGGATCAAGGAATCCCCTTCAACCTTCCCTCATCCCCTTCCCTCCACAACAAGCCAGTACTGTCTTTAGTCAGCCCACAATGCAAGCCTATGGCCCCATGCCAAGCTGCTAATGAGAATCACCAGGAAAGCATGTTAAACATATAGTTATCTCATTCCTCCTTCATTGACAAGGGCTTAGTGAGGATCAAGCCTAGAGTTTTCAAAGTTCAGAAGATTCTAATCAGCAGCGCACACTGGCACCAGCTCTGATTCTCGACATGCATCTTTATGAGTCAAACAGATTGGTAGGCCAATCTGTGCGGAGAAAATTCACTGTACAGCTAAACAAAAAATAATAATAATAACAGGTTTTTTTAATCAACCTTCCTTAGTCTATCACAAAGAATTCAGTAAATAAAGCAATAATAGAACTATCCATAAGAATACAAACTGGCATTTTCTATTTTGGAGCAGTCCATTTTCGGTTAGGTTGGGTCTTGATGTCAGCAATTTCCTTCCGTACAGCACATGACAGTTCTAATTGGTTGATGCTTGCTCCTTATGGTAGGGTGGATTTTCAGAAAGGCAGCTTCGTTTTGATTGGCCACATTCATTTATATCTTTCTGACATTTGTAGTTAGGTGAGAAGAGGGTTAGGATTTTCTGTTTGGGAACATTTTCCCAGGCCAGGCTTGCACTCAGAGGGAGCGCCCTGAGTTCCTGCCATAACAACTGTCAGACCTAATAACAAAAGTCCATCCCAGTAGACCAGGAACAACAAGGTTTCCTCCTTAATTACACTTCATTCAGGTGCCTCTAAGCTCTCTTTTTAACCAGTTCTTAGCCTTGGCCTGGCCCTCAGCCTACTTTTACCAAAGAATCCTGTTAGCGGATGTATCCCTACCCTGATCATCCTTGATAGCTGATCAGTTCTTCAACTTTCCACCATTAACACCTAGAATATCCTGACCACCCTGCACTCAATTCTCAATGCCAAGGGAGAGGGGGCATTTTGGCTAAGAATCTTTTCCAGTCCGTTTGGCATAAATCCTCAGCTCTCGATGTCTGTTGAAAATGATCGTTGGCTAGCTAGACATCTCCACTTGTCCTCCAAGTGGTTCAAGTTGAGCTCAGCCTCCTCCTGGGACAGCTGTACTCTTGAAGAGTCTTACTTACTACTGCTTGCCTCTAAGTGTCAGAATATTTTTTGTTCAATAGACTCCTGGGAGAAATTACTTCTGCCAGAACAGGGCTGCATTTAACCAACTACTGCTGAACTAATCCAGGCCTGTCCCAGCATACTAACCAGGTTGCTGGTAGCCCCTTCATAAAGTAGCTTAATAAAGAAGCAAGAGTCTCTCCTAAGAACTGGCCCTCCTTGTAGGAACTTTGCTGTCAGGATATTTCTGACCGGAAGATTCTTTTTTTTTTAATTAGATATTTTCTTTAATTACATTTCAAATGCTATCCCGAAAGTTCTCTATACCCTCCCTGCTCCCCTACCCACCCACTCCCACTTCTTGGCCCTGGCATTCCCCTGTACTGGGGCATATAAAGTTTGCAAGACCAAGGGGCCTCTCTTTCCAGTGATGGCCGACTAGGCCATCTTCTGCTACATATGCAGCTAAATACATGAGCTCTGGGGGTACTGGTTAGTTCATATTGTTGTTCCACCTATAGGGTTGCAGACCCCTTCAGCTCCTTGGGTACTTTCTCTAGCTCCTCCATTGGGGGTTCTGTGTTCCAGCCTATAGATGACTGTGAGCATCCACTTCTGTATTTACTAGGCACTGGTATAGCCTCACTCGAGATAGCTATATCAGGGTCCTTTCAGCAAAATCTTGCTGGCATATGCAATAGTGTCTGGGTTTGGTGGCTGATTATGGGATGGATCCCCGGGAGGGGTAGTCCCTGGATGGTCCATCCTTTCGTCTTAGCTCCAAACTTTGTCTCTGTAACTCCTTCCATAGGTGTTTTGTTCCCTATTCTAAGGAGGAATGAAGTAGCCACACTTTTGACCGGAAGATTCTAAAGGTCTCAGCGTTGAACAAAGCATCAACAGCATTTGCTCTAGGTCTTTCTATGTGATAGGAAATTGGGGGGCTGAGGGGTGACCAGAATCTGCCTCAGCACTCAGAACAAAGCAGATAGATGGTTCCAACCCAGTTGGGGTTGTGACCAGCTTATTTTAACCATTTGCTGGAAAGAGAAGAACCATTTATCGGTTCATTGGCAGAATAAATATTGCATTGTACTAGATGGTCCCAAAGCTAAGGGGGAAAAATAGGAGCCAGCTACATAGTCTGGTTAGTGTCCTTTGTGTGTAGCAACTCTCCTGTAAGCTCCTCCCTATCCTCTACATTCACTGACCAGTAGCTTAAAGCATGCAATTAGAGTGTAAGCCACCATGTACAGAAGACAAAGAGGAAGGTAATGTATTAAAAGCTCTACTTCATTATATTCAGGGCTCTGTCTTTAAGAAAATATCCCTCACAGACTATACTAGTACATAATAAATTGCTTTCTGCAGAAGAGCCTTGGTATCCTGTTTCTGTGTTCAGAAAGCCCACAGCATCCTTGAATCATGTCTCTAAAGCAATCCATTCATTCACCTTGGTTACCCCTCTGAGGTCTTTCAGCTCCCTAATTAGCCTTGAGCAACAACACATCTTCCCAGGGTTTCCTCCTAACCCAGGCACACTAACCATTCCATGAATAAACTCTGCCTACGAGCGAAAGCCCAGACTGAACCTGCTGTTTCAGGTATTTCATGGTCCTAAAATGATGATACTGTCTTCATAAACATCACCAATCAGCAAGGTTAGCAGGACTCAGGAACTTAGAACCCAGGGCAGTGTAGAAAGTACCATTGATTTCTTTGTTAATAACTGTCTACATGTATGGGCCTTAGTCAGCAACAAAAAGAAATGCCATTGAGTCTTTCTGTCTCCAGAAAAGAGACACTGAACTATTAAGGATTGTTTCTAATGCTATCTCATCGCTTCTCAGCCTTTTGGCTAAGATCAAGTGTAGTGTCTAATGCGATCTCAATTCAATTTGGCTCCCAAAAGGCCACGTTCCTGGACGCTGAGGGTCTCTGCCCCCAGCTGGATTTGACTGGCAATAAAGAATTGCAGTATAGCCAATGGCTGGGCAGAGGCCTATGAGGTGGTTCAGCAGAGAAGATTCTACCACCTTGCCTGATGATCTAGCTTAGTATCCAGAACCCACATGGTGAAAGGAAAGAAGCAACTCCCCTGACCTCCACATATATGCCACACACATATATGCCTCCACATATATGGCACACACACACACACACACACACACATTAAATGTAATGTTTTTTTTTAATTAACTTTTTAAAATGTTGAACCAATGTTGAAGGGGCTGGAGAGATGACTCAGTGGCTAAAAGTGCTTGTTGCCCTTGCAGAATACCCTGGTTTGATCCATCCCCATTCGGACTCACAACCATCCATAAGTCCAGTTGCAGGGATCTGGTGCCCTCTTCTGATCTCCACAGGCACTAGTGTTATAAATCAGAAAGCCTCCCAATCTGCCTTCAGCAGCTTAATTCATTGTCCACGGGTACCAGGTGCAGCACATTTCCACTGTCAGTACAAGTCTATTTTCCTATGCGACACACACACCTTTTTTTCTTTTTTTTTTTTTTTTTTTTTTTTTTTTTTTTTTTTTTTTTTGGTTTTTCGAGACAGGGTTTCTCTGTATAGCCCTGGCTGTCCTGGAACTCACTTTGTAGACCAGGCTGGCCTCGAACTCAGAAATCCGCCTGCCTTTACACACCTTCAAAAGGTCCCTCTTGGCATCACGGTTCTCTGTCTCATTCTCTCTGCCTCCCAGTCTCTCTGTGCCTATCTTTCTCTCACATCCCCACTCCAAGATGGCCTTTCTCTCCCGTCTCCCCTCATAAATCTCTTGTGTTAGATTCATTGTATGGCGTGATCTATGTAGCGTACCTCGGCAGCCACTAAGGTACCGTCTGCTGCTTAATCTTCTCATCTACTACATGTGTGGTACACATATATACATGCAAGCTAAATATTCATACATAGAAAAGAAGTCTAAAACAGTTTTAAAAACAATACTGAAATTTGAGATCAGGATGAGTAGTGATCAACATGGTTAGTAAGGAAGCCTAGACCAATCAATTATATTTCCTTTTTTATTATCATCGTGTTTCTTTACTGAAATATAGCTGAATGTTTTAATTTCTAATATCATTCTTACCCATCCCATTTGAAAAATCAACACCCTGGCTGATAAACTGACATTCCACTCCACAAATGTGTGATGTATAAGAAGTTGGGATGTCTTACTAGGAATATTCACACATTAAAGAACTGTATGAGTGGACACAGTGAAGATTTGCCTCTGATCTCAGCAGTCACGAGGCTGGAGAAGTAGCATAGATGTGAAAACAGCCTGGGTTATACTATGAGTTCAAAGCCAACGTGGACTATAGACATATCAAAACCTTGTTTCAAAACCTGAAAAATTGCTGGGCGGTGGTAGAGCACACCTTTAATCCTAATACTTGGGAGGCAGAGGGTTCTGAGTTCAAGGCCAGCCTCTATAGGTCTACAAAGCAGGATCCAGAGCAGTCAGCGTTTCACAAAGAAACCCTGTGTCAAACAAACCAAAACCAAAAAATTACAAATTTATTTATATGAAAATGGTCACAGAAATGTCTTTGACTAATCAAACATTCTATATTTGCTTTAATTTTCCTACAGTTGAATATACTTACTATGTCAAAATAAAGATGATGGATTAAAGCTTAGAGTATTTTAATTTTTACACTTATTTTTTTGTATATGCACACAGGCAAATACATACATGGTATAGCATATGCATGGAGGTCAGAGGACACATTGCCAGAATCTGTTCTCTCCTTTTGTCATGTGGGACTGAGGAGCTAAACTCAGTTGTCAGGCCTGGTAGCATGCTTCCTCACCTGCTCGGTACTCAGTGCCTTAGTACACAGGGTTCTTTTTAGCTTATTATTATTATTGTTATTATTATTTTCTTAAGTATGTGTATAAATCTGTGGGTGCCCACAGAGTTCGATAGAGGTATCAGATCACCTGGATCTGAAGCTAGCTGTGGTTAAAAGCTGCCTAATGTGGATGATGGGAATCAAACTTGGGTCCTTGGCAAGAGGAGTTTGAACTCTTAATGGCTGCTCTATCTCTCCAGCACTCCCACAACCTAGTTTCTAACTGATCGAAAATAGTATCTTGCACATCAATCAGTCTCAAAAGGAAGAGAACATCAATCTAGGAAGAAAGAAAACCAGAAATGAACAAAGAACATAGGAGAGTTATACTCTGATTTTCTTTTGTGCTGGCTACAATATGCAGGGGCCATTTGACTTTTTAAAAGCACGGGAACTAGCCTAGCACTGTACAGTAGAGCTCTCTGTGACGATGGCCATATACTACAGAGTCAGCATCCCACACAGCAGCCACTTCCCACATGTGGCATTTGAGCATGTGAAATGGAGCATAAACAAGAAAATGCATTTTAATAATAAATTTCATTCTCTTTATAGTCACATGTGGCTAGTGCAGAAAAGAAAGCACAGGTCTAAAGTTACTACACTGTACGTTCAAATCTCAGTTCTACCCATTGTTAGGAGTCTTAACCTAGCAGACCTCTTTGTGACTCAGTTTTACTTATCTATGAAATAGAAATAATAAGAAATCGCTGAGGACAACTGTGAGGAGTGTTTGTGTGTGTGTGTGTGTGTGTGTGTGTGATAATTCAAGATGTGCCTGCTGTGTGTGCCACTATTTTCCAACAAAACACACTTGGTTAAGTAATACTCACTGGCCACTGTGAAACCTTTGCCAAGGACCTGAAGCCCCTCATGACCAGAAACAATGGGTACAAGTCAAATGCTCTTCTTAAGTCAGATTTCAAAATGCATGCCATTTAAACCACTGTCCTTCATGGAAATCAATTTCCACCAGTGTGTGTATCCAGATGAGTTACTCAATTCATCTCTGGCTACATCTCGGGCTTCATAATAATTGCATAGAACACTCTTCAGCTTCCTAAGCTTACATACTTAAAAATGCATAAGGGAGAGAATTCTTGCAGATTAACGTCACCATCCTCAACAGTGAGGTATCATAATAGCTTACAAGACATTGCCATGGAGATCTGAACTTGAATCCCAGTCTAGCCCATAAGTGAAAGGACAAGAACTGGTACAGGACTTCCCATCTCTGCTCCTCTGCTTCTCCCTCTATAAAGCAATGGCATGTAAAGTGCACTCTTTCCAGATTTTGCTGTGATAAATGAAGGAAATAATGTAAGCCGAGCATTCCCCACAGAAGCTGGGGGATGCTACTTTTTATCATCCATATCTGTATGTTGGAAGAAACCAATTGTAGATATGTAGGTGAGTGGAATCACGTCACAAGCCTTCATTAACAACGATTTAAGCTCAGATGTAGATACGAAAATCTACTTGGTAATGCCAAGGAAAGGAGAAACCAGCTGCGAAGCTGAGCTGAAACCAAGTCCTCCTAGCCCCAGGCCAGGCACAACCATAGGTTCTTTGAAATGCCCTGCTGGCTGCTACTTTCTGATGGGATTGTAAAGTATTTTTTTCATCAATCACTCTCAATGTAGGAAACAGAAGTGCAAGTTACTTCATTAAAAGCACTCACACATAACTGGATACATTTACATATTAAGCAGGCAACTGAGACTCTAATCTTTCTATTTTATGTACAGCTGTAATCATTACTCAGCATCAGAATGCTTGTTAAATACTCAGGGTACTATAGAGAACTCTCAGATCTTTACTAAGCAAAGGTGCCGATTTAGAAGGGCTCCCATTCACTCCCCCTCAACAAGCCTTCAACACTAGTGACACTGTACACAGGCACTCTGGGGCTCATTCAAGTGAACCTGAACTATAGAAAATATGTGACCATAGATCTTCTAGCATATCTAATTAGCTGACTCTCACAGGCAGAAAGTAAGCTGCTTTTATGTATTGTATTCTTGGCTTGCAAGTAGGGTACAGAAACGAAACAAAAAAAAAAAATTCTAAGCAGTTGGAAGAATCACTATCTTTAGCTGTAGGGAGAGAGTTCAAATGTGGTTTTGCAGGCTAACAGCAAGTAAAATCAAATCAGAAGAATTTTGCATTCTTATATCATTATTTTGCCCCACTACTTAAAAAACCTCTTCTCTGTCTCTGCTTCTGTCTCTCTTGGTTTTTTGTTTTTAGTTTTTTGTGGTGTGTGTGTGTGTGTGTGTGTGTGTGTGTGTGTGTGTGTGTACAACCCTGGCTTTCCTGGAATTCACTCTGTATACTAGGCTGGCCTCAAACTCAGAAATCCACCTGCCTTTCCTCCTGAGTGCTGGGATTAAAGGCATGTGCCACCACCACCCGGCTTGAAAATCATTTCTAGCTCACTCAATTAATATCATACCAAAGATACTATAAGAAAGCTGCTGAAGGATATCCTTCGTGAACATACAACAGATAATCCTCCCAGAAATATTGACTTGTCACATCCAGCAATAGTTATAAAAGGGCATTAATTCACAGTCAAATAAAATTTATCCTAAGAACACAAGCCTGATTAAAATTTTAAAAATCACTCAGTATAATTTACCATGTCATCAAACTTTAAAATTAAAAACCATATAGCCATCTCAATAGATGCAGAAAATACAACTGACAAAATAAAGATTAATTTGTGATATTTTAAAACTCTCAGAAAATTAAGAATTGAAAAATATCTATGAACAACCCACAAATAATATCACACTTAAACTTTCTTCCTCTAAGGTACCAAAGAAAGGACAAGGTGTCTGCTCTTGCGAATTCAGTTTGACATTGTACTGGTAGTTCTAGCCAGGGAAATGAAGCAAAAAAGAATATGAGTTGATATAGAAGACAAAAGATGTGAATTGGCATAGAAAAAATAAGGTTGTTCTTATTCATAGATGTCATGATCACCTCCATAAAGGATCCCAGCTAGTAGAGTGCTTGGTGTTTGCCTTGCTTATGCAATCCTCAGAACCAAAAAAAAAAAAAAAAATGTTGCTGCAAGTAACAAATAAGTTATCAAAGTCATAAGATATAAGGTCAATATAAAAGTCAAATAATATCAATTAGAAGTTAAAAATCAACAAACAGTATCAGTTTCTTTTTTTTTCCCCGCCTCCCTCTGGTTTAGTCTTTTTTTGTTTCTTTGTTTGTTTGTTTGGGTTTTTTGTTTTTTTTCAATTTTTTTATTAGGTATTTACTTCATTTACATTTCAAATGCTATCTCGAAAGTCCCCTATACCCTCCCCCGCCATATCATTTTCAATAATAGAATTCAAATAAAATATTTAGCAATAAATCTAACAGTTTGTTAAATATGTGAATGTAGAAAAAACTACAAGGGATTGATGAAAGAAAGAGCTAAACAAATGGAGAAGTGTACTATATTTATGGAGAGTAGTTTCAGTGGCTTAAGATCACAGTTGTTCCTAATCTGGTCTATAGATCAACATAATCTTAGTGAAACTTCCAGAATTTTTTTCTTTTAGAAATTGGAGTGCCTGCCTAGCATGTGTTTGTTATTGGAGAAAGAAAGAAAGAAAGAAAGAAAGAAAGAAAGAAAGAAAGAAAGAAAGGAAGGAAGGAAGGAAGGAAGGAAGAAAGGAAGGAAGGAAGGAAGAAAGGAAGAGACAGAGAGAGTAGAAAGAAAAAGGGAGGGAGGGGAAGAGAGAATGAGAGAAAGAAAGAGGGAAAGGGAGGGAGGGAAGGAGGGAGGGAGGGAGGAAGGAAGGAAGGAAGGAAGGAAGGAAGGAAGGAAGGAAGGAACAAATGAAGGGAAAGATGACCCACAGGCTGGTAAGGGACATATATCCAGAAAATATAAAGAACTTTCAGAACTAACATGTAAAGGCCTTTTTGCCCTTTCACTTTGTATCGTGTAAGAATGTGACACGGGGCATGAACTCATCATGCACGGAACCTGCTGGCATTTTAATAGTAGATTTCTAATCTCCAGAACTAAAACATAATTTAAAAGGATGGATGGAAGCAAGGAAGGAAGGAAGGAAGGAAGGAAGGAAGGAAGGAAAGAAGGAAGGAAGGAAGGAAGGAAGGAGGAAAGAAGAAAGAAAGAAAGAAAGAAAGAAAGAAAGAAAGAAAGAAAGAAAGAAAGAAAGAAAGAAAGAAAGAAAGAGAAAGAGAGAAAGGGAAGGAAGGAAGGAAGGAAGGAAGGAAGGAAGGAAGGAAGGAAGGAAGGAAGGAAGGAAAGAAGGAAAGAAGGAAAGAAGGAAAGAAGGAAAGAAGGAAAGAAGGAAAGAAGGAAAGAAGGAAAGAAAAGAGAACACACAAGTGTTGGTTCCTAAGCAGGAAGACCTTCATGCTGTTGCTGGCTGTGTTTAGTTGCACTGCTTCTCACTCTCACCACCATTGTATAAACTTTTATTTTCCCTCTAGCATTCAGTGTTTCATGTTTTCTTGATATAGTAATTCTGACTATGATGGGATGGAAGCTTAATCTAGTTTAATTGCTAGTGATGCTATACAGTTTTTCATATACGTTTTGACTATTTCTCTTTTGAGAAGTGCCTATGAGTTCATTTGTCCACTAATTGATTATATCGTTGGGCGTTTGGTTTTCTTAGTTCTTTATATATTCTGGATTCTAATCTCTTTTCTCCACTATGTAGGCTATCTCTTCACTCTGTTGATTGTTGTGTCCTTTATTGTGATAAAGGATTTTAGTCATGTGCAATCTCAGTTGTTATAGCTGGGGTTTTAGGGCAAAACCCGCTACTTAAGCAGTCCCTACAGGCAAGGCTTAGGCACCCAATCCAATGTGCCAATTAAAAGAGATGAGCAAAGATAATGGCAGAGAAAATAAATTTGATCTATGTGTGCACTAGTAAATGGAACAGATAAAGGGTTTGGTTACCTCCAGCTTGTTTGGGGAGGTACTGCTTTAAATTTTAAAAAAGAAAAAAAAAACTAAACCTTGGGGTAAGAGGTAAACATAATTAAACAGTCTCTATCCTAGTACAGCTTAGTTTATAATTGGCTCTGTAGTATGGTCCAACAAAGTGATAGTATCAGATGATTCTCAGAATATGGCTGCTTATAATCCAGGATGAATATTGAACCTAATTATGGGGTTGGTCTTGTGCCAATGGCTTTTCTGTTCATAGACTCCAAGGTGGCTGTACATTGGGACAATGACTAGTACTATTACTGTACATTGGGACAAGTACCTTTTGGAAATCTGGAACAGGACATTATAAGAAAGGCTAACAGTAAAATGTCTCAGTCACTGATTATGTGTGTCCCTTCAACCTTGAAGAGTGATAAGCTAGGTTAGATATCACTGGTTTCTAGACAGTCATTTATGATTGTCTATACTATCATCTTGACAAGAGTTAGAATTACCCATGGAAACAAGCTTTTGGGCATGTTTGTAAAAGAAAATTGTGTGTGTGTGAGAGAGAGAGAGAGAGAGAGAGAGAGAGAGAGAGAGAACAATTTTAAAATTGTTCAATTGAGATAGAAAGGCCCAGTCTAAATGCAAGCAGCACCATTCCAAGGGTAGAGTTCTTTCTCCACTTCCTGACCATAAACCATTCAACTGTAAGCCAACATTTAATTAATGGATTATATGCCTCTGTGCACAGATAAATATGTGTTCCATGGTAAAAGAGACATGAAAGATATAGGCAGACAGCCAGGCTTTTATTCTGTTTGTAGGCAACTAACTGCTTTTTAGCAAATCAACTGGACTTTGTTTTGTTGTTTTTGAGAGCAGGTATCATATATCTCAGGCTAGCCTTAAACACCATGCATACAAGGATGATGACCTTGAATGTCTGTTTCTCATGCCTCTCCTTCGCAAGTGTTGAGATTGCAGGCGTGTGTCACTGCCTGTTATTTTATGTGGTACTGGGGATTGAGTTTAGGGTTTCATTTATAGTCGGGAAGAACTCTTCCCATTGAGCTATATCTCTAGCCTTAGTAAAAGCAATGTCTAGGTATACATATTTTTCTTGCATCATGTGCATGCCTGATCCCCATGAAAACTAGAAGTCATCAGATGCCCTCAAATTGCAATTTTAGATGGTTGTGAGCCACCATGTTGGTGCTAAGAACTTAGCCTGGGTCCCCTGGTACCAGTGCTTTTAAGGACTGAGTCATTTCTCAAGCTCTGGAAACGTATTTTTGATATGTGTGTTGGTTAGTTTTTTTGTTCACTTAACATAAGGCAGGATCATATGAGAGGAAGAAACTTCAATTGAGAAAATGACTACATCAGACTGGCTTGTGGACAACTCTGTAGATTTTTCTTGATTAATGGTAGATGTAGAAGGACTCTTCCCCTTGTGGATAATGCTATGCCTGGGAAGGTGATCCTGGGGTGCATTAAATAAAAGTAGGTTGAGCAAGGCAAGAGAAACAGCCACTAAACAGCATTCTTCCTGGAACAACATTATGAACTAACCAGTACCCCGGAGCTCTTGTCTCTAGCTGCATATGTAGCAGAGGATGGCCTAGTTGGCCATCACTGCAAAGAGAGGCCCATTGGACTTGCAAACTTTATATGCCCCAGTACAGGGGAACGCCAGGGCCAAAAAGTGGGAGTGGGTGGGTAGGGGACTGGGGTGGGTGGGTATGGGGGACTTTTGGGATAGCATTGGAAATGTAAATGAGGAAGATACCTAATAAAATTTTTTTTAAAAATAGCATTCTTCCATGACCTCTGCTTCAGTTCTTGCCTCCAGTTTCCTGCTTGAGTACCTGCCCTGGCTTCCCTCAGTGATGGACTGCCAAATGGATTGCATAATTAGAAATAAACCCTTTCTCCCCAGGTTGCTTTTAGTCATGGGTCTTTATCAAAGCAGTAGAAAACAAGACAACAATCATTTTTGTTTAATTGGGGAAGAATGGGCTTTCAAGGCTGACCTAATATCCTCAGTGCATGGTTTCTTCATTGGTACTGCCACCAGAATTCTGTGTCTTCTTCAAATCTAGAAACTCCAGAGGGCTGGAAAAGAGTTCAATGTACAGGGCTTCAGAAACCTTGTCTGCTCAGAAGACCAGACCCATTGTGGCTGGTGCCCATGGGTGTGCTGTCTGCCTTTTGAATGTCAAGTCCAGCTCAGCCATGTAAGGGACAATGTGACATGGTTCAAGCCCCTGGAACAGAGTCAGCAGAGCATGGGGTTCCACAAGTGTTGATGCTTGTTGTGGACATAGGCTTGTTTGTATAATAATGTACAAATTTTCATGTTCTTCCTTGGAGGAATGTCTTCTCCGCCAAGATTAATGACTCCATGATAATCAGAGATAGCAGGAGTCCAGGAGGGTATGACTAATGTCTCCACAAAATTGTAATGCTGAGATCTCCAGGACAACCCTTCAGGCTGTGGAAAGGAACTCTGAAAACATGAGTTCAAGAATATATAATTTCTCAAGTATGCAAAATATAAGGATACAATATGAATTGTATAAGGAGCTTTGCAGACCTGAAAGAACAAAGGCAGCTGTACTGTGAGGAAGCTTGTCAGAAAACTACAAAAGCAGGCAGATACAAAGGCTGGCAGATTCCTGAGTTCAAGTTCATCCTGGGACAGAGCTAGGTTCGGCCCAGAAGTGATGGAAATGGTAATCTCAGGATAGGATCCCACCAAGCTAGCTCATTATCTGAGCTTACAAAAGCAGAGAAATCTATAAATTCGTTTACAATATTAAAAAATGTGCTTGTTATTTCTAAGAATCAAGTAGTCATGGGATGCTGACTCACAGGATAATCAAAAGGGAACCTGGGATAATAACTGAATTAATATGTAAATAAAAGACTGGGCTTTTTGTCTACAAGAGTTGAGTTATCCAGAAAGGCTTTAGAATTTCAAGGGAGGTGCTGGAGCTGTGACTAAGTGGCTGAGAGCACCGACTGTGGCTCCTAAGAATTTCAAAAGAAAGCTGTCTCGAGCAGAACATAGGCCCTCAGCTTGTAAAACTTGATTTGATTTTGAGTTGTTCTTTTCGAGGCTCCCAGACACTCCTTCCTCAGAACCCCTTCCCAAGCCAAGGCTGGACCTTGGCAGTTAAAGTCACACTAACCCAGAGTTTGCCCACCCTTAAGGCTCTATTGGTCATATTTTTACAGGTGCTACTCAACGGATGACTGCTTGAGGATACCCTTCTTGATATCTGTGATGATGGTGGTCGTGTGGCATCAGATCATGAGAAACACATCAATTCCAGCACACCCAGAAAAAAGGAAAGCATTTCCTATACCTAAATGTTTCCCCCAGCAGTTTCAATGTTTTCAGTTCTACATGAAGGTCCTTTCTCCAATTTGAGGTGATTATCCTGTGCAAGTTGATATAAATATCTAATTTTACTCTTCCAGTATTCTCAGCAAACATTTTTTAAAAGCTGTCTTTTTTTTTCACATACAGTGTCTTAATTACTTTTCTATTGCTGTGACAAGGTACCATGATCAAGGCAACTTTATAGAAGAAATAGTCTACTGGAAGCTTACATTTAAATAGTTCGCATTTATGGCCTTACTGGTGGGGATCACAGCTGCAGGCAGACAGGAAGGTACTGGAGCAGTAGCTAAGAGCTTAATCCTGATCCACAGATAGGAGGAAGAGAAAGCTAACAGGGAATGATGAGAGTCCTTTGAAATCAAAACCAGCCCCCAGTCACATACCTCTTCCAAGAAGGCCACACCTCCTAATCTTTATTAAGCAGTTCCACAAACTAGAGACCAAGCATTCAAATATATTTGAAAGGACTGGAATCAGCACAAGTTCCCCCCAGACCAAATTATCAGCATAAAGGAGATTTATTTGCCCCAGAGGGAAAAGGGGCTGGGAAAGAGAGAGAGAGAGAGAGAGAGAGAGAGAGAGAGAGAGAGAGAGAGAGAGAGAAGAAGAAGAAGGAGGAGGAGGAGGAGGAAGAAGAAGAAGAAGAAGAAGAAGAAGAAGAAGAAGAAGAAGAAGAAGAAGAAGAAGAAGAAGAAGAAGAAGAAGAAGAAGAAGAGAGGGAAAAGGCAACAAAAACAAGGGAAGGGGGAAGGAATATTTACCCTAGGAGGGAGGGTCAAAAGACTGCCTCTGGACAGAGAGAAGACAACAACATGGCCCATAGGCAAATGGCAGTTTATAAAGGGAAACTCTGTGTTAGAATGAGTTAGTTTGTTTTGATTGGGCATGTTAAGTAGGGTTGCCAAATGGGGTCTTTTGGTAGCTGGATCTTAGTGGCCAGCCTCAGGGAAAGGAAATGGCAAAATAAGGGAATAGACTGATGTGTCTAGCTTTAAGAATTTAATCTAACAGTTCAGCTAGGCAGAGGGAATGGGGGAAAGGTAAGGTCTGCCAGAGCCATGTTTGCCATGTTCAGGTCTGCAAGACCCCTTCAATGTGAGCCTGTGAAGGCCATTCTCATCCAAATCACCACATATGGTTTGGGCACTATTGTCAAGAACTGAATGGTTATAGCTGCATAGATTTATTTCTAGTGCCTCTATTCTATTCTATTGGTCTACATGTTTGTCTATGTATAATGCCATGATATTTTTGTTACTATGGCTCTGCTATAGTTTTGCAAAGTAGAAAAGTCTGCATTCGTGGAGGCTTACACAGACTCCTTACTTCTTTTGCCTCTAACACCACTCTGGGGCATCTTCTCATTTCTCTGCCGCACTACAGGGGTTTATTCTTTCTCTTACACTTCCAAAGACCAATATTTCTGCCTTTCCCATGACTGTTGACTTGTTTTTGCAGTCTAATGGCATCCCAAGGCACCTTCTTCTTTGTGTAGCCACATGCCTCTTATTTTCTCCAGAGTTGCAGGCAGTGGTATCTATAGAGTCATCATCTTCCTGTGCCTTTTTTTTTTACTAGTTTCCTCTACTTCTGTTACTCTAAAACAATAGGTCTCAAACTGGCCAGTTCCCTTATTTCTAAACAAGAGCAAAATTATCCACCCATCTCTTAGAAGCTCAAACATGTAAAAAATAATGGCATGCCATGAGAGGAGAGAAGGTAGGAGGCAAAGTGGAGGGAAGTACTTGACAAGTGATAACCATACTGATTCCTAAATCAAAAGATGGGAGAGTGGAAGGACCAAGCAGCCTGGCTGGTAGGAAAGATGTGTGGGTGGTATTGGTGCCTCCCATATGCAACCACATTCAACTTTATACCCCACTTATGGCATCACCCATTTAGTGGTTGACCTACATTCTGGAATTTCCAGGACAGACATAATTCTACTTCTTCACCCCACCCCACCTGCACCCCAACCCCCGCCAGGGGGAATACATGTCAAAGTTAGGGAAATAGAGACCCACAGTCAAAGGACATATTCCTGATCCCCCTCTTTTCATTTCTCCCTTTCTCTCCTGTGAAGAATTTTTTTTTTCCAGAGTTCTTTCATACAGAATCAAACAGAACTGGAAGGTAAATCTCCTGGGTGGAAAAAGAAAGCAACAAAACTCCATGACTTCCGTGTAATACATTTCAACACCAAATAGAAATGGCTGAGAGATCAAGTCTGTTCTATTTATCTGTGACTTCTAGTTTCTCCCTACCCAACCCTTCCCTCGGCCTCGGCCTTCTTTTCTCCAGAGGTGGCTAAAGTGGAAAAAGCATTTGTCTCTCAGCTGATCAACTGGGACTGGGAGAAGAGAAAAAGAATGATTTCAGTTCTGCAGCAAGTGTGAGCGCGGGTTTTTCAATGCCTTCCTCCCCTCTTTTTAATTAATGAACAATCTGGCCCATTACTGCTCCCGTAGGTATGCAAAATAGCTTCTAGTTTGAAATCCCAGTTGTTGAATGTACTCTGTGGGGCACATTGCCACCCCCTGTTTTGCATAAGAAACCGCGGTTTCCAAGATAAGAATCTTTTCATTTAGCTGTCATGAGCTCATCCTTTTTCCTGTGCCTTGTAGCTCCGACTCCTTTGAGTCAATACCCAAACAATGACTGCCAGCGTTCAGCCGCCCTCCTGCCCCCAATCCCCGGAAGACAGAAGGATGTGGCCTCCGGAAGCCTGCCTAGGAAGGCACCCCGAGTTCTTTTCAGTCCTTAGATGTCAAGAGGGCCAGAAGAAAGATCTGAGAAGCACTGAAAATCTTCCACCCGCTTTATAGCCGACCCTGTGGGGGAGGGGGGAGACCTGAATGAGATGGTGTGTGGTAGGGGGTGGACATGCAAGTACCCTGGGATCATGAACTTAAACAGCCTGGGAAAATCTAAGGGCTGGGAGTTAGGAACCCATCAATGTGCACAGCTGCTACATCACTCCAAGTCCTCTGTCCCTGATCATCAGACTGCATCCTGCTGGTGCCCTTTGGTTTGGAACCATCACGCCCACAGCACAAACCACACAATAACACTCCATTCCAAGTAAAAACTAGAGGTGACACGGAGATTCCGTGGAATTCAAGCCCTTGCCTCTGTCTGTGGGTAAATTCAGGCCAGGGGGTGGGGGTGGGGGAGCAGCTTGCTAAGAGCAGTCACATAGTTAGCTGAAGACATGGGTGTTGAAACTCCAGTTTCATGCTGTTTATCCTGCCGCACATGGCTGCTTCTGGAAGGAATCAATAACATTTGTGTACAAAAAACCGAGGGGGGAAAAAGACAAGATAGGAGATTAAACAAGATCATGGTAAACTACAAAGTCTATACAAACAGTAGGGGTTTTATTGTTAGCCTTCTCATTTGCAGGAGATAGTTACAAAAGAGCAAAATTTAACCTTTGCCAGGATAAAAAGAATTTTATAGAAAGTAGTGAGTTCCCAGACAAATAAATGCAATCCTTTTACCTAGAGAGGGAATGTTTGCATCAACTCAGACCTTTCTCCTTATTTCTTCGTAGGAGGAAAGAAATAATACAACAAAGGAGCTTTAATTGAACCATAGACAGCTAATGTGTAGGCAGCAGGATACCAGGTGCACCGAAGTCCACAAGAATTGGAATAAACAAAGACCCTGCCTTTACAGAGAGGGCAAGCTGGGTTGATACGCTGTCGTTTGGGCTGCAGTTTGATCATAAGCCGGCCTGCGTCAAGGCCAACCCTGTGTATCCCTGGTAACTTCCAGCACAGCATAGTGCTCACTGTAGGTGCCTAGTCTATCCTTACTGATTGGCTGGTTAAGTAAGATCCCGTGCTGCCTCTGAAATGTTCCCAGGGCTGCTTTTTCTCCATGCTTGGCATCAAAGAAGATTCATCACAGTTTCAAAGAAACAGTTCTGCTATCAGTGCCCCCGAGAAATTTCCAGTGATTCACAGAATGCTTGACTTTCAAGGGTTTAGAGGGAAACATTGACCTTCCAGGCACCAGAAGTCATGTTTCAATGTCACTAATGAAACTGATGAGGAAAAAAAAAAAAACCACAGAAAAAATGAGACGGAAATGTGTCCATCATTTGCCCAGCAGTTTTTGGAAGTCAGAAACCTCATGTTCTACACCTCCCTTAAGGATCGTTGGCAGTTAATGGTTGCTGAGGGAGGGGGATCATTTTCTTCTGTAGCAAAGCCTCTGGTAAGTGGCTGCTGCTGTGATATAGAATTCCTCAGCCATGCCCAAGCAAGCAACACTAATTAAACTCAGTGTGCCACAAAAAGAGACATTAAAGTAGGAGGGTGGCCTGTTGTGGAGAAGAAGGATTCCAGCAGGAAAGAGATGAGAGGGTGGAATGTGAGTGTATGAAAACGACCAACGTGCATTATATGCATGTATGGAATTGTCAAAGAACAAGAAAGGAAGGAAAGAAAGAAGAATTAACAGAAACCTTATGTCTTCCATCAAAAAGCAGCAATAGTTTAAGAAGCAGCAGGTCTGGGTGTCTACCTTAACTTCATTGGTTAATGAGATATTGGCAAATACCTCTCTTTCCCCTGTTTTCAATCTCTTTGTCAGGAAAATGATATGACCAAGGTTGACCAACCTGAGGATTGAAGTCAAAATGTCTTCACATGTTAGGGTGGCGGGGGCCGGGGGAGGTATGGCTATGTAATATAAGGAAGAGGGAACTGGTAGTGAACAGACAGGAAGCACTGGGCTGAATGAACATTTCTAGTTATATTTCATGCTTCTATGAAATCCAATTTCTGTTCATGGAATAGGCTTTAAAATGAACCCAGTGTTTGTTATTTAAAACAATTCCACTTCCAAGTTTAGTCTGGTAGATCAAATACATGCACTTAATTCCTTCCTACCACATCTCAAAACTGGTAAAGGAATTAAAAGGTCAAATTTTGTAATTACAGAGGAAACATGAGAGGGTACCATGGCAAAGCAAGACACATGCATGCATGTTTGTACAAACTATGGAAACTAGAAAAGAGATACATAAGTAATAACTGACGATATATCAGAAAAAGCTAAACAGCAAGGGGGCTATCTATACTTCATACCCCAAATAACTCAAGATTTGAAGGTACCACATATCACTAAAAGAGAGAATTTGGGTATAGTGTTGAAATCCAAAAGATTGATTGACCATTTTTAGAAGAAGCAGTTAGTTGCCAGGTTATTTCCTCTTCCTTGATGGGAGAGGAGACACTCTAGCCAAAGACAGCCCAGGAACCACTGAGATGCCAAGTTGAAAATGGAGATTAAATTGAAGTCAGTATTCTGAATATTAAGACCCCCCTCCCAATTCCCTTCCAATACTTCCAAATACTAAGAGCCAGGCTTACATATGCCAAACAAGATGTTGGAAAGACTCTGCTTTGGAAAACTGATGGAACTCAGAGAAATAAACTAAGATGATATTGGAGAAGGAGCAGGAGTCAGACTATGTTCAAGTTCTTAGGACATATGTGGGGTTTTTGGATTTCAGCCCCCAGATCAGGAATCATCCAGGGGTATTAAACAGTAAGACACAATCAAGCTGGCATTCTTAAAAACAATTATTAAAAGGAGCCAGTATGCATTTGTATTAATTAAATAAGCTAGTTTTGATGGTTTAAATATGTGTGGCCCAGGGAGTGGCACTATCAGGAGATGTGGCCTTGTTAGAATAGGTGTAGCCTTGTTGGTGGAAATGTGTCACTGTGGTAGTGGGCAATGAGATCCTCTTTCTAGCTGCCTAGAAGACAGTAGTCTTCTCCTAGAGGCCTTCCAATCAAGATACAGAACTCTCAGCTCCTGGGCCATGCTGGCCTGGATGCTGCCAGGTTTCCCTCCTTGATGATAATGGACTGAACCTCTGAACCTGTAAACCAGCCCTAAATAAATGCTGTCTTTTATAAGAGTTGCCTTGATCATGGTGTCTCTTCACAGCAGTAAAACCTCAAACTAAGACACTAGTATATCCATCCATGTAATTAAAGGAGCTAGTATATCCTTTGCTCAAACAGAAATGATTATAAACCACATTTGTGTCACTTTTAATCAGATAAAAACACAGGACTCCTGTTCTCTTTCCATTCTTCTCTCCAAGTGTGAAGGAGTCATTGGTAGGAAAGAGGCCACATGAGAGCCTATCATTGGTACGTAGGGGTCACAGAGTGCTGGGGAATTGGATAGGCAACCAGTAGCCATAGGGCAGAAACGGGGGAGCAAATGGGAGTTGCACAGAGATCAAATAGAAGCATATATATTTCGGTGCCCAAAGACATGAGGTCCTGAAGCAATACAGAATGCCATATGGAAACATATTGGCAAATATACCTACTGATATAGAAGACTATGGATCATTGAGACTGTGGATGTAGCTCAGGCGATGAATGTTCCAGTTTGGCTTTCTGTTGTTGTGACCAAGACTAAAAAATAAAATAAAAAGTGACCAAAAACAATTTAGGGAGGGAAGGTGTCATTTCATTTGACACCACCAGATACCAGTTCTTCATCGAAGGAAGTCAGGGCAGTAACTCAGGGCAGAAACCTGGAAGCAGAAAAGGAAGTTAAAAACCCACTGAGAAACACTGTTTAGCGGCTTGATCCCAAGTTCTCAGCCAGCTGCTGTTCTTAGACAGCCCATCTGCCTAGAGATGGCACCACCTCCAGTGGTTGGGCCCTTCTCCGTCAATCAGCCATCAAAAAAAAAAAAAAAAAAAAAAAAAAAACCCTACAGACATGCCTACAGGCCAAGTTGATGGAGGCAATTCTTTAGATGAGGGTCCCTTTTCCAGGTGTATTAAATTGAAAACAAGCTTCTTCGCCATCATACCAGAGGCTTTCCCTAACAGCATGATATCCTGGATTTGAGCCCAAGCACTCCTCAAACAAGTGGTGGCACATGCCCATCTTCCAGCATGAGGTAAATGGAAACAAAAGAATCAAGAGTTCAAGACCACCATTTGCTATGTAGCTCATTTGAGGCCAGCCTGAGGAACATAAGAAAATTTCTAAACAAACAAGCAAACAAAACAAAACAAAACAAAACGAAAAAAGTAATATAGGTTGGCGGTGACAGTATACAGAAGTGGCAGGTGATGATGGCTCGTGGACACTGGTTACTTTGAGAGATTAAGTGAGAACTACATCAAACCTGATAATTGCCAGGATTCAGAGTTTTGAAGATACTAAAAATAAATAAATAAATAAGGAACTGAGGGTAGAAAATAATATTGTAGTAGAAATAATACTTTACTTTCTCTCCCATCATAAAGAAGAAAACTGTAAGCTAAGCTCTCACTGTAAGTCAGGAACTGTTGAAACTGACTTCCCAGCTCCGTTTGCCATGAAACATTCCACAAAGAAAGAGCACCATTTTTTTTAGATCGTAGTTTTTATTTACTATTCTCCGATAAAGTAATGTCAAAAGGACACAAAAACCAGCTTGAACAAAAGCCCCCACTAGTCAAATCTGCACCAATCTGGGCATCAAAATAAATGATAGTGATAGATTATGATTGATTGTGTAACAGGAATCCATGTACATATAGTGAGATAAATGAGCTAGTAAATGGAACAGAAAGCAGGCTGTAGTCTACAAAGATGTCTACCAAAACATATTGTATTATAAAGGTTGTTCTTACAGTGTGCTATTAATAATTGTTCCATGGAATGGTATGGGCTACATTCCCTCCCATTAAGGCCTATATAGATATTTGTGAGTGCCTCAGCCAACTGATAAGTGGAAGTAAAAGCGTTCCTTCTGAAGTTATGCCACACAAGGACTGCTGAACTTCCACTTTGTTTTCTTGTAATGCTATTGTATCTCAATCACAACTCTGGGAGGAAATCAGGCAGCCACTCGAAGGGGCTTCATATAAAGGCTCTGGATGACAGTCCAAGGTGAGGTCCTAGACCTAGTCGTGAACCAGCATTAGTTAGTTAGCTGAGTGAACCATTTTGGAAGCGTGTTGGTCAGCCCAATTGCTCTAGTTGACATATCACCTTGCCAAAATCACAGATTTATAAGCTGGCTAACTAATTATTGTTATAAGGCACTAAGTTGGGGATGGTTGCATATTAACAATAAATATCTGGAATAAAGACAGTCTCTTCTCTACAGTAAGTTGTGGAAAAATTGATGGAAATAAAGACTCCCTATTTGACTATCATGACAGTGGCAGTTAATTTAGGAAGCTAAAGGTGGTAGGTGGCTGATTGCCAAGGAACTGGATGTTGGCATGATTTGCAAATATCTCTCCCAATTTTTAATCTATTACAAAGAATAAAATTGGTGTGTTCATAGTAGGGAAACCTGCAGATACCAACAATAGTAGGTGATGAAAGTTTGTATCACCAGTAATAGGACTAGAGGACATGATGTGCTTGCCCTCCAGCATTTAGCACTGATAAGAGCACAGCATCATTTCTAGCATATTCCTTCCAAGAGGAAGGGTTTCTCACTAAACCAATGGCTCACCAGTTAGCTTAGACTAACTGGCCAATGAGCTTTGGGAAATCCTCCTTTCTCCATCTTCCCAGGATTAGGGTTACAGATGCAAAAAGAATATGGCTTTTATGTGGGTGCTTAGGATCTAAATTCAGGACCTCACGCTCTGTAGCCCAAGTGCTCGCAGAGCAAGCACTTTATTGACTAAATCATCTCTCCAGCCCTTCAACACAGTAATTTCCAAAGCCACTGGGAAAATGAAAGATAATAAATGACTATAATGCTATCTTTATTGAAGGAACTTGTAGAGTTACTCTTGCTAACTTCTGGATAGACGCTGTTGATGGCTGACTGCTGACAGCTAAATATTCCTGGATGGGATACTGAACCAAAAGAGTGAGAGTGTCAAAATAGTGAAGTCGTTAAGGGGTCTACAAATGAAATGATAGTATTTTACCAATGCAGATTTCCTGAGTTGGAAGAGCACATACTGGTAAGTTTGAAAAATGGACATAGCTTGAAGGTACATACACAGGAATATTTAGGGATGAAGAAACATCAAGTCTGCGTCTACTTTTCAATTGTTTCACTACAAAAGTAGGGAAATGATGATGGGATTATCAGTGGAAAAAAATGGAAATTTTGGGTACCATACTGGTGACTTTTCTGTTGGTTTGAAAGTATTTCAAAATGTACTCTTTAAAAACCACACACTCGCTCATTTTATCAAATAATGTCAGATCAAGGGTTCATTGCTTAATTTTAACCACCCAACAAAGTTTGTTCTTCAGAGAAAAGGGGTGAGTATGGGTAGGCATAACCCCAAACCACAGATATGCAAATCACATGGCAAACCAGGCTCCAATTGATACTAATTCATCAAAATTTCCATGCCCACTGCTGTATCAGCGCTCTCAGCTCCAACCCAGACACGACAGGTTTTGCTGTGCTCACTTGCAATGAGCTGCAGGTGTTCACTGCACAAAACAGCCCTATGCCTCATATGATATAACAAAGAGGCACTCTACTCTGGTAACAGTTTTTATGTGTCATCTATTATACTGGCAAATCTATTAACAGACAAGGATTGGGAAAATGGCTTAGCAGTTAAGAGCACTGACTGATGTTACAGAGAGCAACAGGTTCAATTCCCAGTACCCATGTGATGGCTCACAGTCATCTGTAATTCCAGGAGATGCATCAGACTCCATTAGCTTCCAAGGGCACCAAGCATGCACAGGGTACGTGTACACACACACACACACACACACACACATGCACACACATATGCACACATGCACATGCATGCATCAAGCAGCCTGTGATGGTTTGAATATGCTTGGGCCAGGGAGTGGCACTGATAGGAGGTGTAACCTTGTTGTAGTAGGTGTGTCACTGTGGGTGTTGGCTTTAAGACCCTCATCCTAGCTGCCTGGAAGCCAGCCTTGTCCTATGTACCTCCAGAACAAGATGTAGAACTCTCAGCAACTCCTGCACCATGCCTGCCTGGACACGGTCATGCTCCTACCTTGATGATAATGGACTAAACTTCTGAACCCGTAAGACAGCCCAATTAAATGTTATCCTTATAAGAGTTGCCTTGGTCATGGTGTCTGTTCACAGAAATAGAAACCCTGACTAAGACACCATTATCCACATAAAACAAAATAATACATTTTTTTTAACTATGAAGTGTGTATTTATTGCTCTTTCTTCTTTTCAGTGTCATTCTTCCTTCAGTGTCCTCGTTCCCTGCCCCAGATGTCCTGATGGCTCAGGCATTATTTTGATGCTAGATTTCCCAGTTAACAGTACACAGAGCGAGCCTTTCCTGGTTTTCTTCCAAATTGTTCTCGTCCACAAACAGGTTTGCCAACAACAAATCTAATGGTAAGGTAACTAAATGGAGGGACTTCAACATTATTAATAAGTAAAGAACAGAAATAAAAATACAATGTAGTAATCGTTAATTTTATATTAGTACTATCAATATAGAGTGAGAGTTAGGAACATGTTTATGCTATGCATTGTCTATTTTGATATAATTATTCTACTCTTGGAACTTTAACCAGAAACATTCACAAGACAGTGTTGATGTAATATTAAAAATAAAAATGAAATGTGCAATATTCATGCTCCCTTTCAACTGGTTCTTGCTGAGAAGCTAGTACATACCAAATATGTGTCAGTCTTACGATAAATTAACACCAGGAAATGTTACACAACCACGGACACTCTGAGTAGAAGCGCTCATATATGAAACTGATTACAAAATGGTGTCAAGTAAAAAGTGAACCATCATAGGCACAATGTAAGACTATGTACAGACTGTCAGTTATAGCAATAATACAATAAATAAATAAAGCCATATATGGACCATAAAATACAATAAAATTAAAATTTTATAGGCACTATGTGAAAGTAATATGCAAGCTATAATTCAAACCATAATAAACTCTGTTTGGTGCTTAAATATCCAATTTAAATGCTCACAGAAATTCTAGTGTTATTGTTCACATGGTCCAAATAGGAAACTGAGGCTCGAGGGGATTATAAACCAACATTAGAGAATTAGTTCTATAAAGAAATACTTTCATGCCCCGTTTACTGCAGGATCTCCAGTGTCTAGAATGGTGCTTCACATACAGCAGACACTAAAGTAGCTCTTGACTAATAGAAATGGCTGGGTCATGAGTTAAATTCAGTGTCCCCCTAGAAGTGTACATAGAAGCTAGATACAACAGGACTTCCATGAACAAATGTATTTAGAAATGGACTCTAGAACCTACAAGTTCCTTGTTGGGTTGCCTGAGGCTCTCTTCCTTTCCTATTGTTTCCTTTCTCTTCGATTGCCTGCCCTCTGGTGGAACAGTGAAGAGTGAATCAGGGCCATCATGAGTGGCAGAGATCACCTATGTGTTAGTGATGCATATGGAATTAACATTCAAATTTGTCTGTTTTTCAATGCTGAAGAATTGACTAAATAGATTTCTATCAAATTTGAAACTTATATTTAAGATGATGATCGGACTTAAAACATATTAGCAGAATGTCCTTGGCAGAACTTCAACTCACCTTAATTTTCTTTTCATTCTGAGTTTGGGGGCCTAATTACATTACAGATCTGCATGAGTTAAGACATTTGTTTTTATTTGCAGTGCTGCAATTTCACTTGGGGCTTTGTGTGTTCTAGATAAGCACACTAACACTCAAGTGCAGCCTAAGCTCCGCCCCCAAATATTTTGCATTCTGAATTTTTCTAAAATGTCACAAGCTGAAGACAACCTACAAATATTTTTAAATTACGTGTATGTATTTTTTAAATTATATGTATTCATGTATGTGCATGTGTGGGTGTAGGTGCCTGCAGAGTCCTGGAGAGGGCACCAGATCCCCTAAGGTTGGAGTTACAGATAGTCTGAGCCACCCAGTGAGTCTCTACAAAAGAATCATAAGCTCTTTACTGTTGAGCCATCTCTCCAGCCCAACATTCAAAAATGTCTCAAAAATTATTCATTTTTATTTTTTCCCACATAATGAACTTACTAAAGTCACAAAATTCACCCCAAGGATGAATAAATCTTGGTGTTTTTTTTTTAATCATCAAAATCATTTTTTTTTCATTGAGAATTTTTACAGGGAAAAAAACCCACTCAGTTTAAAAAGAACAGCCACACAAGGGGTGGTGGGAAAGTCAGTCTCTTTCAAGGGTGAATGACCAAACTATGAGAAAAATGTCTGGGGAAAGACCAGGAGAATCATGTTTTTTCATAGGCAATTAAAACCAAAGCCCAGTTCAAAGAGACATTTGGCTGCTGATGAGGAGATAGGTCGAGTATAGATCTAGATGCTTCTGTTAAAGAAAGCTGTGCCTTCATATGTGAGCTCGAAATCAGCTACACCACAGAATTTCCACCACTTCTATGTGTGGAATCTTCAAAGGGTGCATGCATGAGTGTTCCAATGGAAAAGCCTAAGCTGCCAAAAATGCTCAACTCACTATTTATGGCTCAGCACCCACAGTCTCAGCATGTCTGAGCTGATATCCGAGCTTAAACTATATATTGCACTGGAGTTATGTAAAAGGGAACCCAATGGATCTCTCAGGCTATCCCTTTATCTTTTACATGCCACAAATACCAAGTGAGCATCTTGCTGACCCCACCGCAGCTATTAATAAATCTCAAGTGCAGATGCCTTAAATAATTGGCACTGGTTTGAAATAGAGCAGCTTCTCCCATAAGCAACACTATGTAATGTATTCCTGAGAGAGCAACAGGGATTTATACAAATGTGCTCCAAAGCATAGCAATGAATACGACCTCTGAAGACATGTGTAACAAAGTAAGAAATATCACAGTTCAGAAGTAATATTTCAACTACAGAGGGCTACCACAATAGCAGCAGTAGTGTCTTTATTGTCTCTGGAGACCTCATCTAATAGTAGATACATATTCTGTGAAGCACAGAGAGTTTCCTGGCATCTCATTGCTTCCTAGACTTACAATAAAGGTGTACAGAGTTGTTAATTCCCATTTTCTCTTATTAACAAGAGAGAACAGACAATTAAGCGCTTAGAGAGAAATTGTAAAGGACATTAATACATATTTTCTAAATGATTTAATAACTTCATATGACTGGGTTTTTGTCTTGCTTTTTTTTTTTCCTGTTTTGTTTTGATTGTGACAAACAAAATCCAGCTGTGGCTCGCCAGTGAAAGAAAAGCTACTTTCGTTGAAGGATTTTAGAAACAATGATCAAGGCCAGTTAGGGAACCCGAGCAAATACCAGAGAGCTCCAGAAGGCCTTGAGCAAGAGCCGATTCCTGCTTCCTCCATAAGTACTTATCAAATTTTCGAGAAGGTTCTGAACTGACCTCACTCTTAAAAAGTGAGAGAAGACAGGGTGACTTGATGGCTGTTGCCGGCAGGACAGAGACAGGAGTTTCTAAAATAAGGCTGAGGTGCTATTGCCAAAAAAAAAAAAGGAAGTCAGAATAAATGCAGACGAGGGACGGAAGGAAAAGAAGAAAGGAAAGGATTTTTCTAAGTCTATCACAGCAAAGGACCTAAATGGGCTGTAAATGGAGTTTGGTGGACTTATGTATCCTCGATATGTGTGAGTGAGTTTCTGTGCCAGCCACAGCACCAAGAAAGGAGACTTGGGAGGAAGGGCTCATAAAGATTAAATGACATCATAAGAGCATGCATGGAGAGGAGTGGGGGTTGGAGGCGGGATTAAATGACATCATAAGAGCATGCATGGAGAGGGGTGGGGGTTGGAGGCGGGATTAAATGACATCATAAGAGCATGCATGGAGAGGGGTGTGGGTTGGAGGCGGAATTAAATGAGATCCTAAGTGTGCAGTGGGGGTGGGGGTGGGGAGGAGAGGGTGTTGGGAGTGGGGGTTGAGAAGAGTGTTGTTCAGTTTCCACGTGAATGTTGGCTTTCTATTAGTTATTTTGTTATTGAAGATCAGCCTTAGTCCATGGTGATCTGATAGGATGCCTGGGACATTTCAATTTAAGGGATTTTTGTGTTTCCTCTTTAATGTCTCCTACCTGTTTGGTGATGTTTTCCTGCAATTATTTAAGGGATTTTTGTGTCTCCTCTTTAATGTCTTCTACTTGTTTAGCAGTGTTCTCCTGTATTTCTTTAAGTAAGTTATTTAAGTCCTTCTTGATGTCCTCTACCATCATCATGAGATATGCTTTTAAATCCAGGTCTAGCTTTTCAGGTGTGTTGGGGTGCCCTGGACTGGGCGAAGTGGGAGTGCTGGGTTCTGATGATGATGATGAGTGGTCCTGGTTTCTGTTAGCAAGATTCTTACGTTTACCTTTCGCCATCTGGTAATCTCTGGAGTTAGTTGTTATAGTTGTCTCTGTTTAGAGATTGTTCCTCTGGTGATTTTGTTACCCTCTATCAGCAGACCTGGGAGACTAGATCTCTCCTCGGAGTTTCAGTGGAAACCTTGCAGGCAAGGTCTCCTCTTTCAGGGAAGGTGCACAGTTATCTGGTGTTTGGACCTCCTCCTGGCTGAAGATGAAGGCCCAAAACAGGATCTTTCCCAGAAGCTGTGTTGCTTTGGCCTGTCACAGAAGCCATTGTTTCAGTAGTCCACACTCTCACCTGTGTAGACTACTTTCCACGGAGTCCCGGAACCAAGGTGGCTTCCACGGAGCCTGAGGCAGAAGCCTCTCAGGCCGGGCGGACACCTGTGCTCTGACCAGGAAGGTGGCCGGTTGTCTGGAGCCGAAAATGGCGCCGCCTCAGAGGCTCTGTGGCTCTTGCCTGTCCCAGAGACTGCTGGCCTCTGTATTCCACACTCTCACCTGTGCAGACTGCCCTCCGTGGAGTCCCGGAACCCGGAACCAAGCTGGCTTCCGCGGAACCTGAGGCAGAAGCCTCTTGGGCCGGGCAGTCACCTGTGCTCTGACCAGGAAGGTGGCCGGTTGTCTCCTCCTGCTTTTTAATACAACACAATGCTCAGGTTAGAACCATCTACTATGGTCTGGACCCCTCCACATCAATTGTTTATTTTAAAAATGCCCTACACATGTAGCCACAGGTCCATCTGCTGGGAGCAATTCCTCAGTTAAGGACTCCCTCTTTCCCAGGTGACTATAGTTTGTGCCAAGCTGACAAAAAGTAAAGAGAAAATTTTGGCTAAGGCTGGAACTGATTCTGTAGATCATTTTTACTAGTAACTGCTTCCTTAACAAACTAGATCTTGTGATCCATAAATACAGAATTTTTCCGTATGGCTTTTTATGTTGGCAGCATAAAATGTCTTCACCGTAATTTATTATTTCTTGATCAAATTTATGCCTAAATATTTTACTCTTTTTCTGCTATATAATTAACTTCATTTTCAGAGTGTCCTTTGCTAGAGTGGAAAATTACAACTGGATTTTGTACCCTGACATTGTACCTTGCAATTTTTCTGAAACGTTTTAATTTCCTCTACTATCTATATGACCTTTGTGTTTGTGTATGGTCATTCCTTACAGTTACCACACATGAGATCATGTGATCTACATCTAGAGATAGTTTTATTCTTCTTTTTTTCGGATATGATTTTGTTTCTTGCCTAATTATCCTGGCTAGATTGTCCTATAAAATGTTAAATACTATTGATAAAGCAGGCATCACGTCTTTCTTAATGTTGGAGCATGTGCTTTCAGTCTTTCATCATTGAATAAAATATGTTAGCTATGGGTTTTTATTTATACTTTTTGTCACATTAAGAAATTCTCTTTCAATGGGTGTAGTGGCTAATGTATTTAATCAAAGCATTGGGAAGGCAGAGACAGGAAGATTCCTTTGAATTCAAGAGTTTGAGGCCAGCCTGTTCTACATAGTGAGTTCAGAACTACATAGTGGGATCCTCTCTCAAGAAATAGAAAAGAAAAGACTAGAAAAGGAAAGGAGAGGAGAGGAGAGGAGAGGAGAGGAGAGGAGAGGAGAGGAGGAGAAGGAGGAGAAGGAGAAGGAGAAGGAGAAGGAGAAGGAGAAGGAGAAGGAGAAGGAGAAGGAGAAGGAGAAGGAGAAGGAGAAGAGAAGAGAAATATTGGTTTGCATTTTTTATTTTCTTGTTGTATCTTTCCTTGGATTTGCTGGTAGCCTAATTGGAGTTAGGACTTTTTTTTAATGATTTGTATACAAGATGACCTCCCCTTGCATAGGAGATGTCCCCTCAAAAGGCTAAAGTATCAAATGCTTAGAATTCAGTTGATGGATCCAATCATTAAGAAGGAATCAGATCATGCAGGTTGTGGATTCATCAAAACATTGATGGATACATGATTTTGTGGCTTTATAGAAATTTTAATAGGAGGGACCCACTCAAGAGGAGGTCTCTGGGAAAGTTTCATTGGGAGCTGCGTCTTGTCCCATGACTTTCTGTGTCTTTGCTTTCCTGGTTCTCATGAAGAATTCAAGAGTTTGAGGCCAGCCTGTTCTACATAGTGAGTTCAGAACTACATAGTGGGATCCTCTCTCAAGAAATAGAAAAGAAAAGACTAGAAAAGGAAAGGAGAGGAGAGGAGAGGAGAGGAGAGGAGAGGAGAGGAGAGGAGGAGAAGGAGGAGAAGGAGAAGGAGAAGGAGAAGGAGAAGGAGAAGGAGAAGGAGAAGGAGAAGGAGAAGGAGAAGGAGAAGGAGAAGAGAAGAGAAATATTGGTTTGCATTTTTTATTTTCTTGTTGTATCTTTCCTTGGATTTGCTGGTAGCCTAATTGGAGTTAGGACTTTTTTTTAATGATTTGTATACAAGATGACCTCCCCTTGCATAGGAGATGTCCCCTCAAAAGGCTAAAGTATCAAATGCTTAGAATTCAGTTGATGGATCCAATCATTAAGAAGGAATCAGATCATGCAGGTTGTGGATTCATCAAAACATTGATGGATACATGATTTTGTGGCTTTATAGAAATTTTAATAGGAGGGACCCACTCAAGAGGAGGTCTCTGGGAAAGTTTCATTGGGAGCTGCGTCTTGTCCCATGACTTTCTGTGTCTTTGCTTTCCTGGTTCTCATGAAGCAAACAGCTCAGCTCTGTCCCAAGTACCCACCTGTAGTGCCTATTCCTGGTTGTCAACTTGACTATATTTGGAATGAACTACAATCCAGAATTGGAAGGCTCACCAGTGACCCTTCTCTGGAGGCTTGGAGATAGAAGATTCTGATCTGGATCTTGGGATGGAGATCTTGAGGCATAGTGGCTATGGATTCCAGAAGATTAAATCTCTGAGTTCAAGGTCATCTGGGATTAAAGGTGTGGTAGAACACACCTTAATCTGGGCTATACCTTTCATCTGGGATTAAAGGTGTGGTGGAACACACCTTTAATCTGGGCTACACCTTCTGCTGGAGACAATATAAGGACATTGAAAGAAGGGAGTCTGGCTCTTGCTCCTTCTCCTGCTTGCTGTGTGAGATTGAGTAACTGCTAGATCCTCGGTCTTCCATTCACAGCTGCGACTGAACCATTGTTGGGAATTGGGCTGCCGACTGTAAGTCATCAATAAGTTCTTTTACTATATAGAGACTATCCATAAGTTCTGTGACTCTAGAGAACCCTGACTAATACACCACCCTATCATGATGCTGCTGCCTTCCCTTTGGCCCAGAAACTGGAACCGTGTGATCATGAGCTAAAACCTCTGAAACCAGAGCCCAACATAAATCTTTCTCCTTTAAGTTATTTCACTCAGATATTTTGTCACAAGGGCAGGTATGAGGAAGGTGCTGGTTGGAAATCTTGATCACTGTCTTAGTCAGGGTTTCTATTCCTGCACAAACATCACAACCAAGAAACAAGTTGGGGAGGAAAGGGTTTATTCAGCTTACACTTCCACATTGCTGTTCAAAACCAAAGGATGTCAGGACTAGAACTCAAGCAGGTCAGGAAGCAGGAGCTGATGCAGAGGTCACGGAAGGATGTTACTTACAGATTTGCTTCCCCTGGTTTGCTCAGCTTGCTTTCTTATAGAACCCAAGACTACCAGCCCAGGGATGGCACCACCCACAATAGGCCCTCCCACCCTTAATCACTAATTGAGAAAATGCCTTACAGCTGAATCTCATGAAGGCATTTTCTCAAGGGAGGCTCCTTTCTCTGTGATAACTCCAGCTTGTGTCGAGTTGACACACAAAACCAGCCAGTACATCATTCTATTTAGATTTTTTTTAAAGTTAGTTTTGATAGTTTTTGTGTTTCTAGGACTTTCTTCTTTTCATTCAGGCTATCTACATCTGGCAGAGGAATAATCATCCAAAACTTACAATAAACTCGAAAAGTTAGACACCAACAACTCAAATAATACAATCAAAAAATGGGGTACAGAGCTAAACAGAGAATTCTCAACAGAGGAATCTCAAATGGCCCGAGAAGCACTGAAAGAAATGTTGAATGTCCTTAGTCATCAGGAAAATTCAAGTCAGAATGACTTTGAGATTCTACCTTACACCCATCAGAATGGCTAAGATTAAAAACTCAAAGGACAGTCCATGCTGTCAAGGTTGTGGAGCACGGGGAACACTCTTCCTCACAACTGGTTGGAAATGCAAACTCGTGTACAACCACTCTGGAAATCAATTTGACAGTTCATCAGAAGATTGGGAATAGTTCTACCTCAATATCCAGCTATACCACTACTGGGCATATACCAAAAGATGCTTCACCATCCCAAAAGGACACTTGCTGAACTATGTTCATAGCAGCTTTATCTGTAATAGTCAGAAACTGGAAACAACCTAGATGCCTCTCAACTGAACAATGGATACAGAAAATATATCTACACAATGGAATACTACTCAGCCATTAAAAACAAGGACACTAGAAAATATCATCCTGAGTGAGGTAACTAGACCCAAAAGGACATGCATGGTTATGAACTCACTGATAAGTGGATTTTAGCCATAAATTACAGGATAACCCATGTAAAACATAAGCCCGGTAAGATGGTATGTGATTGTACTATAAGGGCTAAGGAGGCAGTTAGTGAGTTCCTGGGACTTACCAGACAGCCAAGCCTACTTGGCAAGCTCCAAGCCAGCGAGAACCATGTCTCAAAAAAACAAAACAAAACAAAACAAAACAAACAAACAAACAAACAACAACAACAACAAAATTACAGGATAACCATGCTATATTCAACAGACCCAAAGAGGCCAAATAACAAGGGCAGCACAAGGGAGGATGGTTGAATCTTTCTCAGAAGGGGAAACAATATAGATATTGAAGGTCAATGGAACAAGGAAACTGGGTGGAAGAGGGAATGGGGAGGGGAGTGAGACAGGAGGGTCGTATATAGGGAGAGCAGAGGAGAAAGAAGGGAGATCGGCTAGCCGGGATTTTTAGGACCAGAGACCTAGGATGGAGAGAGGCTCCAGAGGATCTGTGGAGGTGACTCTAGTTAAGACTTCTAGCAATAGCGGATATGGATCCTGAAGTGGCCACTTCCTGTAGCCAGGCAGGACTCCCAGTGGAAGGATAAAGATAGTAACCCACCCACAAAGTTCTTCAACCCAAAATGTGTCCTGCCTACAAGATGTGCAGGGACAAATATAGAGCAGAGTCTGAGGGAATGGCCAACCAATGACTGCCCCAAATTGAGATCCATCCTGTGGGCAAGAACCAATTGCTGACACTATTAATGATACTCTGTTATGCTTGCAGACAGGAACCTAGCATAACTATCCTCTAAGAGACTACCTGCCAGCTAATGAAAAGAGATGCAAAGGCTCATACCCAAACAGTAGATGGATCTTGGGGAGTCTTATGGAAGAGTTGGGAGAAAGATTGAGGGACCCAAAGAGGACAGGGACTCCACAGAAAGACCAACAGAATCAACTAATCTGGACCCTCTGAGCTCTCAGAGTCTGAACCACCTACCAAAGAACATACACAGGCTAAACCTAGCCCTCCCCGTTCATATGTAGCAAATGAGCAGCTTGGTCTTCATGTGGGTTCCCCAACCACTGGAATGGGGGCAGTCCCTGATTCTGTTGCCTGCCTGCCTGCCTGCTGCCTACTTGCCTGCTTGCCTCTGGATCCCACATCCCTAGAAGGACAGTCTTGTCTGTCCTCAGTGGGAGAGGATGTACCTAGTCCCGCAGCAACTTCATGTGTAGGGTTGGGGGGTAGGATGGGAGAGTAGGAGGATGGCACGCAGAGGGGGCCTTTCCCTTCTAAGGGAAATGGCGGGGGGGGGTGACTTATGTGAAGAGGTACTGAGAGGAGAGGAAGGGCTGATATTGGGTTGTAAAGTGAATAAATAAATGTAATAAAAATGTATAATTTAATTTAAAATTATTTAATAAAATTTGCTAAACTACATTGAAGAAAATTGGGCTAGGGCTGGGGCACCACACAGCAGTCTTCCTCTTACCCTAGCATCAGCATCAGCAACAGCAACAGTAAGCACAGCAGTCTGAGTAAATTTATGTGTCACAACTGTAAGAAATAAAATTTCCCAAGGTTATATAGTGAGTAGTTTATGGATACAATTTAGGTGCCTTTAATGCCCTAATAAAAGTGGATTCCAAGACCAGAAGAAAGCTTGAGACAGAAACAAAATCTTAAAAGTATACAGAGGATCTGTTGAAGCTCATTCAGTCCTTCATGTCAGTAAACAGTGAAGGCCAGGGTCATTCAAGTAGTCTCTGACATGATCAGGAAGAGACTGGGGTAGTTTTGCTCTGCTTTGAGACTTCCAGTACTCTTACTGGAACTTAGACTCCCCCCACCTTCTCTCTCTCTCTCTCTCTCTCACTTTCTCTCTCTCTCTCTCTCTCTCTCTCTCCCCTCCCTTCCTCCCTCTCTCTCTCTCACACCCACACACACAAGCAGTTTAACAATGGGAAAAAGAAATAGCGCACTGTAAGTATTTGTGGAGTTAAGGGCTTCAAAAGAGCCCCATGCCACATTTGACAAATCAAAGCAGCAGCAAAAGGCTGTCCAGTGTCTGTAAGTAATAGCATTGTTTTACTTGAAAAGCTAAGCCAAAACCTAGCTAGGGCTAATTCGAGTTAAAGAGGAAGATTTATAGGAGTGGTGTGGTAAGTGGTGAACTGTAATGTTTACCAAGTAGCTCTTCATAACCAAAAACCTCTGATGTGTGGTATTTGTTGATTGTCATCATTGAAATACTGTCACTGTAGCTGACCACTTGTTCTCAGTGTGCCTGTGTTAGAAAGCTTTCTGTCACTATGACAAAAGAACTCAGAAAATCAGCTATACATAAGCAAAGCTTGCTTTTGACTCATGGGCGACATAAATGACCTCATCAGATCTTCACAACAGCCCTGCTCGAATGGCATTGCTCTCTTAAATAGAGAGACTGGCACAGTTACGTGTTAGACTTGTTTAATGGCCAAAATCCTTGGCAGTGCTAGCATTCAAATTTGAAAGAATATAAACTGTGTTAAAAACTAAAGCATTTAGTGGTTGCCTCTGGATAGGGAAATGATGGGATTTCACTGTCTTCTTTCTGCTTAGTTTTTCTACTCTATAATTAAAAATCCGGGACAACATATTCATGAGGATATGCTGACAGGATCTATGATGTTTCCCTTCAGAGGCTCAGCGGCTTTGTTGCTCCCAATATTCTGAAAGAGTTTCCAGAAAACCCATTCTGGAGAGATCTGACTTCATGGACGAGCATGAGAATCTGAGTGCTGACCTCCAAAACCCACAACAATCTGAATGTGTCCGTACTTGCCTATCCTGCCAGCACTCCCATAGTGAGATGGGATGAAGTAATAGGAACATCCATGCAAGCTGGTGTGTGTGGGGTAGACAAACACAAATGTTTTTCCCAAAACAGCAAAGTGGAGACTGGACAGAAAGACTGGCTCAGTGGTTAAGAGTGTGCAGTACACTAATCTTGCTTCAGACATGAGATCAGTTCTCAGCACCCACATTGGTGGCCCACAACTGCCTGAAATGCCAATTCCAGGAGAGCTGATGCCATATTCTGATCTCCTCAGGCACTGCATGCAGGCATTGTGTGAGCACTTGCACTTGTACACACATGCACACTCACCCACTCATACAAACACGTGGAGAAACTTTCATACACACAAAATAATATTTAAAAAATAAAATTGAAGTTAAAATGAGTATAACTTCACCTTTCACTTTGATACCAGACTTAGCCAAAGTGAGATCTTGTAATTCCCAGTCCATTTCTGTTATTTTGCATAATCACCTCTTCCTTCTCCCTTTTATCACATTCCCCCCCCCAAAAAAAAAAAAGTTTTCCTGGTAAAGCTGTCTCTTTCAGCCGTCTCCTTCTGGGGTCTAATTTCCACTCAGTCTACAAACATTGGTTGAGCACTTATGTACCAGACACGATGAGAGACACAGAGGACAGAGCTAGATGTAAATCCAATCCCTACTAGAAAAGTCTATAATCTTTCTCTACCTTATCGCTGCAGATGTTCTCAAATCTTATATTCAGCCTGGATACTTTCCAAGGCATCAAATGCTACTATTTCTACTGTCTCTGATAAATGGAGTAGTGGCTCCTCTGAAGAGATCTACATCTACAACTCTAAAAACTGTGAATAACATTGGCAGTGGTAGCACAGGCCTTTAATCCCATCATTTGGGAGACAGAGACAGGTGGATCACTGAGTTGGAGATTCAAGGATAGCATAATCGCCAAGACTACCAGGGCTACTCGTACTAATGGACAGAAGCTGCTGACCCCTGTTGTTGAATTAGGGAAGACTGGAAGAAGCTGAGAAGAAGGGCAATTCTGTAGGAGGACCAGCAATCTCAGTTAATCTGGACCCCAAACAGACAGCATACACCAGTTGATATGAGTCCCTCAACACACATACAGTAGAGGACTCCCTGGTCTGTGCTCATTCAGAGATGATGCACCTAACCCTCAAGAGACTGGAGGCCCCAGGGAATTTAGAGGTCAGGTGGGCTGAGGGATGGGGGCATTGATGTGGAGACAGGGTGGTTGGGGAGGAAGGAGGTGTGGGATATGGAGCAGTCAGAGGGTGGATGGGGAGGGGTGGGGAATGAAATATGGAGTTTAAAAGATGAATTACAAATAAAATTAAATTTTAAAAAAGAAAAAGAAAACCCCATCTCAAAAAAACAAAACAAATAAAAATCCGTGAATATTACCTTGTATGGAAAAAAGGTGGTAGTAGATATGACTAAAAGTCTTGAGAAAGAATACTATTCTGGATTTATCTGTATGTGCGTGATATAATCACAAGTGTCCTTAAAACAGAGAAGCTGAAGGAGCTTTGTCACGGAACAGGAAGAAATATAACCATAGAGACAGATGGCAGTATTGTTGTGGCTAACTAAAGAATCCTGGTAGCCAATAGAAGCTCAACTAGATAAAGGAAAAATTCTCTCCTGGAACTTCTAGAAGCAGCCAAGCCAGAAGATACCCCAATTTTAGTTCTCTGGTGTCTCATTTTTGAACAGCCATCTTCCAGAATTGTTAGATGATAAATTTCTGTTCTTTTTAGCCAGTATATCTCTACCACGTTTCCTTTATCACATACACACCGTGAAGGGGAGGCAGATAAGTCGGCAAAAAGTAGATTGTTCACTATAGCATAGCTCATGGGTCATGTCCAGTGACTCCAACATGACCCATGAGCTCACTCAGTCTCAATTATTTGTATTCCACCAATAGATAAGAGAGCTAAATTTCACAGGGTGGTCTTCCCACTGCACTATCCAAACTATGTTTTTCTGTGTTATCCGGGTATGAATTATTCTGCCATTAGTTTCAAAGTATGCTTAACATATATCTCCTCCTTCACTTTAGAGCCATTTCTTCTTCAAGCTTAGATGACACTTTACAGTTCCTTATGCTCTATGATTTACTCAAACTGGCCTTTTGGTTCCATTATTATATGTTAAAGTATGGTACATAGTTCATGCCCAGTAACTGATGCACACACATGGGTACTTTGTGCGTCAGTATCTTCGTCCCAATGGTCTGGATGCAGTCAACAGCCACAGGATACAGCTGTGCATAAGAACAGGTGAATGAATGAGAGGGCTGTTTACTCTGCCTTCCAAGTTCTACTTAATTGGATGTGGTCTAGACAGCTCAGATCATATTTAGGAATGTGGTACCCGTAGTTGAATGAAATTCACTTCTGCCTAGAAACTCACCCATCCCTGAATTCAGAAGCTTGGCTTTACTTCGATTTATTTTATTTTGTATGTATGAGTGTTTTTTCTGCAATGCATGTATGTGTACCACCTGGTACCAACAGAAGTGTTCAGAACTGAGTCCAGGTTATCTGCAAGAGCAGCCAGTGCTCCTAACCTCTGAGCCATCTCTCCAGCCCTTGAACTTTTCTCTCTTCTCTTCTCTTCTCTTCTCTTCTCTTCTCTTCTCTTCTCTTCTCTTCTCTTCTCTTCTCTTCTCTTCTCTTCTCTTCTCTTCTCTTCTCTTCTCTTCTCTTCTCTTCCCTTCCCTTCCCTTCCCTTCCCTTCCCTTCCCTTCCCTTCCCTTCCCTTCCCTTCCCTTCTCTTCTCTTCTTTTCTTTTTCTTCCTTCCTTCCTTCCTTTCATTTTTACATAAGTAATTGAGGCTTAATGAAATGAACAAAAATGCTCAGGTCACCAAGCCAAATAGTTCACTCGTGCAGCAATGCAACAAATCCTGACTGACTGTTGACTCTGCCCATCAAACTCTGAGTGGAATGTTAGGAACACAATGAACAACTGAGACAAACATAAGCCCTCCCCTTCTTGACATTTTCACATAATGGGAAAGACACAGGACAAATTGGGGTGGTTGAAGTAACACGGGCGTGGGGGAGGGACTCAAATTGCCTTGGAAACCATAAAGGAAGACTCATGAGAGCGAAGAGGAAATGAACAGCCGGATTATTAGCTGAAATGCCAGCACAGCTGAGGAGAGAAAGTGGTTTGGCTGTTAACCCAAACAGCAGTTTCGTGACCTAAATGATATTTATAATTCCAAGGAGATGAAAGGAAGGCAACTCCCAGGGCCATGACCCTGGTTCCAACATTCCTTTATACTTGGTTCTTTTCTTCCTGTTCCCAGGCACGGCAGAAGGCGCCAGAGGAGAAACACTTCAGTACGTTCACTGACAACTGCTGGATTAAATCCTATACATTTGAACACACCAGCATAAGGAGCATTGAAGAGTTTTCTTCTGGTTTTACCAATGGCACCCAGAACTAAAGAGGTTGCCAGAACAGAGATTAGCAACATACCTTTTGAGTAAGGTTTACAATGAGTTGAGGTGCACAATAGATTAATTATATGTACAGCCCAGTTTGGTTCACTAATGTAATGTATCAACAAATCTATCTTAATATCAGTTGTGTTAAAAACTAATAATAATTTGAGGCTATTACATTCTGGAAATAACAAATTTGAAATGTATAAATATATAACATATATATATGATACAGCTTAGGGTAAAACAATTTTATTTTGATTACTTTTATAATTAAATTTTCTCTAGCTCCTCATTTTCGTTTTCATGAGAATGTGCTTCTGTGCACAGCTCTACGAACACAGGAGTACACACTTACTTGGAAGGGCAAACTTGGCCTCATTTGCCTGAAGGAGAAAGAAAACTGGAAACTTGTTTAGTACCCAGAGGACCTGCATTTTCCTCAGCTGTTGTCACTGTTGCTACGACAGCATTGCCAGGCATTTGGAATTCAGTCCCATCCCTGACGTTAATGGGCGAGGCTTGTCTGAGCATAACACAGTGTGTTCAAAAGAACACCGTTGCAGTCTTGATAGGGAATAGCATCTAAGCATTTCAAGGTCATCAAAGCATCTGTAACCTCAGCTCACTAAACCTTCCAAGGCAGCAACAGCAGCAGCAGCAGCAGCAGCAGCAGCAGCAGCAGCAGCAGCAGCAGGTTTCCATTGGCATCCAAATAGAGGAACCAGATCCACCTCCCCTGTCCCCTGCTTCCCTCTTTCATCTCACTCTGGTGCAATTTTCCAAAGGTAAACATGTGGATGGAGTTTGCCAGAGTGTAGAAATACAAATGAGACTGCCTCCTTGGGAGAACCCAAAAGGGCCTGCAGAGTTATAGTGAGGGACTTAGCATAAAAAGGAGAGCTTTCCAAATCACGGGCTTTGACACACGGGAGAGCTTACATGGATTATAAGTAGGGCAATAATCATTAATCTTCTCAGGGTTTAGGACAGTCGGAGGTCAAGGGGGTCAGAGCCTGCATACCAGTCACTCTCAGCTGTTTGCAATCTATTACGGATTTTTCCAATGGGGTAATCATGGAGAACACAATCCGGAAATTTGCCTTCCTTTCTCCACAGTCATCCATATCTGAATGCACACGTGGACCTTACTACCCAACTGGTTCGTGCCAATTATGTACAAGGAAGTGACCAACCAACAGGATGCCTACCTTAAAATAATTGAGGGCAATGAGAGGAGAGGAACTGCTAATACCATCTCCCAATCCTTGTCCTCACACATGTTATATAGTTATATCTATCTGATTCTGTTAGCAATATCTAAGCTAGCCACACAGTGGCCTGCATGTATGCTTTGCAAGTTGATTGTTGCTGACGCAGCAGCAGATGCCCAACATGAAGACTCAGCTGTATTTATAACCCACTTGTAGGCTCGAAAGCCATTTCATCACAGTACTTATCAATGAAAGATAATAAAGTATTATTAAATGTCTTTTAATTATGTTGTTTATGATGTTGGAAATCAAACCCAGGGCTCTATGCATGTTAGATAGATGCTCTAACATGGAGCTTCAACTTCATCTCTATATCCTTTAAAGATAATTTTTCCCTGGGTATATATCGCAGTGGTAGAGTATTTGCCTAGGATGAACAAATCCTTATGTTCGATCTTCAGCACAGCATGCATATATGAGTAAAATTTAGATTGGCATGTATTCTGAAGTGATTATAAAACACCATTTAGATTTTTTTTTTGAGACAGGGTTTTTCTGTGTAGCCTTGGCTGTCCTGGAACTCACTCTGTAGACCAGGCTAGCTCAAACTCAGAGATCTGCCTGCCTCTGCCTCCCAAGTGCTGGGACTAAAGGTGTGCGCCACCACGCCCAGCTAGATTTGTTTTTATCATCACCTACTTATAACAAATAGTTTTTTTTTTTAAATCAATATTGACAACAAAGTATCAGTATTGATAGGGGACAGCATCTAAGCATTTCAAGCTTACCCAATGACACTGAAGGAAGTGGGCACAAGTTGCTCATTAAACATTTTGAGGTATTTTACTTTTAAGTTTAGCACAAAATTTTAACCACTTTTAAGATATTTCATATTTTTAGTTATCACATGATAAAATGTAATCTCACCATTAAGTCCAATGTAAACACTCACAAGTTACTCCTGTTTTATTCAATGCACTTTTCATCCAATTTATTTTGATCTCATTCTTTTTTTCCTCCCTATACCTCCCAGGGCTCTCCACTTTCTTACCACTGAACTCCATCTTCTCTCTCTCTCTCTCTCTCTCTCTCTCTCTCTCTCTCTCTCATGTGTGTGTGTGTGAGCAATATATATATGCAGATATATATACACAAAACCAAAGACAAACAAAACAAAAAATAGACAAGTAATACACACACGTGCGCACATGCGCACACACACAAATGGTATCTGTTTTATATTGCAGAACTACTACTGGGTATCCTGGAGTGTGGTTGATATACCCAGTGTTGCTCCACTGGAAAAAAATTATTTTCCTTTTTCCAGCAGGTATATATTACCAGTAGCTTCTTGATTAGGGGTGAGACTCTGTGTGTCCATGTCCCCTTCTCGGGGTGTGATTTTATCCAGTTTGAAGCTGTGCAGAGCTTGAGTGTGCTGTCCCAGTCTCTGCGTTGACACATACTTTAGTCCTGTTGTATCTGATAGATGATGTTGCCTTGTGTTACACCACCTCTGGCTCTTACAATCTTCCTGCCTCCTCTTCCATATATATCCCTGAGCCTTGAGGGGAGGAATCTGATAAGATATCCCATTTAGGGCTGGGTGCTCCCAAGTCTCTCATTCTCTGCACATCGTCCAGTTTTGAGTCTCCATGTCAATTCCCTTCGACCGAAAGTAGAAGCTTCTCTGATGATGAGTCAGAACAGAAATTCAACCAGGCCAAAAACCTGAAGGTGGGAATTGAGACAGAGGCCATGGCAGAGTGCTGTTCAATGGTTTGCTCTCCATGGATTGCTCAGCTTGCTCTTCCTGCACCTAGGATCAGATGCCCAAGTGTGGCACTATTCACAGTGAGCTGGGGGGCTCTTCCACATCAATTACCATTCAAGAAAATGCACCACACACTTGCCCACTGGCCAATTTGTTGGGAGTGTTTTTTCAATTGGAGTCCACTCTTCCCAAATGACTCCTGCCCCTGTGAAGTTAAGCCCAAACTAGCCAGCATGTCCTTTTTGTTTCTGTTGCTTTACTGAATATTACAGGTGAGCTGGCCCACAAGCTTCTTAGGCAATTTGTATCCCCACCTAGCATCTCGCTGTAGGAGCTGGAAGTACAGATGTGTGCCAGCACATTGACTTTCCTTGGGTTCCAGGGAGTGAACTCAAGCCATCAGGCTTCTGGGGTACAATCTTTACCCACTGAGCCATCTACCGGCCCATAGTCACTTCTTAAGCCATTCAAGGTTTCAATCAACAACAACCATCATTAAAAGTATGAGGTAATTATTCACAATGCACAAATGATTTCATTTATCAAAGTATTCTAAGCCGGGCAGTGTGGCGCACGCCTTTGATCCCAGCACTTAGGAGACAGAGGCAGGTGGATTTCTGAGTTTGAAGCCAGCCTGGTCTACAGAGTGAGTTCCAGGACAGCCAGGGCTACACAGAGAAACCCTGTCTTGAAACAACAACAATAAAAACAACAACAACATCAACAAAAAACCAACAACAAAAGTATTCTATTTAGGATCTCTTTAGAAATTTAAATTTCCCTTGAACAGTAAATGTTTATTTGAAGATAATTTACCAAAGAATTCTGGAACCCTTGGATAAAGTCATTTTTTTTCCCAGACAAGGTTTCTCTGTATCCCTGGCTGTCCTGGAACTCACTCTGTAGACAATGGCCTTGAACTCACAGAGATCCACCTGCCTCTGCTCCCTGACTGCTAAGATTAAAGGCATGTGCCACTGTTGCCCAGCTAATGGTCCATGCCTGTAATCCTAGCACCTGGAAGGTAGACACAGGAGAATTAGAAGTTCAAAGTTATTATTAGCTATTTACTGGGATCAAGGCCAGGCTGGACTACATGAAATCCTCATATAGTCTCATGAATGTCTCAGATAGATAGATAGATAGATAGATAGATAGATAGATAGATAGATAGATAGATTAGATAATAGAAAATTCATAACTACAACTATGAAAAAATAACCCTTCAGCTTGGATACAGTAATACATGTGGATACTGCCAGGATAGTGCCACGCGGATAGATGCAGTCTTTATTCACTTATTCATTCATTCATTCATTCATTCATTCATTTATTCATTTATCTATCTATTTATTTGGGGGCACATGGGACACAGCATATTGTGAAGTCAGAGGACAACTTACAGAAGTAAGTTCTCTCCCTCAGCCATGTGGATCTCTGGGGTTGAACTCAGGTCATCAGACTCTGTAGTAAGTTACCTACTGAGACATCTCACTGGACCAGGAGTAGGCATTTTGAAATGGGAGAATCACAAGATCCCAGGAATTTAAGGTCAGCCTGTGTAACACATGAAAAATCTATGTAAGGATGAAACAGCCTTATGGCTGAAGAGATATCTCAGGGGTTAAGAGCACTGGCTACTCTTCCACGGGATCCAGGTTTGATTCCAAGAACCCACACAGTGGCTGGCATCTATATGAAACTATAGTTCCAGGAGACCTGATTCCCTCTTCTAGCAACCCTCTTCTGGCATCCACTGGTATCATGCATGCAAGTGGTACACAGATACACACAGACAAAACATCCAGTACACATATAATAATAATTTTAAAACAAAAGATCTACAGCCAGGTGTGGATATTAAATGCCTATAATCTCAGCACCTGGGAGCCAGAAGGTCACAATACTCCTCAACCTGGCCTGCATGACACATTAATGGCCAGTCTGTGCTATATAGCAAGACCCTCATGACAAAGATGTGTCTTGGTTAGGGTTTTACTGCTGTGAACAAACATCATGACCAGGCCAACTCTTATAAAGGAAAACTGGGGCTGGCTTATACATTCAGAGGTTCAGTTCATTACCATCAAGGCAGGAAGCATGGCAGCATCCAGGCAGGCATGGGGCTGGAGGAGCTGAGAGTTCTACATCTTCATCCAAAGGCAGACAGGAGAAGACTGGCTTCCAGGCAGCTAGGATGAGGGTCTTAAAGCCTACACCCACAGTGACACATTTCTTCCAATAAAGCCACACCTACTCCAACAAGGCCACATCTCCAAAAATAGTGCCACTCCTTGGGCCAAGGATATTCAAACCATCACAGTAAGTTAAAATAACTACAAAGGCAATATCATTAATCCATCAGGTACAACTGATCCAAACACCTCTGTTGTCTGTTGTGCCTTAAGTGTTTATACACAAATATGCTGCTTGCCTAGGGAAACCACAGCAAGAAGATCCCAAAATAATGTAAGTTATACCACAGAAAAATAGAAAAAAATTCATTAGTATCAGGACAATCCTGACTCCAGGAAATAAAGGTCTTCCATTCATTCACTACTTTAGTCATTCCTTCATGAACATTTCACTAAGCCATATGGTAGGCCCTCAAGACAGCTGGTCCTTGTCATTGCAGTGCTCACATTCTAATGAGGAGACATGTAAAATATACATAATGATACTATGAGGTTAGCGGTTTGGCTGGAAGAAGACAGAGGGCTACAGCAATACAGAGGGAGAGGCCCCAGTCAGTGCACCGTGGGAGGTCCAGTGAGAAACTCTAGGGACAGCTACACTGAAGGCTAAGGGATGAGCATGCATTTTCCAGATAAATGAGGTGGAGAAAGACTGTTACAGGCAGAGTAAATGACAAAGCTTAGTCAAGGATCTGAAGAGATGGCTCGGCACTTAAGGCCACACACTGCTCTCTCACAGAGGATCTTTGGTTCCCAATACCTACATCAGGTAGCTCAGAACCACCTATAGATTAGCTACAGGACATCTAATGCCATATTCTGGATTCTATGGACACTTGCACCCATGTGCACAAACCCCTATGCAAATATACACATACACATAACTGAAAATAAAATAAACCTCAGAAAACACTTACTGGTGAACTAAAAAAAAAAGAATATATCCAAAACCAAAAACAAAACAGAACAAAAACAAGAATATATATCAGGATCTTAGAAAAAAAGCAATGGGAGACCAATGAGAAGTGAAACAGAAAAGAAAAATCAAGAAACAAGGATTGTAAGAGTCTTGAAAAGTGTGCACTTTTCTGCTGCTGTAAGAAAGTGCCAGAAAAAACTATCTTTCCCCAACCCAATAGCAATATTTATTTTACAGTTCATTGCATTCTTCTACTTTCTTATTTTGAGGCATTAAAATTAATATTTGTAATTAAAAGAATCTCTAAAAAAAATAAATCTTACTGTTTTGGAACCTGAGAGTCTGGTTCCTGAGAGTACAATGTATTATTTTTCTTTTCTTTTTCTTATTATTTTTTATTATTTGAAACAAATTTAAATATATTTTGATCATATTCTTCCCCTTCCCCAAGTCCTGCCAGATCCTCTTCCCATTCCTACCCACCCAAATTCAAGCTCTTTCTCAAAAAAAAAAAAAAATACAACAAGTGCTCCCCAAAAGAAAACAAAATAATACATGACCCCCTAATACAACCAAATAAAAGCACACTCACACAAAAAGCTTTGGAATCCATTATATTTTAGTCAACTGCTCCTGAAAATGAGGCCTGCCCTGCAGTGGTTGATACAGCCAGTGTCATTTCATTGGCAAAAACTGATTTCCCCTCTCTCAGCTCCATTATTAACCTTTACTCTAGCGGCTAGGTCTACATCCATCCATTTGTTCATTGTAAACCATAGCAAAATAAAATATAATAAGATAAAATAAAAATTATTACACCAAAGTTAGACAAGACAAACCACCAGAAAGAGAAGACCCAAGAGAAGCCAGATGAATCAGAGACCCACTCATTTGTACACTCAGGAATCCCATAAAAACACTAGTTGGAAGTAATAATGTACTCATAGGGGACCTGATATAGATGCATGCAAGCCCTATGCATGCTCTCTCAGTCTCTGTGAGTTCATATGAGCATTGATCATGTTGATTAAAAGGCCCTCGTGTCCTTGGTATCCTCCATTCCTTCTGGCTCTTACACTCTTCCTGTCCTGTTTCCTCTTGCACAGGAGTCCCTCGTCTTTGAGGGGAGGGATTTGATGGAGACATCCCATTTAGGACTTAGTGTTCCAAGGTCTCTCACTCTCTGAGTAATGTCTGGCTGTGGGTCTCTGTAAGTGTTCCCATTCGCTGTAGGAGAAAGATTCTCTGATGATGATTGAACAAGGCTCTGATCTATGTGTATAGCAGAATGTCAATAGGAGTCATTTTATCACTACTTTTTTAAAGGCCAGTATTATTTGGTGTCCTATGTCCATGACCTATGTAGTTTCAGGTTCTTGGTCACTCAAGCGGAATCATGTATGGGTTCCATCTCATGGAGTAGGCCTTAAGTCAAATCACACATTGGCTCACTATGACCACAAGTTTTGTGCCACCATTGTCCTAGTATATTTTGCAGGTATATGAAGAGCTTGGCATTTATATTCCTCTTTTGGCAGCGTGCAGAGCACCCTCCAGTAGCAAAGACACTGGAATGTAGAAGTGAAGGCTCCATTTAGATACCAGCTTGGCATCTCCATGTTAAATGACTTATATATGTGTGGTCTTCAGCAATGGGGTCCTGCTGTCAGTTTGTGGAGAATAATCTATAGTATTGGCAGCAGCCTAGGTGGTTTGGGGATTCCTGTGGGGTGCCTTTGGCCAACAACTCAAATAAAACCCAATAAGTTAAACAAGATTAAATGCAACTCAATCCCAGTACTAGAAGCTTCATTTGGTGACAGTTGCTACTCTGTGTGCCCCATTATTTGTTGATTTCACTTAGATCACCTTCATGTATGTATACATTTTAGGAGTTTTTTACTATATTAAATATCCATACTATTTCTCAAATGCTCCTTAAGTTTAGCTGACTCTCCCCACATTCCTTCCCACATCTTTCTTATTTCTTTCTCTTTCTTTCTCTCTTTCTTTCTCTCCTTTCTCTCTTTCTTTCTCTTTTTTCTTTCTCTCTTTCTTTCTCTCTTTCTTTCCTTCTTTCTTTTTTTCTTTCTTTCTCTCTCTTTCTTTCTCTCTTTATTTATTTATATTCTTCTCTTATATATTACATCCTGAATGTAATTTCCCCTTTCTCTCCAACTTCTCCCTCCCACCTCCACTCTCCCCCAGACCCTCCCATCAGAAAAGAGCAGGCCTCCCAGGGACATCAGTTGATGTCCCTACCATCACATCAAGGCTGACCAAGGCAGCCCTGTAGGAGAAAAGGGTCACTCAAGTAGGCAAAAGTGTCAGGGACAGCCCCTGATCCCACTGTTAGTAGTCCCACAAGAACACTAAGCTACTCAGCCACAACATATAGGCAGAGGACCTAGGTCAGACCCCTACAGACTCCATGATCTCTGTGAGTCCCAAGAGTCTCTGTCAGTTGATTCTGTGGGCTATGTTCTTGTGGTGTTCTTGACCTCTTTGGTTCCTCCAATCCTTCCCCCCTCCTCCACAGGACTTCCTGAGCTCCACCTAATGTTTGGCTGCATCTGTTCCCATCTGTTGTTGATGATTGTACTAGACTCTTGTCCCAGCACACTCTGTAGGCAGGCCAAACTGTAGATCAAAAGGTTTTGTGGCTGGGTTAGTATCCCAGTCCCTACACTTGAAGCCTTGCCTGGTTGCAGAAGATGGCTAAATCAGACTCTGTGTCCCCCTTTACTAGGAGTCTTTGTTAGGGTTCTCTTATAGATTCCATGGAGGATGCAAGGGAGATTCCTTTCCCTTGCATTAGGTTTCAACCTTGCCATCTAAACGCCCTCCCCCAATTCCAGTCATTTCTCTCAGCATTTTCTCCTGCACCCCACCTGAATGAATTTTCAACCAGAATTATAGTTCGTTCTGTTGAGGATGAGGAGCAATAAGAACACTCCTCCACTGCTGGTAGGAGGGAAAACTTCTACAGTCATTTTAAAACTCAATTTGGTGGTTTCTTAGAAAATTGGGAATAGTTCTACCTCACCCAGCTATACCACTCCAAGGCAGATACCCACAAGGACACTTGCTCAACTGTGTTCATAGCAGCTATTATTATTATTATTATTATTATTATTATTCAGAAACTGGAAACAGCCTAAATGTCCCTCAACCAAAAAAAATGGATTTAAAATATATGGTGCATTATACGATGGAATATTATGCAGCTGTTCAAAACAATGAAATCATAAAATTTGCAGGTAAATGGATGGAACTAGAAAAAAAGAATCATCCTGAGTGAGGTAACCCAAACCCAGAAAGGCAAACATAGTATGTACTCACTTATACATTGCTATTAACTGTTAAGTAAAAGACAGTCATGCTATTCTACAGCCCTAGAGATGCTAAGTAGCCAGGAGGGCTTAAGGGGAGCAGGGTGCAAGGATCTCCCTGGGAATGGTAAATACAATAGATTTCAAGGGAGGATTGGAGGTGGGTGGGGGAATAGGAGGGATCCCTCCCACATTTTAAAATGTGAACAGGTTTATTTTGGCTCACAGATCTAGAGATATAGTCCATCATAGTCAATTTGTTGCTTGTGAATTTGAATCAAGCCAGTATGGTTGGTGGATGGAGCAAGTTGCTCACATCACAACCAGATCCGAAAAGAGAAAAAAAGAACTATATTGAAGATGTCAGCTCAGGAACTTTGGAAATTTCCACCAGACCCCTCCACTCCTGGAAGAGAAAGGTCATAGGGTACTTAGGCATCCCTCCCCTCTGGAAGGGAAAGGCTAATTACATTCCTCAAACCACAGTGGGAACTGGCCGCTGACCACGTGCAGAGAAGGGACATCCAGAGCTTGAAGACACATTCCTCATGGCAGAGTGACTGTCCCTCCCAACACACACACACACACACATCCCCCACAGCCAAGGAAAGCCCTTGCTACTTCATTCCCTAAGGACCAATCAGTTTAAAAGTCACACTGTTCTGCCAATCAAACTGTGCCTAGTGGCTGGTGCTCTATTCTACCCCTGAAAGCTGTATAAAAACAGGCCTAAAACGGGCTGCCTGTGGCTGCCACCTCTCCTTCAGGTGCAGGATGACCCCAATGCATTGGATTGCATCGATCCCAGGCTGAGTTGTTCACTCAGGGGTCCCTGGTAAGCTAAGGCTCATCAGAGTCTTATAATATTACCACTAGTCCCTTTGAGGTCATGTCCCCAAGTGACCCAAACTCTCCACTAATCCCCATCTCTTAATGGTTCCACTATCTCCTAATAGTGCCAAACCAACAACCCCATGGACCTTTGGAGAAAATTCTCAATCTAAATTATAAAATAAATGACACAATTGGAATTTGAACTTTATCCTAAAGGCAATAGATGGTTTCAACAGAGAAACATCAGTGGTTTTACATCCTAGAGAAATAAGTCTGATTTCATGAAGAAAGGGGGAGAATAAGAGGGAGCTCAGAAGCCACCATCGGTAATCCAAGCCAGAGGCAAGGGTAATCTCGGAGAGGATGCTAGGTGTCCTAAGAGGTTGAGAAAATTAGATGAACTTAAAATGTATGTCTGGAGTGGATTTTGTAGAGTTTGGGCATTGATTATATGAAAAGAAGAAAGAGGGCATTGCTAACTTTTCAAGTCTCTGTCTGACTTGTAGATACTTTTAATTAGTGGGATGAGCTTTTAAAACACATAGGATCTTTCATTCTGTTTTGATTTGGTATTTGTGTTTGGCATTACTAAACCCAGGGCCTCAAAGATGGTAGGTTCTACCACATGAGCAAATAGCTCAGTGGTAGAGCTCTATGCTCCACTGCAAATCTTCTGTATAGCCACAACATTAAAAAGGTGGCTTTGATGAGCTGTAAGGCTTAAGATCTTTGAAATTTTTGTTAATAGAAGTTGAGAAAGATTTACAAACTATAAGCACAGAGTTTAGAAAATGGAAATGTAACTTTGACTATAGTGCCAGCTCCTCCTTTATGGGAAAAGGATTTGAGAGAACCCTTGAATAGGCCCTTCAATTTCATATGTGCAAAGCAAAATCTCTCCTTTATTCTTGATGGAAACTGAGTGAAATGCCTTTAGATTGATGAACTAAGTTCTCTTTGGTAATATAAATTGTTGCAAAATTCATTTTGCATAGTTCAAATAGAATTGCCTTATGTTTTTGCAGAACTTTTTGCCCTAGGGATCTCTGTCATGTTTTATAACTACTGCTTATTCTTTAGAGAAATGTCTTGCCCAATTTGACTGATCACACAGAGAAAATGATGAATTGAACTAGGAGCAGAATGCAGGACTGGTGTTAATGTTAAGCAGTAGAGACTGAATTAAATACTAGCTTCCCGACTCTAGTCATTGAGGACTAGCTTATTCAGACACTCCTTTTAAACCTTCCTAATGCATCGACCCCTTAATCTGTTTGTCATGTTATACTGATCCCCAACCATAAAATTATTTTTATTGCTACTCCATAATTGTAATCTTGCTGCAGTTGTGAATCATCGTGTAAATATCTGTTTTTAATGGTCCTAGGAAACCCCTGCGAAGTGGTCATTCTACCCCAAAGGCCTCGCAATGCCCAGACTGAGAACCACTGTATCAAACTAACAAAAGTTGACTAAAACACAAAAATCACCATCTTTTTTATAAGATTTTGAAAGTGTGTGTGTGTACCATACACCCACAGAGATCAGAAAAATGAAATGGATCCCTTGGAACTGGAGTTACAAGCAGTTATGAGCTAGCATGTGGGTGCTGGGAACAGAACCCAGGTATCCTGCAAGATCATGAAGTGCTCCTTACCCTTCTGCCTCCAAAGTCATCATCTTAAGAGCATGAAAGTCCTGGCAAGACTTGGTAAAGAATTACTAAATTACTAAGTCAATATCACAAGGTAACAATGTGTGTGTGTGTGTGTGTGTGTGTGTGTGTGTGTGTGTGTTTAGGCACATGCCCAGTGTGTGTGTCAGGGGACAATTTTCTGGAGTTACTGCTTCCTTTCCACCATGAGATCTGAGGATCCAACTCAGGTTGTCAGGTTTGTGGGGCAAATGCTTTTATCTGCTGAACCCACAAGATAACTATTTACCAGAAAGCCAAATAGCGCCAAATTAACTTTTCTTTGAGGATTTTTGAAAATACTTAATTTTTGAATTTTTTATTTAGAATAATTCACAATTGACAAGAGGATAGAAGTCAATGGCTAGAGTTCTCACAAATAGGAGAACCTCTTCTGAATAAACTAAAATCCCCAAATGTTATGCCTCCAGTAAAAGAATAAACCATGAACAGGGAGAGTCATCACATAGGGTTAGAGCCCGTGGGATTCTCTGGGTTGTTCAGGAAACGGTAAGCTTGAACTGGGAGTAAAGCAAGGCCACGTTACAGATGCCTTTGAGAACCTAGCAGAAACAAGCATGCACACTCTTTAGGTGAAGATGCCTTCATCCTAGAGCCATAAGTGTCCTTCAGAACATTGGGTTTTGTTTTCTGTTTTTTTCGAAACAGGGTTTCTCTGTGTAGCCCTGGCTGTCCTGGAACTCACTCTGTAGACTAGGCTGGCCTCGAACTCAGAAATCTGCCTGCCTCTGCCTCCCAAGTGCTGGGATTAAAGGCATGTGCCACCACTGCCCAGCAGAATATCATTTTAATATAGGGAGAAACAGACAGTCAAACTTTACCAATTGTTCAAGGAATCTTGATTCTAAAAGAAAAATACCCAACAACCAAAAAAAGACTTCAATGGAACTGATAACAAGACATAGACTAGGAATTAATTATGAAATATGCCTACAACAACAGAACTAAAATAAGCTTGATGAAATCTGAAGAAAATAGGAAACTATGAGAAGTGACATCAAAAGTTTCAAAAGGAACCAAATTGAATATAAAAATAACATAAATAACTGAAGTTTAAAACCCAATACTCTAGTAGTTAAGTGTTAACTTTTTCTGGACAGAAAGGTGAATTGGTGAGCCAAAAGCTGGGTCAGAACAAATTTTCTAATATTGCAGAGATACAACCGATGAAAAATATGAATGAGTAATTGTGGAATATACTTGATGTTTCAACTGTCAAGATTTGCTATTAGTAAGAAATGGTCTATATTTATAACTGGAGACAGTTTGTCTTGCAAAACAATGCTACAGGGCTCTTTTTTTATATGAACTACAGGAATAAAATAATATATTCTATTTTTAGCAAATATAGGCTTGTCTTTTTGTTTATCACATATAGTTATTGGATTCAGTTCTATTAAAAATGATACAACTGACTTGAATTTTATTAAAGTTTTCTCCAAGTAATTATTTCTTCATAATTTCAATTTTTAAACTAAGTGCTGCTCTTTCTCATCTTTTGAGATAGGTTCTTACCATGTAGCTCTATGTGCCCTTGTGCTTGTGGTTATCCCCTTCCTCCGCTTCTTGAGTGCTGGGATGTGGATGTGGTGGTACACAAACACGGGGTCCCACCACACTGAGCTCAAACGTTTTCTGCTAGCATTCCCACTATTTGTAACTACCATCTAATCTTATCAAATCAAAGGCAGATGATAAAGATATGATTGGTTTATGTTCAAACCAGCAACAAAACCCCATGATTCATTGTGTTTCACCTGGATGTATTTCTTAGAACCAAAAGCTTATCTGGATACGTTTCTTTTACCAAGTATTCCCAGAAGACGTAGGCTCTGAGTTATTTCCATTCTCTAACACTGTGTTTCAACAGCTGAGAAGAGATAAGAAGTAGCTTTGTATGCTTCATTTTTCACAGAGTGGTCCAGCAGGATGTCTGATAGCTAGAAATGTCAGGGATTAGAGTGGAAGCCATGGGATGTAGTGATAGCAAACCTGTGCATGGTGCACTGTTCATGCGCTGTTTTGTTTTTCTTTCTTGTTTTATAGCTTGTTTTTGTAACCTACTAGTTTACACTGTCACGGAATAATTAGAGCTAGCCTATGCATTTTACCTGCTGTCACCCAGACTCTTTCATATGGTAACCCTGATTTCATCAATCTGAAATATACTCATGTAAATCCTGATGTTCTTACTGTATCTTACAATGAATCCCATGGAACACTGCCTACACACCAGAGCCCCTTCCAGCCATAGTACTCTTTGGGGGCAGGAAAGATGAGGCTACCTGGAGGGCTGGCTTTTCAGACTGAACTAGAGTATTGTGGGGCTCCTGTTTTCTTCAGTACACTCCCAATTGCAGAAAACATACGGGGCAGTCACAAAAGAAATCTGTGGAATAAATGACTCAGAAATGACCAAGGACAATGAGATTGTATAACTCAGTCCACACCTATAGGTGCAAACACAGGCTCTGAAAACACTGTTGTATGATATGGAAACGATTTTCTGAGAAGTGTCTCTTGTACCCCACCTTCACAAATTAAACTTTTACTTAACCTTGTAACCACCATAATCATAATGCCCTGAGTACTCAGTTTGTCTAAATTAAACTTACCTTTCAGAAAAACAATGTAATCTATCTTACTAAACCTTGGACTCACCTTGTAATAAACTTATACACACTAAGCTGAATGGACTACTTTAATCTTAAATTACATTACCTATATCTCCCTTGTGATTCTGATCCAGAAGTTTGTGTGTGTTTGTGTGTGTGTGCATATCTCATGATGATGGTAGAGGACATCAAGAAGGACTGTAATAACTCACTTAAAGAAATACAGGAGAACACTGCTAAACAGGTAGAAGACCTTAAAGAGGAAGCACAAAAATCCCTTAAAGAATTGCAGGAAAACACAACCAAACAGGTGATGGAATTGAATAAAACCATCCAAGACATAAAAAGGGAAGTAGACACTATAAAGAAAACCCAGCCCTTCTGGTACACTCCAGCAATGGAGTGCCTTGCCAGCGGAGTCTCTCGACACCCACAAGGGCCCACACAGGACTCCCCACGGGATCCTAAGACCTCTGCTGAGTGGAACACAGCGTCTGCCCCAATCCAATCTCACGGAACCTGAGACTGCATTAACTAGGGAAGCAGACGACCCAGCCTGACCTGGGGCACAAGTCCCTTCCGGTCCACTCGAGTAACGGGGTGCCTTGCCAGCGGAGTCTCCTGACACCCCGCAAGGACCCACACAGGATTCCCCACGGGATCCTAAGACCTCTGGTGAGTGGAACACAACTTCTGCCAGGAGGCAAGTTCGAACACCAGATATCTGGGCACCTTCCCTGCAAGAAGAGAGCTTGCCTGCAGAGAATACTCTGACCACTGAAAATAAGGAGAGAGCTAGCCTCCCAGGTCTGCTTATAGAGGCTAACAGAGTCACCTGAGGAACAAGCTCTAACCAGAGACAACTATAACAGCTAGCTTCAGAGATTACCAGATGGCGAAAGGCAAACGTAAGAATCCTACTAACAGAAATCAAGACCACTCACCATCATCAGAACGCAGCACTCCCACCCCACCTAGTCCCGGGCACCCCAACACAACCGAAAAGTCCCGGGCACCCCAACACAACCGAAAATCTAGACCCAGATTTAAAAACATTTCTCATGATAATGGTAGAGGATATCAAGAAGAACATTCATAACTCACTTAAAGAAATACAGGAGAGCACTGCTAAAGAGTTACAGGTCCTTAAAGAAAAACAGGAAAACACAACCAAACAGTTAGAAGTCCTTAAAGAAAAATAGGAAAACACATCCAAAAAGGTGATGGAAATGAACAAAAGCATACTAGAACTAAAAAGGGAAGTAGACACAATAAAGAAAACCCAAAGCGAGGCAACGCTGGAGATAGAAACCCTAGGAAAGAGATCTGGAACCATAGATGTGAGCATCAGCAACAGAATACAAGAAATGGAAGAGAGAATCTCAGGTGCAGAAGATTCCATAGAGAACATCGACACAACAGTCAAAGAAAATACAAAATGCAAAAGGATCCTAACTCAAAACATCCAAGAAATCCAGGACACAATGAGAAGACCAAACCTACAGATAATAGGAGTTGATGAGAATGAAGATTTTCAACTTAAAGGGCCAGCTAATATCTTCAACAAAATAATAGAAGAAAACTTCCCAAACATAAAGAAAGAGATGCCCATGATCATACAAGAAGCCTACAGAACTCCAAATAGACTGGACCAGAAAAGAAATTCCTCCCGACACATAATAATCAGAACAACAAATGCACTAAATAAAGATAGAATATTAAAAGCAGTAAGGGAGAAAGGTCAAGTAACATATAAAGGAAGGCCTATCAGAATTACACCAGACTTTTCACCAGAGACTATGAAAGCCAGAAGAGCCTGGACAGATGTTATACAGACACTAAGAGAACACAAATGCCAGCCCAGGCTACTATACCCGGCCAAACTCTCAATTACCATAGATGGAGAAACCAAAGTATTCCACGACAAAACCAAATTCACACATTATCTTTCCACGAATCCAGCCCTTCAAAAGATAATAACAGAAAAGAAGCAATACAAGGACAGAAATCACGCCCTAGAACAAGCAAGAAAGTAATCCCTCAACAAACCAAAAAGAAGACAGCCACAAGAACAGAATGCCAACTCTAACAACAAAAATAAAAGGAAGCAACAATTACTTTTCCTTAATATCTCTTAATATCAATGGACTCAATTCCCCAATAAAAAGACATAGACTAACAGACTGGCTACACAAACAGGACTGCTGCTTACAGGAAACCCATCTCAGGGAAAAAGACAGACACTACCTCAGAGTGAAAGGCTGGAAAACAATTTTCCAAGCAAATGGTCTGAAGAAACAAGCTGGGGTAGCCATTCTAATATCAGATAAAATCGACTTCCAACCCAAAGTTATCAAAAAAGACAAGGAGGGACACTTCATACTCATCAAAGGTAAAATCCTCCAAGAGGAACTCTCAATTCTGAATATCTACACTCCAAATGCAAGGGCAGCCCCATTCATTAAAGACACTTTAGTAAAGCTCAAAGCACATATTGCACCTTACACAATAATAGCTGGAGACTTCAACACACCACTTTCATCAATGGACAGATCGTGGAAACAGAAACTAAACAGGGACACAGTGAAACTAACAGAAGTTATGAAACAAATGGACCTGACAGATATCTACAGAACATTTCATCCTAAAACAAAAGGATATACCTTCTTCTCAGCACCTCACGGGACCTTCTCCAAAATTGACCATATAATTGGTCACAAAACAGGCCTCAACAGATACAAAAATATTGAAATTTTCCCATGTATCCTATCAGACCACCATGGCCTAAGACTGATCTTCAATAACAACATAAATAATGGAAAGCCAACATTCACGTGGAAACTGAACAACACTCTTCTCAATGATAACTTGGTCAAGGAAGGAATAAAGAAAGAAATTAAAGACTTTTTAGAGTTTAATGAAAATGAAACCACAACGTACCCAAACCTATGGGACACAATGAAAGCATTTCTAAGAGGGAAACTCATAGCTCTGAGTGCCTCCAAGAAGAAACGGGAGAGAGCACACACTAGCAGCTTGACAACACATCTAAAAGCTCTAGAAGAAAAGGAAGCAAATTCACCCAAGAGGAGTAGACGGCAGGAAATAATCAAACTCAGGTGTGAAATCAACCAAGTGGAAACAAGGAGAACTATTCAAAGAATCAACCAAACGAGGAGTTGGTTCTTTGAGAAAATCAACAAGATAGATAAACCCTTAGCTAGACTCACTAGAGGGCACAGGGACAAAATCCTAATTAACAAAATCAGAAATGAAAAGGGAGACATAACAGCAGATCCTGAAGAAATCCAAATCACCATCAGATCCTTCTACAAAAGGCTATACTCAACAAAACTGGAAAACCTGGATGAAATGGAGAAGTTTCTAGACAGATACCAGGTACCAAAGTTAAATCAGGATCAAGTTGACCATCTAAACAGTCCCATATCCCCTAAAGAAATAGAAGCAGTCATTAAGAGTCTCCCAACCAAAAAAAAGCCCAGGACCAGATGGGTTTAGTGCAGAGTTCTATCAGGCCTTCAAAGAAGATCTAATTCCAGATCTGCACAAACTATTTCACAAAATAGAAGCAGAAGGTACTCTACCCAACTCATTTTATGAAGCCACAATTACTCTAATACCTAAACCACAGAAAGATCCAACAAAGATAGAGAACTTCAGACCAATTTCTCTTATGAATATTGATGCAAAAATCCTCAATAAAATTCTCGCTAACCGAATCCAAGAACACATTAAAGAAATCATCCATCCTGACCAAGTAGGTTTTATTCCAGGGATGCAGGGATGGCTTAATATACGAAAATCCATCAATGTAATCCATTATATAAACAAACTCAAAGACAAAAACCACATGATCATCTCGTTAGATGCAGAAAAAGCATTTGACAAGATCCAACACCCATCCATGATAAAAGTCTTGGAAAGATCAGGAATTCAAGGCCCATACCTAAACATGATAAAAGCAATCTACAGCAAACCAGTAGCCAACATCAAAGTAAACGGAGAGAAGATGGAAGCAATCCCACTAAAATCAGGGACTAGACAAGGCTGCCCACTTTCTCCCTACCTCTTCAACATAGTACTTGAAGTCCTAGCCAGAGCAATTCAACAACAAAAGGAAATCAAGGGGATACAATTTGGAAAGGAAGAAGTCAAAATATCACTTTTTGCAGATGATATGATAGTATATGTAAGTGACCCTAAAAATTCCACCAGAAAACTCCTAAACCTGATAAACAGCTTCGGTGAACTGGCTGGATATAAAATTAAGTCAAACAAGTCAATGGCCTTTCTGTACACAAAGAATAAACAGGCTGAGAAAGAAATTAGGGAAACAACACCCTTCTCAATAGTCACGAATAATATAAAATACCTTGGCGTGACTCTAACTAAGGAAGTGAAAGATCTGTATGATAAGAACTTCAAGTCTCTGAAAAAAGAAATTAAAGAAGATCTCAGAAGATGGAAAGATCTCCCATGCTCATGGATTGGCAGGATCAATATAGTAAAAATGGGTATCTTGCTAAAAGCAATCTACAGATTCAATGCAATCCCCATCAAAATTTCAACTCAATTCTTCAATGAATTAGAAAGAGCAATCTGCAAATTCATCTGGAATAACAAAAAAATGTAGGATAGCAAAAACTTTTCTCATTAAAAGAACCTCTGGTGGAATCACCATGCCTGACCTAAAGCTTTACTACAGAGCAATTGTGATAAAAACTACATGGTACTGGTATAGCGACAGACAAGTAGACCAGTGGAATAGAATTGAAGACCCAGAAATGAACCCACACACCTATGGTCACTTGATCTTTGACAAGGGATCTAAAACCATCCAGTGGAAAAAAGACAGCATTTTCAACAAATGGTGCTGGCACAACTGGGGTTTAACATGTAGAAGAATGTGAATTGATCCATTCCTATCTCCTTGTACTAAGGTCAAATCTAAGTGGACCAAGGAACTCCACATAAAACCAGAGACACTGAAACTTATAGAGGAGAAAATAGCGAAAAGCCTCAAAGATATGGTTACAGGGGAAAAAAATTCCTGAATAGAACAGCAATGGCTTGTGCTGTAAGATCGAGAATTGACAAATGGGACCTCATAAAATTGCAAAGCTTCTGTAAGGCAAAGGACACCATCAATAAGACAAAAAGGCCACCAACAGACTGGGAAAGGATCTTTACCTATCCTAAATCAGATAGGGGACTAATATCCAACATATATAAAGAACTGAAGAAGGTGGACTCCAGAAAATCAGATAACCCCATTAAAAAATGGGGCTCAGAGCTAAACAAAGAATTCTCACCCGAGGAATACCAAATGGCTGAGAAGCACCTGAAAAAATGTTTAGCATCCTTAATCATCAGGGAAATACAAATCAAAACAGCCCTGAGATTCCATCTTACACCAGTCAGAATGGCTAAAATCAAAAATTCAGGTGACAGCAGATGCTGGTGAGGATGTGGAGAAAGAGGAACACTCTTCCTTTGCTGGTGGGATTCCAAGCTTGTACAACCACTCTGGAAATCAGTCTGGCAGTTCCTCAGAAAATTGGACATAGTACTACCGGAGGATCCCGCAATACCTCTCCTGGGCATATATCCAGAAGATGTTCCAACTGGTAAGAAAGACACATGATCCACTATGTTCACAGCAGCCTTATTTATAATAGCCAGAAGCTTGAAAGAACCCAGATGCCCCTCAACAGAGGTATGGATACAGAAAATGTGGTACATTTACACAATGGAGTACTACTCAGCTATTAAAAAGAATGAATTTATGAAATTCCTAGGCAAATGGATGGACCTGGAGGGCATCATCCTGAGTGAGGTAACCCAATCACAAAAGAACTCACATGATTTGTACTCACTGATAAGTGTATATTAGCCCAGAAACTTAGAATACCCAAGATACAGGATACAAAGCACATGAAACTCAAGAAGAACGAAAACCAAACTGTGGACACTTTGACCCTTCTTAGAATTGGGAACAAAACACCCATGGAAGGTGTTACAGAGAAAAAGTTTGGAGCTGAGACAAAAGGATGGACCATCTAGAGACTACCATATCTGGGGATCCATCCCATAATCAGCCACCAAACGCAAACACCATTGCATACACTAGCAAGATTTTGCTGAAAGGACCCTGATATAGATGTCTCTTGTGAGACTATGCTGGGGCCTAGCAAACACAGAAGTGGATGCTCACAGTCAGCTATTGGATAGATCACCGGGCCCCCAATGGAGGAGCTAGAGAAAGTATCCAAGGAGCTAAAGGGATCTGCAACCCTATAGGTGGAACAACAATATGAACTAACCAGTACCCCCTGGAGCTAGTGTCTCTAGCTGCATATGTATCAGAAGATGGCCTAGCAGGCCATCAGTGGAAAGAGAGGCCCATTGGTCATGCAAACTTTATATGCCTCAGTACAGGGGAACGCCAGGGCCAAGAATTGGGAGTCGGTGGGTAGGGGAGTGGGGAGGAGGGTATGGGGGACTTTTGGGATAGCATTGGAAATGAGAAAAATACCTAATTAAAAAATTTTTAAAAAGAATGATACCCCAGACTCAAATATAAATGTAAAGAGTGTTTTATGCTGCAGAACACCAGCATGTTGGGGTCACCCATTAACAATCCAGTGAGCTTGCAGGCCTAATTTAAAGTACATTAGAGGAATCCTGGGGTAGGTGAGCTTTGTCTTACTCTATCTCTGTTGCTGAGGGGTCTTGGAGTAAGTAGCATTCCATTGTTGGGGTGTGGGAACTGGCTGGAAACTTCTGACACATTGTCCTTGTTTTAGGCCAGGTGGCGGGGCAGCTTCTGAGGCCTGGACTTGCCTAGTCCTGAACTGCCAATTTGAAGGCTGTCATGGAGTCATCCTAGCCTTCTCACAAAAATAAGAGCAAAACCGAAAACTAAAAACAAGAACAAAATGACACAAGCAAACAAAACTGTATCTTCCTTGTGGATGTGATTTATCACATTTGAAACCATCTTTAAACTACTTTTCTGGGGAAAACAAAAGGACTGCATATACTTAGTATATACGTCATGATCATTTTGAGATAAATATATGCCCATATCATCATTATCTGCCTTCATACTATATGAGGTAAAACAAACATTAACGAAGTTGTGTCATTAATAAAATGGACATTGGAAGAAAAGGTATGTAGCAGGCTTCAAGTATACAAATGGGCTGTTAGAACTTAATGCCTGTACTCCCTTGACACGTTGGTATTCTTTCTCATTGGCCCATTTCCTTACCCTATGAGATCTGAGACAATGTTTCTTCTTTTATGTTCATGATATTTAGCTGAACCCATGCATGGAATAAATAGTGAATATTCATTAAGAATTGGAACAATTCCTGCTGAATAGAATCTAAAAACGGATTAAGTATCACATCATTTGGTTTCAGAGTCCAGTAAAATCTCTCTCTTTCTCTTCCCACTCGCCTCTCATTACCACATCTCTTGTAGTAGACAACTGTGATGATTAATGTGGTGGTTTGAATGAGAATGCCTCCCCTCATAGTCCCTGACATTTAAATACTTGGTCCTTAGCTGGCGATGTTGTTTTGGGAAATTTAGGAGGTTTTGCTTGAGGAAGTATATGACAGGGGATGGGCTCTGAGCATTGAAAGTCAAATGATATTCCCAGTTCTATCTTTCTGCTGCTTGCTTGTGATTCAAGATGTAAGCTCTTAGCTGCCTCTAGCCTCCATGCTTCCCCACTGCCATACTTCCTTGCTGTGATAGGAAATGGACACTTACTCCTCTGCACTCTGCAGACCCCTTTAGCTCCTTGGATACTTTCTCTAGCTCCTCCATTGGGGGCCCTGTGATCCATCCAATAGCTGACTGTGAGCATCCACTTCTGTTTGCTAGGCCCCGGCATAGTCTCATAAGAGACAGCTATATCTGGGTCCTTTCGATAAAATCTTGCTAGTGTATGCAGTGGTGTCAGCGTTTGGATGCTGATTATGGGATGGATCCCCATATATGTTAGTCCATCCTTTTGTCTCAGCTCCAAACTTTTACTCCTTTCATGGGTGTTTTTCATGGGTGTTTTGTTCCCAATTCTAAGAAGGGGCAAAGTGATAGGAAATGGACACTTACTCCTCTGCACTCCCCAAAATCCCCTTTCTTCTATAAGTTGTGTTTGGTCGTGTTGCTTTAGCATAGCTATAGAAACTAAATTAAGACCATTAATTTTAAATGCCAACATGCCTAGAATCACCTGGAAAGAGGCTCAGTTGAGGAGTTGTCTAGATCAGGTTGGTCTGTGGGTATGTAGGGTGACTGATTATTAATTGACTTGGTCTACTGTGGGCGGTAATATTCCCTGGATAGGAGATCTAAAACACTATAAAAGTGGAGATGCTAGCTAAGCACCAACACTAGCAAGCAAGTGAAGATTCATTTCTCCTTTCTTTGCTTTTGACTGGGGATGAGATGTAACTAGCTGCTTGGGTTCCTGTCTTGACTCCTCCGAAGTTATTGACTCTAGCTTGAAGTAAGCCAAATAAGGCTGTTTTTCCTATGTTGCTTTTTGTCATTTGTCACAGCAACAGAAAAGATGCCTTTAAGATGCCTATATACTATTTCTTGCTTTTCTTGATCTCACCCTTCTTCTTTTATAGATAAGAACCTCATGTGTACCATGTGACTCTGCCCCCATCCTTGATGGAGAACCTGAAAGGACTTTAGCAAATTCAATTTACTGTCTTAGATATTTTTTTGTTAGGACATGAAATCATATCACTGGCCTCTATAGTCAAAGAAAAGCTAGGAAAGTCATTCCACAGAAAAGAAAAAGCAAAGATGAGAAGTTAGAATAGAGAATATTCCCTAGGTTCTGTGTTCACTTTTTGATTCTGATTCTATTTATTCTAAGGTTAAGCCATATTCCTCCTTTTAGATACTATAAGACCTTCAGTATTTCCTTTTTGTGAATTGGGTTTGTGCTGTTGGATTTTCTTGTTGTTGCTGTTTGCTTTGCTTAAGCTTATCCAGGTATTATTTGATAGGTTATTTCTCTGTCATCAATGAAATGAGCCAATTTAAGCCAGATTATATTATATTAAAGGCAGGTTTATTGGGAAGCTGCTTTCAGGTGAGCAAGTTCACTGGCCCCAAGGGCCAAGGCCAGGGAAGTCTCCATGGGGAAAGGGTGGGGGCAGGTAGGGGAAGGAGAGAGAGACAGAGAAGGGGCAGAAGGGAGGAGAGGAGAGGAGGAGAGGAGGGGAGAGGAGGGGAGGGTAGGGGAGGGGAGGAGAGGAGAGGAGAGAAGAGAGACTAAAATGTCTGGATTATATAGGGAGGGACCTCTGTGGGAAGGGTAGGCCAGGCTCTTGGCTGGAAAGTTCAAAGTTGGGGGCAGGGTATGCCAGGTAGTGACTGACAGATGCTGGGAGAACCTGGAGGTCAGGTCTGCTTTGGTATGTAAAATATGTACCTCAGTCTCTTGCCCCAGGTTCAAAACCAAATACTATTTACTACTTAAAAGCAGAATCTTACTAATTCACCTCTCACTGCATCAAAGTCTATCAAAGAGGAAGTGACTTAACCAGGCTGCTGAGCTTGAATCAATGTACATTCCTGGCATTAGAAAGCATCAATGTACATTCCTGGCATTAGAAAGCAGTAAAGATCCTACATATAGGGCCAAGTGGTGGTGGCTCACATCTTTAATCCCAGCACTTGGGAGGCAGAGGCAGTAGGATTTCTGGGTTCAAGGCTAGCCTGGTCTACAAAGTGAGTTCCAGGACAGCCAGCGCAATACAGAGAAACCCTGTCTCACACAAACAAACAAACCCAAAGATCCCACATATAGACACCAAATCCAGACAGTAAAGGCAGATGCCAAGAAGTGCTTGCTGACAGGAGCCTGATATAGTTACCCCCTGAGAGGCTCTGCCAGAGCCTGACAAATACAGAGGTGGATGCTTGCAGCCAACCATCGGACTGAATATGGGGTGCCCAATGGAGGAGTTAGAGAAAGGACTGAAGGAGCTGAAGGGGTTTGCAATCCATAGGAAGAACATGGTGAGACCCATGGCTCTAGCTGCATGAGGATGGCCTAGTCGGTCATCAATGGGAGGAGAGGCCCTTGGTCCCGTGAAGGTTCTATGCCCCAGTGTAGGGGAATACCAGGGCCAGGAAGTGGGAGTGGGTGGGCTGGGGATCAGGGGAAGGTGGGAGAGGATAAGGGATCTTCAGAGGGGAAACTAGGAAAGGGGATAACATTTGAAATGTAAATAAAGAAAATATCTAATTAAAAAAAATCAGTTTTATGCCAAGCTAACATCAAAGGCACAAGGCATTGAAAGAACCTAGTGGGGAAACCCCCACTCAACTCCCAATTCGGCGTGCACCCAAGAATCACAAACAGAACACAACACCTTGATGTAACAACACGAGGTATTTTAATGGCGGAGCTCCGGGTCGAAACATAACTCACACAGGAGACAGTGGATTTGACCACGAGGCTTGGAACCTAGGGGTTTTTATAGAAAAGGAGTGGGGCTGGGGGAGGAATTGGCCCAGTTTCACATGATTGGTCCATTTAAACATCAGCAGCCTGTTAACATTTAACTTAGGTCAGAGGGGTGGGAGATAGGGAGGTGATGGGCCTGCCGCCGGGGCATGTCCTGGTCTGTTTTGCTATGTTCTCAGCCCCAGGCTTCAAAGCTCACAAACAACTCTTTGGGCTATTTGACATACATTACATGAATCACAGGTCTCAAGTTTTATTTCCTTTCAGCATATCCCAGGTTCTGAAGTCCAATGGTAAAACTGGTCAACTGGTTTTATTTATCTACAGGCAGGGCAGAATTAAACCAGGAAAATAATGGCAGTTACAACTCATGGTTGCAATGGCTCTGCACTGCACACATCTGTATTTCATTTGCTTTGAGATATCGCCTGGCTGCCCTGGAACTCACTATGCAGACCAGGCTGGCCTCAAACTCACAGAGATTCACTTGCCTCTGCCTCCCCAGTGCTGGGATCACAGGTGTACTCCACCACATCTGGTCACACTTGTATATTTTGAAATATTGTTTTAGTCAATTCTGGGCATCAAAATAAAGCACATTAGACTGCGCCATTTCTGAACAACAGAAATTTATTTCTCGGAGTTCTAGAGCCAGAGCAGCCCAAGATGAAGGCACTGACAGATGCTTCTGCTGAGAGTCTAGCCCTCAGAAGTGGCACATCCTGCATCCTCACGGGGGCAAATTCTCATTGGCACCCTTCATATGGACATTAATATTTTTCATTAGGGTTCTTTCCTTATAACTTAGTCACTTCCTCTCAAAAATATGACCTCATACCATCACACTGGGGGTTGTTTCAATATGAAACTGGCTGGGGAATGGAATGTAAGCATTCAGATCATAGCACCTCTTACAAGATACCATTTGTAAGTATTCTCTCTCTCCCGCCTTGCTGATTGTCTTTTTTGTTGTTGTTGGTTACTTTGCTTGCTGTGCATAAGCTATATACTTTGAGACAAAAGAACTTGGTTATTTTTTAAACTATTTAGTTTTTAAATGGGGATTTTTGAAACTAGGAAATATGTCAACAAGGAAAGTTTGGGCCATCTGATTCATAAAGTACAGCTTAGTCACAGCTTATGTCTGCATAAAGACATATAAGTTTCCTTGGAACTCCTATCAAAGATGGCAGCTGTCAACTCCATGTGGACTAAACAATAGCTAAAGACTGAAGGATAATCTGTGTTAGAAAATGAATTTATATTAGACCAGTGCTATTTCATTGTAATATATGTGTTTGTACAAAGATTGCTTCTCAAAATTTAGTATTGGGAAGTAACTCATTCCACCCTGTTCTGTTGCCTCCCCCCCCCACACACACACACCATGTTCCCAGTCTTCCTTCCCAGTACACGTTTCTAACAATCTTTCATTTTCTCCTTTTGGTTTTACCTTTCCAGAGAACAATGTTTCATCCCATATACCACCCTGCCTTCAAATTCAGGCCTCCTTTAATCCTTTTTGGTTTAGGTACTTTTGTTTGTTTGTTTATTTTGTTTTAAACTTTAGAATGAGTTTAGATTTCAAAAAAAAAATTGTAATAGTAAAATAGTAGCTTCTCATATACCATTACGGTTTTGTCCAAATTTAAGAACTTCTGGTTATATGGCATATTTGTTAAAACTAAGAAACCAACACTGCTAAATTACTATTAAAGAAGATACAGTCTTAGATTTCATCAGTTTTCCTACAAGTGACTTTTCTTTGTTCTAGAATCCAACCCAGGACACTAGATTACATTTAGCTGGTCTAGTAGTTGAAATGAGAAATGCTCCCCCTGACACACACACACATACACACCATAAGCACACATTTTTGAACATGGGGGTCCACAGGTGCTAGCACTGTTAGGAAAGGTTATGGGAATTTTAGAAGCTGGAGTATGTTAGTGATGGTGAACTCTGAGAGTTTAGAGCCTCACCCCATTTTCAGTTCACTCTCTGTTTCTTGCGAGTGGATAAAGATACTGTCTCTCAGCTTCCTGCTCTAGATATCCATTGACACGCTTTCCCCCACTTATGTACTTCTCCTCTGGAATCATGAGCCAAAATAAACTCTTTCCTCCTTAATTCACTTTTAGTCACCGTGTTTCACCACAGCATCTACAAGTAGCTAATACAGTTAGCCTTCCTTTTGATCTATAGCAGACAACCAGAGCTGATGTCATGAAAGAAGAAAGATGGTATACAAGAATGATAAAGACAACTTTGAACTTTATGTATAAACATAATTATTTGAAGAAATTTAAAGTTAATAAATATAAATATATAGCCAATGTTTGGTGACTAGATAAATTTATACTCAAAATTTTTTGTTGATTGAATTCTTGATTTTGGAAACAGGATCAAGTAATATAGCCCAGACTGTTTTTCGATTCACAGTCTTCACCTTCCCGAGTGAGATTACATGGATGCCTACTATGATTGGCTGAAGAATTTTGTTCTCAAGTAAATGAAAAACAAAATTAAAATGTGATATCTTTAGTTAATTTTCCTATAATTGTTTTGTGTTAGCATTTGTAAAAATGAATAACCTTTAGTAACTATGTTTAATTTTTAATTATTTAGTTATAACACCAGGGGTGTTTTAAGGGGAAAATGTCTTACTTGGAAATTTTGTCTAGCTTAGGAACATGAAATAAAATATATAAACATCAATTTTTCCATTATAGAATTTTATGAGGATTAAAAACTCCCAAACAGCCACAACAGCCATAAGAAGTCATGTTCCATTTGAATTTAGTTAATGGTAAAGGGAAGTGACTATACAGAAGGCATAGCAACAAGCAAGGGAGTCCAAGTTTGTGTACAACATTTAAGCAAACATAAAAATACCAGATTTTACAGCATTTCCTTATTGTTCTGTGTTGAAACTTGAACTGATTCTTATAGACCACAAACCAGTTTAAGTAGTTAAAATTGATGGGACTATTTAGATTTACCCAAGCTATGGATCCAAAGTAGAGCTCCTTTTAGAAATTAAAGTACTGGAAAACATTGTCTGATTTTTAAAAGTTTTCAATAATGATACTATCAGATGTTCTACTTTTAAAAATGTGATCAGACAGTTTGACACAAAGAATCAAAATTCTTTAAGAGATTAAACATCAGAGTAGATGATGTTTGGATTTTGGTTGCTTACAGTTATCTATTGCTATCACTGCATTATAAAGGATCAATCATTTCTTTAGCTCATAATTCTGAAATTTGGAAGATTCTTCTGGGTTTATCTATGATTCCTTAGGTGTCTATACTGAGCCATGCATCATCTATGCAAGGGTGCTTTGACGACTGACTAAACTAAAATGAATGTTAAAATGCACTTGGGAATTTACACATGGCTTTTGTATTTAAGAGTCTACTGAATTTTAAGCTGAGTATGGTTCCAAATGTTTGTAACCCCAGAATTTTGAAGATAAAGACAAGAGTAATTGGGTGTTCAAGGCCAGATGTAGCTACATGAGGCCCATGTCACAAGAAACCAAACAAGGAGGAGTCTATTACATTTTGAAAAAAGTATCTATTAAACTATTACATTATCACAGCTTCTTTGGCCAATTTTTTCCCTCAAAACTGAATTTTTGTTCCAGTAATAATGTAGAAACATACTTTTTCCTGTCTCTCTCATTGAAGATCTGGATACAAGGAATGAAATCTATATTTGAGAACACTATAATTTAGTTGTATCATACATACATCTTGGGGGAAAAGCCAAAAATTCAATGACTCTTATATAATAGAAAAATAAATAAAATATACACAATGGAAAAATTTTCAGCCCAAAAGAAGTTATATTGTCTACAAGAAAATAAATGCAAATGAAGATAATTGTATTAATCAGATTGAGTCACAGAAGACAAATATCAGATGTTCTGTCTCGTTTTTTTGTAAATTTTATGTAAATGCATAAAATCCTGAGTGCATACATGTACATACATTTGTGAGTATCATGCCATGTCACAGAGCTAGGAATAAAACAATCTAGGGATATAAACAAGACAAATGGGAGAGGACAGGGGCCAGAAAAAGGAATCTGGGAATGTGAGGGGAATCCAGTCAGAATATAGCTTTCGCACAGTACATATACCAACACTTGAAGAAAACAGATGAAACAAAGTATTTCCAAGTATCACAAAACTAGCTTATACAAACAGTTTTGAGGAAGGTCTTCAAACTCAGTTAAAATAAATTTTGTGCGTTAAATTAGTGCACAAAATTGAGAGTGCTAAGCAGTGTTCCTGCAAGGCAATGTTGATTAACTAGGTTTAAGAATTCTATACCATATGCCCACAACAAAATGACACTGTATCTTAAAATGTACATATTATGATTTACTTATTAAAATACTATTCACAAGATTTTAGATGCAAAGCCTCACTTTTTAGGATGCAGGGCTTTTAATGAAATTTTTAATTTATTCTTCGACCTCAGAAAATTGCTGTGATTATATTATTTGGGCTTGATCTTAGCTTCTAGTAAATACTAATAAATTTAGTACTTAAACATTTCATGTTTTTCCTGAATGTGTTTGCTGTCATCGCTAGTTATTAAAGAGCAGAATCCATTGAAATTCTGCAGTTTTCTTGTTCTTCCAGTAGCCATGCATCTTTTCTTTTCTTAGATTACACCAATGTTTTCATAACTCATAACCATTGTTTCAAACTTTCAAACCACTTTCAAGGACAGACACATACATACATACATACACACACACACACACACACACACACACACACACACACACTGCTACTATCAATCTATGACTGAAACCTAAAAAGAGGGGCTTCAAACCAATATTTAAAAATTCAAAGTCACAAGGTCATGAGATGGCTCAGTGAGTCAAAGTGCTTGCTGCTAAGCCTGAAAAGCTAAGTTTTATCCCCAGAACCTACATGAGAAAAACCCAACTCCATCAATGCCCTCTGACTTCTACATGCACATCATTACACATGTGCACTCCCACATACAAAATGGTTTATAACATCAAAGTTACCAATCTGTGTCCACATTCTCAAACCTCAGTCAAGTTCAGTGGTAACAAAACCTTACTCAGTAAGTCAGTTCATGAGTTTGAGCAGACTTAACATCTACAGCTAGTTTCTGATTCACGGCTAGATCATCAGGAAATATTCATTGTTCAGAGCCATAATTGCCCTTACAGTTTGTGTGCCTCAGATTTGATTACTGCTTTTTAAAAATGTCTAGAGAAATGCAGCTCATGCGCCAATCTGATAAGTGTAGCCCTTACCCTGTATCAAAGAAACTTCTTTCTGCAGCAGACACCATTACAGAAATCCACAGCTGGTCAAAATGCAAAGACCAGCTGACCATGATGCGCTGAGCTCTAGATGAGCTATCTACAACACAACCTAAGGCTCGGGAACATGAGACAGATGGGATAGATTTTAAGATCCAGAGGACCAGGATGTCTGCAATGAGACTGTGTCTTCTATATACGACAAGGCCTGCTTAATGTCAATTCCAGTTGGTATGTCAACACTGCCTGCAAATCTCACAAGGCCACACCTCTAGATGAAGAGCTGCAGGCAGTTGTTGGGTGCTGAGAGAAGTAAAATAAGCCTTCTCTAGAAACAAGCCCTGATACGAACAGCCCTAAACACTAATCAGGTTTGGTATGTTCTCTCTCTCTCTCTCTCTCTCTCTCTCTCTCTCTCTCTCTCTCTCTCTCTCTTTCCACCTCCCCTTCTCCCTCCACCCCTCCACTCTGTATGTGTGAGAACAGTAATTAAAGAAGACAAAATTGTGAAATTGCATAGTGGGGAAGAACACAAGGGGAGTTAGATGGGGAAAGAGAAGGGGGAAAATGATGTAAGTTCCTCATAAATGAAAATCTAAAAAAATAATCAATTAAAGAATTTAAGTAAATTAAAAACTTTGTCAAAAGTCAGTGACTGTGGGGGCCATAGGCCTTATGGTAGAACTTAATATTGAGATATTTCTATACAGACGTTGTCAAAATGTTTTCAAAATACTGATTAGTGTTGGCTTCAACTCTTATCAGAAAAGCTTCTTTTTGGTGTGGCAGCAGTCAGTGCAAAGATTGGTCAAAGTGCTGAGAATAGATGAGTGTTGAATGTTGAACCCTAACGTCATATGGGAAGTCTATTTCACAAACTCCCAAGATTCAGGGAACATCTTGGAAGAGGGGTAAAATTAATTGAAGTGTCTGGGAAGAGCATTATTAACTGCTGTATTCTGAACATGACATGGTCACTGTATTCACAAAGTCCTAGACACTATGGTTGCCCACCCAAGGCCATATCAGTATTTCTTACCACGTGGAGTATGTTTTAATTATGAACCTAAGGTTAAGCAACTGCATCACTCAAAGCCTATAATTACATAGAGTCCATTCTTGGGATTGTTCATTCTAAGTTAGTCTTCTAGGTAAGGGCTACTGCGTGATTTCCAACAAATATATGACGATGTGTATCTAACCACGAGAATATGTGGACTAGCCTTGTTGCCTTTGAAGTCCCCAGTGCTCTACCCCATCATTCCTTCTTCTCCCTATACCTTGGTATTCAATGGTCCTTTTTACTGTCTACAGTTTGGCTTTTCCTCCAGATTTTCACATGCAGCAGGCCTTTTGCAATGTATATTTTCAGGAAGACATTTTTCTTCTTATTTACATGCAATTAAAATTCTTTCATATATTTTCAGTTTTAAAGTTCATTTTCTTTATTTTTACATCTATTACGTATACAATAATACATTTTGAAATATTAATGAAGTAATGTTTTTCTCAATATTGTCATATCTATATGTAATATATTTTGATCATATTCATGTCCCATTACATTTTTGTCATTGTTTTGGCATGTATATGTAGTATGCATTCAAGTGTGCAGGCATGAACACCTGTGCGTGCACAAGAAAGACCATAGAAGATGTTAACCACTTCCTGGTGCATGCCTTTAAGGCAAGGCATCTCACTGAATGGACAGCTGACCATGCTGGTTAGTTTGGCTGGCCAGCAAAATCCTGGAATCCATTTAGGGTTACAGGCACATACAGGTTTTTTTTATGTGGTATTGAGATCCAAACTCAGGCAGGTCTTAATGCTTGTATAGCAAGTGCTGTCACGTGCTTAGCCGTCCCACCCACTCATTACTTCCATAGAAAACCCTAATACAGTGATGTTCTAATTCATGGACCTTGTCTTCTAATCCTGAAATCCACTCTTCTGCTTAATCTGGTCCATTGGAAAATTTTCCATGGGGCTTCCTATTTGACTGTTTTCATTTCCTAGACTTAATGACTGGTTAATTTGAAAATGTCTGTGTCCTTACTTTCTCATTCAAATCTTTTATTGCAGTCCTTACCTTGTCCGTGTGTCTTTTCTGTATTTTACAGGAATTAACTGATCTTTGAAAAGAAATTATCACTTTGAAATTTAGAGGATAGATTCGAGACAGTCTCGTGTAGCCCAGGCTGGCCCCAAACTCACTATGTAGCAGAAACTGACCTTAAACGATGAGTCCTCCTGACTCCACTTAACTCATGTTGGGCACTCTAAGTGTGTAACACCGTATCTGACTTTAAAAGATATTCTGCTGTAGTGCATGCCTTTAATCACACTACTCTGGAGGAAGAGGCAGGTGCCAGCCTGGTCTACAGAGTAGAGTTACAGTACAGTCAAGGCTACAGAGAAACCCTGTCTCAAAAAATAAAAGGGAAGGGGGTAGTTTTTTATTTATGTGTAAGTGTACCTATTTGGGTACGCACATGTGCTGGGGTTCCCCTGGAAGCCAGAAGAGAGTCCTAGACCCCACCATCCAATGTGAATGCTAGGAAGCAAATTCTGATCCTCTACAAAGGTAACAAACAGCCACATCTTGTGATTCTTCACCCAAGTATTATTCATTTATTATTTTTGCTGTGATTAAATACCATGACCAAGACAACGTATAGAAAGAAAGGTTTAGTTGGGTTTATGATTTCAGAGGGATAAGAGTCAATCAATCATAGTGGAGTAACAGCAGGCATGATCGATGGAACAGCAAGCTGAGAACTCACATCTTAAATTGCAAGCAGGAAGCAGAGAAAGTGGACTAAGAATGGTGTGGCCTTAAGCTCTCAAAAACCCACCATCAGTAACATATTTCTCTGCCTAAGTGACGGCCACACCTCCTAAGCCTCCCCAGATATGCCACCAACTGGGGATCAAGTATCCAAAGGACTATGGGGGCATCTCGTTCGATTATAATAGGCTTCATTATCTTTGAAATTGGTTGCTTCCTCTGTAACAGCCTTTTTAGGGACTGGCTTTGTCTTGATATGTCCCAAGATACCAGGTTGTCATGACATGAATATAATTCCAATTGGATTTTGTAGGAGGTTTTGTGTTACTTTTGTTTTAACACAGCACATGCTATGCCAGAACTGGCTGTTTTCTCTGTACAACTTCCAAGAGTGGAGTTTTTCTAGCAAATCAGGCAAATGAGTTGTAGACAGTGAATAGTATTGTGTATATACCCTTTATGATTAGTCTTGTCAACAACATAGTCTGAAAGGCTATAAAATGAGCCTATGATATGGCCTCGAATAGGTCTGATAGCTAGTCTTTTTGTTGTGTTTCTGTTTCTGCAGAGGTTAATATCCAGGAACAGCCCTTTAGGCTCCTAATAGCCATGCCTACTTTGATCCTGGTGGTCAGTTGAAGGGTGGATTTCCCCTATTTTGTTTTAATTGTTGAGAATTTCATAATATATATTATGTATTTTTATCAACTCCATCCCCATTCCCTTGCTATTGGCCCCGCCCACAACTTCAAATGATGTTTTAACCCACTGAGTCCCCTTAATACTTCCAGTGTGTGCATGAGTGAAAGGCTATCTATTGAAGCAAGGGCCATATCCCCGAAGAAAACTGACCTTTCATTTATTTCCCTACTCCTTAGGTTTTGGAGCAGATATGATGACATTTCACGAGGCTGAGAGTTTAACTCAGCAAGAAGGCATCTATATAGGCTATTCAGAACATCATGATGGATCCCTAGCACCCTGGAAAATGAGTAAAATATTAACAAACCCTTGTATGGTGACACACACCTGTAATCTCAGCACCGGGGTTACCACGGAGTAGGGGAATTGCCATGAGTTCAAGGCCAGCCTTGGAAATAGTAGGCATCCATCTGGAGCACACAGCAAGACTCTCTTTTAAAACATCACTGGGATGGAGAGATGGCTCAGCAGTTAAGAACACTTGCTGCATTTGCAGAAGACTCGGGCTTGGTTCCTAGAAGCCAGATAGCAAGTCACAACCACCCATAATACCAGTTTCAGAGAATCATCTAACACCTCCTCTGATCTTTGAGGAAAACACCAGGCATGTACATGGTGCACACACATCCAGACAGAACACCATATGTATAAAATGTTTTTTTTTAAAGCAAAAGGAGTTATGGCAGCAAATTGGAATGAAGATACAAGGACCAGTAGCCTTTGTATGTAGACTATAATGTAGACTTCATATGTAGACTATAATGCATTTATGAACAAAGTAATGCAGTACTGTATAAACAGAGACAAAGTTTGTTCCAGTTATTGGATTACAAAGATTATGACATATTCTTTCTGTTGGGCTGTGGAGAAATAGGCACTCCTAAATTCAGCACTACATGCAAGCAAGTAATACATTGTTTCAACCTCTACAGAGAGGCATTTGACAATATATAGCAGAAATATACAGGTATTTGCCATTTGAAATATCAACTGTTTCTAGAAATTTGGAATGATAATACACCCTAATTTAAAAATGCATGCATACATACAAACATACATACATACATACATACATACATACATATATAGTTAGCACACATACATTTGCCAGCTGTGTGAAAATACACAAAACACTAGTGAAAAACTAGGTCTGCTTACTCAAGGAGATACACTGAAAAAGAATGGAGTCCAAGGACGGAATGGAAAGAATAAGGAAGTGAGAATTCTCTTAGGTGTGTCTTCTGTGTACTTTTGCCTCTTAAAATCAGTGATATTTCAAATATGCAAAAACAAAATCAAAGTCCTATTTCACAGTAGTGATCATGGCAGGGAGAAGGTAAGTAACACTGCACTGGGGGGGGGGCGTAGATATATGGATAGATGTGTGTGTCCTTGTATATATTTCCAGCTCTGTCCTCTAAGCATGTCTCTAGAAACAGCACCAATGAGCATGTGAAGTTTCCAGGTCCTGGCTTCTAAACACTACTCTTAAGAACTGAGGCTCTATGGAGAAATAGCTCATTTGAGGGGTGGGGTAGTAAAAAACACAAAATGAATCTGGAATATCTTACAATGCCATTAGGTAATCAAATGACCAAAGGCAGACAGACACCAGCTTGAAAGGGCTATAACTAGTCATATCTTAGACAAAAATCAGTAATGATATTATGAATTATAACTGTAGAATAAAGTAAATATCTATGATTTATCTCCGAAAGACTATTATAAACAAACAACTGATTCAGGCAAAAATCAAAGTCAAAGCAGACACTAAGTATCAGAGGAGTGCTCAGGCAGAAATGGGGAATCTATTATCACTGTTTTCCACAAAAGCCAGGGACCATCATGGAAGAGGGGCAGAAAGCTTAAGAGTCAGAGGTCAGGGAGAATCAAAGTGAAACAGTATATACTGTACATGGCAGGTCCACTTTCCTTGGGAGCAGCAGCTGTTATTTCCTGCATAAGAGCTTCACATGAGCAAGTCAAAATGCCAGCATGGAAGGGGCTGCATGAGCACTGAGTTCTGGCTCAGGCACTATGGACAATCAACAGCTTCTAGAGAAGTCATCTTTCTTTATGGGTGTGGCTCCTGGTAGGTTGTCAGTACTCCAGAGGATGTACCACACTCATGAATACATGGACAGCATATGGTCTCTGTAGGTTATTAAAAAAATAAAGGACATAAAGTGAGGAGTGGGGTGGATCTTGATGGAATTAAGAGTGAGGATGAATACTGTCACAATATATTATATGCATATATAAAATGCTCAAGGAATAATTATAATAAAACTAGTGAAAGATAAACACAGGAAGAGTTAGTTACAAGACATGCACACAGACGCACTATATCTTCACACAATTTTATGTGTATGGGTATTTTGCTTGCATGTTCATGAAGGCCAGAAGAGGGTATCATCAGGTACCCTAGAACTGGAGTTACAGGTGGTTATTAGCTGCTAGAAACCAAACCCAAGTCCTCTGGAAAAGTAGTCAGTACTTAACGCTGAGCCATCTCTTCAGACTCACTTAATTATAAGGCAAAAACCATATTAGTTTCAGAGTGAAGAAACACATCACCAGCACTATAGTTAAAAATCATTATTGCCGGGCGTGGTGGCGCACACCTTTAATCCCGGCACTTGGGAGGCGGAGGCAGGTGGATTTCTGAGTTCAAGGCCAGCCTGGTGTACAAAGTGAGTTCCAGGACAGCCAGGGCTATACAGAGAAACACTTTCTCAAAAAAAAATCATTATTAATGGAACAAACCACTATGTGTCTACCAAGTCATGATGCACTGAGAAAGACATTAACAATTGTCTTCTTTTAGGTGTATAAGTTTAAGTCTTTACCACTGGCCTCTCTACAGGAATTCTTAACTCTGCTACATGATGCCAAGGCCTTAGCTTCTGTTCATGACCACTTCAGCTCTGCATCTCTCATGGCAACAAAACCTTTTAAACATTTCCAAGGTGCCAGCATGAGAATCAGCCTTAGTCCCTATAGATTACAACTCTGTGTGCTTATTGAAGCTACATATTCTTAACACAGCCTGATAGAATCTTTGAGAGATTCTCCAACTTCCTTCTGAAACATCACAAGCCAGATTTTTATTACCTGCACTGTTTTAAGCATTCGTAACCTCCCAAGCTCCCAAAGAACGGGTCACTGAGCTTTGGTCTCTGGTGACTATTCCACCCAAAGTTTCAAACACGCCCTAAAACAACAAGGTCACGTCTGTGATAGCAATAACCAACAATTCTGAACCCGCTTTCGCACTACCTTTCTATTGCTATGATAAAACACTATGACAAAAAGTAATGTAAAATCAGGGCAGGAACTCAAGCAGGAACCCAAAGGCAGAATCAAAAGCACCGGGCATGAAGGAGTGCTGCTTCCTGCCACTCACAAAAATAAACCATGAAGACTTCCCAAAGGCAGTCTACTGTGTCCCACCCGCATACGAGCTAAAGATGATCAACTTTGGAAACTATGTATAAAAGATGGCAGGACTAACTGTGCTTTGGCCATGTCAATACCCATATAATGAAAAATAGCACATTATAATCCAACTTTTAAAATCAAAGACAAAAAAGCAAACCTTGAAAGCAACAAAAGACAGCATATCACATAGAGAGTCAATCGGTCTAGTAGCCACCTCCAATCATAAGTCTTACAGTCTAGGAAACTGGAGTGACATATTTAAAGTTTCTCTACTTTCTTGCCAACATCTGTTGTCTTTTGTTTTGTTGGTTATACTCATTATCACTGGAGTAAGATGAAATTTCAAAGTTGTTTTGATTTTCCTTTCCTAATTGCTAAGGATGATGTACATTTTAAAAATATTTCTTAGTCATTTTTTGATTCTTCCTTTTGGAACTCTGTTCAGACACAGATCCCCCAACCCTTTTACTGTTTTGTTTTTTGATGCTTTTTTTTTCCCCTAACAGTTACTAAAACAGATACTGGTAAATGTAGCTCTCACTCTTCAAAGATGTTTCTCTTTGTAACAGATGGAGACTATCACAGAAAATCACAACTGGTCAAAACAGTAGAGAACATCTGATCTTGCGGTGCCCAAACTCAAGGGATATATTTATAATACAACTCCCGAATCTTATGCTCAGAGAACACTGAGGGAAAAAGAGTAGAAAGATTTTAAGTGTCTGAGAATGAGGAAGTTTGCTGTGAGACTGTGACTCCTAGAAATGTCAGAGAAGCTACACCCATGAAATCTCATCAATATGGCTGCCTTAAATAAGCCCTGAACAATGGCAACATGAATAGAGGGAAATCTCATGGACCCTAGCCACAGATAAAAAGAAGTATAAGCAACTAAGATATGCTTAGAATGATACATACTTAGACTACTACTGTGTGGAGGTAATTTTCTGTGCACAGGGAAATCAAATAAGTTATTTGATTTGTTTTATTGTGAAAATCATTTTATTACCATGATTAAAGAACCAACTTGAAATATTAAGATAGAACTGCAGGTGACAACCAAAAGAATCAAAAGTAACAAGTCAAAACACACCACTAGATAAAAACTTAAAAAGACTAAGAAAAAGTGCAAGAGATCTACAAAACCATCAGGAAACAGACGAAAAGATGGCAGCACTAAGTACTCTGTGTTTTAGTCAGAAAAATTGCCGATTAAAACTGAGTTTAATAGATTAAAAAAAATCCAAACTATATGCTGCCTGTGGTAGTCTGAATGAGACCGACTCTCATAGTTCCCTAATTGGTGTGCTGTTTGGGAAGGATTGGGAGGGAGGTGTGGCCTTATCAGAGATGTGTCACTGGGAGCTGGCTTTGAACTATCAAAGCCCATTTCCTTACCTCTTTGCCTCATCCTACTTGTTGATAAAGATGTAAGCTCTGAGCTACTGCTCCAATGCCATGCACATCTGCCTGCTGCCTGATGGTCATGCACTTACTCGCTGAAACTGTAAGCCCCCTATAAACTTTCTTCTATAAGTTGCCTTGGTCATGGGCAAGATACTTCTTATAAACGACTCACTTCACCTTTAAGGAATATAAACAGACAAAGTGAAGGGATGGAAAAGACATTTCATGCAAATGGACACCCAAATAGTATACTTTCATCATGTAGAATAGGCTTTTATAAATTAAAAAGAAACAAAGGAGGTTTATATCTATTATATATACTATAAATAGATTTAATATAATACATAATTTATATAATAAAAATAACATCATTGCAATAAACCATATCCAATACTGTGAAGTTGAAAGCATTTCTTCTCAGATCAGGATAAGATAGGGATGCCTATTCTCACAGCCACAACAATGGGTAGGAAGAAAAACAAAGGTGTCCTAATTTGAAAGGAAAAGGTTCAATTATCACTAGACATCGGTTTTTCTGGAGAAGACCTTGATGGAAGAAGCCAGTGAAAACATGTTGGAGCTATTAAGCAAGTCCAGTTAAGTTATAAAAGAATGATAAATTAGCACCATTTCTACACTTGGATTCTTTTCAGTTTGTTGTAAGTGTAAGTGTAAGAAACAATGCTAATTTACACTGGCTATGAACATACTAAGGCAGGGAGACAGCAGGCAAAGGACTTTCTTTGTAGCTTGAGTTCAATCCCCAGAACCCATAGTGTAAGGAGAGAACCAACTCCCACAAATTATTTTCTGACTTCCACACATCTCTTGTGGCACGCACTTCTATTCTCTCATTCCCTTCCTTCCAAACCCCCACAAGCTACACCCTACGCACAATAATTTAATAAATACTAAGGAACACATTGAACTAAAGAGGTAAAAAGATTTGTATACTAAAAGCTGTAACACTGAAACTGAAGACACAAGTAAGTGTAAAGATACTTCGTAGCAATGTATGTGAAGTACTAATATTGTTTAAATGCCCATATAGCCCCAAAGCAACAACATAATTCATATTAAAATGCTCATGACATTTTTTTACAGAAACGAATGAAGCAATTGTGACATTTGTATGGAATTACAAGAGACTTTAAATAGCCAGTGCAATCTTAAGGAAGGAAAAGTAAAGGTGAAGGTATCCACTAGCTAATTTTTAAAAACCTCAGTAATCAAAATAACATAATATAGGCATAAAAACAAACACAAAGACCAATGGAACAGAATGGAGAGGCAGAAATAACTGCACACTTTTATGGTTGACATCCAAGAACACACAATGGAGAAAGGACAATCATTTTAGTAAACAATGTTAGAAAGACTGGATATTCATTCACCGGAAGATGAAACTAAACCCTAAACTCAGACACTATATAAATTTATAAACACTGCCAGAGAGATGTTTCAGTGGCTCAAGAGTTCTGACTACTTTTCTAAAAGAACCCACCCAGTTCTATTCCTAGTACCCACACAGCAGCTCACATGTGTCTCTAACTCCTGTCCTAGGGGATCCAATGCCTCCTTCTTGACTCACTGGTGCACACACATGCCAGCAAAACACCTATATACACATAAAAAATAAAGTTAACTAAATTTTAAATAAGTAAGTTTAAAATGGATTAGAATTTAAAGACCAAAAACCACAGAAGAAAATTCTCCAGGATACCTGTCTGGACATATGGCTTGAAGAACATTAAGAAATAAAACTGGCAGTGGTACCATACATCTTTAAATTGGATCTTTGATGTTCAAGCCAGGACAGCCAGGGCCACACAGAGAAACTCAGCCTCTACATAAATAGAGAGATAGACAGCAGAAAGGAAGAATAGGGCTGTATAAAAAAAAAATTCAGGTAAGAAAATATTCACAAATTACATTGCCCTTAGTTCAAAATATACAAGAAAGAAATTCATACAAGTAGACAGCAAAAAAATCAAATAACCTGATTTTAAAAATAGGCAAAAGGCTTAATGACACACAAGTGGCCAAGAAGTATATTAGTCAGTGCTCGGTATCACTAAGTCATTAGTAAATCCACGGAATGTGTTGTGGCTGGCCCATTAGGATTCACCACTCCTGCTACTTTTAAGAGCATACAGGAGGACATTATCTCAAGCGACATGGGCCCAGGCACAGAACAGAGAGTACCACACTTTAATGCAGAATGTAAACTAATCAAACTCAGAGATGCCCAGAAGCTTCCCAGAGGCTGGGGAGGAGAAGTTTGAAAAAAAGGCTAAGTATCTGTTTCAAATATAACATGCTGTCCATTTAAATAACAATATGTATTAACTGAAAAACCATCAAGAGATTTTTAAGTATTCTCATAGCAAAAGTAATAACCCTGCTTGGCTTACAAATTTCACAATGTATGAACACTCCAAAACATCAAGATGTAATAAGCTATACGATGTGGACAAGAATGTTCTAGGACACAGGGAGCAAGCAACCTTTTGCCTCCTGAGGCATGGGCATGCTTCACCATGATATATTTTTAAAGAATTTGAATAGTGTAAACCTTTAAGGTTCAAGTAATTAGTTGTGAATGTTTTGATTTCTAAAATGTAGAAGTTACTGTGTAGGGAGCACTTTCCCCCTCTCTTAGCCCCCTGCCTTCAATTACGTTTTACACGTAGGGGTCATGTGTGCTGTCTCCTTGACTTGAAAGTTATTTCACTCTCATTATATTTGGCCTGCCTGTTAATTTTAAAGATGCAACTTACATAGCAGCTTTTCTTGTTCATAATTAGCAAAAGGTAGAAACAAGTATATGTATCTAGTGAATTAATAAACTGTTCTGCATGTTCACAGTGGAGTCTAACCCAAGAACAGAATGAACTTTTCCCTTACAACACCTGCACAAAGATCCCAAGCTAAGAATTTTATACACAAACACAACACTGGATGACTCACTTAAATGACATTCTATGACGGTCAAGTTTCATTGATGATGAAGAGAAACTGGAAAGTTGCTACCTGTAGAAAAGGATGGAAGCAGAGACTAGCTGAAGACTATAAAGAAACCGTCTAGAGTTGATAGTGTGGCTCAGTATCTTTAATAAGGATGGGAGTTAATTATTTAAGCAATTGTTACAAACAGCAAACACGAACCTAGTTTGCATATTTATCACGTACAATTTGCCAAATAGAAATTAAGTATTAAGTGCATAAAGATATATAGGCTACAGGAGTTTGGAGAAGTAGGCCCATGTTTGCCATTTGCTTTGAAATACATAGAAACAGCCTTCATAGAGAGGATATGGACTGATACCAAGTACAAAATATGTTCACCATTAAATTTTTCCTACTTTGTTATAGTGTGATTTTTTTTTAAATATAAAATGTTAGAGTTACCTGCCTTTAAAAAAAAAAATCCAAAACCACAAAGTCCTCCTGAGCAAATCTACTATGAGAGCCTCTCATAGCACCTTGTAAAACATACTTGGTCCCGTTTGTAAAAAATGTTACATTTGTATCCCATGTCCTAGGAACAAATGTCAAAAACAAAGTCGATCTTTCTGGTCTTTGGGTGTCTACCCAGGCAGCAGTGGATAGTAAAAAAAAAGATTTGTTGATCTGAGGGGATACTTAATCAAATTTATTATAGTTTCCTCATATCAATATGCCTTACGCTTGGCTGTTTTATTTTGCTGAATCATTACAACTGCCAGAATAATCTATCTGACCTAGTGCCCACCCATATGAATTCTTACAATTTTTATTTACTATGTGTATTCACTAAGAGGATAACTTTACAGCAGTTTCTATCTACCATGTGAGTTCAAATCAAAGCTAGGTTATCGGGCTTGGCAGTAAAGGCCTTTTACCTGCTAAACCATCTTGTTGGCCCATTCTATGAACTTTTTCTAGGTTCCCTTTGTGGAAGGGCATTGAAGAAATTTATCTTAAATTATCCTTTTTATTCCAACATCCCAACTTCTAAAACTATTAGTAACTTTCCAATGGCTCAGAGCTCATGACTAACTTGTATGTTACAGAAGCCAGCTGAATAGCATATTACAATCAATGTTTATCTACACCACTCAATTTTATATTCAAGTAGATCCTTAAAGAAGCATAGCATAATGAATACTATGCCATTTTTCCTTTCTGTAACTTTGGGTAGTCTTTGTATAGTCTTGGTTAGCCTGGAACCTACTATGTAGGCCAGGCTACTCTTTCAGCTCCTCCTGCCTTCTTTCAGCTCCTCCTGCCTCAGCATCTGGAGTGCTGGGATTAGAAGTAGGCATGAGCCAGCACACCTGGTTGCAACACATTTCTCAATATCACAATTTCAACAGTTTGTAGGCCATAGCACAGCTTGACAGTCTGGGTCTGAAGACCAGCCCCTCACTGATTACCCATTCATCTTTGTATAAGCTTTGCTAACTTTGCTGTGTCCCGTTTTCTTCACTTCCTGGTGATCTGTGAAAATAAGGCAGTTGGGATAATAACAGGTCTCATGTCATGAAGGTTTGTGAGTCATTACAATGGCCAGCAATACTGCCTATCATTCTGTAAGTTTAGTTCAGAACCACTGATGACCAACAGACTCCTTGCACAATTTACAAATCAATCAAAATGAACAACGTACATCTACAGTGGTAACTTTTTAAAACGTGCAATGCAAATTTTATCACACAGAAGACGCAATTTTCAGTAATAAATATTTTTTAAATGCTGGCTTTCACACATCATGAGCCCATTACCCAAAATAGATTTTCTTAAATCAGGACTCCTTGCTAGATTTTTGCCCTAGCACTTAGTTCAAACTTAATGATTGTGTTTTTTACATTGAATTGTGATAGAAAAACGTTTTTCATACATCTGACACAGTTGGCATTTAAATCTATCCTAAATGAACAAGGTAGACAGTTCAAAGTGTGCTTAATCTACACCAGATGAAAATGAAAACAGTAAGAGCTACAGGCTTCTTCTATTTTAAACAACCCAACTAGGGATTTAGTCACATTTAAAATATATGTGATTTATTAAAAATATAAACTGGTGATGTGTTCTATAAATGATCCCACTCAAACACATTAGAGTGTGATAATAAATATAATTTGTAAAGCATTTGAAACCACCCTCCCCCTTTGATTACAAGAGATAAAGCATACAACACACGGTAGGTTTATTTTTATTCAAAAAGTTACTGTCTCAAGACATAAATACAAATCAGCAAACAGTACAATTAGGACAATAGAATGTGGAGGACAACAGGTTAGAGTAATATAGAAAACAGTTTAGCTGGTTCAAAACAAAGCTGGAAGAACTGCTTTCACAAAGAAATACTCCTTTCAAGAGTGAGAAAAGAAATCAACCTAGGTTTCAAATCATATATACAGTCCTCTCAGCAGTTCTAGGAAATGCAGTGGTGTGTGAAGGAACATATGCAATATGTTTGCACGTAACAATGGTTGTTGATGGAAAGTATGTTAGACAAGTCTGGTTTTATTTGTTAACCATTAATTAATAAAACAAATGTATGTTGTGGTCGTTCATTTAACCTATGGTTTTTTGGCTACCACAGCCCAATGCTTGTTGATTTCCTGACTCGAAAAACCAGAAACCTTTTGGTATTCACACATCTGAAGATATTCTTGTATTGCAAGCATATTAAGGCATGGAATGATTAAAATAATATACCTCAAGAACTGAGAGACGACTGACAAAAGATAGATATACATGTAATATAAGTTAATATTTTGTTTTAAACGATGTCTAGCTGCCTAAGCCTCGCAAAATGAGTCGATGTCAAAATGGCAAGTGGCCACTTTCTGTTTTAAACTAATTCACTTGTGAAAGGACATAAAATGAAGTTTAAAGCTTAGCTTTCAAAGAATATTATGGGTTATGAATTCTATTATCCCATCTAATTTACATACAGAGGAAATGTACTGTAACCTGTTAGAAGTATCTTTAACCTGAAGACTGCTTGCAAAGACAGATAGATAAAACAATATAAAATACAAATTTAAAAATCATTTTAAAGCATGAACAGTCATGCTTTTCTATTTTTAAACATTGTTAAACTTTCAATATATTTCTGAAACCTCATAATTTTAAGTTGGAATTTAAAAGTAAGAAAAAACTAAACAAACTGCGCAATTATAAAATCAGCACCAATTTATATATATATATAATTTTATTTAAAATTTAGATCCCTATTCCCACACTCTAATAAGCTGTATAATTTTTGTTTAAATTTTCTGCAAACATACTACAATAAGCTTCTTTTATTTGGAGACAAAATACAGTGGCACTACTGGAAGGAATATCACAACGTTACATTTTTATCTTAAAGGACAAGCAAACGTTCAGGGCTGCTATGGGATAAGCATGTTCAAGACTGGTTACCTTCTGGCAGTTCACTGCATCTGGATATTTCTGAAAAGTATACAGAAGCTCTTGGATTTTAAAAATATCTTAAAATACATTTTAGATGAAAAAATTGTAAAAGTTCTGCTTATAAGTTTAACTTTTTTTCCACAATTACAACATTTAAAACAAAGTTTTGTTGATTGATGTTTTAAGCATTTAAATTTAGAATGCTAAAAACAATTCTATCCTACAATTTCAGGGTCGGGGAATAAATCCATCCTTAACTTTTGTTTCGTGGATGTAAACAGAAATCCAGCAGAGGTCATCATTATTTAGTACAACCAGTAAATAAATGTGAGAAGATTCTTATCTGTACCAAATACTTCTTCAGATTGTTATATTTTTTAAAAAAGCATGAAATAATTCCTTTAAAAGCCAACTAACAGCGCATAAATAAAATATTTACTTTCTAAGAAAAACTGTAGCTTATCATCAAATTGTTTACTTGTCCTTTATTTTTTCAGGCAAACAAAACTGCCCCTCAATGCACTTCATCTTGGTAAGCATAAGCATGTTATATTCTCCTTAGAGAAAAATCTGTACAGAATTTCACTGTATCTACCACACTTTATTTTCAAATTTCCTCTTCCACTTAGAAAACGACTTCACCACAGATTTAAATGTGTACTGGGATTAAAACATTGACACCCCAAGAACCTAATGAGAGAGGGGAAAAAAATCTCGTTAAAATAGTCATTCACATTTCTTAATAAAAATCTGTAAATATTATACTTCATCACTGTTATGCTAAAATATTAATAAAACTATTATGAAAACATCTCTTCAAACATATAAATACAAAAGTAAAATGATCATTAATCCATAATAAAATAACAGCAGTATTCATTAAGGTGTCAATTAACTCACAAACATAACTAAAATTAGGGACTCTGGCATAATTGTGTGTGTGTGTGTATGTATATATACATATATATATACATACACACACACACACACATATACATACATATATTCTCCTAAAGTCTGAGCTGAATATTTGTTGAATAAACAACAAATGTAGTTCCCAGTATATCCTTCCAGAATTGGTTCAATGGAAAGAATTTAAGAAAGTCTCGTGATCTTAGCCATTTGTACCTTCGAGTGGATGGTTTTTTTAAATAAGCATCTATGTGAACATGAAAACCCAACCAACCAACCAAATAAATAAGTAAATAAATAAGTAAATAAACTGGAATATCAAGAACAATGCAGCTACATAAAAAAAATAAAAAGCTTTCTCTAGACAATTTGATCTCAGCTAATGAACAGAAGTGTGTATTTTAAGAAGCACCTAAGGTGAACTTTGAGTAACGTGAGTTATTCTGTTGCTTTGCTTGTACATTCTAGTTAGAAAAGGATTGCTTGGCAAATCTGCTAACAACTTGTCACTAAAACAAAATGGCTCTACCTTTTTCACTCAAGCAGCACATAACTTTGACTGTATATATTATGTTAAATGTTTCCTTTAAAATTCTAGCCCTTATTAGAGCAGTTAAGCAAAACTTTAGCCTCATTTACTGTACAATGAGCAAGACTGGTTAGCAAAGCCAGAAACAGACTGAGACCACTAAAGGCTCAAACTTCTCCCTTCAACAGACGTCAGAAGGTCATGAACTGTTGTCATCGGAAGGATGACAAGGAAAATGTGTGTACTGTTGTAATGAATTATCAAGTAAAGTGCGTGGACTCTCCAGGAACAGAAACAAAAAGGAGTTGCCCATTCTCCATTCATGACAGCTCCTGCACTTCTCATCCCTTGTCCCACTGGCTTCTCTGTTAGTCCAGAGATGGGGAGTTATTATGTTTCCATTAAAGTGGCCTAGATGAGGTTTATAGGTTTCTTCAAGTCAAAATACTTTATAACCTTGAATAAGTAGGGTTCCAATTACTAATGAAAAGGTAAAATATTTGTCTAAGTATCTTGCCTGCATGTATCTATGTACATCACATGAATGCTATGTCTGTGGAGACCAAAAGAAGGTGTCAAGTTCCCTGGAATTAGAGTTACATACAGTTATTGGCTACTACAAGTGAGCTGGGAATGAAACCGTGCTCAGGAAGAACAGCAAGTGCTCTTAACCACTGAGCCATCTCACCAAGCACACTAATCAATTCTAAATGTAGACAATGCTACTAAGATGCTCTCAGGTATTTTTCCAAACATAGTGCTTAATCAGGAAGCACCTGAATAGCTGACATTCATTTGTTTTGTACACAGTGGCTTATAACCAGCTTCCCCATTAGAGTATTAAATTAGCTGTGGTACACCGAGCACTTTTCTAATTTTATGCTGCAGATAACTCTAGTTGGAGAAACTGAAGTGAAAATGAAGTGACACCAATGCCAATGTTGAAGGGACACTAGTTGAAGTGACACTAATGCCAATGTTTTCTTAGTTAACACATTAGACCTATTTTTGATGTCAGCATTAATAAACACTCAAACATGTATTTAAAAATACTAACATACAGAAACACCAACAGGAAATGACCATATCATAGGAGATAAACCAGTTGTTTCTAGGTGTGAAACTTACTATACTATTAAAAATAGAACCCTATGTGTATACAACCCCAAAAACATATGTTCATAATTCATATACTACCATTCCTAGAAAATGTAAAAATCATAACCTAAAAGATAGGAATTGTTTAGCGGTAGCCGGATGCATCTATATTAAGTGCTTTGAGTTACTTCAATTTGAATTAGAGAATCTGAGAACCTGGCATTAGGGATTCAAATTCTAGTTTTACTATTTTGATGACAAATTTATCATAGTTTATGACAAATTTATCATAATTTAATTATATGTTTTTATTATAAGACAACATTTTTTGCATTCAATATCTTCTATTAATCTTGTTTCTTATGTTTGATACACTATGAAATACATATATATTTTTGAAAGAGATGGAAATTTAAAATTAACAGTCAAAGACTTCTAAAGGTACCCAAATCATTAAAGATTACTGAGTACTCAGTTATGTGACTGCTGCCATCATGTGGTAATACTATAAAATTACATATATATATATGTGTGTGTGTGTGTGTGTGTGTGTGTGTGTGCTCATTTCCTTATTTTATTAGCACAGGCATCTAAAACATTAGCAAATCAAAAAAGGCTGTCAATTACTCCCAATTTCCAATATATATTAGGATGTGATAAAGTTGTGGTAATAAGTACAGAGTATCTATTTCTTTTTACATCATCAAGCTAATGTTTTCTCTACGTGTTAAATGTCAAAATGGATAGAAACAGTTTCTATAGGTGTTTCATTAATTTTAGGACTCTGACAAATGTCATTCTGCCATGAAGAAAACAAATATTTAAGGTCATGGCATTAGATAAATACATTAAAAATATGGAAAGCTCTAGCTGCCACATTTTAATAATAGTTTCTCATTTTACCTTCCTAATCACATGTCAAACAAGTAAGATCTTATTTAAGTTTTAGTTAAGTAGATATGGCAGTAGCGGTGATCAAATTAATGCTCTAATGCTTTTAAATACATTTAAACACCACATAATTAAATACACAATTAAACTATAAAATTATGGGTAGGTTAGATTGACTCTTGCAATCCAGACATGTACTCAAAAGTATGGTATTTTTAAAAGATCTCTGGTTGACTCAACTGCATATTAGAAATTGAGAACGAATGCATTTAAAAGGACCTCTCCCAAAGGGCTACAACATAGCTCTGTGATAAGGCTTAGTGTGTATGAGAGCCATGTTCGATTCCTAGCACCACACACTAAATAAATTAGATGTTGTGTGAATAAGATTCTCTGTAAAGCTTTTATGTTATATAAACAGTTATTACTGTATTATATGATATGGTTTGTCAAAACATTTCCTAGAGCTGTCTAAAGGGCAAGGAAATGGGTAAGTAGAAGATACCATTACCCCAGAACATGGAGCAGTAATTACCCAAGTTAGGTATAGGGAGGAAGCAGTGTGAGTGGGTTTACACAAAAAATGAGATGGGAAATATGCAATTATTAACTAAATAAAATAATTATAATGTTAGGCAGAACTCAAATAAAATCACCACTGCTTCAAGGATTGCAGTCTATCAAGGACAAGGACAATGACAATCTATCTCACTATACCAATGTGGTCATTATCACAATGAAAGTGTGTATGAAGTATTAAAGAAACAGAATAAAATAGCTATCTGGAGAGGTCAAAAAAAATCTCTCCATCTCACGCTTCATTATTAAACCCTTAAGGTATTTCTTTTTCCATTCTGAGACTGTGGTCAAAGTTGGCCTTATCTCATGACCCTCTCTCAACTTCCAAAGTGCAGCAGTTACTAGTGAGTGTTACTACTCTCGGTTGTTTTCAGTTTCTACCGTTGCTTCATATTATTTATTCCCCTATTTCTTCTGCCTGTCTAGAAATGCCAGAGGATTCTTGCCATTCTCTCATTTGAAATCCATCGACAGACAACCCAAACCTACAGGAAATGCCTAACATTCAAATTCCAGTTGGTCAAGAATTTCAAAGTACTTCTAGCCTTCTATTACTACTGCATCAGTCATTGCCTAAAGTTTTGATTTAAAATTCCTGGGGCATATTTAAATTAAACCTACTGATTCATCCATAATTGAAGCTGGATCAAAGAAATCGGGCTTCAGTTCTGTTCTCTCTCTTCTATTCTTTGATGGTGGCTAAGAAAAAAAGAGAGAAAGTTGATTTTTTGATAATCATAAACCAGCTAGTAAATAAAAATATTCATACGAATGTTATTAGTTCTCTGAGAAGTGTATGTGATTTTTCAAGTATACCTGAAAATACTTCAAACATTGCTTGCCAACATTCCATCTTCCCCCCAAAACAGAATGGTTTTAAGCACAAAAAAAAATCATTAGTAGAATAGGTAGTAAAACAGAAACAGACTTTTCACTTTACTTTAAAAAACCTCAATCTTCTAAAATCATTTTTCTTGCAGGACATCTTATGACATGACTCTGAAGAGATATAGCTCTTCCTTCCAGAATACCCAGCAGTACACTAAATACCAAAGCCACAGGGACTTGGCCTGTACCAAGTTCACCTTTACCAATTTTAGGACTTCTCCTTGGATGAGTTTTTAAGCTTTAATATCTTCTATTATCTCAATCTATTAGATTGTTGCTAAAATGAAGTATGTATGAGCATACTGCATGAATCCTAATGATAAATAAATTTTAAAAAACCCCTAAGCTGGTTGGGGTTGGGGTTCATACACCTTTAGTCCCAGCACTTTGGAGGCAGAGGCATATGGACCTCTGAGTTTAAGGCCACGCAAGGCTACACAGAGAAACCTTGTTTCAAAACAAAACAAAACAAAACAAAGAAAAAATATTTTATATATTTACCTTGTCAAGATTCAAGTAATTTTACTTTACATCCAACATGAAAGTCTGCCTCAAGAAAAGGTTTCTATCAATAATGTAAAAAACTATATTTGACAATGAAAATTTAGAAACTGATGTGATACTTAATATACTCAACTTTTAAAAACTTGAGAATATAAATATTGACTATTATTTGATTTTTATAGTCTAAGTAAAATAAAGTTCTTTATAATTTTATATATTACTAAATTAAACTCAAATGTAAATGTACAATTTTTATTATTGCAAAAAATTCTTGCCTTCAGAAACTGAATTTTTGCGCAACCTTGCAGTCAAGTTAATAATATGCCTCGAGACCTGAGACATATTTTTTGTTTGTTTGTTTTTGAGACAAGCCTTGGCTATCTTGGAACTTGCTCTGTAAATCAAGGTGGCCTTGAACATAGATCCTCCACTGGCCTCTGCCTCTTAAGTGCTAGGATTAAAAATATGAGTCAGCAGCCCAGCTGAGACAATTTAAAACTCAGTCTGTTTCACTACAGTGTATTCGGACTGTTTACCTTTCTTATAAAAAAGAATGTAATCAATATTCCTATGCCTTGGAGTTGTAATCAGCATTTTACAACCTTACCTAAACTTTCTCTTAAGTTTAATTTTCAACTACATACTTTGGCATGTGACTGACCCAGAATAAAGTGAGAGTGAGAGAGCGTGTGTGTGTGTAAAGGATAGAGGGAGAAATGGGAGGGAGGAAGGGAGGGAGAGAATTTTACGGTAATCTTGTTCTGAAAACAAGCTAATGTGTTGAAAGCAACCTTAAAACACATATGTAGTATAAATGGTGGATATAAAAATAATCTTTTTCCATGTGATACAGATGCATCAAACTAAGATCTAGCATCTTCGACAAAACATGCCAAAAATCCCTTCTTGTATACTTAAATCCCTGAAAATGATTTTAAAATTACTTGTTTTTTTTTTTAAAAAAAAACCTTTCTCTAAGAAATATAAACTTTATTTTCAAAGAATTTAGACAGGAAAGAAATATTACTTCTGGATGTTTCTTACCAAGTCTATATCCATGGTGTCAAAGTCCATTCCCTCATTAAGATCCTCAATCCTTCCTTCTGAGGACATCATAACATCTTCAACAATTGGCTCTTCATCATCTTCCATTAGGCTTGTACCACGCCGACTAGAGAAATATAAAACAAGGTAAAGATCTGAACCAAGGCATGACTATTAATATACAGGCAGCAAGTATGTAGCTTTGTATAGTCGAGTATAATGGAAAATGATGGAATTAAAGGTCAGGGAGAATGATTCGGCACTGATCATGTCATCAATGGTGTCCAAAATCCCAATGTTCACTTGTTTTAAAATGCTAAAGATTTATGTTTATTCTATATTACTTAGATACATTTAGTTTGATAATTCTGATATGCCATATACAATGATCAACAACAAATTTCCACACGTGAACACAGCAGATACCTCAAATCCTTTTTTGAAAGGCAGGGTACAAATTAATAAACATAAACAGACCAAAGAAATGACATTTTCTGAATGCATATATACTGGCTTTACCTAATGATAATGTTAATCATTAGTAACCCATTCATTCAGTGACAAATGTGTACACCAGCCATATAGTCACTCACACCTTCACAAGAGACCTACAGCATGACAGGCTTCTACAGTATCCTATGGATGAAAACTGTGAGGAAAACACTATTCTTGCCCTCAAGGAGCTTACAATATACTATGGGAGAACAGAGAAACCTGACAAAACGGTACATATTACAATACATGCATCAAGTGCTCTCAGAGTATACTAAAATAATTAATTCTGCCTCATATAAAAATTAACACTTAGTGCTTAAAAGCTGAAACTCAAAGCCACAAAACTATATAAACGTGAAAAATAACATCAAGGTCAAAGCCGTGTTTTTTTTCACATAATCACAAGGAAAATAAACTAAGTTCACAAATTAGCCCAGATCAGCATAAAGTAGGCAGCCCAAGGGTGATTTGCATGTGACTTCTTGCTTTCCAGTTTGGCTGACATTACCGTCTTTTCTTTTGTAAAGATCCCATAGATCCCAAAAACAACTCACCAAAATCTAAGTTATTTAATTAAATATTTTCCATGTATACAATACTATGGTAGATCACAATATCTGATCCAGGATTCTGAACAGATATGATAATGCCAGGCATAATAGTTCTGAATAATAAAAGACAATTTTATTACATTTTTGTGGAAATAAAAGTAAAGGCAATCTGTGTGTTCTGAAGATCATATAATCAAAAACCAGAAATCCATTCTGTATTTCCTTTACATTACACTGATGGCATATGTAAGATAAACTATGGAAGAAAATATAGTTCATACGTTATTTTAGTACAGGGTAGGTATCATTAATGAAGGAAGATTGGTAAAGCAAAAGCATTTTAAAGTTTCAGGCAATCAACCATTTATGGTACAACTACCAAAAGAGTCCTCTGGTGATAGTTGTTTATCTCAGGCAATCCTTTTTAGTTGTCTGGAGGAGACTGTGCATAATCAAGAACCAATCCAAATTGCAAACAATAAGAAAAATGAAAACAGTACTGAATAATGAGACATTCTAGACATCAAAGATCTTCAACACTGGAACCAAGTTTTAAGAAGACAAATATAAACCAAATAATTATATGGTAAAACTTGGAACTATTTGGATGGCGTTTAACTGGAAGCTAAGAAATTGGTTGTAGGTCAAGCATGAAATAAAATGCAAAATAAGGAAAATTTGGCAAGAGAAACAAGATAAAGCCAGGTACTGGTATAGGCGACCACAGGAGACAAGCTGTAATGGCACATACTTAGTGAATCAAGTTTCTTAACCCCACTACAGAGAGGACTAGCGTGAATATTTATATGCCACCATTCATGAGGTGAATGATCATTTCAGAAAAATGTGAGTTCTTATTTAAAGTCAACAATGTAAAACAAAATAGAAATTTTAAGAGACGTAACAATCACTATTCCAAGGTTTAAAAAATACATTGTTACAATGCTTTCAAACTTAAAATAATTAAAATAACATTTTGCCATGTATATAAGGCATGATTTCAAGACTACTTGTCAGCAATTTCATTTAGAGTCACAGCTAATTAGGATTTCTGAAATATTTATCAAGTTCCCATACAGAATCCAGTAAAAACAAAGTAAGAACAATTTCTCAGCACTGAACATTTCCTCATTCCATGAACATTTGCTTGAGTGCTTTCTACGTATCAAGCTCTTAACAACGAGATCCTTGCCCGTGAGGAGCTCACAGTCTAGGGAAATGAACAAAACTGGAATACACAAATAATTACAATACAGTATGGCAAACGCTGTAAGAAATGCAAATATACAGGGTTATAGGATCACAGAAGCGTACACTTTCACTTCCGGTGACACTTGAGCCTGTTTTCACCATGGATTTACTAGTATCCAGGTAATGAAACGTGATATACTAAAATGGAGTCGGGGGCATATTTTGAAAGATCTCGCATGCCATGAACTAAGTACAGAAACTGAACTTATCCACCAGGCAATGGGGAGCCATGGAAAAGTTCTAAGTAAGAAAGTTACATGGTAAGATTTGTATTCTAAAATTATAATTCTTGATGGTAGTGTGAATGATGGAGTGGTGGAAAGTGTGAAGGGAGAGGTTTGGCGAGCAGATAAATGGGGGTGTGAGAGAAGAAAACCAGTTAGAAAGCTAATTACCATAGTTCAGGTGAAAGATGAGCGCCTGAACCAAGGTGGGAATATAATTCAGATGTAACACAAATGTATTTTTAATTCTGTGTACCAAAATAAACAAGGATTCATATTTATACTTTTCCAACAGATCAAATTAAAAGTGATTGGTCCTTTGGCTAACTAGTTAATATTTGACTTAAAACATTTTATTTTTCTGTTGGAAAAACCAAAATCTCGTTCCTTGATTATTTCAGCTTAGTTACTCTCGAGAGTTTGCTGAAATTGTAGATCCGGCACACATTAAGGTATGTTAAATGAATTAGTGAACTTCCTAGACTCAGACAATAAGGCACTCTCACTTACATGGCATGCTGAAGATTAGTTCGCAGTTTAACATAGCTCATTGCTGCTCTCTCCTGCTGTTGCCTTGCTTCCTCTTGTTGTCTTTGAGCTAACATCCATGTTACCTGCGTGCTTCAAGGAGAATTTTATTCTTCTTTTAACTTAACTTTTTTCTATGTAATTGATAAAGTTCTAGTATAGAAAATGATCGAATGTACTTACTTATAATCCAGAGGCGTTTGATGGTGTTCTGCCTGCATCGGATAGACACTCATGAAGCTATCTTCAGGCCGTAACCTTTTCGGTTCTCTCATAATAGTGGAGGTGAGCTGTGGTGTCTGCATCATGACAGGGGTGTGCAGTGTTTGCTCTCTGCTCAACCACATACTGTCACTGCTACTGCTTTCTTCAGCTGAAAGAGAAAATTACACTTGTACCTTACCCAGAGTCTACTACATTTAAAACAGCAAACCTCTGGTTGCTTTCCATACAGTAATGGTGGAAACCACCAGGTCCCACCAGGTGCCACACTGGCCGTCCAGTGTGTTTGTAGGAAAGAAGAGGTAAGCAATTACAACACAGTGTGGTGCTAGGACAAAGGAATACAGAGGGCATGGGAGTAGTGAGTGACAGCTACCCAGAAACAGCATCTGCACTAGGAAAGATTCTCTGTGCAGATCACAAGAGCACTGACACATGAAACAGCAATGACGAAATCATGTTAACCTATTGATAACTGAATACAAAAATGCCAATTTTTTATGGTTCAAATTATTAGCTTGTTTCTATAAGAATGTGAAGATTTCTGGGCAGTGATGGCGCACGCCTTTGATCCCAGCACTTGGGAGGCAAAGTCAGGTGGGTTTCTGAGTTCGAGGACATCCTGGTCACATATGGAGTTCCAGGACAGCCAGGGCTACACAAAGAAATTCTGTCTCAGAAAACCAAAAAAGAATGTGAAGATCACAAGACTAGGAAAAGGCTGGATAAAGAAGCAGGATTCAGTATGCACCCATGTACATGGTAATTAGGCTGCAGCACTTGGAATGAGGTGGGAAAAGAAGTTGAAAGCCAGCTTGGAGTACACAGGGAGATTTTGTCTTAAAAGTCAATGCAAACAAACAAAGAACTAATATGTAGAACATATTGTGATCTAGACTAAAATGACAAACTTGCTAACAGTTTAAAGAAAAGGAAGCCATTTGGTGAGTTACATGTTTTAGTCACTGTGGTAGTAGTAGAGATGGAGGAATGCTAATGAGCAACAGGCCAGATAGGAGAGTAGGTACGTCGCTCAGAGAAATCCAACTCAATAATCGGAAAGGAATTAGTAGGAAGGGTGGTTTTTAGCCTATAGGATGTGACCAAGCAAGCTGGTCCTAAGACCCTAATGTAAATATATGTACATTAAGAAGTGGATTATTAAAGTCACACCTGTAGAATCTACCCCATCAAACATACATGATGGCTCCATCATTACCAATGACAAATTCTTATGTCAGTGTCACTAAGTTAATAGTTATGTAAAATTAGTTACTATGAATTTGAAGGAAAGCAATTTTTAAGAAGAATTATTTATTTAATGTACATCTACACAGTCTCTGTCTTCAGACGCACCAGAAGATGGCATCAGATCCCATTACAGATAGTTGTGAGCCACCATGTGGTTGCTGGGAATTGAACTTGGGTCCTTTGGAAGAGCAGTCAGTGCTATTAACCACTGAGCCATCTCTCCAGCCAGGAAAGCTATTTTTGACAAGGCTGTGTGTGTATGTCCTGTGCACCAATTTCATGTATATGCACACAGTTTGAAAGAGAACTTTTGAGGGTAAGTGTGGTACTACCCAAGTGATCCAGGGCTTAGACATAAACTGCGCATGTTCAGAGTCATCTTTTACCGACCTGGCATTTATCTTTCATTACATTAATTTACTAATGGCAATTTATATAGCTCTAATCCAAATATCTAAAAAGATCACTTCTATTTCCTATAAAAATTCTAATTTAATAATCTATTTATAAGATATATAAATATATAAAGTATTGCTAATAATATAAAGGAATGAATTGGTGACTCAGCAAAAATTTTAAAGAAAAGATTTTTAAGATTTGCAATCATATTCAAGAAACATCCTTATGTCTTATACTTTCTTACAAACCACCACATCCCATTTAGAATTCTTTGCTCACTCACAGTGATACTGGGACTTTATAACCAAGTCTAAAGCTCAATACATTATAAGGTTATGATTAGACAAAAGATGCTGAAACTACACAGCAATCAAGTTTTAGGACTACATACTTGATTAATGAAGGTTGATAAATTATGCGGCAATGTAAAAACGAAATCACAGATCCACTGATCCTCTTTACAGGAAGATGCAGAGAGCTGAGCTAAGCATGATTACACTCCCCTAGTCCCTTCTTGCAGAAAAGTGTGCAGGAGATTCTTAAGTTCAAGGCCAGCTTGGGATACATGAGGCCTCCCACAGGTAGCTTCCACATCCTGTCCTTTAGAGTAATAACTCTTGGAGCTTAGTGACATGCACATCTGTAGACATTATAAAAGGGTTCTGAGAGACAGTCCAGGTGACGTCAGATATGTAAGTGAAGTCACTTCCATACAAATGCAGCAACCAGCATTTATTACTTTCTTTCTTTTTTTAAAGATTGATTCATTGATTATATGTCAGTACAGTGTAGCTGTCTTCAGATACCCCAGAAGAGGGCATCAGATCTCATTACAGATGGCTGTGAGCCACCATGTGGTTGCTGGGATTTGAACTCAGGACCTTCAGAAGAGGCGTCAGTGCTCTTAACCGCTGAGCCATCTTATCAGCCCCACTTGACTTTCTATGTTAGATGCCATAGTCATACCATGCTATAAGTCTTAAGACAATTGCTCCACAGCAATGATAATTGCCAAAGATCTTGACAACTGTACTAAGTTATTTAAGAGCTACTGAGAGAAGGAAAAAATTCCCTAGGTCCATACAGAACCACTTTTGGGATACTAAGAGTCCAATACCACGAAACATAATGCAATCGTACCTATGAGAAAAACCACTTTTAATTTCTGTTTTGTACTTCACAATTAGTTCATTATTCCTGAATGAAATTCAGGTTACATTACAGCTTTTAAAAAATATTTTGCTGTAACAAAATGATCTGATATCATATTGGAGCAATTTTCATATGCATACAGTAAAGAATAGGGATATATTTATTTTATAAATGAGTGCTGTATCTGCATGTACACCTGCATGCCAGAAGAGGGTATCAGATCACATTATAGATGGTTATGAGCCACCGTGTACTTGCATTGAATTGAACACAGAACCTCTGGAAGAAAGGTCAGTGCTCTTAACTGCTAAGCCCCAGAATGATGATTAAAAAAAAGTAACAATCTGTCTATACTGGTTTTTCATGTGAAAAGGAAAAATGTACTTTAAAGAGTTGACAGAACTGTTATGCATGTAAAATGATTAGAACAGTGTATATATGCATAACTGATAAGTTGTGTAAGCTACTATTGAGTATCACGTCTCATGAAAAATGAAGTGATTCTGACAATTCAGTTGGTCAACAGTAAGAATAAATTAATTGCTTCCTTACGGAGTGCTAGTTGCATGCCTTCAACCACTTTCCGCTTTCCTGTAGATGGTTTTGATTTTTTACTCCGTACAGTTGATCCCCGACTGCTCATTCCACTAATGACTGACATAGTATCATCATCACCACCAGCTAGCAAAGAATTTCGGTAAGACATCAGAGGAAGCCATACATCTTCTCTTCGGAGTGACATCTGAAAGGTCATGAACTTTTCCAAATAAACATACCTTAAAAAGAAATAGAAAGCATTAGCTTTGATGCACAGAGCTGCTATTCAAACAACATTGCAAGAACATGATCCTAATACTGCACTATTTATTCTCAGCCTCAGCGGCAAAATGAAAAGGAAATGTCTCCTCAAACTCACATTGAATAAAGTGACCAAGAGTATTCTAGCCTAATATTTGTTGATCATCTGCTATGTCCTTGGTACTAACAATAGGTATATAAGTTCCCTAAGTACAAAACTTCAGCTTGGTGAAAAATATGTATCTACTCTTGGTTTTGTTTTTAATAAAACATTGACATCAAAATGTAACTAATGGGGTTGGAGAGAAAAATGTAGGGCTGGAGAGATGGCTAAGCGGTTAAGAGCACTGACTGCTCTTCCAGGTCCTGAGTTCAATTCCCAGCAACTACATGGTGGCTCACAACCATCTGTAATGAGATCCGATGCCCTCTTCTGGTGTGCCTGAAGAAAATGACAATGAATTTACATACATAAAATAAAAAAAATAAAATAAATCTTTTTTAAAAATGTAACTAACAGTCACATGATTACTGTGTGCTAAGCATTTTTCAAGATATTTTAACTAAACTTACATCTCCATTTTAGATGAAGAAATATAGACATTAGATAAAGTAATGTACCTATAATCATAAAAATGGCAGTACCATCATGATTTGGATCCCAGGGTATAACACTAGAAGTTAAGGTCAACTAAATATATTGTACAGTTCAAAAATTTATAGTAACTACAATAAATAATTCCAATCAACTTAGACTTACCAACATAAGAAAATTCAGTTTTAAAAAACATACTGCTTTGTGGGAACTGTTCAATACATCTTTTTACTTACATATACTTCTGCCATCCTTACTACTACAGTATTCTTCACTGTAGCCTATAAACAGGCTACTAGTCTGGTAACCAATACCAATCTAAGATAAGATTCAAAATTTGAGCCAAAATAGACTAACTGGTAGAAAAACTAGAGCTCTGTGCCATTATGTCACTTAACAAAATATTAAGAGTGAGGAGCCTCCATGACAGAGAGACACAGATCAGAGGGTTAAGAGCACTTGGTCTGCAATTATGTGTACCTGAGTTCAAATGTCTCAGCATTCCTCACATGTAAAGCTAGGCATGCTTACAAATGCCCTAACTCCAGTACTGGGGAACAGAGACAGGTGGCTAATTGGAGGCTAGTTGACAACATGAAAAACCATGTCCCTGAGAAGAACTACACTGGCCACCAGACATGCATGCACCTATACACTATGTCCATGCACCACAAACATTCTCCTCACAAACAAAAAAATCAAACAAAGAAATAAGTAGCCTTCATGGAAGCAATTCTTGTTTCTCTGCTTCACTAGCCCTGGACCTCTACTAAGCTTGTAATTTTTTTTTTATTATTTATAAACCTCATGTACACATTTTCCAAATACTAACATACTGATGTCTGCTGTAAATATCATAGTGTAATTTTATACTTTTCTATTTGAACTCAGCATTATACTTTTAAAATCCATCAGTTTTGACAATATTCCATAACTTGAGTCACGTTGCTACATACTCTAGGAAAGAAACGGTTAAAGGAAGACAGTTTTGCTTTGCAGCACAACCACATTTCCAGATAAAGACTATCCTGGGTGAGCCTCATGGATTTTCAATATTACAGTCCTTTAAATGCTACTGTAATTATTCAACAAAGAACGTAAAAGGCACTGAGCTACACAGCAAAACAGGGCGGAGAACTTGCAACGCTAAAGTTCAGTATTACACACAGAATAGTTACTACAACTGATGAAGTGAGGTAGGGAAGTGTACAAATTAATAGAATGGTACAGATCTGGATCAGAAAGAAAACAAATTATTGTTTAGCATTTCAAACTGACATGAAGCTGGACATGTCTAGCAAATACATACACTGTTCTTTTATCCTGTCGGAGCAGTTTAGAAGAAAATTCACTGAGAATATCAAGAAATGCCAAGTTTAAAGGTGGATGGCTCTCCCCTTGTGGATTAGGCTCCTTAAAAGCAAATTCTATACCATCTCTGTAGAGGAAATAAAATAATAAAATACATATTATGATGCTTACTTCATTTGTAAATATTTCAAAAATTAAACTTTATTTAAAATTCAGAATATTATCAAATCATTCTAACAAAATAACACAGAGACACACATATACACCAGCACTAGTTAGCCAATAGCTGAATGTAGTTTGCTTTAATCTACACTCTCTTTTGACCTATTTTTGAAACACAGCCAGGCTTTCAACTTGTGATTCTTCTGCTCAGGCCTCATAATTGCTAGGATTACAGGAATATGTTTTAAAAAAAAACCTCAACATATATTCTTTACTCAAATATTCTTTCCCACAAAAATAGCCCAAATTCTTCTGCATAATGATCAATATATTTCCTATACTTTTTTTCAAAATAGCAAAATCATACTCTATCACATAGGATTAAGTGAATAATGCCCACTTACAATGTCTTATTTAAAGTTTTAAAAATTAAGCTCAGGGCCCATTTTAACCATATTAATGTCACAATTTAAATATCACAATATATCAAGATAACGATCATCATTGTGCTCTACCAAAACATAATAGGGTAGAGAAACAATGAAGACAAAACTGGGGGGACAGCACAGGAAAAAAATGTACTTCTTACACTAATTACTCTATGAATAGCTTTTAAATGGCACCTAAAATTATAACCTATATACTAAAAGGCATACAACAAGGTGAAGTAAGAAAGTAAATTAAACGTGGAGAGAATTAGATAAAATAAGTAAAAGCAATAAGTATGTGCGATTCATGTGACAGAGCACAAGTAATCCTAGGGCTCACTAGCTTAATTGGTGAGCTCCAGGCCAGGCACAAACCATGTTTCAAAGGAGATGGATAGTATTCTGAATGACGACATGAGTTCAGTTTGCACAAGTGTACCCATGTACACACATAGACACATATGTATATTTATAAAAGTGCAGGGGAGGGACCACATTACAATGGTCTTTAAACTTAGGAACTTTATAAGCCAATAATAAAACAAGCTTATTTAGGTATTCCAAACAAAAGGATGGACACAAAATTAAGATTCTTGAAAATACAAGCAATGAATAAAGTATTAGGGAGAGTGTTTACTTGTGGAGCATGGCAATGGCTTCTCTGGTTTTCAATTGATCAAGTCCAAAAGTTAAAGCAAAACGCCGAGCAAGTTCTTTTATGCCACTAAATGTTGAGGATGATCTATCAAAATTATAGCCATTCTCTTGTATCATCTCATTAAAAAGCTGTTTGGAAAAAGAAGAGAAACAATATAAATTAACATATTTTAAGCACATTTTCTAATTGAAATATAAAAGACAAATGATACACTGCATTGATGACACTTGAAACAAAAAAACAAGATACGAATAGGCACAGCTGTGTCACAATAATATACTTTAAATGGAGAAATCATATTGGTGTCCTAAACTTAATGGGTTACTTTTATCCAAATACGAATCAGCCAATATTAATTGGGTATGAACACATGTAACAACAAGGAAAGAAAAAGTCAAGGCATGCTTTTAGACAACTCTGCTCTGTTTGTGGTGCTGGTGATGAATGCGGTGCTGGGTCTCATGAGTTACAGCCATGGTGCTGTTTACCTCCAAGTGATTTATCTTCACATCATAAACTTTCATCATAAAGTAGCAAAAACTTTTGAATTTTGATATCCTCTTACTAAGTAATTCTAAGACTTGATCCAAAGTGAATAATATTTATGTATAATATTACGCACAAAATATTTCGGTAATAATTAAACTTATAAAATACCTCAAGGTTTGTTAAAATTATAATCCATCTACAAATGGAATACTGTCAACTATTAAAATCCCCCAAATATCTATATAGAAGGGAAAAGAAAATGGTTATTTCAAACAGACAGTTGTACTGCTGTGTTCATTCACAGTGACCGTGAGATAGAGCCAACTTAATTTTCCACACATGGATAAATGCCATGTATCACATATATACGCTTGGAAACAAACAAAAGGGAGTATTATTTAGCAGTTAGGTCATATACAAAAGCATGGATGAATGCAGAAGAAAATCCATTAAATGAAATAATCCAGACATGAAAAGCCAAATACCATGAGTGCACCTACTGGAACCTAACAAAGTGGAAGCCAAAGATACAGAGAATAAAGTGATTACGGCCACAAGCTAGGGCAGTGTAACAGAAATAATCAATTAAGAAGATTAGGTTCCACAGACAGTAACTGTCCACTATGGTGAGTATAGTTAACAGTGACAGAGATTCTATAAAGATAAGAAAGTGGCTAAGTGGTAGAGCATCTGCTTCATGTGTGTGTTTAAACTTCATGTAAAACATTCTTTTTCTAGTGATGAGAAATATTTTGCATTGCTACTTTTATGAACTGTCTGTTATATCCTCTATCCAGTTACAATTATTACCAATTTGATTATTGACAGTTAAGGGTGTTAAGTAAAGCTGATACTCAAAGTCTTACCTGCTGCAAACTGAGAATAAGGGTCTTAGCACACTGAATTTTGTCAATCTGCCTTGTTTTACTCATTGTTTCTTTGATGATATCGCCATAATCATTATAATACTGGAAAAAATAAATTGATACAAATTAGAGTCTCATCTATCAAAATGACTGGACAATAAGACTAACTCGGCTACTTCTATTAGCACAGCGCAGAGCATGTATTTGTACTTTCCAAAAACAGGAAATGTGTAACAGTGCTGAAGGTTTAAGGGCATTTCTAAAACTGCTTTAACCTTCAAAACAAAATTGAACACCCCAAACTGTTTAAATAAAGAAGGGATAAAATTAAAAAGTTACTAATTTATACTGAGTTTTAGAGGTAACACTAAGTTTTCTTTAAGGACAGTAAATATAGTCAGTTACTCTAATTGTTCATGAGATAGGAGGTGAACTTACTAATTTGATTTACAGAAACAAATAGTCCATGAACTACTGTGTCTAAAATTTGCATTATATATTACATATGTGCAATTTATCTAATTTAAAAGTGTTTTTAACACCTATAAAACAGCTATCAAAGATAACAGAGGAAATTTACTATGTTTTGAGGCATCTCACCAAGTAACTCTGGCTGTCCTGGACCTCTCTGTAGACCAGGCTGGCCTCAAAGAGATCTGCCTGCCTCTGCCTCCTAGGTGCTGGGATTACCAGCAAGAGCCACATATCCAAATAATAAATACATATTGGCAATTTCTACCATTTAATAAAAGTTGAGGAGACGACAGGTATAAACATATAGTGTAAAAACCATTCATCATGCCAAATGATGTAACTTTGAAAACTACTTTTAAATGATGCTAAACCTCTTTCATATAGTAAAATATTCAAAATAGGAAATTAATTAGATTTTAACAAATTACATGTATTTTTATTTGTAGAGGAAAGATACTGGGTATGGTGACTCAGACCTCTAATCCCAGTATTCTGGACACAGATGCAGGTGGGTTCAAAGCCAGCCTTGTCTACACACTGAGTTCTAGGACAGACAGAGCTACATAGTGAGAATCAAACTCAGATCAGATAGATTAGATAGATAAATAAGTTTCTGTTTAAGCATGAAATATTTTCCTACTGTATACTTTCAACCTCACCTTCATATACTGCTTGAAGATATCTGCAGCTGTGTTCATCTCCACCACGGTATATACAATTAGCTTACAAAATGCTGCAAGTAAATTTCTCCTCTTGTGCAAAGCTTCAATTTTGCTGGCTTCATCCTCTTGCTGACCATCTGGAGGAAGGGATCCAATGATCAATACATCGTGTCTTTTAACTTTTTCAACCATACTTTTTTAAGCATATACTATACACCTACCCCCTTATTGGAAATTTGAAAAGTGGAACCGGAAACATTAAAGCCAAAATTAAAAGTTACAAGTACTCGATAATCTACTATATTTTTGAGACATCATGGAAAAGGAACAGATATAGTAAGTAAAACCGATATAAGTAACTGATCACTCATAAAGTTAAGCTCATCTAATGCGTTCTTAGACTTTCCCAACACAATTTTTCAAAAAGACCTGCATATTCAAAAACATGTAAAATTTTCCTCAGGGAAAGCAAATTAATCTCAGAAAAACTCCTATCATTTCCAAAGATGATCTCACCCCTATTTTATCTCTGTTTCACTCACATAAATTCTCATTTATTTACGCAGGATTTCACTATATTGTTATGACTGGCCTGGAACTCCAGGTGGTCCTCAAAGTCAGATTAGACACCCTCTACCTCCATTGCACCCCTACCCACACACTGGAGGAGTAGATAAGAGAATAGAAGAAGTTCAGTTCAGAGTGCACCAGCTAGTCTGATACTGCAAAGGTCAACATGGATACTGCCTCAAGGTGTGAAAACTGTATGTATGTGAGGTAATTTGTGTGGATGGATGGATGGATGGATGGATGGATGGATGGATAGATAGATAGATAGATAGATAGATAGATAGATAGATAGATAGATAGATAGGTGGGTCTATGCCCACATACCAAGAATTTCCTTATGGACAGATTTCAAATAACAAATTAATTATAGCGCCGGGCAGTGGTGGCACACGCCTTTGATCCCAGCACTTGAGAGGCAGAGGCAGGCGGATTTCTGAGTTCGAGGCCAGTCTGGTCTACAGACTGAGTTCCAGGACAGCCAGGGCTACACAGAGAAACCCTGCCTCGAAAAAAATAATAATTATAAATAAAACTATGGTACATAAAAGAAAACTACGGTTCCAGTTTTGTTTGGTTATTAGTTCTCTAGTGATATTAATCTTAATTAATCAATATCTTTATTAGACATATTTTGTGAACAATTAGTTGGTCTATATCCTCTTAGCCTTTCAATACAAGATTCTCAATATCTGAAAAACGCCTCTGGTAACCCTGACAACAAGCAGGAAACTATCCACCATAATGATTTAGGGATACTAATTAATGACTGAAAGTAAAGCATGAAAAATGCTTAGTCCAATCCATAGCTAAATAACAGTATTAAAAAACAGCCCACAATCCAACTCATATAATAAAAGCACTTATGCATATATAGTATAAGTGTATAAGCGTATTTGTTATAGCAATCTATAATCAGGACAAAGTAGAAATAATCAAAATGCCTAACATTAGGAAATATAAAATGTATAGTGGTCAATTTTTATTATGCTCAGTGACTGAGACAACTAAATTGCAGTTCTACATCAATACTTAAAAACAATTTTAAAATTAAAAGTGTACGTTTTAAAACATTCAACATAACAGCATTCATGTGAAAGTTAGCAACAGAAAATTATAGAAAATTGCCAAGTATGGAAATATGTGATAAACACTTCTAGGGAAACGGAAAAATAATGATGTTGGTGATGGGTCATGAATTAGGGTGTGTTGTAACTGTTTCAAAAAACATACAAAGATGGGTGGACTGGTTTGTACATGTACACATGTGTACTAAGAGTAGAATATCTTTCATTTTAAAAGCTTAACAGAAAAACAGCAGTCCAAGCATTGAAGATAGAAAACTTAATCTTCTGAACCTGAGGCTCACTTTCATTTGGTTTAGAATGATCTAAATGAAGTCAATGGTTGTCAACTAACTAAAGCTGTATTACAAACCTTCTCGAGGGGATGTTAGAAGAAAACTCCACAAAAATTCTACAAGCGTCTTTCTCATCTTTCCACATGTAATTCAGATACTAGTGTCTACTAAAGTTGCCAACCAGATTAACTTATTGGCACACTTTATACAACCTTCTATTACCTTTAAAAATATATTAAAACTTTTATTTCAGATGTCTTTTCCACTTTAATTCTTGAGAGAAAAGACAGTCTCATTTTTCTCATATCTAATTAATAGTGAAAAGTATACCTAAGCCTACAGCCCCAAGTGCAAGATGAAAATCTGAAAGTGTAAAATGTTCAGACCTTGGCCAGCTTTTGACACTGTTGTTTGTATTTGTGCACATGTATAGCTACTCTGAGATACACGCACTGCAGTACCTACCAAAGGGTAGACACACTTGACAGACTTTCCTAGATGGGTTTCTAACCACAGTTTTGGTTACTCTGGGCTTCTCAGTTGTCGTCTAGATATGGTTTTATTTTGTAAGCAAGAAGCTTTATATCGTTAAATATGGGCCTTAAGCCAAATCTTGAATTTTATGTTTATTTAGGAAACATAATTCATCACATATAGTGTTGAATTAATATATGAATAGAAATGTGTTGGTGTTTTATTTTCCTTAAAATATAACTTTTAAAAACTGAAATGCAGAAAACACCAAATACTACTTGGTTTTCTATGACCTCATACTCAAATAAAGGATCTGTCAGTGGAACTGGAACATGAAGAATAATTTTTAAAAGGCTGAGTGCTTTGATTATTCAATTGGAAGTATTCTAACTGTCCCCATAGTAAAGTTTCAAACATTATTTCTAACATTCAAAAAGGATCACAAAATATCAAAGCCTACATAATATATAAATACACAATAAAAAGTAAAATAAATGTCCTATTCTCCTAAAATTATCTGAATGTGGGACTTAACTATTTTAATCCTCACAACTGTTAAGTTGGTTCAAACTAGAAATGTAAGAGTTAATGGTAGTGAGAAGCATGGATCTAACTTAAAAGCATATACTCTACAACACCATATAGGACACTCCATAACAAAATGAACCCTGCTTTTATATTGAATTTGGCTACCTGTGTTATTATACACATACACACAAGATGAAGAGAATAAAGTTACCTGCACTATTACTATCATCATCCTGTTCAATGAAGACATGATCCAAAATAAAGCTGAGCAACTCAGACTGCAATGAAGAATCAGGAGTATAAACTAATGGCTCTAACATGTCACGCCCTCCAGACATAATCTGGTGACTGAAGATCATCAAAATGTCACACAGAATAGTGAAGGCCTGATAAAATAAAGGAAAATGATGTTATTAAGTTTCTTATCAAATGTCATAAATAAAATAAAAAAATGTATTTAGTGTAGGGGAAAATATAATTTACTGTATTTGAAATAATTTAAAAATTCAGTTAGTATTTTCTGAAGAGTTTAAAGCTGAAGACTTATTTTTCTTAAATAACTACTAATGCTTACATTATACTATACAAGCAATAATTTCACATTATGGCTATATATGATGCCATACATACACACACACACACACATGCACACAACATAAGCTCCTATTAAATGAATATGCCCATTTTATTATGGACAAGGTCAATATGTTGAGTGGTTCATTAAAGCATAGCATATTCGATATCCTTACTATTAAATGGTTTGTATATTAAACACACCACCTTGAGATAGTGCTGCCTACAGAGGGCTGGATCCTCCATCGCACATTACATCAGTCAGTCATCAGTCAAGATAATTTCTCAGTCTGATCCAGGAAATTCCATACCTGAGGTTCCCTCTTCCCCGGTGATTACTAACCTGTTCTTTAACAGTAGTATTCACGTTGGTCAAGTAATGCTGACATATCTGGCAAAATACCCTCATCTGTTTCTTTAAGCGCAGTAAGTCCTCCTTGAAATAAATTTAACATGAAGTTTTAATATATTACATTAACAACTCATGGATATAACTATATTAGCTATACTTTTATTTTTAATATAAATTTATTTTTCATAACATTATAAAAGAAGATTCCCTTTTTTCAAATCTCCACAAGAGCAATTCAAAGTACCTAGTATAAACTTTTAAGTACCACTCAAAGGATTCTAAGACTTCGGAGAAAACTGTACATCCATGCTTACTGCCGCATTATTTCCATGGGTAAGCAGTGGAAGCAGAGTGCATGCCCAAGGACAGATGAAGAGGTACATAAAATGAAGTATGCATCCATAATAAAGTTATGCCATTTATAAGAAAATGGGTGGAACTGAAGATCATTGTATTAAGGGAAAAAAGCCAGATTCAAACAGACAAATATTCTAGTTTTCCCTTATATGCAGTACCTATACTTTGTGTGTGTGTGTGTTGCTTTCAATAACTACTTCTATAATTTTGTGTATATATAATTTGTATAAATGAACTTATTATAAATATCAAAAAGCAACAATGACACAGGACTATAATACAAGGGAAATCAACAATGAAATTATAAACTCCATATTAAAAGAATAATAGAGAAGCATACTTATGTATACATATTTAAGTACAACTGTAACTCAATTGGGGAAAGAATAGCTCTAAAAGAAGAAAAAGGTAAAGTAAGAGGAAAATAAGAAAAATTGCATGTACTTTTTCATATTCAGAGTATAAATTTAAATACATACTCATAAATACACATGTATACAAAAGGACATTAAAAGAGAATGGGGAATATTTCAGGGAAGGAAGTGGACAAGACAGAGTGGGGAGAGGAAACAAGATGGAGGGAGAGGGGGCCAGGTAAAGTGCAATCGCCCTAGATTACTATAGCTAGTAACTTGACACAATTGGGGAATTGCCCAAAGCAGAATGGTAAGCAGCCATGTCTGATATGGGAGGACCCAGCCCCACTGTGGGTATTGGTATCCTTAGAGGGGTGTTCAGTAGCTAGTGAGCTACTTCAGTTCCTACCATGACTTCCTTCAGTGATACACTGTGGCCTGTATAAATAAGATACAATAAAGCCTTTCCTCCCTCAAGTAGCTTCTGGTTATGGTATTCACCACAGAAACAGAAGGCAAACTAGATACACATAAGTGAAAATGTGACAAAGAAAAGCATTATCTTGTAACTAAAGGTTAACAAAAAACAAATATAAAAACTTTAAAAATTGGCATGTTGATAATATCTTAAATGACCAGAGAACAGATAACTTCAATGAAAACACCAGCTCACAATGATTAAATAAATATTATCTATGATCATTTATTATTAGAAAGTGGAAAATTCATGAAAGAAAACAGAGTATTTTTCATTTCTTATTTGAGCGAGTGTCCCTTAATTGTACAAACTACGCCAGGCGTGGTGGCGCACACCTTTAATCCCAGCACTGGGGAGGCAGAGGCAGGCAGATTTCTGAGTTCGAGGCCAGCCTGGTCTACAAAGTGAGTTCCAGGACAGCCAGGGCTATACAAAGAAACCGTGTCTTGAAAATGAGCCCACTAAGAATGATTATCTTCAATTCAAACACAAAACATCTCTTGGGGGCCTGGAGAGATGGCTGAGTAGCTGGGAGCACTCGTTGCTCTTTCAGAGGAGTGGGATTCGATTCCCAAGGGATATCTCAACTAATGGGTAACCCCAGGTCCAGAGGATCTAACAGACAAGCAAGTGATACATATATGAAAGGTAGCACATTGAAATACAAAACTTAAAAAAGAAACCTTAAAAAAACTGAATTTGAGAAACCTTAAAAACTACAAAGGTGATCTCAAAAAAAAAAAAATAATCAGTGTAGAAGACAATTTAGAGAGACCTGGCTAATTATCTTCAGTTTATGAAATCCATTCACTTTGTGCAATTGCTTTAAAGGTTCTAGGTCAAAAGTACTCAGCCGTTCTATAAAATATATCTTCTTCAGGCTGGAGAGACAGAGCAGCACATAAGAGCACTGGCTGCTGCTCTTCCAGAGGTCCTCAATTCAATCGCCAGAACCTACACAAAGGCTCACAATTATCCATCTTTAACTGTAGTTTCATGGGATTTGATGCCCTCTTCTGGTGTACAAACATGCATGCAGACAAAACATCCGTACACATAAATAAATCTTTAAAAATTACCTTCACATATTTTAAGAATTTAACAATATTAAGAATACAGAGTCAAATTATGTAATATTTTCATGTGAACAAACTTTAAATCCGGCAAAATCATCCCTTGACATAAAACATATCAATGTTTCATTGAATATGCAAACTAGAACTATGACTACATAGAGTAAAGTAGAAATACGTATGACTTCGCTGACTTTGCTCTTGCTAAAAGTCTAAAAGGGCTGAAAATCAGGGGTACGAGTTAGCAAGAACGCGGCTGAAATACCACATACCTTTGTAGACGTGCTTTCAGTGATCTTAGCAAGCTGCCAAAGGATTACATAGTGAGCACACTGCAGTGCGTGAATAACAATCTAAAAAAAGAAATACAGGATGAGGGGTGAAATTAAGTCACAACCTTTTACTGTCAAAGTGCAGCATAGCCAGTAGATATGTCACAGAAATAAATAAAAACCTGCTCAGGCATATCTCCATTTTCGATTCCGGTTTTCAAGAGTTTGTAATTACAAGCGAACAAATCCCACTTTGAAAGATCATGAGCACTGTAAAAAAAACAAAAAACAAAAAACAAAACATTCAAATTTTAAAAACTAAGCCTAAGCATAGTTGTTTCAGAATATAACATGCCTTCTTAAAAAGAAGAAGAAAAAGAAGAGGAGGAGGAGAAGGTGGTGGTGGTGGTGGTGGTGGTGGTGGAGGAGGAGGAGGAGGAGGAGGAAGAGAAATTGAAAGCATAATAACACACAAAATACACAAGGTTATTTTGCTATATATCAAAAACTCACAGATCCAACTTACTTATGAAAAGCAGTGATCCTCTTCAATGTTGACAATACCTGATATGCGTCATCTTCATCAGGTTCTTCTCCCTATGAATTATTAATTACATATTAAGAAAAATGAAAATAATTGCCCAGGTGGTGGTACATGCCTTTAATTCCTGCACTCTCAAGGTAAGGATCTCTGTGAGTTCGAGGCCAGCATGGTCTACAGAGTGAATTACTGGAAATCCAGGGCTGCACAGAGAAACCCTATCTCGATAAAACAAATAATAATAACAACAATAATAAGTAGCATAATGGTACTGTTAATTCCAGTACTTGGGAGGTAGAAACAGGCAGATCCTTTGAGTTCAAGACCAGTCTGGTCTACAAAGTAAGATGCTGTCTCAAACACACACACCCACGCATGCATGTACGCACGCGCGCGCACACACACACACACACACACACACACACACACACACACACGAAGTTAAATACCAAAGTTAAACTATTTCTCAATCACTTTGGTTCAGATCAAGTAAAGAACTACCAAGTAATAAATGCTAGGCTATTGAAATGGTGATGTCACCTTAGGAGAAAAAAAAGAATATGGCAATAAAACACAAAAAGAAGCTTCATCATTCAAGACCTATATCTGCCAAATTTAAGACAATGTGGCTGAGTCAACATAAGATTGTAAACCGTGGCAAAAAAGGAACAGGAGGAAAATAGAATATTGTCCTCCCATCTCCTATTATGTAATACAAACAGGAAACTATTTAAAAATTTCTATTTCCCAGTACTAGATGCTCTGCTAATAAAGAAACACACAGCAGATGACAAGCAGGAGGCCATATAATACCAAAAGGACTAGATTAAAAGATAGTACCTAAAAGAAAGATATATCAAAACAATCACTCATAAATGAGGCAAATCCTATGACATATATAAGTTCTGACTGTTCACACTTTGGAAAATATTATGAACCTAATTATCTATAGTACTGAAATCTAGAGTGCTAAATACATCACTTTATACTTTAATTTTTCTTAAAGATAAAAAAGAGTTAAGAAACTATTATTGATTTAAAATTATCTTGTCTTAACTACAGTTAACTACTTAACTACTCAAGCAAGAACACAACTAGTAAAATGTGCCAAATGAGGTAACTGTGTATGAAAATATTTACAAACTAGGAAATCTGGAAATGACTTGGGGGCCTTCAATAACAAAGTGGTATAGAAGAGGTCCTAGAAGGAAGTTCTGGCTGGCCTGATAGTCACTATGTAGTTTGAACTGGCCTCAAACTGAAAATTACTCTTCTGTCCCGGGTTCCAGGATGCTAAGGTTATTATAATTGTTAGCCAGTGCATCCACTCTTATTGGTGGACAATAAAAAGTTCACAATTTCTAACTGCTGTGAACAGTATCAAGAGTAAGTGTGTGCTGGGCATAGTAGCAGACACCTTTAATCTTAGCATTTCAGAGGTAGAAGTAAGCAGATCTGTGTGAGCTCAAAGCCAGTCTAGTGTCAATAAAAATGTTAAAGAAAATAAATGGACAATTGTGACTTGACTTGATTCAGGTAAAACACACACACACACACACACACGCACACACACACACGTATTTCTAGAAAAACAAATCCCACTAAAAATACGTGTTTATTTGTGTGTCAATATAATCCTCCTTCAAAGTACAACATAAGAAACTCCAAAAGCAACAGTGTTCATAATAGCAACTTAAGGGACTATGAAGATACCTTCATTCTAACTCTTTATCTACACCCTAACAACGATTTTTTCAACGAAGATCATGAAACTCTCCAGTTAATTTCTTTATAACATGAGAGAGAAATCCTAGTTTTGCCTGCCATATTTTCAAAGTTGCATAGCCTTGCCAATTTCATATTTTAGTTGAAGAGTAATAGCAGTCTGATGATTCACAGAACTGAAAAGACTCCCCAACACACCACTAGACTATCATAAGACTAATGCTGAGTGACTCAGTTACTGGAGGGGAAGAATCCAACAGACAAAATACTTGTAAGATATACCTCTTGCAGAAAATCTTCAAGAAGCCGGTTAAATTTATCTGCCAGTTCATCAATCAGCTGACTTCTTGAAATATCTACTCTGTTGAAGATGGTGAACTCTTCGTTACATAATGCATGGTAAGTTTTAGAACATGCTTCCAAAACATCTGTGTCTGTGTGCTTCTCTACAATATTTCGGATCTGGCGCAATAAGGCATCCAAATGCTGCAAAATAAAGTGGTTTGCATTAAAACTAATAAGGAGTAAGGCTAAGGATATAGCTCAGTGATAGAAGGTATGCCTATTGTATGTGCGCCCTACTAAGGAATATACAGGAGGCGTATTGTGACTATAGGAAACCACAAACTGGGACACTTTTGAAATATACTCAGACAGTTTGGTAAACAAATACACTGGCTCATACTATTTCAGCAATAAATCAGAAATAATATTATCTCACAGGGCTTTGGTAAGATGTTAACATTCAACAGCTGTAAAAAACTTTCAGTGGTTATTAGAGCACATAAAAAGTGTTTTATAACTACTAAATAATACTAACAATTCATGACAAAGAATAAGCATAAATGACCAGTGATATTAGTCAAAAAATGTATAAGAAAGGAAGTATATCTATGGGCATAAAGCATAGCATTGTCTAATGTAACTGGTATAAAATATAGAACTAGTGGATAGAGTTTCCATCTAAATAGTATATAGTACAAATTTATAGTATAACAAACTATATGATAGGGTAAATTAAAATAGCATTTTCTCCACTAAGATTTTATATGCAAAAATCATCTTACCTTTTCTAATCGTCCAGTGGTGTATATCTCCAAATCAAAGTACTGAGGTAACTGCAACAAATTGGTCACCTTTTCTGCATCTACAGAGTACTTTTGGGGGGGAAAAAGATAATGTTAAAAGCATTATAATAATGCTAACTAAGCATAGGCTGTGCCGTTTTGAAAGAACCTGTGACGTATGAGGAACACTGAGTTACCACCACAACTTACTTTAGCTAATAACTGCGGAAGGGCCACAGCAAACAGCTCAGTGATTCTTGTTCTGTCATCCAACTGTGTCTTCTTCTCCTTTGCTGTCAGCACCTGAGGTATCAAAGGTTTCCATAAACATCTACACAATATAGGTGTCAAGTCCTCAAAACTTAATTAATACAAATAAAATAGTAACAACCTTTTAAATTATGGATACAAAGATTTTGAGAAAGAAATCTTATATTATTATAGCCACACTGGTCTCCTTTCATTCCTTTTCAGCCTCTAGAGTCATGGGATTATCAATAAGTACTAACATGTCCAGTCAAAATTTCTCTAATATAAAACTTAAGCCTTAAAAGTAATAGAAAACAATTTGCTCATCATTAAAGAGGGAAGCGATTGGGTACAGTGGTGCACAGTACTCAGGAGTGTGAGGCAGGAGGACAATAGTGAGGGCGAGGGTATTCTAGGCAACTTAGTGAATACAATACTATCTAGCCAGGGCTACATAGCAAGATACTGCAACAATAAAGAACGAGAGATAGATAGATAGATAGATAGATAGATAGATAGATAGATAGATAGATAGATAGATAGATAGATATGAAAAATAACTTAGGGGAAAACCACATAAAATAACAAACACACACAAAAACATTGAATAGTCTTAGAATGAAGATCAAAATCTAATTAGAGAAAAAAATGGTGGAATAAGTGCAAACAGCACTCTGCAAAACCCCTACCAGAAAACTTCCAACCTGTGACTTTAAAAAGAAAAAATAGGTAAGAACGGCAAGGGAGGATAGCTGTGAGCAGCCGGCTTAGGAAACACTAGATAAAATACAAAAGCAACAAATATTACATACTAGAACAGACAGCTCTAAACACAAATATTAGGGAATGGGAAAAAAAAAACACTCATAAACCACCAGGAGATCCAATAAATAAAATAGGGGAAAGCTCCCGTAGCAGGGAGGAGGAAACCCTGCAACCTTTTAGATGAAAACCAACAAGTTGCATAATGAGGTTAGAGCAATAAATTCCTACATGCCATTTCTCTGCACCAGGGCCTATGAAAGCAGACACTGAGGGAGCAGATACTAAATATCTGCAATTAAGCTACTTGGCTAGAAGAGCAGAAAATACAAGTCCACCTCGACCCCTTAGTGTGGGAAACAAGACAGAACCACAGAAACAGGGAACCAGCTCACGGGAACTTCATTTTAACGAAACTCAGTGGAGAAGGAAAACTCAAGGTAAGTCTGCAGACAAAAGTGGTTCAGGTCTTGAAAAGACATTTGCAACTACAATGGTAAACTCAGAATATTAAAAGAAATTGGAGACTCTGACTCTTGGGTGACACCTTCCAAGTTAAAGCTGGCACCAGGGCAGAAAGCAGTTTACCCCTATGGACAACCTGTTTGAAATCCACCAAAACAGATCAGACCAGGTTGAGCAGGTTTCAGCTGATTATTCTCAAACTGGCAAAGTGAAATGGATCACAATCTCATCCTCACAATTAAGTAAATATATTTAATTATAATCTTTAAAGTAAATTTACCGTAATACTTTCTCAACTCCCTGTTTCGAGTTTTTTGTCCCTCCACCAGTACAGTTTTATTCTGTTAAACAAATTCCTGGTCATACAAAGTTCATTTTCTTTACTTTCCTATCCTCAGTGACTAATACCCAATTGCACATTATTCTATAAATGTTCTTTTATTCTGCATAAGTGGTTGGATTTGAAAAAGCAATTATTTTCAACCATTACTCTATGTTAACACCAGGCCTGTCCATAACTAGCTATGGAAGCTAGCACAGTTATATTCTCTTGGAGTGGTGATTCAGGTCATGTGTCCTCAGCACGTGGACTCAATGTTACAATCTAGTCCTATTAAAACACTTTAATAATACGTACCCTGAAAGCATAACAATGATCTCACTAACAACCTAATCCAAATATATAAATCCCAATGCAGAAACGCAGTATACATGAAAATCGGGGCAACGACCCCCCACCAATCGCACAGTGATGGCTTCCAAACAGAGTAAATTGGATGAAATAGCAAAGGATTTTTAAAAATGGTTAAGAATGTTCAATAAAACCAGAGGGGATACAAATCAATTTTGCGATAAATTCAAAGAAAAAAGCAAATGAATGAAATAAGGAAGGCAATAGAGAAAAAGAATTCAATAAAGCTAGAAACAATGAAAACCTCAAATTGCAATGTTAGAAATAAAAAACTTGAAGTAGAGAACTAAGTGGAAAGCATAATAATGTATAAAGAGAATCAAGTAGAACACAGAGGACCCTGGTTTGAAGACAAGATAACTGAATCAGAATATTAAGACAACAAAAAGCTTAATAAGAAAATACAAACATGTAAGGTATTCAGAAAAATCGGATTTAGCCATGTGCCTTTAATTTCTGCACTTGGAAGGCAGAGGCAGGAGGATCTCTAAGTTCCATGCCAGTCTACAGAGTGTCACACTACAACCAGGACTGTTCCACTGAAAAACCCTGTCTTAAAATAAAAAGATTGGACTTATAGGAATCTTGGACATACTTGTAAAAACAAGCTCAGGGAATAAAAAACTAATAAAATAATAGCAGGAAAATTCCCAAGTTTAGGGAAAGATATTGTCAAGCAGATGCAAAACAACTTAGAATGCCAAAACAGATCAGAAAAGAAAACAATTTCCCATATGATATTATACATATATTATTTCTTTTATAGAAAATAGTCTATAAAAGAAAGAAAAAAGAGTGAAAGCCGGAAGACTAAAGCATTACATCATCTAGAAAGGCAAGCCAATGAGAAAACCAGCACTGACAACCAAAGTCTCTAAATGCCAGGACAGCATACAACACATAGAAGGCTCAGAAAGAAACAACTAGCACAGCTGGCAACCCAGATTATAATATCTAGCAGTGCGAGGGTAAGTAACAGAAATAAAAATTGTCAATTGTAAACACAAATTAAAGGCATAAAGAGATCAGGAGTGCTACAAAAGTTAATGTGAAGATATCTTTACACATTTGAGAAGAAAACAGCAAAGAATAAAATGCACTAAATAATCAAGAGACTAAAAAGTCTACCAACATCGAAACAATGAGTTTAAGGGAATAGTGCCTCTAAATAGAAACTTAATGTTAATAAACTCAATTCTCAAAACAAAATATAGACTACCAGATTTCTTTAAGAAGCTCCATTCATTTGGTGATTCCAACAGCTTTACAACCTACCAACTTGTAAAGACAACTAACAGTCCAGGGTGCAAGGATAGACGAAAACATTCTGAGCAAATGGAACTATGGAAAAGGGGCTTTACATAGCCATATTAATATCAGGCAAATTAAGCTTAAAACTGACATTATTTGCAATAAATTACTTATTAAGTAAACAATCTCTCACGATGTAAAAACTCTAAGCAAACATACATATATTTCATGAGACCAACACAACTGGATGTAGATGGAATACCAACATCACCAGAGTAAAAGTGGAGAACTGAACAGCCTCCTCTCACCAAACAGGTCATTTAAAAAAGGAGAAAAAGGAAAAAGAAATTAATTAATCATCAATTTATAAATGTATCAGAGCTAAATGATAATAGAAATCAAGTAGAAATCTACAGAGCATTCAATCCAAAGACTATAGAATATACATGCCCCTTAGCAGTACATAAAACATGCTCTGAAACAGATCATAATGTAAGCAAGTCTTAACAAACACAAGGGAAGTACAAGCCATGGCTTATATTCTATCTGGTAAGAGTGGACTACAACTAGAAAGCAAAGGCCAGAGAAACTAAAGAAAAAAATTATAAACTTATGGAAACTAAATAAAAAACTACTGAATGATAAATCAGTAACTAAAAGGGGATATTTTTTTTTGGTTCTGTTTTTGAAAGAAGGAAAAATCTAAAATATTCAGAATTCAATGAGAATGAAAACACACCATATCAGACCAAGAGGCAAAAAACATACAAAGAGAACAGTGCTAGGAGAAGTTTATAGCCATGAATAGCTAACACTTTTTAAAAATTACATAGATCTCAAATAACTGGAGATTCAGTAAAGAAGGACAAGGCAACCCAAAATCAGTAGATAGGAAGAAACAGTAATAGATCAGGACGGGCTGGAGAGATGACCCAGCAGCTAGAGCAGAACTGAACCCAAGTTCTACAAGGCCAGCACTACATCAGGCAGGTCACAACTGCCTGCAAATCCAGCTCCAGCACTTTCACCTCTGTGAGCACTTGCACCCACAAGATACGTATAAACACAGCCAACAACACATGCACAGAAATAAAAGTCTTTAAAAAGAAGATCAGGACAGGAATCGGTGAAATAGAACTATAAAGAGCAATTACGTTACAGTTGAAATTACTTTAATCCCAGTCCGGGGTTTCTACAACAACCAAGAATCAATGGAGCAAAAGAATTTATTCATTAAAAAGATAAAGTTGACAAACCTTTAGCCAAACTAACCAAAAGAAAGAAAAATTCTACTGATAAAATTAGAGATAAAAGGGGGAGACATCACCACAGATACTAATGATTCAACAGGGAATATTGAAAAACAGATTTTAGTAAATTTGAAAATGTTTAAGATATTGAGAAACTTCTAGACTATATGATCTGCCAAACAACTTAAACAGACCTGTAACAATGAGGTTGAAACTGCATTAAGTCTCCGAACTAAGACCTCAATGCTCCTAAAATTATTTATGACAGAAACCACAAAAAGATGATGAAGCCACTGTTAATCTACTATCAAAACCAGAGAAAGATACACACTATAGGCCAATTATATTGATGAAATAGACGTAAAGATGAATGGGATTCATTTTTGCAGATTCAAGGATAATTTGACATGTGTGAATAAACAAATGTAAAAATCTGTCACACAAGTAGACTCAAGAACATAAATTACATAGAAACAGAAACAGAAATGGTTTATGACAAAGCCTCCATGATAAAAACTCTGAAGAACCAATGAGGAATATACCACAGCATACAGTTTGCCAATAGAAATCTACAGCACTACATATGCAGCTAGAGACACAAGCTCTGGGGTACTGGTTAGTTCATATTGTTGTTCCACATATAGGGTTGCAGATCCCTTTAGCTCCTTGGGTACTTTCTCTATCTCCTCCAATGGGGGCCCTGTGATCCATCCAATAGCTGACTGTGAGCATCCACTTCTGTGTTTGCCAGGCACTGGTATAGCCTCACACGAGACAGCTATATCAGGGTCCCTTCAGCAAAATCTTGTTGGCATATGCAATAGTGTCTGGGTTTAGTGGCTGTTTATGGGATGGATCCCCGGGTGGGGCAGTTTCTGGATAGTCTTTCCTTCCATCTCAGCTCCAAACTAACTGCATATGTAGCAGAAGAAGGCCTAGTCAGCCATCATTGGGAAGAGAGGCCCTTGGTTTTGTGAAGATTATATGCCCCAGTACAGGGGAATGCCAGGAAGCAGCAGTGGGTGGGTTAGGGAGCAGGGTGGGGGAAGAGTATAGCATTTGAAATGTAAATGAAGAAAATATCTTTTAAAAAAGATACGAAAGAAAGAAAGAAAGAAAGAAAGAAAGAAAGGAAGGAAGGAAGGAAGGAAGGAAGGAAGGAAGGAAGGAAGAAAGAAAGAAAGAAAGAAAGAAAGAAAGAAAGAAAGAAAGAAAGAAAGAAAGAAAGAAAGAAAGAAAGAAAGAAACCTACAGCACAGGCTGGAGAGGATCTGCAGGTAAATACGCTTGCCACATAAAACTGCAGAACCTCAGTTCAATCCTGGGAAGCAACATAAAGAGAGGAGGATGTGACAGCCAACACTGACTAAATTGCTAAAAACACAAAGCATTTCCTACTGTACTCTTCTTCAATGTAATGCTTCAAGTTTTACAGAAAAAAAAAAATCAAAGTGATACAAATAGAAAAGAAATTAGGCAAATGATCTGTATTTACAAATCCTGTATATAAACGCACTAGAGCTCACCCCCCCCCCAAAAAAAATCTTCCTAGGATTTTTTAAACTTTATATGTTTAAAATTTTTTAAACATATAAAACTCAAATGCCTTCATACATAAAAGTAACAAACTCGAAAAGAAATGAAGACCAAATCTCATTCTTAGTAGCTTCAAAAAATAAAGTATCTTGGAATGAAACTAGCAAAGAATGTCAAAGACCTATATAATAATTTCCAAAGGAAAGAATTTAAAGTATTAAGAATACACAGACCTAAGCAGGTCCCTCGCTCCAAGGCTCCTGGAAGGAACATTGTAGGAGAGAACAGAAAGAATATAAGCTGGAAGATGAGGAGAAATGCTGTAAGAGTTTGTTTTCTCAACAGGGTGTGATCAGTGCACTGTGGTTACTTGCACAAGACAGTTTTACAAAATTCCCTCAGCAATTGAGGAGAGGTTCATAAAGCCCTACTTAGCCCAAGGGAGCTACTAGGGGTTAACAGTTGCTAGAGAAGGGCGAGTCATTTAGCTCACAGATATAGTCGGGTACTTAGGTAAGTGGCCTCCGCTCAGGCATATAACCTCCCACTCTAGTTCACATAGGAAACCCCAATGAATAGAAGTACCCACAAGAAAATAAATCAAAAAGACATGAAAAAAAAGAGAGTTCACTGAAAAGGAGTTCAGCAGGAGAGGGACTATAATGGGTAAAAGTAATGATATGCATCATATACGTGTATAAAATAGAAAGAATAAATAGTGACGTAAGAATTAAAATATCAATGAGAAAATAACTTCACAATGCAATGACAAATATTTATAGGTACCAGTCAGAATATTGTTCACTAAAATATGTAGATATATTTTGAGAATTCTAGGATGTAATAGTGAAAGAACAAGATTCAAAATGTTTAAGTAGGACAAAGGTGCCCAGAAAGCATATGGAAGCTCAGGAAAAGGAAGGATCCACTGTGGAAAAGGTTGGTTTACTTGATAGGTTTTTTTTTTCCTTATAGTCATGTGCATTATTTTTCCAATACATGTAAATTGCTGTTCTAAAATATTTAACTTTTTTATAACTGACAAGAGAGAGAGAGAGAGAGAGAGAGAGAGAGAGAGAGAGAGAGAGAGAGAGACACTGACTGACTGACTGACTGAATGACTGACTGACTAACTTGGGCATGGTGGGAGAGTATCTTTAATCTTACAATTGGGACTTATAAGCAAATGGATCCTTTGAATAAGAGGATATCCCAGTCTACAAAGGAAGTTCCAGACCAGACTGGGGAGGTCTCAAGAAGGAAGGTAGGGGGAAATGGAAAAATATAACAAAATGGAGAGACTTCCTATGTTCACAAGAGCCAGAAATAACAGCATGAATTTGGTTTTATTGCTGAAAGTAATCTACAAATCAATTTAATTTCCATCAAAGATTATAATGACATTTTTCACATAAATTGAAGGAAACAAACTTAAAATTCATAAAGAAGCATAAATGACATCTGATCAAAGAGAGCAATACCAGAATTGTCAGCACAATGAATTTCAATATATCCTATAGAGGCACAGTGACAAAATCACAACATCAGTACAAAAACAACACTGGGGTAGAATTGAGGGCTTTAGAGTCAAATACTGATAACACTAAAAAACACCTACAACCACCTGATTTTTGACAAACGTGCCTGGGAAATACAATGGAGAAAAGATATCATGTTAAATAAAGACTGCTAAGAGAACTAGATATCCACTTGTAAATGACTAAAGCTATAACTGAATCTCTCAGTACCAAACTCAGTTCAAAATGGGTGAACGATATTAATTTAAGACATCCAGAGATCCATCCCATGATCAGCTTCCAAACGCTGACAACATTGCATACACTAGTAAGATTTTGCTGAAAGGACCCAGTTATAGCTCTCTCTTGTGAGACTATGCCGGGGCCTAGCAAACACAGAAGTGGATGCTCACAGTCAGCTAATGGATGGATCACAGGGCTCCCAATGGAGGAGCTAGAGAAAGTACCCAAGGAGCTAAAGGGATCTGCAACCCTATAGGTGGAACAACATTATGAACTAACCAGTACCCCGGAGCTCTTGACTCTAGCTGCATATGTATCAAAAGATGGCCTAGTCGGCCATCACTGGAAAGAGAGGCCCATTGGACTTGCAAACTTTATATGCCCCAGTACAGGGGAACGCCAGGGCCAAAAAGGGGGAGTGGGTGGGTAGGGGAGTGGGGTGGGGGGAGGGTATGTGGGACTTTTGGGATAGCACTGGAAATGTAAATGAGCTAAATACCTAATAAAAAATGGGAAAAAAAAAGACATGAATGTCAAAAGCCATAGGAGAAAACAGGTGTGAGGATTGGCATAGGACTTTCTGAAAAGACTGAACAGGGCTCGAAAAGCTAGGGAATGCAAGAATTAAGAAATAGAACTACATAAAGGAAAAAAAGAACCCAATGTCTTCAGCTAAAATGGACCAAGTGAGTGAGAAGTATTAACCGGCAGAAAAGCTTTACTAGCTATGAACTTGACAGACGATTACTACCGAAAATATCTAATAAATTCACTTTGACCATAAGTGGAATAACTTAACGAATGGGCAGTACTCGGATCAGGAAGTACAAATAGCCAATAAACAAGAAAATATGTCCCACAAACCTAGCCATCAAAGACAGACAAGTTAAGACTGAAATTCTATCTAACCCTAATCAAAATTGCTTCAATTATAAGAAGAGTTAACAAATATAAGAACTATGGAAATCAGTATAGAGGCTCCTCAAGAAATGAAAACTAGCTAAAGAATCAGTCTGGGGATCCAAAAAGTTTTCCTCAGACAAAAGAATGAAGGGATACTACACGCACGAAAATGAATTCAATTGGAGACACGATGCAAAATGAAAACCTCAGAAAGCAAATATTCTATATTTTCTCTCCCTTGTGAATTCTACATATTCTGTTAAGTATGTAAAATCATATGTGAATACAGGACCTGAGATAGAAGCAACAGGATCTGCAAGAACTAATGGATATACCAGGAGGGAAAAGAGACATGCCAAGCATTTGACACACGTGGATGAAAATAGATAATTATACAAAACCACCAATATAAACAAATACATACTAATTTATTTTTAAAAGTTCAGGACAATTATTCAAATCTTGCTTTGGATAGGAAGAGAAATAGTTAAGCACATAAAATCTATCTTTTGGTGCTTGCATATCAATGATATTAACTTATTTTAACTTACTCCATGTTGTGGGACATGAGGCAAAGATCATCAGTTCAGAATTCTAATTTGCTACCCATAATTAGAAAAACAGAGATAAAACAAAATTAAGAATAGTAAAAAAAAAAAAAAAAAAAAAAACAGAACTAGGGGCTAGGGGTGTAGCTCAGTGTAGAGCACTTGCCTAGCAATGCCCTGGGTTCATTCCACGGCACTGCAAAAAAGATGATTAAATAATTAAAAAAGGAGTAACGAAAACAGAAATAGAACAAAATACAGATTGTATCATAAAACTGGTTAAGTATTATTTCATGAAATTTTGTTACACAGAGATATACATATATTTGCATGTCACAATATAAAAATGCACTTTGGTGGTTTACAATCAAACATTTGAAATTCTACGGAGTTGCCGGAATTTGTGAACTTCTCAATAAATTATTAAAATTTGAACGCTGAAAATAGGAATTACTTCATTATCCTGAACCAGCATCTGCTTCATTCAGAATTCCATATTATAATAAAAATTTGAACTTCTAAGTAAAGCAAAATACACATATGTAGTACTCTACATGAACATACTACATTTGGTCTTGAAGAGTGTCATCCATCGGATGTATCAACAAAGGCCTTCTGGGAAATCAACTTTTTCAAATTGCTACCACTTTAGAATTATTTATGAGATAACATATATGTGTGTAAACGTAATTAGAAAAGTAAAAGTAAAAATCAAGTATTTTTGTTCCATGGTCAAAATAGGCTTAAAAATATTCCAAATATAGAGAAATGAAGTTCAGAATAATAAAAACTGGCATACCCTTTTTCCTGTCCCTCTTCCCACGGGAGGATGACATTCAGCTGCTTGTCTAATAGTACAAAGCATTATTTCAATCAAAGCACTCTCTTGTCTGTCTGTTAGAGCTAAAAAAGAAAATCAGAAAGAGTTAACCTATTTCTTTCGATATATGCCTCTTGTAACTATTATGTAAGTTTCTTCTGTCTATGCACAGAGACTGACCTCATATACAAAAGAGAATCCATTCTTATCACAGAAAAGACTAGAACAAGTCAAATCTCACCTTTCTAAATATCAGAATTCTGATTAAGTTTGCTGTTTATATATATATGCAAAAGAAAGTATGAACTTGAGCAACATATACACACGATATATAGGTGTATATATGTGTATGTGTGTGTATACACGCACTATCAAACCTGGCTAAAAACACTAAATTTTGATAGCTATTAAATCTTTGTACATCATACAATATTCATATATGTGAATATGAGACAGGAAATATGTTTCAGAATTAGGGTTCGTTCCACATTGTACAAGACCTTGAGTTTGGTTCCCAACACTCCCAAAAACAATGATAGAAAATGAACATTAATAAGAATGTGCAGAATTTGCAAGATCTATTCCAAAACAGTACGGACAAAGAAGAAAATAATGAGATGCCCTTACCTTCCTCTCCACTAAGAGGCTCTTCTAATAACAAGCTATTCATACATTCCCAGTCTTTCAGGAGCTCAGTAGCACAATCCCACATGCTGTCCACAAGGTAAGCTGCATGCTCGTGTAACTACAATTGAAAAGGGAAACCTCTTAGACAAATAGCACACCAGCCTCAGGACAAAAGAACAAACCATCTGTCCGGACCATGTTAAAATCTTAAAACAAAATCTGGTTCGGGGGAACAAACAGATTAAAGTGTAGAGAGCTGCTGGACTGTGCTGTATAAAGGCAACCATTATACTACCGCTTACCTTAAAAGTTATTTTACAAAAAGACTAACTACATTGCTTATTTCGAACTTTTCTTAATTCTTAGTTATACTATGATTTTAAAAAGACTATATACTTTTCTTAATTCTTAGTTATACTATGATTTTAAAAAGACTAATAATATTCTCCAAATTGGTTGAAGGGTTGAGCTTCATCATGAAACCAAAGAATTTGGAGAATATTATTCATTTCTGAAACTATAAAGACAAGTATGTTTCATTAAAAGAGAAAGAATACCAACAACTACAAAATTGAATTCAGCGATATACAAAAATGAGCATGGTTTGCTGATAACTGAAATAAAGAAAAACATTTATATAATGGAAAACAAAAACAAATATATAATATGAAGCCTAAATAAAATTGAATTTTGAGACCTCATAAAGTATTTAACAGACAGAATGCTAACTTCATGAAGACTAATGGAAATCATTTTCTATATTAATGTTAATACAAGACATGAAGCTAGGTGTTGTGGCTCACATGTATAATCTCACCACTTAAACTAAGGCACAGATGGGCATGGTAGCACATACCTTTTATCCTAGCACTCTGCAGGCAGAGGCAGGCCAGTCTAGCATACAGAGTGAGTTCCAGGACAGCGAGAGGGATACATGTAGAAAGAATCTTTGTCTCAAAATAATGGGGAGGGGGGTACCTACTTGAGGCAAAGGCACATGGATTGGCACAAGATCATGGTGTCTGAGCTACATAGCGAGTTCCACACCAGCCTAGCTAGGATACAGTGTGAGATTCTGTCTCAAACATTAAGAAGCATTAATTTTGAGACCTTACAATGTTCTAAGTTGTTCAGAGACAGAGATTGTCTCAGGTCTTCATGTGGGTTCTGAACAACTAGAACAGGGGCTATTCCAAAAGTTGCTACCTATAAGTGGGGTGTGTTCTTCTAGCTGGGCTGCCTTGTCTGGCCTCAGTGGGAGAGGAAGAGCCGACCCTTGCAGAGATTTGAAGTGCCAGGGTCGGGGATACCCACTTGGAGGACAAGAGTAGGAGGGGATAGGAGGATTGTGGGAGGAGGAGACCAGAAGGGGGGCAGTGGGTAGGATATAAGGTGAATAAGTAAAAAATAAATAAATTTTTAAAACTCTTACCTACTCAGAAAAATTGATTAACCTAACCAAGATTATACAATCAGTATTGAGAGGAATACAGTTGCGAATAATTCCCAAAATTATAAATAAATCATAATTATTGAACACCTATCTTATACAATTAAAAGTAGAATGAATAGATTTCTGCTGCATTCAGTATTTCATAATCTGTAAGATTTTAGATATCTATCATTTCAATACCATAATATAAACTTACCTCACTTTCCAAAAAGAAAAACACCAAAGTCTTCACAAGGTTGGCATTCGGGCCTTGCCTTCCCCTTCTTTTCATCAGCCCATCCTCTTCTGGGTCTCTGCGGCTGAAGAGCCTATGGGGAAAAGGACTTGAAAACCATATTTGCTAATCATAAAAATTAACTGCATAGTCCATACTTAAGCAACTAACAACAGAATAATGTAAAACTGGGTCGGTAAACAAGAAAATACCAAACAAAGAATTGATACCAAGCTTCTCATTTCAGTCTTGATAAGTCTAAGTCCTTTACCTTCTCAAGCATCTTACAATGAGTTATATATCTTTTGAATCCTTGCATTTTTTCAGAGTTTCTTCCTTTCATGGAAGTAATATAATAGCTGACCAAATATATTTATACATAAGTAACATACATATTTTTCTCTAAAATATAACATTTATCATTCAGTTTTCTTCTTTGAAAATTATCTTAACAAAATGGCCCTTTTCTAATGGATACTCTGGTTGCTTTTCCTTAAGAAACAACAAAGGAGAACTAATAATGGATAATAACTGATAGATAGTGCTTGCATCAAACCAAGTAAATATTCTAAGAGTCACTAAACCCCAAAATAAATGTTTTAATAAAATCTTAACAAATGTTAGTCTAATTTGTGTGATTAAACATGCTCTCTTTAAAAGACACTATATAATATTTGCTGAATCATTTTTGATCATATATCCAAAGAGCTGAATCTCAAATGTTAAATGTCATCATAAAAGTAAAAGGGACATAAATTTACTTTTTGTAGAGAAATTCTCCAGCTGCAACTGCTACTGGCCGGTGAGCTGAATAAACCAGATGATAGACATTTTCACAATCTTCTGCAGTTAGAACTTCTTCACTACTCCTGATAAGAAAGAACGAAGCAATAACAGATTTTAGCAATATCATGAGTCTATCAACATTTTATGTACTTAATTTTGTAACTTTATGCTAAAAATATAATTTATTTGGGTATAATCTTTTGGTAAAATTCTTGCCCCAACAAAAACGTTCAGTGTATCAAGATGAAAGATGACTGCTATGATGCACAGTTGATGACTAGACATTCTGGGCCTTTGCCTGTTATCCTAGCACTTCAAATCCTGTAAGGCATGAGGATGAGACTTTCAAGAACATCCTCAGCTCCAGATGAGGTTCAAGGTCAGCCTGGATTTATGAGCAGGGGAGAGAAAGGGGCAAAAGTAGGCAGCAAATGGGCAAAGCAAAACTCGAGTCTCACTCACTCCCCTTCCCTCCTTTCCACCCCCACCCCAACCCCATCTCTCTACCTCCCATCCTACATCCACACAAAGCATGTGTGTCCCATGCCACCAGAGGACAAACTATTAGCACTCAATTCTCTGTATGTAAATAAGGTCTCTCTTGTTTCTGCTGCTGCACTGCATAGTCAAGGCTAGCTGGCCTGTAAGCTTCTAAATGATTTTCTTGTCTCTGCCTCCCATCTCACCATAAACATGGTAGGTGATGCATGCCACCACATGCATCTTTGTATGTAAATTCTGGACACTGAAGTTAGGTTGTAAGGCTTATGCTTTTACCCATGGGCCAAACTCCTGGCTCGTGATGTACTAAAGCTTTGTTAGACTTTTTTCTTTAAAAAGAATGCAAATGAACATTACATCTTGGTAAGATTTTGTGGTATAAAGTCAATGAGATTATCCAAATAAAATAGTAATGATGGCTACTACTAAGTTAATTTAATATTTCTTATTAGTAATACTTAAAACTATCACGAAGGAAAAAATATGTATATGTAATATTTTCAATTTTGACAGATTTTGCCAAGATATTCTTTGAGTAATTTACTTATGTTCTAGTTTGCTCTCTATTGCAGTAAAAAAAAAAAAAAAATACTGACCAAAACCAACTTATGGAATGGGGGAAAGACATTTTTACTGGATCTTGCAAACTGAATCTATCATGGAGGGAAGCTAAGACAGTAACTAAAAATCCAAGAACCTGGAGCAGAAACAGAAGCAGAGAGCATGATGGAAGGCTTCGCTTTCTTTGGCTTGCTCAGCTACTTTTGATACACAGCCCAGGACCACCTTCCTAGGAATGTCAGTGTGCACAGTGCAGTAACCCCTGCTCTATCAATAAGCAATTTTCTAAATGGCCAAATAGGCCTGCTAACTGGCTAGTCTGACAGATGTAATTTCTCAATTGAGGTTTTTTTTTTCTTCCCAGGTGACTACGGTTTGTGTCAAGTAGGCAAAAACTTAATCAAAACAGACCAACTAATTCTCCTCCAACACTGCATATAGGCATAGCTCTACATAAAATTAAACAAATAAAGTATGTTACTACCCAAGTGATTTATTAAAAAAAAAAAAGGTGGGAGCAGCAGGGCCTGTGTAATGCTCTTTGGATGTTGGCTCAGTCTCTGTTAGCTCCAAGGGGTCAGAGCTAGTTAGCACCACTGGTCTTCCTGACAGGCTGCCATCCCCTTTAGTTTCTTACATCCATCTCCTAGCTATTTCACAGAGATCCCCAACCTCTGTCCAATGCTTGGTTGTGAATATCTACACCTGTCTCAGCTGCCTTGTCTGGCCTTAGTCGGAGATGGCGGACCTAATACTATAGAGACATGATGCCAAGGGCGGGGGGATATAGGAGGGGGGAGGCACTCTGTCAGAGGCAAAGGAGAGGATGGGGGAGGAGAACTATGCCAGGGGGCACAGGAATGGGTTTGGAATGTTAAATAAAATAATAATAATAATAAAGTGAGGAAATCTCATTTAAATATGATGTCTCTACAAAAGACTAAATATATTATCTAAGGTTAATTTCTATTTTCTTTGGGGTTAATTAAAGAGCTGATCTATAATTTTTGGCTCATTTCCTATGAAATTTCTGTACCTTAAATTCATGTCCTGATGCAAATATGTGAATTGAACTAAGTATATGACATACAAAGCAAGCAGTACACTCTGGAGCTATATTTTTAGCCCTCTTTCTACTTACAGAGAGAAATGTCACCTTGTCTCCCTCAACATCTCATGTACTAGAATTACAGGTCTGTACTATCACACCCAGATTACTCGGTTTCTACCCATCCCTCAATACAATATACTTCTCTCTCTCTCTCTCTCTCTCTCTCTCTCTCTCTCTCTCTCTCTCTCTCTCTCTCTCTCTCACACACACACACACACACACACACACACACACACACTACTAGCTATATTTTTTAACCAAGGATAAGCTATAAGCTATCCTTATCCTTCAGTAGACTCGTAACATATATGTATATATGTGTGTGTGTATACACACACACACAGAGAGAGAGAGAGAGAGAGAGAGAATCATAGTGTTTATTTTTTAAAAGATTTATTTTTATGTATGTGAATACACTGTAGCTGTCTTCAGACACACCAGAAGAGGGCATTAGATTCCATTACAGACAGTTGAGAGCCACCATGTGGTTGCTGAGAATTGAACTCAGGACCTCTGGATAGCAGACAGTGCTCTTAACCACTGTCCCTCTCTCCAGCCCTACTTTTATTTTGTTTATTCAAGCAACAACAGAATTTTAATGTTACAATAAAGTACAAGATGTAAAATTCTATTGGGATACTCCATTTTGTATTGGAATTCTGATGGTTTACCCTTTCTCTCCACACACACAACAGGTGGATTTCTGAGTTTGAGGCCAGCCTGGTCTACAGAGTTCCAAGACAGCCAGGGCTATACAGAGAAACCCTTTCTCCTAAATAAATAAATGAATGAATGAATGAATGAATGAAAGTAATAAAAAGAATAATTTTTAAGTATCTCAACCTAATATACAAGGACTTGCTAAGTTATGATAAATATTTCAGGAAGCAAAAAACCTATCCCTGGTGAAGACACAATGTTGGTGGGAAGGGAGAGCGAAAATAGCCACTCTAGAAACACTATGGCATTTCCCAGGAAATTAAACACTCTGCTCTAGCCCAGATAATACAGTCTATGGAATACCATGTGAATGGTTCAAGGTTCAATTCCCAACAACACCATCCCCAATACCTCCAAAATTTGCAAAGAATTACTGTACCACTTAGCAATTTCTTTTCTGGGTATACACAAAAGAACTGAAAGCAAGGTCACATGTACCAAAACAACTCTGCTAATAGATACAAATTTTTAATAGCCAAAGTTGGAAAAGAACCCATGGTGCCATGAACAGATGAATGAAAAAATGCAATATGCTATATGCATACAGTGAAATAGTATCCAACAAAACGGGAAGTAATTCCTGATACATGTTTATGTGTAGCAAATCAAAGGACAAATATTACAGTTGCATTTCTATGAATATCAAAAACAGGCAAATTCATTCAAATAGAAATGACAAGTTTTTATGAGAATCTGGCAGGTAAAAGAAGAAAAACTACATATCTAATGAGTACAAATCTAATATACAGGGCTGGAGAGATGGCTCAGAGGTTAAAAGCACTGAGTGCTGTTCCAGAGGTCCTGAGCTCAAATCCCAGCAACCACATGGTGGCTCACAACCATCTGTAATGGGATCCGATGCCCTCTTTTGGAGTGTCTGAAGACAGCTACAGTGTACTCACATATATAAAATAAATAAATCTTAGAAAAAAAATTTTTAAAAATCTAATATACAATGATTTTAAAAGGTTCAAGAGATGAACACAGGTGACACTTGCCTAACTATAAAAATGCCTATTGCTACTGATCCTTATGCTTAATAGTCAAAATGGCAACTTCTATATTCTATATTTTTATTGCAATTGTTTTTAAAACGTGGGAAACATTTATAGCACCACTATCACATATTAGTAGAGTATTATTAAATTCAGACTTATTTACCAGTAGTATAGAAGCATAATAGATATCAATAAATGTTCATACTTACAATGTAACAAAGATAATACATACTTTTCTCTGTTCACTGAAAAGTTTAACTTTATTTCTATAGCATCAAGACCAGCTAAAAAAAGAGAAGACTCCCAAGAGAATTGGAAGAAATGAATTCTCAACTATAATTTCACAGACTCAAGAGTTCCGTCTTCCTGTATTTTCTGAACTTTACATGAAGAAGTTAGAAATTTCTAGCTGGGGTTAGTTCTCAGCTAGAGCCTAAAGTAGAAAATACACCTGAACCCAGGAGTCTGCAACCCCTCATAGGAACATCATAAGAAATCTATGGACAGACGGACAGATGGGACAAATGGATGGATGAATAAAACTGCTAACTTAAAATGCTATGACGGAAGCTATTAAAATTTAGGCATAAATGCATGTGAACCAAGCATACTTAAAGTACTATCAAAATATCTGGACACTAGTAATAAAGAAATATATACTTACTGTAAAACAAGAGTGAGTAACTTTATTGCTTGTACTGCAACATCATATTCTTTGTCAAGGGTCATAGACACAATTCTATCCTAAGGAAAAAAAATTTGTAAAATTTGTATTTGTAAAAGAAAACAAGAAAGGTATTTCAAATTACAAATAATTTTAAATACTTGATGAAAACTAACCTTGAATCGACTGGTAAAGAGTTCCAGTTTGGAATTAAGTTCTTTGTTATAGTAAAGCCCTTGTAAAGCAGTAAGACATTTGAGTCTGACTTCACCTTGCTAGAAGAAATGAAGAGAAAATATATTCAAAATCATGTATTTCCAAGCTCAAATTTTAAGTATATATTTTCTACTTAAAAATATAAACAGAAACAGTAATATTTGACAATGAAAAATATATCACTTCAAACATTTATTACTATTTCTGTAAGTTGATAGTATTTCTCAAAACTTTATGAAAGGAAAACTATTGTGAAAAGTGATAGATAGATAGATAGATAGATAGATAGAAGCATATTTCATTACTTGTAAGGAACTGCTCCAAGGTTAATGACTTAGCTTAAAAATGATAGTTTAAGAAAAAGAAAAACCTGTATTAAAGTTCAGAGGCCCAAGTTTAAGATGTGATTTGACTAAGATACAGGTTTAGTATTATTATTAAGATAAAAATTAAAGAGAAACTGAACTGTGTGGGGCTGTAGGTAGAATACAAAGTAGTGTCCATGGCTTAATGGTCCAGGGGAATTTGTGCTACTGACCAAGTTTTGACAAAACAGATAAAAAAGAATAAAAACAAGATTTTCAAGGGATGTGGCCAAAAGTACACATCCATGTGGATATCTTTTTCTTTTTCTCTTTTAAACAGTACCTCTAAGTAGTCCTAGAAGTTCTAGGGCTGACTGTGTAGATCAGACTGGCTTCAAATTCAGAGAGAACCTCCTGCCTCTGCCTCCAGAGTGCTGAAATTTACCACATGTACCACCACACCTAGCTCAGATACTTAAGTTATATATGAGAACTGTATACTCATATCTGCATAGATGGAGGAATCAATGGGGCAAATCTTACCTTATCATGCATAGTCCAACCAACATATTTTAAATAGCTGTCATTAAGGAAGGCATCACTATACATCTTCATCCAAATGCCAATCTCTTCAATGCATATAGCTCTGATTTCAGCTATTGCATCCCTAAATGGAGGAAGGGCAAGTCACATAATCAGTGCTTCTGTACGACTGGGCATATGGCCTACTGAAGAGATGCCATGTATCTCTCACCTTCATACCCCATCAACATTAACTATTGTTGAGGACTAAAAGGAGCTGAAATGAAGCATGGCTCCAAATGTCAACATGCTTGCAATCTAACCGGCAAAGAAGAATAAAAATACTTAAATTAAGCAAAATTAATTCACTCCTTTGTTGGTTAAAAAAACAAACAAACAAACAAACAAACCTGTCTCAAACAAAATCCTGCTTTCACCTTTTATTCTAGACCAGTAATCTCAAACTCCCGAATGCTGCAAGCCTTTAATAAAAAATGTTGTGGTGATCCCGAACATAAAATTAAATTCTCACTGCTACTTCATACCTGAAGTTTTGCTACTATTGTAAATCATAATATGCAAGCATCTGTGTTTTCGATGGGATACCACAGAGATGGTCATTCAATCCCAAAGGGGCCCTGACTCACAAGTTGAAAACCACTTGCTCTAGACCTTATTCCAATTTTTGCTTATGACTGTGTTCAGAAGGTAGCAGGCAAAAAAGCAAGATCATAATCTTCCATGTATAACTACTTTACAGCCATAACACTTAGGCTAGCCTATGATTTAAAAAAAAAAAAAAAAACTCCTTGACTCAAGTGACCCTAATGCTTTCTACTCTTGAAAATGCAAATCTGTGTCACCTTATTTGGCTTTTACTAAGCCATTTTGAATACATCTTTTGTATAGTGGTGAGTCATAGAAAGCAGAGGAATAACACAGAGAAGAATGTTTTAAGAAACTGGAATAATCAATGAATACAAATATGATAAGGGAAGAAACTAAGAATAGTGGTAAAAGAAACAAAACAGCAAGAATATGAGAATCGCACAAAACAAGCATTTAATGGATTTACTAAGTACCAAGTAGAGGAAATGAGGTTGAATAAAACTGGTACTACTGTTTGCAAATGTTATAAATTGTGATAAGATTACCTTTTTCATCTGCTAATTCAAAATAACAAAAAGAAGCATCTTACTTTAATCTATCCAAACTTTCCCAGTGAAATTAAATAGAAGGGTCAGGAATTAGCAGCACAGTATATCCAAAAGCAATGAAGCATTCTATGCACTAAGTGAAGAAGAGTACTTTCCCTAGGCTGGACTATGACAACTCAGGCAGAGCATCACCCTTTCGTCAGATAGGAAACATCAACATCAGAGCAGTAGCTACATCTCCCAGACTTACTCAGTCTCCAAACTTTATCTTACTATAACCTCCATTACAGTATACTGTCTGTCTCAACCACTTTAAAGGAATCTGTCTTGCCTTACCTGTATCTATGTACAAACACTCCTTTAAATATTGCATTCATCATATTTTCTATCTCATCTTGATTTTCCTGAAGCTATAAAAAAAGAACACATCATTTTTTGAATTGCAAAAAATGCACAATCAAAACAACACTTAAATGTTATAAGTAAAAATAAACAGATTTTCAGCAGTATTTAGAGACTACACAGTTTTATTCTATTGGATAAAAGTAACCAATAGAGAAAGAGGTTGGCTATCAAGTAAATACCATCCTTTGTTTCTTTAAATACATGACTTAACGTCTAAAATTTAGCTGGTCAATTAATTTTTTTTTACTGCTTCTGAATTTCCACTGAACAATAAACACTTATGCATTTCCGCTTATAATGACTATTCGCATGCAAGAATTTAAAGAAGTATCTGTCTTTGCTTTCTTTTTCTTCTTTTTATTCCAAGATGGGGTTTTTCTGTGTAACCCCAGTCATCCGGAAACTCCCTGTATAGAGCAGGCTGGCCTTGAACTCAGAGATCTGCCTGCCTCTGCCTCGAGTGCTAGAACTGAAGGTGTGCGCCATCATCACCACCCAGTCTTTACTTGTTTTTAACTTTATTGAGTCAATGTACCTGACTAATTCAGAAATAACCAATGTAGACTTTAAGCTTCTACTTCCACCACAAAAACAAAACAAAACAAAACACCTCCCAGGGTCAAGTAAATAAACTGTTATCATATTAACGATTTGAATTAAATTTTATGTAACAATTTTCATATTAGTTTAATCATGCAAAATTTTTAAATCTCATTATGAGCTAGAAAAACATATCAATAATGAGAAAATTTTTGAATGCAACACTGAAAAACTTGATCTGTTATTGTTTAGGATTAAAGCTACAACTGAACTTCCTCATTTGAAGCTGAATTTCATAAGCAGAAAACCATGTGTCACCTACTGTAAAGAAATTAATAATTTAAAAAGACAAAAAGAGCCGGGCGTAGTGGCACACATCTTTAACCCCAGCACTTGGGAGGCAGAGGCAGGAGGATTTCTGAGTTCCAGGCCAGCCTGGTCTACAGAGTGAATTCCAAGACAGCCAGGGCTACACAGAGAAACCCTGTCTCAAAAAAACAAAACAAAACAAAAAGACAAAAAGAAAAAACAGCCTTTAGTCAAGCCACATGATGATGGCACACACCTTTAATCACAGCTCTCAGGCGGCAGAGGCAGGTAGATCTCTGAGTTCTGAGACAGCCTAGTCAACAGGGTGAGAGTTCCAGGGCAGCCTAGGCTATTAAACAGACAAACCCTGACTTTAAAAAAAGAAAAGAAAAAAAAGAAAAAAAAAAAAAAACAACAACAAGGCTTTAAGTCGTTTTTTAAAAGGAAGTTCATACATTAACTATGAAATCTCATTTCATGTCATCCATAAACTAAGGAAGAAAGTGAGGACAGAATGTCAATAACACAAATAATACTAAGGCTTAGATAACTTTCCAGACTAATCCAAATCATGTTATTAAGCATAATAAATAAACAATGATAGCCTACACAAAAACGCATGAGGTATTGTTGGCTTGGATAGTTAATAAAGCTTCAAGACTGGTGCATAAACAAAACTAAATTCTTGGAGCTGGAATCCTGTGGTTCAGTGGTGAGCCACATACTTGGTATTCATAAGCTCCTAGGGTCAATCTTTACCACAAACAAACAACTTATAAAAATTATTTGAGTCTAGAAAGTTATAATTCATGCTAAGCAGGTTGGCTGCATAATAATAGCCTAAACACTTAAGCCTAAAGCTTACCTCTTTACGCTTTTGTAACAGGAGTTCTAGCCTTTCGTTAGCTCGTTTTCCAATCATTTTATTCCGTTCTGCCTCGTACTGTCTTTGTGTGTTATCCATATTAATGCTAAGATTTAGTGCCACATTTACCAAAGCAGTCATCAACTTCATAGCTAGGTTTTAAGGGGAAAATGTTGAAATTAGTATAATAGATACTTATCAATAATGAGAAAAGTTATGAATGCAGCATAATACTTATAATACATACAAAGTGATATTTATGTATTAACAAGATCAAATTAAAAGCAATTAAGCGAAGAACAGCTAATCTGCTTTTGACAAAATTAAAGCATACAAGTGCTATGAATGATAACAGTGTATGATGTATAGAGTGAGTAAACTGTCTAGCTTAATACTTACCATGGATTGGGTTATCTCTCAATCCTCACAAATACCTGTCAAAATAAGACCTAAGGATATGGAAACTTGACATTAAGTAAACTGGGTCCTTGGCCTGGAGAGATAGCTCAACAGTTAAGAACACTGACTGTAAATGAGCTAAATACCTAATAAAAAAATGGAAACAAAAAAAAAACAAAAAACAAAACAAACAAAAAAAAAGAACACTGACTGTTCTTCCAGAGGACCCAAGTTCAATTCCCAGCACCCACATGACATCTTACAGCCATCTGTAACCCCCGTTCTAGGAAACCGAACGCCTCTTCTGCCTGCCCCAAGCAATAGGCACACACATAATGTACAGACATAAACACATATAGAGTAACATGTTTCCGACATTGATGTATAGAGACTGGGATTCACCTTCTCAGTAAATTACAGTTTATCCCCGCTTTACTATCCATTGGCCTCAAGCAGGAAGGCCAAATACTATTTTCAAAAGAACTTCTGAGACAGGGCCTCACACTGTTGACCATGCTGACCTCTAACGCATGGTAACCCTCCTGCATAAGCCTCTGAGTCCAGAGATTATGAACACAAACCACCATACCCAACTTGAACGGCCTCATCAAATTATTTTGGGTTAAAATGTTTCATAAGTATTCACTTTTAGTTTTCCTACACACACAATGAAAAGGTAATTAACAAAAGGCATCTTCAGGAAATGTTCTCTAGAATCTTCTGTTACTGAACTTGGGACAGTCAGATTACTTTTGGGTGGACTTTGGAATGTATTAATTATTAATGATTAATCCAAATATCTGATAATTCTGTCCTTTCATTACTATACTTCAAAACACCTGCCAGTGTGTGATATAACAAAGCAGATGTGCACCTTTATTTCTGGCTACTACGCTTGCGTAAACTATTTAACAGCCTGAGCAAAGAATCCAAAGTAAAAGTACCAATCAATTCCCAAAGGTAAACATGGAGCTGCAGAGAGCGATTATGAGCTTAGTGGTCACTATATTTAAGGGGAAAAAGAGCACCACTCAGGATGCAGAGGCAGATAGATGTTTGTGAGTTCAAGGCCAGCATAGTCTGCCAGTCAGAACTACACATTGAGGTGCTATCTCAAAAATACTTAAAAGAAAAAAAGTTCATATTATTACTACTTGTTTCTTCCTTTGATTGTAATCCTTCTTGCCTCTAACTGAAAGGAATGTCCAGAAAACATTTCAAAATACCAACCTGCCAGGGTGCTTGTATGTCGAAATGCTCTGACTTGGGAGTCAGACAATCCAGTAAGAAGTGAAATGACAGTATCCATCATGTACTCATCATATATGATACTGTATTGACACTGCCGTACTAACACACCAATGAACTCACAGAAGCTGGACTTGAACTTCTTCCACTGAGGACCAGCCATGGTAAGTGGGTAATCCCCACTATCCTAAAATAAAAATGTACATACAGCAATTCATTTCAAGCTCATGACTTACTTCATTTGCTTTTAATAAACTCTAGGCAAAACCATGAAAATACTACTGTATTATACCTTCTTTTTGACAATAAATTCTCAAAGAAAGCAAAAGAATATGCAAAGATAGATGTGTGCCTCTTTGAACAATGCCCTTCTATTTAAGATCAAAGTAGGCATTTTAATGAGCTTCACTTTAATCAATGAAATTAAATATCAATTACTGAGGTGAAAATATTAAGTTTTCCCTCATCAAAGTCGAAAAGCTTCTGAAAAGCACAAATATACCTACCAAATTTCTTTCGAACAAAAAGAAACGAAAATTATTTCTTCAGATTCAAAAAAACAAAATTGTATTCTCAGCCAGTTAAATAGAATGATACATAAAGCAAAAGACATTTAAAATTTTTATTAGTTTCAGGACACCAGGTGGATAATGGGCATAAATAATCAAATAATTTAACAAATGCAAAGCTGATAGACAGCTCAGTTGTACAATACTTGCCAGCATGAGTGAGGGCTTAAATCTGATCCCAAGCACCAAATAAAAAAACAAAATTAAATAAATGAAATGTAGCTACTACAGTCTTTTTTTTTTTACATTTTTTTAATTAGGTATTTTCCTCGTTTACATTTCCAATGCTATCCCAAAAGTCCCCCATACCCACACCCCCAATCCCCTGCTACTACAGTCTTAAAGGCCACCAATCGAGATTTTCTTTATACAAAAATGGGGGCATTTGTCATTCTGAATGTAAACTGATATCCTCAATGTATCATGAAAAGAAGTCTTAGGCTGAGGGCTCAGCTTAGTAGTAGAGCACATGCCAAGAATAAGGCCCTGGGTTCCACCCAAAGCAGGTATGCATACATGCATGAATGCATGTATATACACATCCATCATAAATATATTTAAATAAATGCTTAAAAAACAGAATAGTATATAAAAAATCTTAAAGAGTGTCTGGCAAAAGACACAAAATATAATTTAAAATCAATTTGATAACTGTAGTAAACTTTTTTAACATTTAACATATATTTTTTTTAATTCATGCTATATACAAGTTCTGTGCTTGAGACTAAGGACCTAGTATTCACCATAAAATGATTCCCTTCCATTTACTTCCTGAACCAAGGGGAGCTAAATGCAGGGTCTAGACCAAGTTAAATGCACATTTCTGACACTGAGCTACTGTTAGGTAAATTTGACTATACTACACTGAAATATAGTTGTGAACAAATTGGTTTGCTTTGGTTTTATCATTGTTTCAATATGATTAACCCAAAGCCTTGTTTTCTTTTAGTAAGGCTCTCACTCAAACATTTACTACTGAAAGGTTAAAAAAATACCACTGCTCATAAATACCTTCCTTCTAATAAGGGACTGATGAATAGCACTTAGTGGCATCAAATCCATTTAACAACTCATCTGTCTCTTAGAATGATAGCTGAAAGCTTTTTCATTAGACAGGGTAAGAGAAAATAAGCAAATAAAACAAGTGAGACAAGAGTTTCTACCTGAAAAGTCAAGTTGTTTTAGAAGTGTAAAACTCCTGGAGCTAAAGTACAACTATGATAAAACAAACCCAAATTTGTATCCTGAAGAAAATTTCACATTAGTAAAGCTACCAATAAAATATTCCAATGATATCGTTGTGGTAATCAACTTTAACATATACTCTTTTTATTGTTCTTACAGGTGAATTATAAATGTTTTATGTAATAATCTATACAATTCTTTATCTAAACTACCTAGTTCCTCAAATTGAACAAATCTTTTCCAGTACCTCAGAATGTTATATTCTCAATTATGTTCTCAGATTTTTATATTTATAATGATAGTTATTAACTTCTTACAATGTGCATAAAAATTTTAAATGCTATGCAATTTTCATAAATTACTTACTTTTTGACACCAGATATTGACTATTGCCTATTGACTCTCTAGTGTCTTAAAATGTCACTTTCACAGCAACCTTCTAACAAAACTTATTATACCAATTTACAGATTAATGTAATGACACTGATGCTAAGACAACTTACCTGAGGTTACATAGCTATCACTTAATACCATAAACAACATCTACAATATTAGTAAGTAAAAAATATGAGCACTAAGCCATGATTGACATGAATAAAACTATTAAAACATTTAGAATGTTACCTCGTCAAATTCTTCTGTCATTTTTCGAATTATCTCAGAGTTCTGCATATGTCTGAACATCTCTGCTGTGACGACTCCTGAAATTTCCAAGTATCAAAGGTTAATATAATGAAAAGAACTAACAGAAAATGTAAAATATCATATCTAATAAGTCTACATTCACAATAAAAGCATATTTCTTAACCTCACACTGCTAATAGCCAAGGTTCTTCTAAGCATGATCAATTACTACACATCTTACTTTACTCATACTATGATATGCTATGATGCAACGGTCTCTCTCTATTCATGGGGAATAAGATACTACAATTTTGGGGTACTGATTTAAAATCATTGTCATATCTGGATATAATCTATGCATAGCATCCTCGTTTTTGGATTATTTATACTACCTAATATAGTGCTAAAGGTATGGTTGTTATAGTGTATCACTGTTTGGACAATAAGAACAAGAAAAACTTCTACAAGTGAAGCACTTTTAAAAATGTTTTAAATATCCAGATACGACATCTGGTATCTATAAAAGAATAACTAGATATGTTTTACCTCTTAACAATAAATAATCAAGGGTAACATTCGAAATGTTGAGGATGAATGTGAAGACCGGGAAACGTAGCAAGCACTGTTCTCTTTACCATGCTCCTTTAGTGGACAATACTATGCACAAAACAACTACACACTGACATCCTCTAATCAGACTATAGATGTCAGGAGCAAGTTATAGGTCCAATAAGCTAGTGGATATTAAAAAGCCATTATTTCCTTCTAATCCTTTATACCACTATGGACGGACCTAGAAAATTCGTCCCAATTGGCGAGTTTTCACAGTGCTGCAAGGTGCACTACCAATGGAAGAAAATACTCATCAATCCTACCATGCAGAAGATGTAAGCAATAACTGGCACCATTATCAGACAAAGAACTGATGACTACGTGAGGCATAGACCTTCCTTAGCAGAGAAGCTACTACTATCATTTTTGCTAAATGGACATAGTATTAAAGTAATTCTGAATGATTTCTCATCATACCCACAGATTAATTATTTAGAGATGGTGATCAAAACACAGAACTACCAGTGAAGGTACAGAGAATAAGAGACTATAGAATTCTAAGCCCCAAACTGAACCTATATTCTGATCTCCCTCCTCCTCCCAAGATGTGGTTGACAATGTGGAAGATGGGGCAGAAAGAACATAAGAAACAGAGATGGTAAGTACAAGAAAGAAAACATGGTTTCTGAACATAGCAGAGCAGCTGCACATATGTGCTCACAGTGACTGAGACAGTATGTACAAAACCTGGGAAATGGAAAACTGCTTTTCTCTAAGAGTGCAGCCCTTAGCAAGCTGACCATGTTCCAGGAGAAAGCCACAGATCCAAGAACATTTTGACAGCACAACTTAACTTTAGTGCATTTCAATAGAAGAGGGTCAGAAGGACTAATAAGTTGGGTGGGCAGGAAAGAGAAGATGGATGTGGGAAGAATTGGAAGATGTAATTATGACCAAAACAAATTTTATGGAATTCTCAAGGATCTGATAAAATAGGTTAAAAAGAATGATATAAATTTGACACCTAAAATTTGAAGAGGAGAAGGAAAGGGAATAAACCATAGTAGAACATAGGGTGGGGGGAATACATAGGGGACTTACTGGATAGCATTTGAAATGTAAATGAAGAAAATATCTAATTAAAAAAAGTAGAACCTAGTAAATTCTCTGACGAATAGTAATGCCAATCCCCACTTCATAAATCCTCCCCTCCTCACAAACAAACAACATGATAGCCAGCAACCCCAAAATAAGCAACAAAAGGGGGGGCGCGGAAGTAGAGATTCCAATAACTCCGGACCCTGAATCCTTAGGAATAAAGCCACCATAAGATCACTAGGCCACAGCCAACAGTCAGAGGATGTGTAAGACGGGAAGTGAAAGTGCTAAAAACTGGTAAACAAAATAGTGACAGGTGACCAGTAAAGAGAAAACAAGCAAAAACCTGGAGTTACAAGAGCAAGACAGAGCGTCCTGGAGTCGCTCTCAGCCCAGCCAATGATCCCTAACCGAGTGAACAACTGCAGAGGTGATCACATTGCAGCAAAATGAAACAGATGTAGACACTACGGCTACAACAGCGGATAAACTAAACGACTACACACAGAGAACACATTTCTAACACATTTCCAAATGAATCCTACCAAAATAGTTTTATCTGTTAAGGAATAAATTCTGAAAATATAGAAATCGAGTACTTATAAAACAAATATATCAATACCCAAATAGACATGACAAAGTTTTCAATACATCAAAGTTTTAAAAATCTGGTTCCCAGCAAATAGACAAATGTTCATTGAGCACGACTTTATTCACCATAAAACAAAGCAACACCAGACAAAGGATGGATCTAATAAAGAAGAACACTTTGAACTTAACAACAAAGTTTTCAAAGCAGGTAAAATACTAAAAAATGGCAGCTATTTTCACTTTAGCTAAATCAAGGAAACTAAGCAGCTCTCTCCACTCTGTTAAGACATGATTTTACATTTCTGAAGACTTTTCCTGTGTAAACCTGTAGTCCATCTTAACCAGGAATCAGAGATAAGAAGAATATTTGAGCAGAGTGTGATGCCAATCTAAACAGACTTCATCTCAAAAAACTTTTTTTATTCTTAAAATTAATCAAATCAATGACAATGTGAAGATCATAGGCTTAGAGAGTTAACTTTATTTTAACCATAACAACTAAGATTTATTATGTAGACACATGGAATGCTTTTATCAACCACAAATAAAAATGTCAGTATTACTTGTTTCTCAAGTAAAATTACTATTTTTAAAAAGATCTTGTAGAATTTAAAGTAACTAATTTCTTACATTTTTCCCACATTTAAATGACTCATTTTTTAAAAGACAACTTTTAATTATATTTTAAGCCTGTCTTTCCCTTCAGCTTTCCAATCCTCATAGTTGTGGTGATATTCTCATTAAAAATCTAATACCCCTAAAAGTTCCAAGTACCTAGGTACCTGTAATAATGTGAGTGTCAGAGACAAAGGAGAAAGCAGAAGCCGCCCAGGCTCTGCACTCACTCACTGATCCAAAGGAGACTGTATGTATGAAATTCCAATTTACATAATTCTGCTGACTTGCTAACTCTGTTCTTTCCTCACTATTTCAAAATATTTTCAAAGTAACAACACCATACAATTTGAAACCTACGATAAAGAGCAATTTCACTACAGACTGCTATTCATAGTTTGAGTTTTAACCCCTACACTCTATTATTCAATGTCATAACATCTGAAACTATCGCTTCATTATTTACCTTCCCCCCTTTTCATTCTATTTCTTTATCCTAAACCAGATACAAAAATTAGAAAATCTAATAAAATACCATACACATTATAAATTGCTAAGTTTTTAGATAAATTTCACAGTGAATAAATATACCTTTGTTAATGGTCTTTCTCTCTCTTGCTCTGTTCTTTGCTTTTCTCCTTATACATTTTGCACAGATATAATATAAATAATTCACTACCTTAACATTATTTTTTATGAGAAGGGATAACATTTCTTGAAGCAGTGGCTATTTGAGAGCTTACGATTGTAAAATAAATATATTTTACCTTTGCAGCCTGAGCACTGAATAAAGAAATTGATAAGGTCAAGAAGCGCTATGTCCCGGTCATGCTTGTAGGACTCGATCCAGTCATCTACCACCGACTAGAATGGAAGGAAAACCAGTCCTTTTAATCATTGTCTATGAAGCAATTCTAATGAAAGTAGTACAATTTGATAGTCTGTAGTACCATATTAATACAGGTATTAATATTTTTAAACTGAATGTTTGATCTTAATTTTAAAGAACTAAATCTAAAAACACAAAACAATCTTCTATTTATTCATTATTTTAAAAGAAATCTGCAACAATGAGATAATGGTCCTTGGTGCCCAGTTTGAAGTTCTGAGTTCAATTTTAAAATCACATATCTGACAAGGTATTTGTATACAAAATATGTAATAAAAAATTCACTACTAAGTAATATTTTTAAAGACAGGATAAAGCCTAGAGAAATGGCTCAAAGGTTAAACAGCTCTTGCAGAGGATGTGGGTTTGGTTCCTAGCACCCACAGGGTCTATAACTCCAGGCAATCCAATGTCCTTTTCTAACCTTAGCTGGCACTAGGTATGCATGTGGTGCACTTATATAAGACAACACACACAGAGGTGGATGGAAGGGTGGAGACAGAAGACAACTAAACATACAGAGTTCTGTAAAGGCAATAAAAATGGACAATAAACACATGAAAAAATGTTTAATACAGAACAAAAATTTTAAAAGAAAATGGAAAAATGCCACTTCTTACCTACTAAAATGATTGTACTTTTTAAAATTACAGTAATGAGCATTGGCAAAACTATGAAAAGATGAAACGCTAAGCCACCGCTACTACGAATATGAAATGGTAGTCACTTTGGAAAAATATTTTGGCAACTCCTCAAAAAGTTAAATATAGAGTTATCATATGACACTGCAATTTGACACTCAGGTATATATTACTCAAGAAAAATTAAAACATATGTCTAAGCAAACACTCACACAGCACTTTAAAATAGAAGTTGTGACAAACTAAATGTATATGAATATATTACAAAATAGTGACTGTTCAGATCAACCAAAAGGAATAGTCACAATACATGCCACAACATGAATAGACCTTTATAGTTATGCTAAATAACAGAAATTACACATAAGGAACCTTAGGCTCTCGATTCCATTTATATAAACTGTCCAGAGCAAGTGAAGATATATAAAGTAGATTAGCAGTAGCCTAGATCTGGGAAAGGATAAAGTTATTACTATGACTTTCTTTCTGGGAGATTGAAAATGCTCTAACACTAAATTATAATGAAAGCTTTACATTTCTGTATACATCTAAAAACCACTGAAATTAAACCTTAAATATTTTTCTTCTATAATTTGGATCAGGAGGAATGTTTACTTCCCATACAAAGGTTCATGTGTTAAATGTTAAAGGCTTAGTCCTCATCTTGGACTTTAACATTTGGGGACAGTTAGAAGAAATTATGCAACAGCAGTATCTTCCTCTGTCTTCTGTACGCTATGAGATAAGCAGGCTCATCACCTGTTCCCCTCACCACTGCATAAGAAGAGGACAAGGAAGCACAGATCAAAAATTTTAAAATTACTTCAAATTAATTTTTCCCTCCTTTTATGTTAATCATTTCAGGTATTTATTGCACTAATGGGCCTATATTTAAGTCATTTTCATATAACAGCTTATATATGTTAACCAACACAATTGACACATTTTTCCAGAATGATTAATGAAAGAAAGAATATATTATACAGCTATGATCATTAGAAGCATGGTTGCCAAGTGTTTAAAATCTATTCTGGAATATAAGGCGTGTGGGGAGGGGGAGGGGGGCTGTGCCTCATTTCCTTACAACAGAGTTGCAAGATTATGTCCAAAATTAGGTCAGGGGAATCCACATGGCTGAACTGTTTTCTTGGATTGCTAGGAGATAGGATTCTACTTAAGACTCCAAACTCAGACAATATACTGTAAAAAGCCCAAGTCACATGAAAAAGGGTATTTATAGATAAAGTTCTGGCTGTCTTCAGACTCTGAATTCCCAGAGACCATGTCCCATGCATGAGTAAAGATTTAGGACAGCTGTGTTAATAGAGTTCAATAAGTACTAACAAAACTAACGGAGCAACATCTTTCCTACATAGTCTGCCTGAATTCTAACAGCATTTCTACCAGTGAGCAGTACATTATTAGGAAGAATGAGGGTTTACTAAACAATATAAATAAAAAAAGATCTAATGAAATTTTAAAAGATAACCACAAAGTAATAAAAAGTAACTCTTAAAAATGAAGTACAACTTACAATAGGAACATAAGTTTTTCACAATTAAAAAAAATGTAAAAAAAAATTGCAGGCTGTTACACTAAAAGTGGTTCAAAAACTACCTCCTCGCTATGTACCCCAGGCTGAGTTGGAATTCATTATGCAGCCCAACTTGGCTTAGAACAAAAGATTTCATAGACATTTTTCCTCGGGGGCTAAGATTATAAGTGTGTACCATCACAAATAGCTAAATTTTCTAATCAAATAACATACTAAGAAGGATTCAGAATTGTGTATGGAGGCCTAAGCCCCTAAATACCAGCACTCAGGTGGCTAAAGAAAGAAAGTCACTAATTTAATGCCAGCTAGGCTGCATGCTCTGTCTCAAATTAATGAAAGAGGATAAATCAGAATCACATACGCACACATGACAATAACATGATATTGTAATGTGCTAATGAAATGTTAAAAGTAAGGTAAGAATAAAAGCTTGATTGAAAAGGAGAAGTCAGTACCTAAGAGTACTTTTCAAACTAGGGACATTCAGAGACGGAGGAGATGGAATAAAGGTTAAGAATACATACTCTTCTTATAGAAATGTGTGAGTTTAGTCCCTAACATCTACCTCGGGCAGATTACAGCTACCTGTTCCTCCAGTTCCAAAGGGCAATCAAGTGCACATACCGACACACAGAAACACATGCACACATAGCATTTAAAATAAGGTTTGTAAAGAGTCATCTTTTGATTCAGTCACTCCTATTTGCTTTGGAATAAAGAAATTATTCCAAGCATCTAGAGAAACATAGAGGCCTGAGAACAGAGCACATACTGTGGCTAAAAATTAGAAACTATGTCATAGGGAAATCTGGGCTGGAACTTTCGGTAAGGAGTTTCTAAAAAGCAGATTTCCTTGATCAAATTTGGCCTTAGGAAAGGAAAACAAGAACAAATACATATAGTGACCCAGAGGTGAATAAGAGCCTCAGGGCAATCCCTGGGGAGATAACTAGAAATGTATTGGAGCAGTCAGAAACAGAGGTCTGGTCAGGTTTTTATTTTTACTTATCTTTCTCTTCTTGGTGCTAGAGGTCAAACCCCAGGTCCCTGTGCAAGTTAGGCTAGTCTAAAAACATTTGAGAACCTAAAATAGTCAACAAAGGCCCAGAAGAGTTAAAGGAAAATAAAAGCAGCATCTACTCTGCTGGGACTGTAAGCTGAAAATTCTGGCAATTTCTATCATTTCAACACTGCTGCAGTTGGGACCTGAGCACCAACCACTGTGATAGTATTAGGAAAATTCCACAGGGCATTAGAAGACAATTAGAGTATATAAAGCCCTCACAAATGGGATTCATGTTTTTATAAAATAGAATCCAGAGAGCTGTCTTGTACCTTTCACCAAACAAAGACATGTGCAAGGAGGTTGGCTCTATCTAGGAACTACAAAGAAGGCCCTACTGACACTGAAATCTCCCAGCACCCTGATCCCAGACTCTTTAGTCTCCTTAAGAGAGAAATCAGTTTCAGTTGTTTATATACTATCCAGTATTATTCTGTAACAATAAACATGAACTAAAATGCTACGGAAAACCTCGAGTTGCAGCTCAGTGGGTGGTAGAGGACTTGCTTTTGCATGCGTCAAGTTCAGGGACTGATTTCCAGCACTGACCAAACTGACCAAAAAGGAACCAGTAAGTCTCTCAGACTCTGACACACATACACACATACACTCTCACACACACACCCCCAACCCCGCCCAGCTCTCTCTCTCTGCACGCACACACATTAGTGTCTTTGGCTGATTAAAATAAAGTTTTATAGAGAAAAAGAAGAACAAAACACGAAAATACTAAAATGGAATGCAATACAGGTGAGAATAACATGTCCCACTTGATAAAACTAATGCAAAAGGAAATCTTAACAGAGCTGAGTGCTATTAAACTATAGAGAAACTAAATAAAACAGTATATATGCCAAGATGACAGACAGCTCATCCCTATAGAACAAAAAGTCAAATGTGTACTCATATTGTACTTTAAAATATTAAACAGCAAAACTTTCAAGCATTAAATTTAACCATATTAAAGTTTAAATGTAACTATATTAAAGTTAAAGTGTAGAAGATGAATTAGAATGATGAATTGATATATTCCTGGCTTTATGAAATTGCTAAAGGCACAAATGGCTACATATTTTTATTTTGCATACGAAACTACTGGTCACATTTGAAATTTTACATCTTATTTACAAAGTCAAATACTTACAGTATTATATAAGCAAATTATGCATTTAAATTGATTGATAAAATAAAGCCTAGACAACTACTCCTTTGATCACTACCCTTGTATATGAAGTTAATTCCCTATAACATTTAATTCATACTATATTCCAGTAGAATGTGATGGTATATTTCTATCGATAGTTCTTTGTCACAGTAGTGGAAATGTAACCAAGACATTAACCATACTCTTTTTTAATTTTTTTTTTTTAGTTTTATTTTATGTGTATATGCCTGAGGGTATATATGTGAATGATGTACATGTAATGACAACAAGTCAGAAAAGAACTTCAAACCTCCTGACACTGTAGCTACAGGCATTTATGAATCAACCTGTGAATGCTGGGAACTGAACCCAGGTCTTCCGTGTGGGGCGTTGAATAAGACCGGCTCTCATAGACTCATAGATCTGAATGCTTGGTTCATAGGGAATGGGACTATTAGGAGGTTTATCCTTGTTGTACGAAGTGTGGAGTGGACTTTGTAGTGTCTCTCTTTCTGCTGCCTTTGGATCCAGATGTAGAGCTCTCAGATAACATGTCTGCCAGAGTGTTGCCATGCTCTCTGACATAAGGACAATAGACTAAACCTCTGAAACTGTAAGCAAGCCCCAATTAAATGCTTTCCATTATAAGAGTTGCTGTGGTCATGGTGTCTCTTCCCAGCAATAGAACACTGACTAAGACATTTTGCAAGAATAACAAGTGCCCTTAACCACTGAACATCTCTCCAGCCTCTAAGACTTCATTTATTAATGGCAACTATATAAACGCCAAGGAACATGAATTTTCATAGCCAAGCACAGTAACAAGCTTCAATCAATTAACTTAACATTTATTTACAGAAAACAATAGAAACTGACTCAAGACACAGCACTGGGCATGGTTGAGTGGTAGAGGACTTGTACAAGAGTTCAAGCACCAAGAAGACACACACACAAAGACATAAAGGCCTAGAGATGTACAGTGGTTAGAACACTTGCCTAGAATAGAAATGGCTCTGCTTGGAGTCCCAGAAAGCACCAATAAATAAATACATTCACGGCTTTGGATTTTTAAAAATACAATAGGAAAAGCAAGGAAGAAGCAGTGAAATGCTTCAATGAGTAAAGTGCTTGTCATGCACACCTAGCATCCTGAGTCCAAGCTCTGCAACCCACAGTATAGAGAGAGCCAAACGCCTACTGAAGGCCCCTGACCGCCACATGTGGATCATGGTATGCACACAATGACAGTCACACAAACATGCCATACTTAGGCACAATAGTGATAAATAAAATTAAGATTAAAAGCAGGCCAGCAAGATCCTCTGTGGGTAAGAGGCACCTGCCAAAGCAAATCTGGCCATAATAGATTTGCTCTCCCAAGCCCTCACAAAGGCGGAAGGAGGAAAATGACTCTACCAAGCTATTCCCTAACCTCTGTGCACATGCCATGGAGAACATGCATGCATGTACATGTACACACAGATGACAAAGACAGAAACACACACACACACACACACACACACACACACACACACACACGGGAGCTGGGGAAAAATATATAACAAGAAATAACTTTTACAGAAAGGAAAACTCAGAGTAGCACTTTATATGTTAGCAGAATTTAAAAGGCAGAAATAAATTTCAAAGACCATCATAAATATTACCTGCATAGCACTCTTGCCCATTTTAACAACTTCGAACAACATCATGTTTTCAACTCCATTCTGTTGATGATGACCGTTCATTCGGTTTGAGCCAGAAGGAGGTTTTCCTCCTCCATTTCCACTTTTACCCTTTTCTGCTGGACCCTTTTTGCCTTTTTTACAAGTCTGTAAAAAAACAAAACAAACAACAAAAAAAACAGAAGTTGATTAACTTATATTACTCCCACTATACTTGAAAATTCAAAATGAAAATGCAAAGGAACCAACTAATAATTTAACATTATTAAATTTGATATATAGAAGGTCATTCATATATAAGTTACATGATTATAGCCTCTTTGTTTTGTTTTCCATAAAGCTCACATTATGTTACAGTAGATCATAACCTGTGATAACAAACTATAGGCCCAAATTCTACTCCTATTAGTTGACTGATTTTGGGCAAGTTGCTTATCTACACATTAGTCCACCCACTTCTATCCCATCTGAACACAGTAGCAGATGTTTAGAATTCTAGCATGCAAGAGTCTGAAGCAGAAGTATCAGGAATTCAAGACCAGCTCTATAACAAATTTAAGGTCAATCTGGGCTGCATGAAGCCTTGTAGGAGAGGAGAAAATAGAGGAGAGAGAATGAGAAAGAGAAGAAAGAAGAAAGGGGAAGGAAAGGGGGAAGGGGGAAAAGGGGTTTGTGGAGAGTATAAATAGTTAAAATACATTTTTGTCCTGGGCCAACTCTTAAACACCCAGAGAATTCAGTTAGTAACTATGGGAAAATGAAGTTCACTTATAAGGAACCTGTCAGCACTGGGAATAGGAGGTTCTTGAATCAGTGAAAAGGTTCCCAGAGAAATGGCTCATAAGGTCAAACCCTTGCTGCCAAGCCTAATGACCTGAGTTCAATCCCCAAGATTAAAGTGACAATAATGAACAACTCCCCAAGTTGTCCTCTGACAGGAAGCACAGTCACATCCCCACTTATGCACGCCATTTGCACATATGTATACACACACACACACACACACAAAATAAATAAATATGTACACAAAAAATGTTATGGTTCACTTCTATAACCTTTACACCTTCTTAAAGAAAAGCCATTCCTAGTACATTTTTTATTGATTTACATTTCAAATGTTATCCCCCTTCGCAGTTCCCCCCCCACAAGCCCCCTATCCCCTTCTTTCCCCCCTGCCTCTATGAGGGTGTTCCCCACCCACTTACCTACCCCTGCCTCAGCAGCATAGTGTTCCCCTAGCCTGGATCATCAAGCCTCCACAGGACCAAGGGACTCACTCCCTTCCCAGTGACCAACCTCATAGGAAGAACAGTATCAACCAACCAGACCCCTCAAAGCTGCCAAGGAATAAACCACCAACCAAAGAGTACATTTTCTTTTAATTGAAATTTTCATACATGTAGATTTTGTTCAAATTCAATCCAATTCCCAATCCTTTAATGTTTCCTCTATTCTTCTGTTTTCCCTCACAATGACATCTGTTCTCTCCCTCCCTCCTTACCTCCCTCCATCCATCCTTCCCCCACTCCTCTCTGAAGCAAAGGAGTCTACTTAGTGCTATGAATATCTGCATGGCATCTGCATGGCGATTGGAAAACATACTGGAGCATGGGTAGCCTCTCAGGAGCCAAATCCAAGAAAACTGATTCTCCCTTTCCCAGCAGTCATTAATTGCCAAAAGCTCCTCAGATAAGGGCTATGACATCATAGCTCACCACCCCGCCCCACCCCCTTCTCCATCCATGCTGGGATTTGGTATAATCTGATATTGTGTAGGTCTTTTGTATACTACCAAGGGATAAATGTAATCAACCATTTACCCTAACTCATCTTTTAGGTACGTATGAATGTTTCACCTGCATGTAATGTTGGTGTACCATGTATGTGCCTAGTGCTGAGGGAGAGCAGAAGAGGGTATTAGAATGTCAGCATTTAAACTTCCAGACAGCTATAAATCAGCATGTGGGTACTAGGAACCAAACATTGGTCCTTTGAAACAGCAGTAAGCAAGTGCTTTTAAGTGCTAAGCAATTTCTCCAACCCCTCTAACTGATTTAAATGCTAGTGCCAAAATAAAATCTTTAAATGAAACATTTCAGAGCCCTGCATATGAGGATTTCATGGCTCCTTTTAGAGGTATACATTTTTGAGGTATACATTTTTGTGATCTAGAGATAGCAAAGGTCAGCAAAGTGTCTATAAAGTTAACACTAAATATCTGGCTTTATGGGCCACTGTTCTAGTTTTAATTTCTATTGCTGTGGTAAAATACTTAGTGAAGGAAGGCTTTATTTGGCTTACATTTCCAGGATACAGTCTATCATTTCAGGGACAGCATGGTAGAAATTCAAGCGGTCACACCCCACAGTCAAGAGCAAAGAAAATTAGCATAGCCTTGCTTGCTCTCAGCTGGCTTTCTCTTCTTTTACAAAGTTCAGAAACTCTTACGTAGGGAACAGTATCACCCAAAATGAGCCCCTGGATTTCCCTATATCACTTCACAACCAAACAAAAAACAAAAAA